>NC_045697.1:52209739-52851100 GCF_009834535.1 Camelus ferus | reverse complement strand
CCATTAAAATAAATACAAATTAACTATATAATTTAAAATAAACATGAATGTACAAATATTCATTGAGCGCCTACTGTGTGGAATGTGCTATTCCATCTGCTGGAAAAAGAAGAATGAACACAGTGTAGACCAGGTCCCTGTTCTTAAGCGTATGTCCTTTGTGCCATCGTTTCACAGATGAAGAACCTTGGGTCAGAGGCATTAAGGACTTTTCCCAGTTACTTAAAGCTCAAATGCAGCATGACTTTGCCTACAAAGTCTACACTCCTTCTAGAACTCCGTCCTGCTTAGAACAGTTAAGACATGTTTTGGGAGGGAGGGTTCTTTGAATTTGGGGAAAACAGCCTTGGAAAGGAAAACGAGCTCTCTCCCCACCAAACCACTTGTTTTTCCCTCGGATCCTCAAGGATCTCCGCCTGAGGGCCCTCCCAGTGTGTTATCCTGAGTCGGCAGAGTGAAGGAAGCATTCAGGAAGAGTAAGTGTCCTTGACAGCCAGCTCTGTGCCTTGCTCGCTACAGTAGGGTCCCCCAGCATCAAATACGGTGCCCAGTTCATAGGAGATGCTTGAGAAATGCTATGGACTAATGAGTGTTGGAAACAAGTACTGAGAGGAAAAGGAAACATACCACCATTTGTGATCATGCTGCATTTTAACAGGCAAACTTGTAATATGACCTAGTCTTAAATTAGCAGTATCAAATAAAGATGAACTGCCTTTATAGAACTGAAAGTTTTAATGAGAAAAATGTGTTCCAAAGCAGAAGAAGCTGCCAGTCTAATCCTGGCTTTTCTTAGCCATTCAAAGTAACTGCAACATGTCAGAGAAAAATTCCTCTCAAGCTTTCAAATAAAAGTGACCACCCTCCCTCCACGGCACCCTCAGGAAGATGAATTGTTTGAGGAAAAGTAGCATTATTTATGGGGGCAGTTATCCTTCACAGCCTTTATACAGGGGCCCTTGGAACTGTGTGTGCACCACCCCATCACAGCCTTACCAGTGACACTGCCAGAATGACCGAAGTGCTGTCCCTCAGCTTGGCCACTAAAGATTCAAAATGCTTAATAAAGAGACTGATTTCCCAATAAACAGGATGCAGAAAGCTGTGCTCCTGCTGCACTGATGTTCCAGAGGATGTGCTTCCAGAGAGGGCATCACAGGAAGGCATTAAGCACGCCAGTGTCTTAGGAATTCTACTTTCAGATCATGCTCAGCAAATGCTTTCACCTTAGGCTGGCTACCCAACCCATTGCAAGGTTCCTGCCTATGCTTTGGTACTTTAAAACTAATTTTAGAATTAGCCCACCTTAAAGTGAATATAGTAAGTGAAAGTATTCTAAAGAGAAATAATTTGTGTATTTGTTCATTTGAATTCTGTGGAAATGCTTCTCTTCATTTAGCTCTAAGAACTAGACTGTGTGCTTCTTTGTAGAGACTGTGTTTGGTCAGATACCGTGTGGCACACAGCACACATTCAGTAGGTACTTGACTAGACGTTGAGCATTTATCATATGTGTGGCCTTTTATATCCTGTGCATCTTTATGCCTTGCTCTTCTGTTCCCCACCTGCCTTCCCCTTCTTCTTATAGAATGTGTGTGAGAACTGCAGAGGAACCTTCTGTAATGCCTGCTCAACAAACGAACTGCCTCTTCCTTCAAGTATCAAGCCTGAGCGAGTTTGCAATCCCTGTCACACAAATCTGATGAAAAAGTATTCCACCAGCCCATCGTAAGACTGGAGGCCAAGAGCCGGACCAAAATGTCTCTACTTGTGTCAGATGTCAGGATCCCCTAGAGCCCAGATGTTAGAATCAACTCAAGGGTTAATTAAGAGTGACTTAAATAAACCAGGTCCAGGGAGAAGAGGCAGTGGTTGGTGGTGCCAGAAATTTTGCTCGTTTTCTCTAATGAATATATGAATAAAAGTTACTCAGTTGAGCCTCTCTCTGCTAAATCTGAACAACCCCACTTTGCAGTGTTTATTTTATAGCATGTCTTTGGAGAGGTTATTCATTTTTATGACTGGTGATAATAATACTGGGGTGGATATGAAAGGAGAGAAGGTCCTTAGAAGATAAAAAGGAAAATGATCATCTCCCCCTATTTTTATTTGCAGATTCAAGGGGGAAAGATAAATGTTACCTAAAATTGAAATGACAGGTGTTACATATTTTCCCAGGTGCTGCTACACATAAAGTTTCCTCTTTACCCCGACTGACTACCTCTTCTTTAAAGTATCTCTACCAAACTGTGAACCCAAACTCAGGGAAAAAGTATTAAAGAGTAATATAAATTTTGAATGTACTTAAAGCAATATTATAATATATTACAGTTTTAGGACCAGAATTTTTCTAGTCCTGGCTACAAGTGTTTTCATTATCAGAACGAGGAGGAGGAACACTTGCCGTTTTTTCACTTGATGACTTCAAAAGTAAATATCTGCCCTTTTCAAAGTCTCCTACTGCAAAACAAGCCAACTGTCTTCCCCAGTCACTCATTCCTCTCTGGGTCATAATGGAAATTAGAACTTTTAAAGCTAGGGTTTGACTTTTGCAAGTAGAAGATTTGAAGCAAAGCTAAGTCAGGTATAAAGTAAAACAAACTTAATTTGTCCATGGCTGAGAATAATTAGCTCAGGTTATTCATTAAATTCTTTAATAAATAAAGGATCCCTTATTCTAAGCTAGGAATCAGAACTGGTAGGCCGGTTTCTTGGAAAGTACAATACTTAGACATCTCTTAGTAACAAACCCTTTGGGGGAAAAGAGGGAAATGCATTCAGCAAGAGAAGGAAAGAAATGGTATATGCTCTTTTGATTACGTTACAGTATGTCTAGATTGTTTGATTCGAATTAAGACCTAAGAAGATACGATTCTGTAACTGCTTTAGAATTCTGAGGTGGAAACATCCTGGAACGCTATTTGATAACTTCTGTCTCCTGAAAAGGGTTACAGCCCAGGAAGGAGTTGTTATTCCAGAAGTCTGGCCTGTTACTTGGTGAAGCTGAGTTTTAAGAGTACCAGGGAAAAATAAAATCTAATAATTCTAGCCTCGTTTGTTGTCTCTTTTTTCCTTTTAAATATTTATGATTCTTCATCCTCTGTATTTTTGACCACCTATATGTGTCAGCACTGTTCTAGGTGCTACAAATGATGTGGGCAATTACCCTAAATCAGCAAAAGTTATTTTATAATTAGTTTTGAATTAAATTGAAAAGAGGCTGCTCTGTTCATGGAACATAAGAAGGAATAAGTAATTAGCCACTTGAAATTTGACTTTCAAATGCACATAAGCTATTTGGCTTTTCTTTTTTTTTTTTTTCCTTAAACAAAGATCTGTTACTAGTTCAGCTGCCCACAAAAGCAAGGGCACCAAGTCATGAATATCATGGCTTAATGTTATGCCTTTCTTCCTTAAAAATTGTGCTGTCCACCATTTATAATAGCATCACCAAGAATAGCATACTTTAAAATAAACTTAACCAGAGGCAAAAGACTTGTACACTGAAGACTACACATTGCCTTAAGAGAATAAATACACCAATAAATAGGAAGACACCTCATGTTCATGAATTGGAAGATTTGACGTCTTTAAGATGTCAGTACTACCCAAAACTATCTACAGATTCAATGTTATCTCTTATCAAAAATCCCAGTATTTTTTGCAGAAATAGAAGCATTTATATGGAACTTCAACAGATGCCTAAATAGCCAAAACAATCTTGAAAAAGAACAAAGCTGGATGTCTCATACTTCCTGATTTAAAAACTTACTACAAAGCTGTTTCTCATCTCATTCTCCAGTAAGGGAGCCAGGGCTGCTTAGAGAAATGGCTGATTCCAGATCTGGGGCATATCAAAGGGATTCAGGAGCAAACTAATAGCCCCCAGTGGGTAAACCTGAAACAATGTAAGCAAAATAATGTAGAATAGGATTATTACCCCAAGTATAAATATCCATGAGTCCACATTATATAAAGGATTAAATAAATGGACAGAGTAATGTCTTATTTCCTACACATAAAAATTCCGAATAATTTATGTAGATACTATTCCTTCAAGAAAGTGGAACTTACCTCCCCACATTCTGAATGAGGGCTGTGCTTAGTAACTTGCTTCAAAAAAGTAGAATATAGAAAGAGAAAAAAGAAACTTTATAGTAACCTAGCAAACACTATTTTTGCCAGGTGATCAAAATCCACAAGGTCAGTGATAAGTCATGTTAATAAGATGAATCCTTGATAAGATGAATGCAGGGAGCATGACACCTTTGTGTTCTTTCTCCCCAAACCTGATAACCGCAGTCTAACCCTGAGAAAAACCTCAGAAAACTCCCAACTGAGGGACTTCCAACAGAATACCTGACCAGTACTCCTTAAAACTGTCAAGGTCATCAAAAACAAAAAAGACAGATTGAGGTTAAGGAGACACAATGACTAAATGTAATGGGGGATTCTGGAACAAAAGATACTAGGGAAAAGCTAATAAAATCTGAATGAAGTATGGAATTTAGTTAATTGTAATGTACCGTTAGTTGCGGCAAGTACATTCCAAGATGTCAACAACAGGGAAACTGGGTGAGGTATATACAGGAATTCTATTTTTACAACATTTTTGTATATCCCAAACTGTTCCAAAATAAAGTTTAATTTTAAAAAAAACTGTGCTTTCATATTCCAAACAACTACAGGTCTAACCTAATAGAATTTGACTGAACACCCTAAATGTAATTTATTTCCAAATAGAATCTGAGGATTTTCCCCAGCATGAGGATTTTAAATCAGATTTATAGCTCAGCACAAGGTTCTTGGATCATTCGTTATTCACAGTCAAGTTATAAAAATATATGATGAAACTCTTATAAGGAATTTTACCATTCTGTGAAAGGATTCCAGGTATGTCCTAGTGATTATGAAGAAACTCACAGGGCCACTGTATATTACAGCCTTATTTCAGCTTTGCCAACAGAAAATGTAAGCCTTTTTAAAGAATTATATTTCAGAAGTGGTAAGTTTTGATTTATAGTAAAGCATCTTTCAAATAACTTAGCCTAATAACCCCCTAAATGTTTTCCCAGGTCAAATCTTAAATGATTCTTAGACATCTGCTGTCTTGGGGATTGTCCATCATTAAGGTCTTCTATTTTATTCTCAGCATTCCTGAGGACAGTTGATTTTGTTAACATATTAATTACTTTTGTATAAGAGATTTTTGTAAGCATGTCAGTCAGTCCACCAAATCAGAAATCAAGTATCTGACAAGCACAATTTATACACCTAGAATAAAAGGCAACCTTTATTCAAAGATAGCGTATCACCTTGAAATGTAAAGTTGGTTAAAAATAGAACCAGTGAGCAAGAGAAAAGCAACAAGTAATATACAAGTGAACTCCCACTAGGTTATCAGCTGATTTTTCAGCAGAAACTCTCCAGGCCAAAAGGGAGTGGTATGATATATTTGAAGTGATGAAAGGGAAAAACTTAACAAACAAGAAGATCCAGCAAGACTCTCATTCAAATCTGATGGAGAAATCAAAATCTTCACAGAAAAACATAAGCTAAAAAGAATTCAGCACCACCAAACCAGCGTTACAACAAATGTTAAAGGAACTTTCCTAGCCATCAAACCACGAGAAAAGAGAACAACAACAACAAAAAAAACCCTACAAAAGATTGCTTTGGCAACTTGGGGTCTTTTATGGTTCTATATAAATTTTGGAATTATTTGTTCTAGTTCTGTGAAAAATGTCATTGAGTATCGTGGTAGGGGTTGCACTGAATCTGTAGATTGCTTTGGGTAGTATGCCCATTTTAATAACAGTTCTTCTAATCCAAGAGCACAAGGTATCTTTCCACTTTTCTGTAACATCTTCAACTTCTTTCATCAGTGTTTTACAGTATTCAGAGTATAGGTAACTTCCTTGGTTAAGTTTATCTCTAGGTATTTTGTTTTTGATACAATGGGAATGTTTATGCCAGTTACAAAAATCCTGGTTTTTGAAGTGGGAAAAAGAAGGTGAATGAAGGGTTGCAAATGGCAAAATATCCTTTTTTATGGGTGAGTTGTATTCCACTGCATACATATACCAACCACATCTTTTTTATCTATTCATCTATTGATGTGCACTTAGGATGCTTCCATATCTTGGCAATTATAAATAATGCTATTAATAGAAGGGTCTGTGTATCTTTTTTAATTAATGTTTTTGTTTTTCTGGGATATACCCAGCAATGGAATTGCTGGGCCATATGGTGGTTCTATTTTTAGGTTTTTGAGAAACCTCCATTGTTTTCCATAGTGGCTGCACCAATTTATATTCCCACCAACAGTGTTCCCTTTTCTCTACATCCTTGCCAACACTTGTGTTCTTTTTGATGATAGCCGTTCTGACAGGTGTGAGATGGTATGTCATTATGATTTTGATTTGCATTTCCCTGATATTAGTGATGTTGAGCAACTTATCATGTTCCTGTGGGCTATCTGCATTTCCTCTTTTGGAAAAACGTCTATTCAGTTCTTCTGCCCATATTTTAAATAGGTTGTTGTTTGTTTCTTAATTGAAGTACAGTTGATTTAAAAAAAAATAAATGGTTTGTATGAAAAAAACAAAACAAAACCAGAACCAGTGACCATCTGTAAGAATTGCTGAGGATGTCAGATTCTAAGAGTTAATAATTAATCATGATAAAAACAAAACTCAGGCTTCCAGTGGGCAGCCAGGATGGAGAAACTGCACAAGTCTACAGGCAGCAGTACTGTCCTGCCATTTTGCAATGCTTTCTGGCACAAGAGTATCATTCATATTTAATTATCATGTGTATCACAAATAGTTTATCTTTGTAAATTAGAACAGGTTAAAAATTAGCCCAGTATTATCACTTACATACCCCCATTTGCTCTCTTGAGGGGAAAGAAATGGATGCAATTACAGCCAGCCTATCAGAAATTCTGAGTAACTCAGTTTCTCGTTAGCTCTTGGTCTTTATTCCCAAATGGCATTGTTGAGTGGCAGAAAGAAACGTTGAGAGCCTCTTTGTTTCAGTGAGAACCTGGTTATGCTTTGGGATCACAAGTCTTTGAAGACTTGGGTAAAGTTTCACAAGCTTCCTATTTAGTCAGGATCATGATCTTTGTGGGTTTCACTGAGCTGTCAGTATTCCAGTCTACCCTGGCTACACACCTTCATGCTTTATCACCAGGTGCTTTCAAAATCATTTCACTGGGACATCCTAATTCTGACACAGAACCTGGAAGCCATGAAAGGGGAGATTTAAACTGGGGAGGGAGTGCTATTTAAAGGTAGCTTATTCCCAGAAGGGTTCCTGCCAGTTACAAAAAAGACCAAATACAATGGTGGTCAATTAACATCACTGAAAGACCATCAGCGAAACTCACACTATGGAAACCCCTCAAGGTTAATCTTATTTCTTCTACAAATAAGAAGGGGAAAAGAAATGGAAGGGGAAACATAAATTAAGAAACAGGCACTTCAATTTCATTATAGGTATCTGAATGGCCAAAAAGCTTATGAAAATATGCTCAACATCACTGATTATCAGGGAGAGCAAATTAAGACCACAATGAAATACCACTACACACAGAATGGCTAAAGTTACAGGCTGAAAACATCAAATGGTGAGGATGCGGACCAACGGGAACTTTCATATTGTTTGTGGGTGTGTAAAACAGGATGACCGCTTTGGAAAAGGGTATATCAATTTCTAGTAAAATCAAAAATTTATCAACCTTGCAACTCAGGATATTCTACTAAGTCCTTACCCAAAAGAAGTTAAAACACAGGTTCACAAGAAGCCTTGCACAAGATATTCACAGCAACTTTATTCATAATAGCCAAAACCTGGAAACAGCCCAGCATTCATTAGCTGTTCACCCAACAAGTTAAAGGTTAAACCGAGGCATATTCATACAATAGGATACCACACAGCAGTGAAAGGGAACTGTGAGCTGAAACACATCGATGAATTTTAACACATGCTGAGTGGGAGAAATTTACACAAGAATACATAAAGTATGACTCCATTGATATTAAGTTCTAGAATAGGCCAAACTAATCTATGGTGAAAACAAAATCCTAACAAGGCAAGGGGTGGAAAAGGGGCAGGTATTGACTAAAGAAATTTTCTGTGATGGAAATGTTCCACAGCTTGTAAGGGGTTTGGATTAGAGTTTTATGTTAAAATTCATCAAACGGTACACAACAGTTGTTTACTTAACTATGAATTTTACCTCAAGAAAAAGAAGTCTACTTAATATGGATGACAAGAAACTTAAAGAGTCAAATATAGATGTCTACAACTTTGACACATACAGAGAAAAAAGATGGATGGATGCACAGACACATGATGAAACAAATATGGCAAAATGTTACTTGTAGAATTGAAGTGGTAAGTATAGGCATGTTTGTAACTTAACTCTTTCAAATGCTTGAAATTTTTTATTAAACTATATCGCAGGGAAAAAAGACATAATAATGATTGAAATGTGTGTGCACTACTGTTTAGATCCTGACTCAAATAAACTTTTTAAAAAATGACATCAGATAGATACTGGGTAAGAAACTATTATTTTCAGGAATGATGGTATTTTTTAAAGTCCTTTTTAAAAAGAGATGCACACTGAAATATATCCAGATAAATAACATTGTCTTGAATTTGCTTTAAAATTAATGAGGATAAGATGAGGAGGGGACTATAAGAGACAAAGAAAAATGGGGAGAGGATATGAAGACAAATTTATAAAAAAGAAAATCCAAAAGCTCTTAAACATGAAGAAATCCTACATCATAAGAGAATGCCATTGTGTGTGGGTGTGTTTTTAACCTGTCAGATTGGCAAAGAACAGACTGCTAGTATACTGTGTCAGGGAGGCTATGGAGAAATGGGCACTTGCACTGCTGGTGCAAACTAAGAAAAAAACCAATTAGAGATATAAATTTAATTTTAGATCTAAATTACAAGTGCACATACTCTTGACCATGTATCCTACAGAGAAATTTACAGCATGTACGAAATGACATAAATTTATACAAGGCAATTCATTTTGGCATTATAATAGCAAAAGATTAGAAACAATTTACATGTTCATCAGTAAGGACAGGTTAAATTACATACACATCCGTACTGTACAATGATTTTTAAAAATGAGAAAGGATTTTATATTGATATAAAATATTCAGGATGTATTAAGTAGGGAAAAAAGGTACAGAATAGTATGCATAGTATGCTATAATTTATATTTTAAAAATAAATGAAAATGTCTATTAATATTTGCTTATCTATGCAGTCACTGGAAGTTTACATTAAATGAAACTGATGAGTGTTGCCTGAGATATGACTGAAGTACAGGATGGGAGGAAGACTGTCCACTGTATACCCCCTTCATATCTCTTGAATTTTATTTCTTTCAAAAAATAAAAACACAATTTTAAAAGTACCCCACTATTTATTTTCATATCATCAAAGCGTTAAGAACCAAATTAAACCTTCCTCTATCCTCTTCCTAAAATTCAGTAAGAAAACCACCCAATTGAAAAATTGACAAAATATCTGAACAAACGCCTACCAAAGACAGTATGATGTCAACACCTTACGTTATTATAGAACTGCAAACTAAAACGAGCTATCCCTACACACCTAGTAGAAGAGCTAAAATTGAAAACACTGACACCACCAAATGCTGGCAAGATGAGCTGCTGCAGGAACTCTCATTCATTGCTGGTGGAAATGCAAAACAGCACAGCCATCTTGGAAGGCAGTTTGGCAAGTTTCTTACAAAACTAAACATAGTCTTACCATATGATCCAGCAATCACACTCCTTGGTATTTACCCAAATGAGCTGAAATCTTATGTATACACAAAAACCTACACACGAATGTTTATAGCAGCTTTATTCCCTTCGTACAAACTTCAGAGATTTATTTTCCAATCTGCTGAAGTCAGGCAGGAAAATGTATTCCTACTACATCGAGCAATTTTTCTTCAAAGCCCCTGTAATTTAGGCACTTTACTGCTGAGATACACCATTCTACCCTATATTACAGGTCCTACCAATTGAATGTGAACCCTTTCACATAATTTGGGGGAAACTCAAACTAATTAAGTGTTTTAAATTATAAAATGAATAGGATGTAATGAAGAGAAAAATCTCCAAATGAGAATCTGCTAAGAGACTGTTTAAGGCAGAGGATGCCAACAGGGCATGTTAACTAATAACAAGCAGGGTTATTGCCTCAAAATGTCACCGAGATGGAAGTGGCTTTCTCCTGCTTCTTTCTCGTCATACTGCAGAATTAGTGAGAAGGATTTAGAGCCTCTGCTCCACAGCGGATTCGGTCTCCCTGCCCACCTGGCAGAAGCCTCATTCACCCAGGAGTAGAGGGACATATACAAAATGGTTCTGCTTCCTCCTCTGGTTTCAGTGAGTTCATCAGCTCACAGTCCTCAGCATTTTCTCCTTGGTATCTGCATGCTACTTATCAGAGTTCTCCCTTGCAATTCTTTTGAGCGAGCAAAAGCAAGATATGGACAACCTGGCCACATCAAATCCCACTATTTTTGACAACTTTACCACCTAGGAGATTATAAAGACACAAAGGACCCAAACAGAAGAGCAAAAGTCACTGTCATTTTTTTTTTCAGTAAAAAATGATGTTGCACAACCCAGTTTTGTCAAATTTCAAAAGAGAAGTATGTCTTTCGATTGGATAGACATAAAAGATTACTTCTATTCTATTATGTGCTTTTCTTCTCTTTCCAGTAACTACATTTGTCCTATCGGCAATTATCCATGTACCAGCCTAAATTATGAGCAATAACTTACTAACGGCAGTATAGGAAAGCATATGAATTCATGAGATGATTTCCCAAGAATGCCCACCTTCTGCACTGAGAAATCAGCCACTAGTGTGACAAGAAGATAACCCTTCCAGCTCACCCACCACGTAACATCTTAGTGCTGCTGCTCTCATTCTTTTCCCAGGGATATGCAAATGAAACTCATCAGCTTTAAAATAAAGTAATTGCAAATGAATGAATTCCTCACCAACCACAATCCCAACAGACCCTACAGATTTTTTCCGCAGCAAATCAGATACCTACTGCTAAAAGGAGAGAAAAAGATCACACTCTAATTGGTCATACAGCTACAGACACCAGTTCTCAGAGCTCACTCAGTATACTCAACTACACATGAAAATACATTTCTCTCCAGGTAGTAATACAGAAGCTGGCTGATTAAGTCACGTTCTTTCAGGACGATGGAAACAAACACAACAGAAAATTAATCATTTCTTCTTACAATATACCAGGACTTGATGTAAAAATATATTAGGTTGATTGACACACTCCAAAATAAATACTCTTAGGTAATCTTCAGCCTGAAACAAGCCTTCATTTATTGACTACTTACAGTACAGTGATTTCGTATCTTAGCTGGTAATCAAAGACGGTTATGTATTAAGTGAGAGAAGACATAATCTCTCTTCCAGATATCACCTCTCAGAAATCGGGGCTAATTCAATTTTAAGGACTAGATCTGCATCTCCTGGTAACCACGTGGCAGTCGTCACCCTGAGAACAGGAACAAGGCAGAGAAAGTATACAGGACTTTGATTCTCCTACAGGTGAACATAAAATTAGTTTATTAAGGACTACATTTTGAAGCCAGCTATTTTGATCCAATGTTTAAATAACAAGCTGTTTAATATTAAAGCAGAACGTACTGCCACAATGTGACAGAAATACAGCTTTATCCATAAACCCTTCACACAATTATACATTAAATGCTATTTTTATTTAAGCAAGGCACCCCTACTTGTTCTAAAATATGGGATGTGCTACCCCACTGAAAAAAGCAAATGAGGAGACTTAGATTCCATCCTATCTAGAGCTGGTTTAAATTCAAGTGAAGCCATCAATGTCCTTACCAGTCAGGACTGTCATGACATGTCACTTCACAGTTTTGACACTAACACACACTTCAAGGTTTACTGAAAACCAAAGAAAGACGGGGCTGGGGGCGGGGGTGTTCAGACAACTTTTGACACTACAATTCCCTCTTTAATTATACAGACACCAATGTTAAATGCCTGTAGCACAGGGTTTAGAAAGGCAAAACATTTCCAGAGACATCAAACTGACAAACTGTTGTCATTTACACTAACCAGTGGTATTTTTTGTTTTGATTCCTTTTTAAAAAGTCTTACCACTATCAAAGTAATTAAATACACCTAAAATTAAAACTACTCTGCCAAATGATAATGGTTCAAAGGTCTGAAACCTTTCCTTGCTTTGGTGAGTATTTGGTTAAAAGAAATCAGTACTTTATTCCATGAGAAGTTTTACATCAAAGCTCTTAATTCACAGGCAAAAAAAGAAAACCTCAAACAGATTATTTTTAAAATGGGAGATTTTAAAGGAAGAGTGCTGAATAAAAATACGTAGTCTTTACACTGGGTCACATATCCTCTGTGAAAACAAACTGTTTAATCATAGAAAATAACGGTCAGATTCTTTAATCAGATCCTGGACAGTTTAAACAAAAAACTAAATTCGTAGTTTATTTCATAATCCCCAACTGAATCTTTCCTTTTTCTTGCTAAACAGTCCATTATGGATTTTTTCTTATGAGCAATTCACCCCAAACCCCCAAATCATTCCTCTAGCAGTTACTGCTAAAAAAACTGGAACTTTATATCCCATGTCCAAGAAAGGTGTGCAAATGAAATGCTTCTTGCTTCATCCTGGAAAAAAAAAGTGGTGTACACTTACTCAAAATGAAAAATACTACACATGTTCCCGTATCATTTAAAATTGTAAATTCTTTTTTTTCTTTCTGATTTAGTGCAAGTTTTCCGACAAATCAACTAAGTTAAGGTGAAGAAAATTAGCTGGGCGTTAGCGCTTACAGCCTGGCATGAAGACAGTAGATTTTCAGAGTTGAGCACAGAATATATTTCATATAGATTTTAACTAATGAAAATATTTAACATCACAAGACTGTGGGACTTTATATCCAAAAACAGTCTATGACAACGATGGTAAAGAAATGTCCCATGTGTTTTTAAGGAATCATTACAGTAAAGTGCCTCAAAGGAATGTACCACTACATGTAGAAAAACGATTACAATACAATATATGAAAAGATTTTAGGGGGAAAAAAGACACCACATAGCACTGAGTAAGGGAAGGAACATCAAGACATACATAGTTGATTTACCACAGAGAAGTTAACTGTATGAAATCTAAGGATTTCCCAGGACTGCCATTTTGATAACACCATTTTAGGAAAAGACACAGCGGTACATTCAGTGTATAGATGCATGATACACCCCGGTTTCAAATGTATCACTTTTAACATCTTAAAAATATCTTAGAACTGAGTAAATGTATTTAAATTTTATAGGAAGACAAGTTAATGTGAGGCACACCTTCAGTGTACTGTGATATATAGCTACCAGAGGTACTATCTGGGCACAGCATGATGAACGTTGGGGGTGATACAAACAGATTCTAAAGGGGAAAATACTCAAAGCCACTATATGACCATAATATAGTCTGTTTCCCAGGGGAGTTTCACTCCTTATACTGAAGCTTCAATTATCATGATTAGTTTGATCTTTATTAAAAAGAAATGGTTTCAATCGTATTACGAGTGAGGAAATGACTAATTTATCAATTGAAAATAATTTCCACAATTGCACCTCTTAAATTTACCTTATTATCTGGAGTCTCTGGAATTCTTATTTTCCTTTTGGACACGAATTCAGGAACAATTCAATATACCTATGGTCTGAGAATGACAAAAAAAGATTCATTTTTTAAAGTTGTAAGGGCAGAAATAATGGTGTACTCATTTATTTTCCTCATAGTTCAGACAGTAACTCAAGCCCTTTGCCCCATCCTTTCCCTAGTAAAAAAAAAAAAAAAAAAAAAAATTCTATCTAATTCTGGATGGATATATGCATGATAATTAATGAATAAATGCTTCTCACTATAATATAGTGGGGTGTTTTTTTTTCTGTCTTTTTTATATTTATTTAGTAGCATTAATGGAATACAATTATCCCAAGGGAAAAATTCTAGGCAAACTACAAAGCAGAGAAAGGCATTTGTAAACAGATAGACATCAAACATGACAACAGAAACCAAGGGCAGCACTTACGAACGTGGGACCGATCCTTGAGCATAGCTGCGACAGCATCCTCATGGGTGTCGAAGTGCACGTCAGCTTCTCCAGTGGCCTTCCCACTGGAACTGTATTCCATGGTGATTCTAACAGGCTTCAGTGGAGCAAAAAACTGAACAACAAACCAAGGAAGCCAAGAGGAACATGATGTTACTGGGTCCGATTTCTACAAGTTTGCTGGCTCTGCATTTTTCTTTCAGACTTGGATTCATATATTTGATAAACTTATTTTCAGGAAATCTCTTTAAGCAACAATGTAGTTACACATCTACCACCTCCTTTTCTGATCTTCTTGGAACTCAAAGTTACATTTCAAATATCTGTTCACAGAGAACTTAAACTGTAAGTACAATACCATATATACAATTCTCAAACTTTTTTTTATACCAAGAAGGACCCTTTTTATTATTCCTCCCACACACATCCTTCCCTATTTCTAAAAACTATCCATCAAATACACTTCATTTCTTAATAATTCATTTTTATCATTTTTTTCAATCAGACATCCACCTGATAATCAGTTTTTTACCAGCACTATCTAAAGAGAGCTACCACGCTGAGTAGTTATCACTCCAAACCAAAGCAACAGAATGTAATTCTTTAACAAGACCATGCAACTTTCATTTGGGTAAAGATATGATTCCTATTACGCTTTTTGAAATCATGAAGAAAACTGTGAGACCCCACTACTAACTGAATCAGGGCTCTGAGTATGGATCTACCTTAAGTAAATGTTCTCAAGTTTATGAAGTCAATAGGGGCTTTCACTGTTCTATCTTTTCATTTCATACAGTATCTATCATGAAATAAAAATATTTTAAAAATTCCTTTTCTCAAAGATTAGGGAAGCCAGATGCAAGGAGGCTGTACGGTCTAATGAAAGCTCTAGGCATTTAGGAGTCCTGGATTTGTGTCTAGTATCTAACAGCTCTGTGAGAAATGCCCTGAGTCTCCTTTTCCTAAACTCAAAAATGAATGGGTTGAACTAACTTAGAGAAAAACCAAACTTTTTTACTTTGAATACTAAACCTACACCATATTATTCTGCATCTATAAAATCCTCTTATCTATTATACATTTGATCCTAAAATGTAATAAAACCCATACTTCTTGGCTCAAGAAAGTAAGACAAGCCTCCACAACTATGGAGACGCCACCTTACTACCCAAAGCTACCACAGGGATGCTGTATTCTTCTTCTCCACCTTCCCTGATTTAATAGAAGTTCCACCTTAGAACTTCTGTTCAAAGCTACTGAGACTGGGTATCTTACTACCACATACATTTATGATGTCCTGGGCATTGGCGTGGAAAGGCAATCCTCTCATGTGGACAAAATGTAGTGAAGATGCAGCTCCAAAATCAACAGCCTCTGGAAGCTTTTCTGACGTCTCCTTGGGCAACTCTGAGAAGCAGAACAAGAAGCACCGTCCAGAACATTTCAGCTTCGAGAGTCACTAACGGGTTATAACTAGGCATGACCTGTACGTCCAAGTCCTTCATTCCTCTTGAAACAGTAAGGAAGAGGGCTTTAATTTTAAAAGCCAAAACAACCTAAAATTTCTGCCACTTAACAAATATCACCTGAACACTCGTAAGGCTTCAGTATTTCAAACCACTACCAGATTCCAAAAGACTGTATCTTTCTCTCACAACAGAGAGGAGAAATGATTATGAATGGAAAAACATAAAGGCAAAAGAAAAACCTTCTGGGTTATCGTCACCAAAAAAAAAATTTTAAAAAATAAGTTGTAACAGACTAATCCTAGGGCACACACTTAAAAAGGATTTATCAACTTCAAAGATTCCAAATGTTGCTTTGGGATTAGGAATCAAAGGAATAATTAAATACAGAGGCAAACAAAACTCCTTAGTCAACATTCCTGCTCTCTATACACATTTTTTTCCCATCTTAAGTGTTGACATTTTACTTCTTTTTGTTATATATGTGCCACCCAGCCTTTGACATAGAATCTACGAAGATGATTATATTGGGGAAAAAAAAAAAAAGGCAAAAGCCTACGGCATAATAAAGCCCTTCTACATACACAGTTGGCCCTCCATATCTGTAAATGTGGAACCCATGGACAGGGAGGGCTACCTATGTGATTTGAGCATTCATGGATTTTGGTATCCATGGTGGGTCCTGGAACCAACTCCCTGGGGATACTGAGAGGCAACTGTATTCAGAGTACATTCTACACTCAAAGACATATTAAATATTTAACTCAATTCCCTTGTCCTATCATCTCATAATTTCATACAACACTGTCATAAAAAATTAACTATCAAAACATGCAAAGCAGATCAATAAGAGGAATGTCCTTACCTACTTCCTTCTCACTTTCAAAACCTGTCATGGGTCGGGTATCCTCATTCACTTCATGCTCTTCAAAGACCATTTCTGGCTCAGTTATATACTTAGCAGTAGGAGAAGATGCCATTTTCTTTCCCTTATGAGATCCAACATGTGTTCGAACTTCATTTCTTCTGCTTGGAAATATCTCTATATATCTATGTCAAAGCAAAAGCAAACAGGCACAATGGTACAAAGTGACTTTACACTGAACTCTTTAGAACATGCATATACAATATTTCTAACACCTAACATACCCAGGTATCCAAAGAAAACTGGTGGGGCAAAAAGAATGGATATAGATGTTAGGCCATGAAGAAGTACTCTCAACGGAACAGGTCACTGGTTTAATCACCTCCACCCCCAAGATAACAGTTTTCTTCACATACATTTTACCTCTGCTTTTCTACCCTGTTTTGCTTCATGAGGACGAATACGCAGAGGTTACTTGCGTGTATGAAAAGAATTAATTTGTAAGAAAGGTTTTTTTCCTAATAGTTAATTAATCTCTTGAAGCCTTACAATTCAATTCTGTGAAAATTAATCATAACTGTTTAAGATATTAAAAGTCACAGTGTATGAGGAGCCAGTTCAGGACTTCACTAAGAGGCTAATGAGAATTCATGATGTAAATGTCAATTCTGACTTACTGTTTGACTATGGAACTATTGATTAAATCCAGGCTTCTGGAACCAGTTTTCTTTTTCGCAACACTGCTTTTCCAAATTTAGTTATTAAGCTTGAACTGTAAAAATCATTTTTATTTACAGATCTATAAACATTAGAGGGTATCATTTCTTAATTTATTGAAGACATCTGTACACTGCCTTAGTGTTCCCATATAAAAACATAATATTGATGTGTTCCAAGTTATAAGAAAATATGAAGAGTACTGAAAGAAAATTAAAGGGAGGGTACTTTACATATACTTTCTTCATTTAAAAAAATTTCATAAAAAATAACTAAGTAACTAAAAATTTTAATAAAGACCTCTGAACTAATTCCTTTAAGTAGATCCTGAAATGGCTTTTTTTAAACTTCAAAGGAGCCAGGTAAAAAGGCCAGAAAGCAGCAAAACAATGTAT
Organism: Camelus ferus; assembly: GCF_009834535.1. Lineage (NCBI taxonomy): Eukaryota > Metazoa > Chordata > Mammalia > Artiodactyla > Camelidae > Camelus > Camelus ferus. The sequence continues at coordinate 52,833,456 of NC_045697.1, read as the reverse complement.
TAAAATTTGACACTTCTAAGTACTCCTCGAAAATGAAAGTTAAAACACAAATGAACCGACCCATCACTACATGCATCCTAATGTGATGAGATATGCAGTATACAGTATTGCCCAGAGAGTATCCATATCAAAATGTTAACCTGAGTCAATTCAAGACTTTAGCTTTAACTTCCAGTTTTCAGGAAATAACAGATACAAAGGAACAAGTTAAACGACACCATGAGGAAGCAACAGGATAAATACAGAATGTGAGACACTATACAGGACAACTGGCCCAATTTCTTCAAAAGTCAATTGCATTTAAAAAGTAGGAGGTAATAAAAAAAAAATAAAGGAAAAAGGGATTTGCTCTAATTTAAGAGACTAGAGGCATAACAATCAAACTCAATGTGTGGACCATGTCTAGATTCTGGTGCCAAAAAAAAAGCAAATGGAAAAGATATTTTGGTATAAATGGGAAAGTGTGATTATGGACTGGTATTGGATAATAAATCATTGCTAATTTTGTTAAATGTCATAACATTGGGATCGTGTTAAAAAAGGGTTTTTAAAGATATATACTGAAAAACCGGTGCAGCAAATACAACAAATGTTAATAATTTGTTAATCTAAGTGATAGGCATTTGACAGCTTATCATACTACTGTCTTCTTTTTCTGTGTTTAGATAATTTTACTGTTTTATTACAATGCATTCATCAAAATGACCCAATGTATGATTCTTCCACATCATTAGTATCTGCTTCACTTACCGGTTACCAATTTCTTCCCTGTGTTTCAACAGGGCTTGGTTAGCCATCTCTGGTTCTTCAAATTGCACATAGGCTTCTCCTGTTTTTCTTCTCCCTCTGTAATCCATGACAAAAGTAATGTCTACTATATTCAGTCCTAAGACATCCAAAAATTATTACAAATTAGTTCTGCTAACAAGGGCATCTTTATTCTTAGAATTAAAACATTCTTTCACATACTAAGAATTTTTTTTAATTTTTCTAGTAAAATTGTAGGACTATTTTGCCAGCCCCAAAGCTGAATACATACCTAAGGGGAAGAAAATTATTATGCAGCCAAAAGCTAATAACATCTACATATTCAAAAATGTTTAGGGTCCAAGCTGTCCATCTAAAACACAATTCTTTGTTTTGCCATTAATTATATAGTAGGGGAAAGATTCAGACTATCACTACTGGTGCATATTTTACAGCTAAGAATTAGATAATAATGCTTTTAAATCATATAAATTGCTATTGCCTTAGACAAATATAACCACTCTTATGAGAGGACATTTTCCTCAATACTAAAATGAACCCACATGAAATCATTTTTGAATCTGACATCTCCCAAAGATCAGTGTGAAAGGTCAAAACACTTACAAAATCTACAAACATTAAAAATCCAACCGAAGAGTTCCCCCCCTAAAGCACCTAATATAACTGTATGCAGTTACCTAGGAAAAGGTTCACCTAAAAAAAAGAAGGAAACGAAGTGAGGGAAAAGATATGAGGCCCCAAACAAGATATAACTGGGAAACACCTGCGAAGAAGTCTACGATGTCTTTCTCATTGCAACTATAAGGAAGTCCTCTCAAACGAACTACGCCATCGTTTACCACAGGTGAAGATTTGACCTGCAGGCTCTTCATTAAGGCATCCACATCTTCATTGTTTATCTCATATACTAAGAAAAGGAGCACAAAAGGTATGCAAAACTTACACAATAAAGAAAGAAGCCATTAAAAAAATAATCACAGTGGGTGGGTTATCCAAAAACTAGTATTTATTTTTAATCTTTATGTACTTCTCTGGAGAAGACAATAAATGACATTTATCAAGTATTACTTACTATGTGCCAGGTGTAACATCGCAACTTCTGAGGTAAATTTGGTCAACATCCTCCTCATTTTATAGGTAAGAATCTGAAATTATCTCTGGGCTTCATTTTCACACCCTGGGAACGGCTGTATTCATAATATCTAACTACTTCACTCTTGTTAAGGATCAACTGAAAGTGCCTTGGGAAGCACAGTCTACCGTAACAATCGCGAGGAGCTAGAACATGACTTCACGTACCTTCCACGTATCGCTGCCCCATGTACATGCGGTGTTTTTCTAAGGCTTTTTGCACATCCTGCTCTGACTCCATTTCAATTAAGGCATCACCCCTTCGTTTCCCATCTCTATTTAAGAGGAAATGTATTCCATTCTCACCATTGCGAATTCTGCAGTCTGAAAGTATGTGAGTGAAATGAATTAAAATTAGAAATCAATAGCTCAATTACACAAGTCACTAGAATTGCAATCTTCCAACAATAAAACAAAGCAGGCTCCAAAATGCCTGTCACCTTCCTCACACAAACTCCCATCAGTGAAGCGAGCAGAATGCTAATGAGGTGGTAGTTTCTAAAACGTTCCACGTGGAAGACATAAACAACCTTAGCACAAAATCTTAGGATCTCCTGACCATTAAATGACAAATTAGAATAAGCTTGATGCAAAATGTAACATTTCCTTCCAAATACTTCTATAATCAGTTTTAAATCACTTAAGGTATTAAAAATATGGTTAGGTTTATGCATGTCATCTTCTCTTACAATCATAACCACAAGATCTCTAATATATATCCTATAAGAATAATTTTACAACATAATTAGATTTTTTTCCTTTCCTATCATTATCAGGGAAACACATCCCCATACTGCACACCTCTTAAACTGGGAGCAAGATTTAAGTGGCTTTTAAAACACTTGATCCACACAATGCACATTAAGGTACTTAACATAATGCTATATCATTTCACATTTAAGGCAGCATCTTCAAAAAGCCTTTTAAGAGGGAAATTAAAAATCACAGTCAGATACAGAATCTTAAAATCCACAGATACATAAGCCTTCCAAACATGTTATTGAGGGAACACTATCACTTGCTACTAAGTGATCTGCATATTAAATTTTTGTGTATTACATAAAAAGCTACTCAACCAATACTCTTATTTCTACCAATAGGTTTTCACTTTTTGATATGTACATATTAAAACTTCAGAGAAAACTGATTTTAAACCATGTAGCTTTAACATTAATTTTTTTGTTGTATTCAAGGTCTTTTAAACCTGGTATATATGACAAATGGTACACGTGGTGTCACTTGGCATGCATATGGAACCAGCCAGAGTGAGAATCCCCATCAGATAAGATGTCTACACCAAAGCCCAGCTTGGATTTTATGGGACTGCTTTTACTCAGATGAAATCAACATATTTAAAACATACATAAAACATACCTGAGAAAAAGCTAAGCACATCTTCCACAGTGCACGACCACGGTAACCCTTGAGCTCGAATGAGAAAGACATCATCTACCTCCTCTCCTAACTTGGATGGAGGCAACTTATACTCAGGGAGAGGTGGAAGGTCGTCCAAGTAGGTAGTTTTAGACTCCTTCCAAGAGAAATGAAGAAATGTAAAAATACTTTCATAACAACCTACTTAGAAAACGTTTATTTCCACAAACTAACACTCAGATGTTACTCTTTGGGGACAGTTACTATTTCAGAGGCAGGAAGTAAAATTCACAAATCTCACTTATCCTGCTTTGGCTTAAATTGTACATCCTAAAGCAACAAGTCGGTATATCCTAATGATTTGGCAAGACATAAATTTTATTCCAGGTTTGTTTTTAAATTCATCAGTCCCAAATTACACCTAATAATAGTGTTTTAGTTAAGGCAGGACAGGAAGGGTCTCCTGGATTTGACAAATATGTGAGTATACGCCACAATTAGACCCTCATCTCAGAAAGCTTACCATCTAGACTAAGACAAGCATACAAAATAAGGTGCTCTAAGTGCTATAATTAAGACACAAGATATTATAGAAATTCAAAACAGAGCACTAACAGAATTAAGATATGAGATGAGCCTTAAAGGAAGGCTAGAATTCTGACAGTGATGTATGAAGGATAGGGCACTGCAGCTTGAGAAGTGAGGGGAAGAAGCAGAATGAACCAAAGCTCATTTGCAAAACAGCAATAATTCCATTTGGCTAAACTGTAGGGTACAATTAGGAGTCAAAGAAGATGAGCTGGCAAAAGGAACTGGTGGGTACCATACGGCAGAGGGACTTGAGTGTTAAGCTCAATGTGTGTCCTTAACCTGGTAGGCCAAGGGGAGTTGACAAAAGACATCTTAGGAGTGTTGACAAGACAGAAGGATGCTTGGAAAGATTAACCTGCCAATTGTTATGTCAGACCAACTGAATGAGGGAAAGATCCTAAAAGGCAACGGCAGTAGTGTGAGGTAACTGGAGCCTGAGACATACCTACAGAACTCCTTTTTACAAGACTGGAATGTAATAAGATTCGGTCAAGCACCACAACCATAACCAGGAAAGACAACCCAGGTTTTAAGACTTGCTAAGGAAACAGATTCCTTTGTACCATTCCACCATTTACACAAAGACTTATGTCTAATTTTAAGGAGTCAATGATAAATATAAATCTCTAGCAGAGGCCTAATGCATATTTAATAAGAATGCAACAAGTACTACAATTATCAAAATGGGAAGACAACTCAGGCTTTAAGTCAAGTGATTTAAATCCTGTTGGGCTAAACAGAGAGATACTTCACTCCCTTGTATGTTCCCATCACTGATAAGACTTACACATAATTTTATGAAATCAATAATAAATTTAAGCACAGTATATGACACTAGCAGAAACTCAACAGATATCATACTTGTCAAATTCAAAGAATAATCAAGTAAAGGGAGTAGCCAGCTCACAAAGGCTTAATAGAGATAGTTTGTGTTTTTTCAATAAAAGTAACATTCCCTATATTCCCAGAATTCCATAAGCATCACAAGCTTTTACAGAAATGGGCAGCAGAAAGTGTTGGGCCGGGATTCAAATCAATTAGCTCAGCCACTAGCAGGCAGCAGCCATGCTGATTAGCTTCCCAGTTTCCCTGAATTCAAGGAGAAGCATAAATTGAATTAAGATAAATATGACCCACGGCATCAGGAACAAGGCAATCAGAAAGTGTGCTGACATTTCCCAGATGCCACGTAACAAGCAAAGAAAGCTTCCTATGAGGCACAAAATACCTGCAACCTGAGTACTTAAAGTACACATTACTTTAAAAAAATATTGTAGACTCACTCCTGGGTCCCCAACCCATGGCCTCAGCCCCAGCCGCCGCCTCTCGTCGGCCCCCCTCCCCCAATATCACAGTCCCCAGGCTGTCCCTCCCATTGGCGGCGACCCATGGTCCTAAAGGACCTTCTGTCAGACGAAGTGGAGGTGCAGAGGTGACCTTCAGTAACTGGGGCAACCCGCCTTTCCCCAGGGACACGAGAGAGAGGAGAGCGTTGGGGACCAGCCTCCTTCCCCACGAACCCAGCCCACGCAGTGTGTGCGTGAACCTTCCCATCTGCGGGCCGCGAGGTGCGCCGAGGGCCGCCCAGGCCTAGTGCTCCCGCTGCACGGAAAGTCCCAACCCTCCGCAGGGTCTGGCCTCCCAACTTCACAACCAGCGGGCGGAGAGCGACAAGGATGCGGGGTGGGGGCGTCCACAGCCTCACAAAACCTACCATAGGCCGGCGGGAAACAAGGCCTCACCATTCACCCCCAGTCACACTTACACTGCCCAACCGACCAGAGACTCGAGAGGAGAACAAAACAAGGAGAAAACCCGAGGCCTGGGAAAGCGTCCCTTGTTCTGGGGCCCAATAGGAGGACTGGGCGGGCGGGGGTGGGAGGCGGGTGCGGCGCGTGCCGCGGATCCCCGGGCGCGCACGGGAGGCGCACGCGGAGGGGCGCGGGGGCGCGTGCGCGCGGCCGGGGAAGGGTCCCGCGCGCCACCCCTCTCCGCACCCACGTACCTGGCTGTATCCCCGCGCCGGGCCCGCAGCCGCCGCCAGCGACTGCGGCAGAAGAGGGGCACGCAGGGCCGAGTAAGAGGCGGCAGCCGCGGCGGCGGCGGAGGGGGCAGGCCCCGCCAGCCTCCCGGCGGGCGCAGGCCCGGTCTGGAGGCCTCGCGTGTGAGAGGCGGCGGCCGCGGCGGCTCCGAGCAGCAGCAGCAGGCGGCGACGGCCCGAGACGCCAGAGGGGAAGGACCCAGCGGCCGAGTAGAAGGGCAGGCAGGCGGCGCCGGTGCGCCGGCAGCTGCTGCAGTTGCAGCCACAGCCACGGAGCAGCGCCCCGAGCACCCAGCGCGTCCCGGCCATGGACTCCGGAGGGGGCGCGGGGCCTGAAGGCGGCTGCGGCTGCAGCGCGAGCGGAGGGGAAGTGGAATCCAGGACCGGGGAGGGGTTGCCGGGCACATGCGCCGCCGGCACCGGGGGCAGCAGCGAGTCGGGAGGAGGCGGAGGAGCTCGCTGCCCCGCCCGGTCTCCGCCCTCGGGGCGGGGCTGCCCGCGGCCGGGAGGGGCCCGGAGCCGGTACCACCGACTGGCTGTTCTTTCACCTGGTGGAAACGGAGGCCCGAAGAGAACAAGGTTTTTCTGCTTTGGGGAGAGCTGAGCCCTGGAATGCCGTTCTGCCGACGCGCCGCACTTCCCCCTCAATCTTGTGGTGTGAGGGGCGAAAAAAAAAAAAGGGCCGTTTCTGGAAAAAATTGTGATACTCTGATTATAAAAAAAGGTTGGGATAATAATACCGGCGGAGGTTTAAAAATGCTCCCCCCCAGCTGGAGTTATGTGCGGAAGGCCAAATTTTTTTTGTTTTAAAATGAAATATTTAGATACTTAATTATATGTTAGTAACGTATACAGGTATTCTCCCGGTGTTGAAAAGTTCACTCTAGGTCACTTCGTTTTCAAGAAGGACCCGTATTAGTAACTGTTTCCACTGTGGAAAGAAATGTGATTTTCACTTTTATGGGGAAAAGTGAACATTGGAAATAGCATTCAGCGCTTGTTTTGCAGCTGCCGTGACAGAGGCTGCGGTGGCACCACCAAGTTCCCTCCTGGGAGAATATACATTCAGCATCTCCCTGCCATAGCTTTGAACTGTATCCTTGAGCATCTGTGTTTTACCTCCCTAACAAGACGTGTTGTAGGGTAATTGCTTCCTCACTTTATGCCATTTTGGCTTCCAGGAGGTTTCATAGGAACGCTCTGATTTCGGATAGTGGGTGAAACCTGTGTAACAAAGATTAAAGCCTCCCCTGAGGATTTAGTGTATTCACAAGAGGACAGGCAGAGGTTTGCTGAAGGACTGGTTGTGCAGTTTTTCTCCTCCTATGGCCAGGACCTGTCTCAATTTAGTAGGCAAAAGGGAGTTCGGAGAGTGAAAAATAGAAAGAGCCAAAAATTTAAAGCTTTTTATTGTGGAAAAACTCGAAGAAAAATATAATGAACTAGAATTTCAAAAATTATCAACATTTTTCATTCTTGTTTCATCTGTCTTGACCACCACCCCCCATTTTTTTTCTTTACTGGAATATTTTAAAGCAAACCCCCCAAATCATGTCAGTCACCTTTTCAGTATTCATCTTAAACTGATAATGACTTTTTTTAAAATGAAATTTAGATTAGTTACGTTAAAAAAGAAACTGAACTGAGTAAAATGTAAAGATCTTATTGGCTTTATTCAACGATTATGCATTGGGCAGCGTCCCACCTAGCAGGTAAAAAGGAGCTCCCAGAAACTGTACAAAAAGAAAGACTTGTGTAGGCAGAAGAAGGTAGAAAAAGGAAGTTATACTAGCAAAAGTAGACTGGGTGTGGTAAGGTCACTTTGTTTTAGGGTATTGTAGGGGATCTATCAGGCAGATTACATCACTAGTGCTGACCAAGCAATTCCTGATTGGCTAGTTTAATATTCGATTTCTGGGAAAGCCCAAAAGTGTAATTAGGTTTGGAAACATTGGGCTTAGCATAAGTGACTCCATTTTGGAATTGTTTCTAACAGTTGGTTTAAAGCATTCAATATTATTGCATTTAAAGTTTGAGTTATTTATTCTGGCCTACTTTTAGGGAAAGGGAAGTTCAGTATTTCCTAGATAACCCTTTCTTCCCCCCAAAAAGTGAAGAACAGGAAAAAATCTGATTGGCTTGACTCTATGGACCTGGAGTATCAAAGAGAAGGGGTTTTCTTCTGCAAGAACTAGGAATCTTAGAGATTGTTTTTTCTTAAATCTCCCATTCAAGAAGGAAAACGGGTTAGCCCTTCCTATCAGATTATCACTACAAATCACAGTTTATGGATATGTTAGGAATTCTGCCCATATTTACTCTTGCCTTCATTTTCTTAATAGCCAAAGCCATCATCTATATTGTCTACATCGGAATGGATTAGAAACCTAAATACATAGAGTGAAATCTTACAGAGTGTAATTAGGAGTAACACCAAATTATCAAAATGGGAAGCTTTAATTTTTATTTAGAGGAAGTTGGGAGAATATAACAGAGACAAGAAACTAACTTTGAACAATTATTTATTTACTATTCATTTTTTACTACATAATATTCATTACTATTCATTTTTGTGTTCCAGGCACTGTGCTATGCTCTTTGCTTTCAGGGGTATAATAATAGGCTTACAGACTAAATATCAAAATGATGTTTAGATTTATATATGTCCAGATTATCTGAAGAGAGAATAGCAAATTTTGTAAATTGAAACTAATGACTTATGGAACACCAGGTTTTAAAAGTTGTGTTAATAAATGTTATTTTAAACCCAAATAACTATAACTAGCCCTCTTTAGTGCTAAATTTTATTATGGACATAAAAGGCTCTCTTGAACAAACAATTTACATTAACAGACTTTTTGAGTAAGGGTGGTGACAATGGAGATGAGAAAAGGGAAGCCTCGAGAGGTTTTTTTTTTTTTTAAGGAAGTAGAATCAACAGGATTTGAGGCAGGTTAGAAAGGGAGGATAGTGTTTTCTGTTATTTTACTGTTATTTAGAGTTGGGAGGGACAGATGGCAATGATTTTTCACCTATGGGAAAGTTTAGAATTCAATATAGATATATTGGAAGCAAATCAACCCCATTTTGGGTTAAGCCAGAGAAGTCTGTCCTAGAAATATTCATTCAGGAGTTGTCAGTATAAATGAAGCTGTTGGTTTGAATGGAATAGCTAGGACCAAGCATAGAATGGAGGCGAGAAGGCCTCAGAGTAAGGCATGAGGTGAATGAATGCCCTGTGGAGGAAAGTGAATTTGCAGAGAGAGAAAGGGTCAACAAGAAAGTTAAGAGTAAGGAGAGCTGACGGAGTATTTCTGGAAAGAGGTAGGGAATATTCAACAGTGTCAAGTCCTTGCTAAGATAAGTACTTACTCATCAAGTGATATGAGAACAGGAAAAGATGTCTTGGATTTAGTGACCTTATCCACAATTGTTTGGGGGTAGTGACACCAGAGGCCACAATATAGCAAAGGTGAAGAAATGGAGATGATGGACGTGCAAAGTAAGTTTGATTTTGTAGGTGAAAAAAGGATAAGGCAGTAAAGATGCATAGATCAAAAGCAGGGTTTTTTTGCTTTGTTTGGATTAAACTGGGTGAGAGTAAAGCATGTTGAAATGATGGTGGGAAAGGATTCAGGTGATAAAGGATTTAAGTAACCAGAAGAAAATAGGTATAATGGCGTGTGGGTTCCTAGAAGGCAAAAGAAGAGAGGTGCCAAAGCTCAGATGCAGAGATTAGCTTTATACAGGAGAGAGCGCCTCCACCTCTTCTATGGTAAACTAATCATAAAGCATATTGTTCTCCTGGTATGGTCACTTACCACTTCTACATTACTAAATACAGAGTAGCACTGCAGGATGTCATCCTGCTTCTCTGACAAAAATTTCTGAGGTAGAACTCATCTAAATTATGGAAAGAAACACTCTGGATTTGGGAGAGAATAAGGAGAAGGAAGGAGAAAAACAACCACCTCCATCGCTAGGAAAGAATGTTCAAAGAAGCCTTCTTAGCTCCAAAGAGCACATGATTAGGAGCTGGGAGAGGAGCTGGCAGGGGACGATTGCTCTGGTTACTAATAAATAAATGAAGGAACTCATTTTATTGTCTGTGCCCCTCAATTCTTAGAGGTGAACATACTTTTCCTCTGATATGCAATGAGGTTGGGTTAATCTCAAAGGATCCCACCCCACAGCGGTCTTTGCATTTGAAAGAAACAAAAAATCATGAACCATGGATGTCAATAAGCCTAGGGTGGCAAAAGGAAAAGGAATTGAAGTCAAGCACCATAAAGAAATGGTGCCCATTTGTGTAACCTGTGATTAAGGTGCTATTCATCATCCAAGATTAAAGGAAAAAGTTTATTACGTTGAACAGATACAAGGAAACTTCAGGAATTTGAGCTACCAGTTACTTCCAAGGAAAGGTGCATTTTATCACCACTATCGCTGCTTCATTCTTTTATCTGACAAGAAGAACTCATCCACTGGATCCACAAGCTCAAAGATTTTTTTTTTGCTGCAGTGATGTGTTTCTTAGGTTAGCTTTGTCACTCGGTCTATACTCACTATCAACAAGTCCATGCTAACCGATTTTTACCTCCCATAGATTGCATGTGGTAAACCTTTCTGTGATAGAATAAAAATAATAATCATAATATTTATGCTTGACACATGACAGACCAATAAACCTCTAAATACTGCAGCTTCTTCATGAATTAAAATTAGCTTGTTAAAATTAAAATAGGTATCTGGGAAAGAGCAGCTAGTTTATTGTTTAAATGAAATACATTGTCAAGAGATAGTAGTTTAAATAAAAATAAAATGATTATTTTATATTAGTAGTCCATTTTTTCCCCATGGTAAATATTTTTAAATGAACAAGACTGGAAATGTGAACTATATTCCTGAGGGAATTATCAGACTACAATGTCAACACTATTATTACAAGGAACTGATTTACTCCAGATAGATGAGGCAGTCACAAAACTGAATTCTCTACGGATGCTGAGTCGGTACTACTGTGTAAAGCTTACACTGAGGATATTTGGACATTGGAATGATGGGCTGTGGCATCCTCTGGCCATATTTACAAAGATCAGGTGGTAGTGTTTTTGATTAGTCCTAGCTACTGAAAAGTAGTCACATCAGCTGGCTTTTCCTAGGCAGGCAAAAGATAGGGTGCAACAGAGCCAAGGCCCTGAGCATCAACTGACACACAAAATACAAAATAACCAAGCCTTTGTTACTAGGCCTCATTCTGAATAATCTCTGCACATGCGTGTGCCTCATTCTGAATAATCTCTGCGCACACAAGCGCACAAACACACACACACACACACACAGGTTTGCTTCTACCCACTGTCTTCTAGTCTTCCAGTTCTCCTCAGATATGTTACCAGTTTCTTGTGTATCCTTTCCATGATGGTCTGTGCAGTGTTTCATCACTTTTAAATTTGGTGATTCTGCTGTACTTGGGATTTTGACAAGTTCTCACCTGCTATGAAAGGATGTTCTGAAGACACTGTGTTTCTAAACTGAGAGGAAAAGGAAGCACAATAGACAAATGAGATTCTGTGTCAAAAGAAACAAAGGACACGGGGTGGGGGGGAGGCATGAAAGAAAGGTAAATATGCTATGATATTTGGAATAATTTTTCCCTCTTTAACAATAGCTTAATTAGGAAAAGCATAAGACTTCAGAGTCAGACTCTGATAAAATCCTGGTTACATCACTGCCGCACTTTGGTCATTACTTAATCTCTGAGCTTTGTTTACCTAAGTTAAAAAATAGAGACAATATATTGAGTTACCTGGCACACAGGAAGAAACTAGTAAGTGGTGACAATTATTATTTTCTTAGACATTGTCTAAAGGAAATGGTTATTGTTGTATTTTAATTCTGTTTCTTTCCTCTGATTCCACCTCAGTATTTATTTATTTTTTAATTGAAATATAATTGGCATATAGCTACCTCAAAATTTATTTGTTATTAATGTAGCCAAGGACTTAAGGCAGTCTCCTCCCCAGGAAAATATATTTTTCTTCAAAATAAATTATATAGAATTAGAAAACACCAAGCTGAAGGCTAAGCTCTCAGGGACTGATCAAGTATATCCTAGGGTCTAGGGCAGATACATACCCTACTGGTCTGAAGGACAGCAGAGGAATGAGATTCACCACTGTAAAAAGAGCTTGGAAGTACCTGTTTCATATATACTATATTTAGTCTGTTTTCCCCACTACATTTAAAACAAGGGTCTGTATCATAAAATCCTTATATCTACCTACCTATTCACCTATCTGTATAATACATATATATGAATGTGTATCTATATATGTAACATATGGATGCATAATGCAGATCTACACAATTTTTTGCTAATAATCAGTATTCAATAAATATTTATTGAATTAAAATCAGAAGACTTTTTATATGTATATATATGTGTATGTGTTTGGGTTAAGGGATACAATGCTGGGTTTATAAGTAACATTTCTATATGGACTAGAAGTGACAAAAATGAAAAAGCCAAATTGAACATTGTATAGGATATTTTTCCAGTAAATATATAAACCTATATTTTCTAATAATCTTCATATGTATTTTTAATTTGGCTGTATTTGTAGGCTCCATTTATAACAAACACTTACTGGAGGCTGCTATAAGTACACATATGGTTCCTATTCCATTCTTACAACTTCATGGACATCTTTGTGAGCTTCTAGGTCTACTCTCCATTTAGAATTTGTATGCTAGACAGTTTTTCAATAGGGTCCCCCACAATTTGTTTGTTTTTCCTCTACAATTTCTGTTGGTAACAGTTATCTTGAAGGCTGACCATGTATCTGACCTCATGCTTTAGGAAGATCATGGAGTTAGGCGTGATCTATTCTGAGGGTCATTAATTTCAGAAATATTTACTAATGCACTTTTTGGTACTAGACACTGAGAAATATATAATGAAAGTAGCCCCTACTTACAAGTCTCTCACAGTCTAGTAAGGAAGATGGATAAGAAAATTATCAATTGCAACACATTGCATTTGCTGCAATAATGAGATATATTAGGATAACACTGGACTTCAAAAGGACATTTTCACACTCTTATAGATCAAAGACCATTTCAAGAGAGTTGACACCAAAGTTGGAACTTGAAGGAACCAATAAAGATCAGCAAAATGAAGGGAATGCTGTCCTAGTCAGAGGGAGCAGTTTTTACACAACCTCCGAAGCATAAGAAGATCTAGAGAATTGAAGGAATTGCAAATGGTTTGTGGCAAGAATGCCAACATAGTGGGAATGCTGAAAAGATGAATAGAAGTCAGATCATTAAAAAGCCTTATACATGCACCATAAGGAACTTGAACTTTCTCTGGAAGATAATGCGGTTCCCACTGAAGCAGGAAAGTGACATAAGCAGATTTGCATTTAGAGATGTGGCTCTGGCAATAGTTTGGAAAACAAATTGCAGGAGGACAAGAGATCAGAAGTTACTTGGGGGCAAACACAGTAATTCACAGGAGAAATAAGGAGTGCCAAGGCCATGAGAGCCACTCCAAGAGCCGTTTAGACTGTCTATGGCAATCTTACTATCCTGAAAGCATCCTCTGTAAGCCTTATGGCAGCCCTGGGCAGAAGTTGCCAGGGAACGGTCAAACTGAAGGACCTAACAGACATATATCAAAAGTAAAAGCTTTAACCCTAGTTGTCACAAACTGGGGAAATATCAAACCAAAAGAGTAGCTTTTACTATGTCAGAGGGTCATAAAGTCTTTGGATAGAAAAAAATGTTAAAGTTATTGAGAGATTCTGAGCCAATGTTTGAATCCCTTTACAACATCCCTGCCAAGTGGGGATCAGCCCATGTCAAATAACTCCAATGAGAACAGTTCACTATTCCCTAAGAAAGGTCACAGACATTTTCTCTCATTTTAGAAAGAAAAAACAGGAAACTTTTTAGGGACTTGCTAGCCAAGATTCCAGGTGATATCCAGATTTTCCATTGACTTCACTTGCACTCTCTCTTCCTGAATTTCATGTCTGTATAGTGATGCATAATTTATATGCAGGGCTGATTTTATCAGAAGGTAATAAAAGGAAGCTATTCCCTAAGTAATGTCATTCTGGGGGCCAGGAAGCAAAGCTTCTTCTCCCTCCATCACCTCCAACCCAAGCTATCATAGAGTCCCAATCCCACCATTAGCATTTCTGAAGAAATGGCATGTTAACTAAGTCACACTAGGATGTTAATGACATATCAGATAGATTTCATCCTGACATTGGGAACCCTGAGAAGTATAGAACCAGTAGCAAAGGAAAGAGCACTAAAAGTGGAGAAGAGAAAAAAAATACTAGGGCAAGATAAGCCAGAGGTTCCCAGTGGTCCACAGATAGAGGTGCTTGGTTGATGCATAACACAGACATGGAATATATTCAAAATACTGTTTTTAGGACTCCTCATATTTTCTTGTCACCATAGATCTGGAGTGGGTTTCTGGGCATTTCTGATATGCAGCTAAATTTAGGAACTATTAGCTGTGAAGCCATATAAAAATACCCAAACAACATGAACCTCACCTCATAAACACACAAAATCAATGTTTCTATTCTGCTGAGGGCCATTTTGGTTTGTTCATACAAAGCTCTTGTTCTAAAGTTTATAAGATAAAGGTTATGAGGAGAGTCATTGGTACATTTGGTGCCTGATGAAATGTGCCACTGACTTTTTAAAAAAAGTTTCTAAAGTCTACTTCAACAACAGTAGGCTTTCAATGAGCAGAACCATGGTGGCGAATACAGAATGATACAAAACAGTCTTTAAAACTTCTTTTAGCTATTGCAACATTTATGTCTCTTTGGATGAGAATTTTATGAATTTGTAGCAGACATTAAGTCACTGGGCTCACAATACCTTTTGAAGTAAGTGGCAAGTTTTAGCGCTGATGTTTCTTATGAAAATGGACAAAGGAGGTCAAAATGCATTGTTATGATAGCACAGTGATTAAAAAATGCATTGTTATGATAGCGCAGTGATTAAAAAAGTCACAATTATCGCTGAAGCATTCAGATCTAAGGTATAAAAACAATAATTAGCATTTGTTCATCACTTTACGGTTTATAAAATTCATTTGCATATTTGATTCTTCTAAGAATTCTATAACATAAGGAGGATAGGCATTGGGATGTCAATTTTATAGATGAAGATGTCTCAAGACTCAAAGTGTGAGGGATTTTCCCAAGGTTTAGACAAGTGTTGTAAGTTTTTTTTTTTTAATCCTGTTATGAGGTAGAATGTAATAGATTGTTTCCTGTTTTCTAAAAAATTCTAGTAAAAATATCTTATAATAATTTACAATTTATACAAAGACTTATTTAATTACTTCTGGACATGTAGTAAACAATAAAATAACTACTTTTATTGAGTACCTACTCTGAGCTAAGCATTGTGTCAGGTGTGTAAATTACCTCTAATTCTCATAACAGTGCTGTAAGATGTTAAGATGTTATCTCGTTTTGCAAAAGAGGAAATTGAGACTTAAAAAGGTTATGTGAGGTGCCCAATGATTAACAACTAATGAGTTGCAAAGTCAGCAAACTCCCATCCCTCTGATTGCAAACTTCTTTTCGTTATACCTTTCTTAAATGATTATAAAGATGTTTACTTACAGTCATCAGTTTTTAGTCCCTTTAGAATTACTCATTTATACACATGCAGTGTTAGCTCATTCATTTGTACAACCATACATACCGCAGACAATTTTTTTTTCCCAGATAGAGTATTTCTAGAACCTGGACATTAGCTTGGTACTAGATATAAAAAGGAGAAAGAATATGTCTATACAGAACTTGTAGGCCAGCCTAGGAACTGTACCAGTGAACAAATAACTAGAATATGAAGTGTGAATACTGCTTGGGAATGTCTACAAAGCACTTTATCAACTAATAGGAAGCCGTCACTGCCTTAGCTGTGATATTTTAATATTTAAACTATTAAATCAAACCTTCAGTGGAAAATATTTAGTTGGCTTATTTAATATTGTGTAATGTACTTAAAAATAATTTTAAAAAGTAGACTTAAAAAAATTATTTTCCTTCTGAAGTGGAAATTCCAGAATAGACTCAAATAGTAGGTAAACACTCCGAAGCAAACAGAGGTTTGTATAAGCACTGATGTGGCTAGAGCAATTTTCTCAGTTTAATACTTGTAACTACTACAGATCTCACTTTTACTCCTGGTCACGTGGTTGTAGCTGATATAACTACTATTAATTCCATAGTCCCTTTGCCCTCAGCAAGCGTCTCACATAGCCATCGTCCTTGCCTGGTAAGATGACCCAACCCTTCATTTGTGAAGAGTCTGGGTCATTAGCAGTTCTACCTGAACTGGGTTGTTGTAGCTTCTTTCTTGAGTTAAATCGTAGGACATGGGAGTAGCAAGAGCACTTTGGGAGATTTCCCACAATCCAAACATACTCTTCCTTACCCCACTGTGCAATAGTAACCCAACTTCCCCTTGATAGTCAGAATCAATCACCACAGTAAGCACACTGAATCTGCTTTGCCTGTTGATTCATCAGTGTGAGGAGCTCAAAGTGGCTGGGAGGCAGTCTCAGCTTCCAGCTTAATGGAACCAATATTTGGTCCTCTAGTGAAAGCATTCCTCCCTTTAGAAGTAAGATGACTATACTAACAGAACCTAAAGTTGCAGGGATAGGAAGCAAAAAGTTTGCTAGTGGATCACTAGGGATCATGATGAAAAAAGCCACTCCTATTCTCACCCCCTTAATTCCCAGACCTATGAATCCCAGCTACAGGAGAAAGAACACCATCTATACCATTATCTGATTTAGAGCATGGACTGTCTCCTGGAGGACAGTGCCACAGCTGCACAAGCTATGCCTACATCACTTAGCCAGTGCTATCTGTGATTCTTCAAAAAGCCATCCCACTATTCTGTCAAGCCAGTGGTGTTATGAAGGGGGGCAGGGTAAGTGAATTCTATGAGCATAGTCCCCTCATTTCTATGGAAAGACTTCCTTTGTCAGAAGTGATAGTATACAGAATACCATGACAATGGATAAGGCACTCCATAAATCCATGGATGGTGGTTTTGGTACAAACTTCACGTGCAGAGAAGGAAAATCTATAGATAAAGTAAGTATCTATTCCTTTGAGAACAAAGTACTGCCCCTCCCATGATGGAAATGGTCCAACAAAATAAATCTGCCCCCATATAGCTGACAGATCCCCCTCAGAGAGTGGTTCTGTATAAAGAATTCAGGTCTTGTTTTTGTTTTTTTGTTTGTTTGTTTGTTTTTTTTGCTTTAGCAGTGAAACCACATCTCAACAGCAGCTACAATAGGAATCACTATCTGAGTTTATAACAATCCACTCATTCTCCAAAATTCATCTGTCTTCTACAGACTCTCCCTAACCCTTATTTTACTACCCAGTATATGATGCTTTACAGGTGGATTTTTTTTCTTCTTAATGTTGGTACAGGCATCTTCTTAGATGTGAACACTTTCAGAATATTATCAAAACTAGAAAGAAAATAGGAAAATTGGAGAGCATTTTTCTTTAAAGCATTACTTTGGGAACCTCAGTCATAAAGGAAAAAGCAAGTACTTCTATCTATACATGTATAATGATAGTTACCATTGTTGCTGTGTACTTATTCACAACAACCTACAAGCTAAATACTAATTCCATTTGTTACATTGGAAAACTGAGATGCAGTGAAATTAAGTGACATGGCCCAGTCTCACAGCTAGCAGCACAGAGCAAGGTCTTAAGCCAGATATCTCACCCCAAACTAGTTCTCTATACACTATACCATATTCCAACAAATGAGATTATGTTCTTTATTCTCTTTCCAGAATACAAATTGCTCTAGAATTACCTGACATAATTTTATTCTTAAAAGGGTTATTATTAAGTAAGAGGATAATGAGAATTGTTAAAATGTCTTCAAGCCCTTTAAACTTTCTTTCTTAACATGCATTTTGAATTTCATAAATACTTTTATAGTGTTTACCTCTTCCATATTTTCTCTTCTTTTAGGTAATTAAGGAGGAAAATGATAATAATTGTTGCAAAACCTAATCAATTCTTCTGAGTATAATATCTATGAAAAAGGTTCGAAAATCTGCAGTTCCTTATTTGGATGTTAGTAATTATTATTTATTGACTTGCCCCATCCTTCTCTGTCATATGACTGCTATGAGTCAATATTTTTAGAAATATGAAATTTTCTGTCTGAAAGTTGGTTTCATTTGCCCAGATCTGAATATAAGGTAGAGTCTGATTTGTAGTAATGTTGATATAATCCATTAGTATGTGATTTTGTGAAAGTAATCTGCTATGAACTAATAACAATGGCATTTCATTAAAAAATTAAAGTGCTATTTCTTTATAGGAATGTAGAGACAGTTTCATATTTAGCTAGTTGTGGGCCTGATTTTTCATTGACTTACCAAGGTGTTTTAGGAAAGTAAAACTGAGGGCAGTTTTATGGAGTATTAATCCTAAGTACATGGAACTCACTTAATTATTGCTTCATGGTCACTGGTCAATTTTTCAGAAAGTAAAACTCATACACTAAATAGATTTTATTACAAAATACACTCTTCAGCAAGTGAATAGAATTATATTAATATATTGAAAAGTAAAAAGTTGTAACAAATACCAATGAATTAAAAAGAAAAAAAAAGTAATTTATCTGCTTTTCTCCTTTCAGTGTAACATTTGATAGGAAGATGGCTAGATTCATCAGAATTAAGAAATAAACCAGTTTTGTTTTGCTTCTAGTTTGTTATTTATATTCAAAAAAGCATATTGGAGGCTGGGGGAATGAGGGAAATAGGTGGGGTTACAAAGGAGTAGTAAAGTTTATCTTAGTTTAATAAAATCTATAATTACACTTATTTTTAAGTTACAAATCTGATTAGTACTTATCTGCTTAAAAATCCCCCATGGGTCCCCACTGCTCATCAGGTCCAGCTCAGACCATTACCAAGGCTACAAAACTGGTCTGGTTCCAACCAGATCTGAACAGCCTCAATTCCTACTGATCTGTGCTATGCACTTATGCTCCAGCTGTACAGAACTTGAAAGTCTTTTCTGAACAGAATCTTCTTGTTAAAATTTTCTTTTTTTCATATTATAAAAAGAAAACATGGTCCATCAGAACAAAGCTGAAAAGAAAAAAAATTAAGATAATTCCCATAATCTCACCACAGTTAATGAAGTAGTGTTTTACTTTGAAAATGGAGGAATAAGGTCACAAGTCGAGGAATGGAGGCCACCTCAAGAAGCTAGAAAGCAAAGGAAATGGGTTCTCCCCTAGAGGCTCCAGAAGGAACATAGCCCTGATGACAACCTGATTTTAGCTCAGTGAGATCCACTTTGGATTTCTGCCCTCCAGATTGTAAAATAATAAATTTGTGTTCTTTCAAGCTGCCAGGCTTGAGGCAATTTGTTATGATAGCAATAGGAAATTGATATAATACCTAATGAAATGTACAGCTCAGCAGAAGAGCATAACACATGCCCATTTAAAAATGTATTTCAGCAAAAAATTAACAAATGGGACCTAATTAAACTTAAAAACTTTTGCACAGCAAAGGAAACCGCAAGCAAAACAAAACAACAACCTACAGAATGGGAGAAAATATTCACAAATGATATGACTGACAAAGGTTTAATTTCCAGAATATATAAAGAGCTCATGTAACTTAATAACAAAAAAACAAACAACCCAATCCCAAAATAGGCAGAAGACCTAAACAAGCAATTCTCCAATGACAACATACAAATGGCCAATAGGCACATGAAAAAATGCTCAATATTGCTAATTAGCAGAGAAATGCAAATCAAAACTACAATGAGGTATCACCTCACACCAGTCAGAATGGCCTTCATTAAAAAATCCACAAACGATAAATGCTGGAGAGGGTGTGGAGAAAAGGGAACCCTCCTACACTGTTGGTGGGAATGTAGTTTACTGCAGCCATTATGGAAAACAGTATGGAGATTCCTCAAAAAGCTAAAGATAGATTTACCATATGATTCAGCAATCCCACTCCTGGGCATATATCTGGAGGGAATTCTAATTCGAAAAGATACATGCACCCCAATGTTCATAGCAGCACAATATACAATAGCCAAGACATGGAAACAAACTAAATGTCTATCAACAGATGATTCAATAAAGAAGATGTGATATGTTTATACAATGGAATACTACTCAGCCATAAAAAATAAAATAATGCCATTTGCAGCAACATGGATGGATCTAGAGATCATCATTTTAAGTGAAGTAAGCCAGAAAGAGAAAGAAAAATACCATATGGTATCACTCATATGTGGAATCTAAAAAAAAGAAAAAAAGAGGACACTAATGAACTCATCTACAAAACAGAAACAGATTTGCAGACATAGTTAACAATGGTTACCGGGGAAAAGGAGGGTGGGAAGTTTGAGATTTGTAAATGTTAGCCACTATATATAAAAACAAATTTTAAAAAATAGCACAGGGAACTTCAGTCAATATCTTATAATAACCCTTAATGAAAAAGAATATCAAACAGATTATATGTATGTATATGCATGACTGGGACATCATGCTGTACACCAGAAACTGACACATTGTAACTAACTTCACTTAAATGAAAAATAAAATAAAATAAAAAAATAATAAAAAGCAAAAATTATTTCAGCATTAAAATCCAATGATTATATTTAGACCTATATTTTTCAAGGGAGTGTATTTTGGAAGTTTCACATTGCTATAAAAATTTTATAGGTAGTATTTTATGATGACATTGGGTTACAAATTAAAAGCAAAAGCTGATTTATAATACGGCTGCACATCACTGAGACGTGATCTCAATGAGGGTAGGAACCGTACTGATTTTGTTTCCTACTATACTTCTTGTACATATAGAGTGCTGGGCACATGGTAAATGTGCATGAAATGAAGTGAATGAATGAAATCAGATTCTTAAACATTTGCATGAATGAAACATTACATGAATACCTATGCATGGGTAATTACACATTATTGCACCATTTTAATTAGTACACATACAAAAGTGGGCTTTTCTCTGCCACCAGTGTTAGAGGCAAATTCGAGCTCTCTGACCTTTTTTTGCTATACACACATATGCAAGAACAATAAAAAAAAGAAGTTGTAGTACAGAAGAGAAATATATATCAATGAAAGCATAAACTGACAAAAGGGCAATTTCTAACAGGTGTTCTAGAGCTCAGTAGCTTTTCTGAAGCTGTGAGCTCTGCTCCTTTGACAAGGTATACACATTTATCATTTCAGCCATTTAACACTGTGAAGCAGTTTGTAGCACAAACACTGTGGTAGGTTCACTGAGCCAGTTAGTGTCTCTCTCCTTCAGATGGATGAGCTCAAGTGCTGAAAAACAGATTATGACTTCCAGATTATTGCCACTCCAGCACCTCACTGACTACTTAGAGAAACTTGTGTTCAGGTTAATTGCATTAATTCAAATAAAGCTGTTTGACAAGAGGCAATTTTACTAAATACAATATGATGGAGAACCAAGAAGTGAACAATAACAAAAAATATTTTTCCCATAAAAGACATTACAGAAACCATAGCTATTCATTCATTTCCTCCTTCTATTTTAGACATAAATATTAGTAAGTTTACTTACCTGGTTTCCAGCACAGATAAGAAATAGTAAATTAGCAGCAACAAGATGGCACTGCAAGAAAATAGCACGAAAAGAAGTGATAAGAAGTCATAAGCATGGCTGTTGAGAGCAGCAGGAGGATACAGTAAAATGACCAGAGAAGCATGACCTGGGACACTGATTCCATATCAATAGTTCAAGTTCAGCTTTACCATTTCCTAATTGGTGATCTCAGTTTCCCCATCCAAATAACGAAGATAATAATAGTACTTACCATGTGGTGGAAGGGATCTTATTAGATACAGCAAGTAAAAAAATTTTTTAAAGTATTTGGACAAAGTAAGTGTTAAGTAAATGCTACATGTTTTTCTTTTATTAATTTTATTATTACCACTTATATATGTCATGTAACCTTAGGAAAGCTACTCAATCTCTCTGAAACTCATTATCCTACTTTGTTACATATGATTCTAACAATAATCAACTAAGAAAATATATATGGAAGCTATTTTTAAGCTGCTAAATAAAAAATAAATTTCTAAAGGAACAAATCATCCTTTACCCTTTTGTATCCCCAAAGAGCTATAGTGAAATGGACCAAAAAAGGTTAATGGTGGTCATAATAATCTTGAATCATCAAAAATACATTTAATTAATTTCATTCATGTAGTCAACTAATATTTATTAAGATGCCTCAACATACCATGTGCTGGACCAGACTACAGTCTGATCAACCCTCGGACTTCTCAGTCTGATACAGAATAGTTCAGATACTTCAAACATAATATGATAAATACTGTAACAGACCACAGAAGTAGAAGAGAAAGTACTATGAGGGGATGATGCAGGGAAATTATAGTTGAATTATGTGGGTATTAAAAGCTCAGAAGGCATTTACCTCTGGAGAAGAAAACATTCCTGTTGGTTATGGAGGGGTAAAAAGGCATGGTGTGTTTGGGAAATTATGGAAAATGCAGGTATGTCCTGGGGATAAGGCAGACTAGAGAGAAGCCTGAAAATAAAAGCAGGGCCTTGTATGACTTACTAAGGGGTTTGACTGATATCTGGAATTGGGGGGGGGTTGTTGCAAGAAATAGGAAAACACACACACACACACACATATCACACAGTTTGCAGGATTCACAAAATTAGCAAGAAGTGGAAGATAAAGATCTGAAAAACAGAAAAAAACAAGGTGCTCCTTCAGGTTAAAAAAAAGAAAGTCAATAGTTGCTTTTAAATTATAAATAGACTGGCTAGGAGGCCACCTCCACACACGTGGGATGCTTCTGCAGGTTCGCGTGAGTAGATCTCAGCGTCCCTTGGTTCTGTATAACCACCTGCAGGGTCAATGCCCTGGGCAGGAAGATCCAATTCCTCCCCCCTTCAGTGTCCGTAGTAAAAGATGGGCACCGAGTCCTACTGAAACCATACACAACAGCAGATTTTCCAAAAATAGGAAAAGGAAGTTGGGTAACAGCAATAACAAAAACAAAAATAAGCCCACAAAAACAATTCTGGCAAGCAACAACAACAACCAAAAAACCAATGCAGAATTTTAAGTCGGTAGTGACAAGATCAGATTCACGTGTTTAACAGAAGATGGCTATGAAATGACTTAAATGATGCAAAACAAGACACATTGAAAAATAATTCTCCTTCCTATTTATACTCCCCAGGTTGATATTTTCCCTTCCCAATGACATTTTTACAGTTTTCTTGTATAATCAAGGACATATATATTTCTATGTATTTTATCATTTTAGTTGCTGGACAGATGGGATGTTGTGTTTTGTATATTAATTTTTTTTACTCAGCCACTCTAATGAATTATTTTATTGCTTATAATAGTTTTTCAGTTGATTCTCTTTGGATAATTGATTTGCCTGGTATGGTAGGCAGAATAATAACCCCCATATCTTAATCCTTGGAACTTATAACTATTGACGAAGGCTGTCTCCTTATCAAACTGTAGTCGGCCTCTTCTGATCCATCTTTTCAAGTAGGCTTCAACCTTTGGGCTGACATGTTTGTCTGCACTGCCCAGTTTTAGCAAGAGTTCTTTTAAGTCAGTTTAGACACAACCCGCACCCTTGATAACTAATCACCCTCTATATCTGATTCCTTATCCTCCACCATCCCCCAGGTGATATCTGATCACCCTGGACTGCCTTTAGCAGAAATCCCCTTCTACCCTTGATTTTTCTTCCAGTAACTTCTCACCCACTGATCTCCACCTTGTTCCTTGGCTATAAATCCCCACCTGTCCATGTTGTATTCAGAGTTAAACCCAGAGTTAAACTTCTATACTGAGTTCTCTTTTCCCCCATTGCAGTAGCTGAATAAAACCTGCTTTCACTGATTTAACACAGCTCTGATTTTTCTTTGACACTGTGTTGTTGCTCTACGTAGCAAAAGGATTTTGCAATATTATTAAATTAAGGATTTTGAGATGGGGTATTATCTTGGGTTAACTGGGTGGGTCCAATGCAATCACAAGGGTCCTTAAAAGATAGAAGAGAGAGGCAGAAGAGTGAGAGAATGAGATGTAATGACAGAAGCAAAACCTGGAGTGATACAAGGCCAAGAGCAAGGATTGTGAGCAACCTCCAGGAGCTGGAAAACGTCAAGGAATGAATTCTTTTCCCCTACAGTCTTCAAAAGAAACATAGCCCAGTAAAACCCATCTGGACTTCTAACCCTCAGAACTATAGGGTAATAAATTTATGTTGTGTTAATACACTAAATTTGTGGCAATTTGTTATAGCAACACTAGGAAATTAATAACCCAGTCTTTCAAATACTTCCCTCCCTCTTACTTTTTTAAAATAAATAATAGATACTGTTTTTCTGTATCTTTGCTTTTATCTCTTACTAATAATTTGAAAGATCATCCAAAATCAGTTTATATGAATGTGCCTCATCTATTTAATAGCTGTAAAACATTCTATTTATGTATTTTTCCCCGTTTTAAAAAATTGTGTTGTGATCTTTTCTTATTGAATTAAAAGAGCTGCTTATAAAGCAAAGAAATAAGGACTACCTCTGTAATATGCTGTAAATATTTCCCCTAATTTATCCATTTAAATATTTTGTTATTAATATCTTCACTATTGGCAAATTATTTTTCATTTATCGGATTTCTCAATATCTGCTGTGAATATCTGTTTGGATTTGGATTCTGGAGTTATGTCAAGCTTGAAGGGTTTTCTCCCTAATGAGGTTATTAGAAATTCTTCAGTGTTTTTTCTAGCATTTTTATGACTCAATTTTTATGTGTAAAATTTTGATCCACTTACAATATAATTTGGCATAAGAAATTTAAGTAGTGATCCAAGATTTTTCAGATGGCTATCCAGTTGTCTCATCATCATTTACTGAATAATCTATTTTTCTTGTATTAATTTTATATGTTTTTTGTTTCTGTTCCTTCTGTTCCATTGATCTAGCTTTCTTTGCAAATTTTTAAACATTGTAATTTTATAATGTTTTAATAACTGGTAAGCTGACCAGCTCTCACTACCTTTATTTTTTAAATTTTTGGTTAAATTTTTTACTAAACTTGCACATTTAAGTTTTTCTGAAAATTCTTTTTTTTTTAATCTCCATCTGTGGGTTTATTTGTTGGGTAGAGAATTGCATTAAATTTACAGTTTAATTAGGGAGCACTGATGTATTCACATGTTCCATTTACTTAAATCAACTTCTTGATGTGTGCAAAAACACACTATGTAGTGTGAAATGACATTCATTTAGGTTATGAAACACATTATTAATCAATCATGGAGACCAAGCGCATTCTCCCTACAAGCTGGCCAGTGGCCTCTAATGTGGCCCAGGTAAACGGTTTTGTCCAAAAATAGATGAATTATTGGCTAAGTCAATCATCATCCCCATCCTGGCAATTTGAATTACAAATGCAGAAATAATTAGCCAGTTGGGAGCAGGATGGAAGAAAGTAGAAACATTTAATATAGCAAGGTCACACCAATGCAGAGCATAATAAGGTTTGTGAATTCTATTGCTGAGTACTCCAGAGCCGTCTTGAGTCTAGAGTCAATCACCAGTTCTCCTTGAGACTTACTTGGATTAAGGCACCAGTTTTAAGGTTTGTTTGACATTCACTCCCCATTGTTGTTCCATGAGTGTTTGCATAATAAACTCTACTATGAATGACTAGTTGAGTAGATTTATTATTCTTTTTAAAAAGACCCTTCCAAGAAAAGATATCTTAACAATTACCTATCAGTTTACAAACCAGTTTACAGTGCTTTCACTTACCTCATTTAATCTATCAACAACCCAGTAAACTAATGAACTTCAGAGATAAGGGTTTTTTGGCATCATTGCAAATCATTGAAAGCAAACAACTTACAAGGCTGAACAACCTAAGGCTGAACTTTCATTAAAGGCATGGGATAACTTTCAGAGACAAATTTCTTTTAACATGCTCTGAACATGGTTGGGTGTGAATGCGAGGTCCCAAACTGCTGTAGCCAATTCACCACAAAGCAGAGGATGAAGCTGGCCAGACTCAAGGGAACTGTAGAAAAATGGAGCTGGAGCCCCAGAATTAACATCACTCAGAGACCTCCCAATCTCTGAACTTCATTTCTGCAAGCCGATAGATTTCCTCCTAATTTCAACCATTTGAGGTTATAGTCTTTTGCCGTCTGTTACTGAAAACATACTAAGTGATATGGCATCAGTTACATTTTTACATTTACATGCATTCAAAAAGCAGGGACTAGAGCCTTGGGAGAAGGGAAGAGCACCCTGCTTTGGGAGGCAGGGGTATAAGAAGTCTGGACAAAAGATGTTGCCTGTCAGCTCATGGGTGTGTGTGCAGAGGGAGGTGTTGGGTGGCAGACTGGAAGAGAAGGCAGGAGAAGAAAAAGGAAGTAAAAAAAAAGGGGGGGGGTTAAATTTCATGCACTTACTAGTCTAGCCCCTTCTAAGTTGTTTGAGTATTTTCAGCTTTGATAGGAAACTTAGAATATAGTCCAAAACCTGCAACTAAAAATACTACTCTCTGATTTTTAGAATTAAATTTCAAATAGCACTGTCTTAGAGCAGTGTTTCCCAAACTTCAGTTTCTCCCATTATATGTTGAAATGGTTGTCATATCTAAATATAGTTTTTATCTGATATTTTCCTCTAAATCAGTGGTTCTCAATCAGGGGTGATTCTGCCCCCAGGAGAACATTTGGCAATGTCTGGAAAGTTTTTTGTTTGTCACAACTGGGAGCTACTGGCGCCTAGTGGACAGAGGGCAGGGATACTCCTAAACATCCTACAATACACAGCACAGACTCTAATAAAGAATTATCTGGCCCATAACGTTAGCAGTATCAAGGATGAGAAATCCCGATTTAAATCAGTTCACTTTCTTTTAAATTTCACAAAAACATTTATTGAGCAACAGTGTATCTTAAATATTTTTCTTTTTTAAAAATTATTTTTCTAAGTGCTTAACACACAACATCTCACTGAATCCACACACCAAACTTATGTGATAGCTAATACCATTAAACTTATTTTACAGGGGAGGAAACTGAGGGTTGATTAACTTGCCCAAGGTCAAACAGCTAGAAAGTAGCTGAATCTGGACGGTATGATGCTGGAGATCCTGAGCTTAACCAATAGGCCTTAATTTGTATCACCACTACAAATGAAAACCAGCATCACGTGCCTTCTGCAGTAGAAGAACATAAATAAATTCAAGTAAGGGCAAACATTATTAAGCTCTACCTAGATATTACTGCCTGCTGACATCTCTGGGTCTAATTCTTAGAAAGGGAAACAAAGTATTAGAAAGGTGTTTAAGACATACTAGCATCAAACCAAGATTTCCTTCCTGATACAATCAGAAGAAACGAAAATGAATTTAAAGCGGGCAAATTTCTTATTATGTAACTCAATGTTATATAATGCTGTGTTTCCGTTCTACTTAAAATCCCAACTCTTCAACCATATAAAGCTCTAGGATGTTTTGATTCCCCACTAATTAGGTAAATCTAGGTTCAAATTCTGGATCTGATACCACGTATATTAGATGTGATTTAATATCCTCATCCAGAGAACTGGGCCAATAACATCTGCCTCCTAGGGGTGTGTTGAGAATTAAATGAGATATAAAGAGTCTTGCAAGATTACTGGCAGAAAATCACACAATAGAAAATAAATATTAGTTTCTCTTATTTCCTGAAGATCCTGTGATCTATTTCCAGCACTGGCTTAGATTCTCACATTCTTCCATGATTACACAAGTTCTCTGAGGGCCATGGCAGGACAGGCAGCAACAGTTGGCTCCAGAGTATCACAGGGAACAAAGAGCTGCTTTATCCAGAGTAATCACTGAGGCCTCCTGGGAGGAACTGGCCTTTTGAGTCATGCTGTGTAGCCACCCCCTCCCCCCATCCCCACTCCTGTGAAGGCTATTGATGATCTAGGGAAGATTTATGGAATTGGCAAGCATGACAGCCCTGAGATAGTGACTCTGATAGATGACACAGGTCGCTGGAGGTTGCCAGGGGGAGGAAAGAAGAAGGGGAGAAAGGGGAGGCTTTGCTCCTGAGAACAGTGTTGTGGGTCAATCCTAATTTCTTTGCACACACACACCTACTCCAATTTTAGACCCGCCAAGTGACCATGCAGCCATTGAGTCTATGGCTAAAGGCTGTACTTTAAATATTCACAGCACCTCCTGTAGGACTGGGTTTGTGAGACTCTGTGATATCAACTAAAGCAGAGTTCAAACGAGCATTGGAACTCCTGTCTGCTTTTGTCTTGATACTGTGACTCCAGAATTTCCTCCCTACTTGATTCTTGATACCTTTATTCTTTTAAAATATTCCTTTAATAAGGCTTGGGATTTCATGTCATGATTAGGGATAATTAAAATGCAAATACAACTAGAGAGTTAATACATTGACAAACTCAGAATATCTCCTCCTCATTAGAATGTAAACTTCTTGGGGTAGAGACTTAGTTTTGTACCCTAGTATATCCCCAAAGCTTAATAAATATTTAAGTCAAATGAACGAGAGTTCATAATAAGGTATAAATCATTGCAGCAGTTAACATTTCCTTTACCTACACGTGTAGTTTTTCATGCCTCTGGGCTTTATATATGCTCCATCATCTTTCTGCAATACCTTGTGTCTGCCTCTTACGTCTCTATCACCTTCCTTACCTGGAGAAAATCTACTAACCCTTTAGGACTTGCTTTTTGGGTAAAACTCTCTCTGATCCAATCTTCCTCCTCAAATTAACACTCACTAGCTGGGTTCCTATAGCCCTTTCCGTATAATCCTGTTACAAGAGGGATGATTTCATGCTGTAATTATGTTATTTATATGTGAATCTCTGCCACTAGAAACCAGCTCCTTGAGGGTTGTAATGTTGTGTATTTCTTTTGTACCATCACCCTTACCATGGGTAACTGGTTCATGGTAGATCTTCAATGAATGTTACTGACTGAATGTTGTAAATGGTCCCTAATTCTGCAGGGTTCCAGGGCGATCTCAGATAGATCCTTCATAAGGAGTGCATTAGAAGATCGCCTCCTTTAAAAGTTCTACTTTGGATAGGAAATTTTCCTGCCCATTGTGGTTTTATTTTACTAAATCCCTTTGTCCTGTACTCAAAAGGAATGACTGGTGTGGAAACACAGAATACAAACTATAAATAAGGGATCTGGATATTCTGGGTCAGATATTTCAGGGTGGGACTGAGTATCTTGGTCTCCTTCCCTATAGATGCTTCCTGGTTGCCCTGATGCCAAACAACCTTAAGGACAGTGATCTGGGAGAGTTGGAATATTTCTCCTGAGGGAAAACAAATGGTTTGACTATGGGGCCAGATTCCTGTTGGTTCAGGACAGGGGAATTATACCATGTAAAGCAGTAGCTCGTGTCTCCAGCTCTAAGAGGACTGTGGCTTGTTCAGGTTGTGACTATGACAACAATGGAAAACATAAGAGAGATGCCAAGAAGAGGGTGCGGTAACAGCCATGAGCAAGAGAGAACAAATGGCCAAGACTAGGGACTGCCTAGGGTCCCCGGAGTCCAGTGGTTACACAGGCAGGGATTCAAGACTTGACTTCCACATTTCATTACTTACATTGATGCAAACCAGACTGCTCATAAGGTGACCCTTTGCATTCATCCATTCTGCTGTAAGTTACACTGAGGAACGGAATGGAGATGGGGGAGGCAGCCTAACTACCTAGGGCACAACCCAAAGGGTTGCAGGGCTTGAGAACAGGCACAATTTAATTAAGCCAACAGTGAATTTGTGTGGGTGAAAGTAACAGCTGCTGATTCTTAGGGTATTTTTAAGTTGCAGCCAGTTCGGATACTCTCTCTGCCTATATATGGTCCTTCATGCTAAGGACCTCATGGAGATGGGTGGGCTAAAAACATAGACTCCTTGAAACTACACCATCATCTCCTGGTCTTTGACAGCACGTCAGCAGCCTGCTCTCTGGGAAACTTCAGCAAGGTTAGAAATTAAGCCTCTCATCTGACATGCTCAGACCCCTCCATCCCCCACCCCTACACCCACCACACTGTTGCTAGGCTTTTTTTTTTCAGATTAAAGGAGAGACGTATTTGTTTAGTCCCCATATTCTTTCAAGCTGCTTAGTTACCACATCTTGTGCACAACGCACACTCCAGGCAAACACATTTAAGAGCACAGCAGATTTAAGCAGCAAGCAAGACTTGCAGATTGAGCCCCCTGAGCCCGTGTGCTATATGAAGCAAACCAAAACACAGCTGCTGGAGTTAATTTTAGGCTTTCTGACCTTGGCAATGTCCTATCAATTGGGGAAAAGCAGCTCTGAATAGTTTCAAAAAGGAGTCTTTCTCCTCCTTCCCCCCTGCAGCTGACTGGAAAAGTGGCTACATGGTTTAAGTTTAGTGGGAAAAACAATTAATTAAAAACAATAGTAAACTTGTCAGATCAAGAAATTCAACACTTACTGAGCAAGTGCAAGGTCTATGCAAGAAATCTTTTAGGATATTGTCCCATAAACCTAGATCCTCAAAATTATACTCAAAGTAGCACCTTCTGAAAAGTTCTAAAAGATTGGCTTCTCAAAAACAAAAATGAATTTCTGTATCACAGTGCTTCAAGACAACGAAAGCGTTTGGCAATGATGAGAGGGGAAGTACAAGCTTTATTAAACTATGTTGTTTATATATATAACATGAATTTAAACGCCAGGAGTAAATACATACTATTCATTTCTGAATGCACAGGATCCAATTCTCTGACCATCAAAATATGCGAGGCACCTGTAAAACACTCACATACAACATGGACTTTCCTTCCTGACAATTTCTTACTCAATTTCTAATTTTGCTTTTGTTTGATTGCCTGTATTTCCCAATGATCTACAGATTCATGATGGCAGGGTATATCCTTGTTTTTTGCTCACAGAGGCCCATAACAGACAATAAATACTTGTTGAGTGGGTAATGAATGATTTGCACCTCATCATTCTCTTACTTCTAGCATTCTCATGCCCAAACTTCATTCTTAAAGGAATGAACAGCTTGAAGGGAAGGGTAGGGGTTAGGTTTGGGATCAAGGGAAGATCCTTCTTCCACTGTAACATTATTAAATAAAAAGCTTTGTGCTTTGATGCTTTATGGCTTTTAGTGACAAATGAATGCAGAGAGACACCAAGCCTCATGAACCAACATTTAATACTTTCATTCTTTTCTATGACATTAAAATAATATGTCCTTGAGGAGCATTTATAATTATTCATTTGTTTGTAGTTAATGAAGATACAGAATTAAAATCTAAAGAGCACTGATTAAGGATCAAGATGAATTGCTAGCTATGTGAAGTGGAATTGTGTAGCATGCCAAAATTCATTTAGAATATATTCATTCTAATTTAGGTCATCCTGGGAAGAGGGGAAGGAAATGGGCTGTACTGAATTCAGATTGTACTTACTAGCTATGTGATCTTGAGCAAGTTACGTACATAACCTCTCATCACTAGCTTCCCTGTCTATACAAGAGGGAAATAACACCTGATATCAATACCTCAGGGGCAGTGCAAGGAATAAATGAAAGGGGTAAAATATACGAAAAGCCTAGCAGAGTGACTGACCCATATTCAGTCAATGATAGCTAAAAAATTCAGTCAATGATAGCTAAAAAGAAATATTCAGTCAATGATAGCTAAAAAAATGAAAATACTATTATGTAATAAACTAATTAGAAGGACCAATTACCACATCAATCTAGATATTATGTAACCAAAACAGTCCTGCACAACAGAACGCGTTTTATCAGGTTACTAAGGATCTGCTGCCCAGGTATACTTTATCTAGTGTTTGTTGTTCAGGTATCTATTCTTTCAGAGTCAGATCACATTTCTGAATCAGAAAAGAACAGCTACCCAAGAAATAACTGAGGCTCAGATTTAGCCACAGGGTTTGAATCCAGCATTTCTTCTCTCTGGCATTCGGAGCATTTGCTTTGAGTTTTACAGATAAAAGAACACCTTTTTAGATACAGGCAGAAAAAGCCGGAGAATGTGAGGGCAAGGAAAGAACTCTTTAGTCTCAAAATTCATCTTCTATATCAACATTTGAATATTTGAATTCTTATTAATAATAACACTTTTCCTCGGCCTTTTCAGAATGAGACCTGTTATTTGCTCACTTTCTTTTCCTTATAGAAAATTTCAAAACTAAACAAAAGCAGACAGCACAGTATAATGATCCTAACGTGCTCATCACCTGGCTTCAACAATTATTACTCACAGCCAATCTTGCTTCCTCTACACTCCTACTTCCTTTCCTCTCACACATTATTCTGAAGCAAATCCCAGTATTATTTCATCTGTAAATATTTCAGTACATATTTCTAAAAAATAAGGGCTCTTATAAAAACATAGCCACAACATCATCACCGCAATTAATAATCACTCCTTAGTAACATCAAATATCCAGTGTTTAAATTTTTCAATTGTCTATAAATGACATTTATAACAAATAACTATTTGTTGTTATTCTTTTTCAGATTGCTTGTTTGAATCAGGGATGCAAATTAATCTACACATTACCGTTGGTTGATATGTCTCATATTTCTTTCGACCTCTAAGTTTCTCCTTCAGCTCTACTTTTCCCTGCAATCCATTTAGTGAAGAAATTAGATCCTGCACAGTTTCCCCAGTTTGGATTTTGCTGACTGCATCCAGGTGGTGTCATTTCACATGTTCTTTACCATATTCTTCTGTTCCCTGTATTTCTGTAAGTTGATAAATTTGATTTAAAGGCTTGACCAGATTCAGGTTCTATTTTGTTGTCAAGACTTCTTTACAGGTGATGATATATTCTTCCATCAGGATGCACATACAATGTGCTTGTCTCTCTCAGCTGTTGGTGATCAGTGTCTAGAGCCATTAATCCAGTAGGGGTTGCAAAAATGGTGATATTCTAATAATAATTCAATCATTCCTATTTCTTTTCTTTAAAACTGAAATATTTCTATAAGGAGAAATTTCCTTTCATCTGTTTGGAAACTTGGCTCTAATGGTGTCTTCTTGGGGAAGGGTAACATGTTAATTAACACATTGGAAGTGATTAATTTATGCTGTAACAAAGTATGATGAATCATTTTCCTTAAGGTTGTAGAAACCCTCACCCTGAGAGAAAAGGAGAATATAAATACAGCCAAGGGAGAGGAAGTAAATGGTGATCAGAAATTTGAAATATCTGAGAAAAGAAGACAGAACACAGATGCTTAAACGTAACACTTTGCTATGCCTGTTCTTATATGGCATATAAATTCCTATTTGGAAGCCCACCTTATGGCTCTGAATTCTACTTATTTACTTAGGAGTCCTGCATTCATCCTTCCAGTTCAGATCTCTCCCCAGGCTTTGCACAGTAGTCAAAACTCTACCTGACATGGCTATTTTGATGTCTAAAAGACATTTAAGTGTTAACATATCTAAAATGGAACTTTTAGTTTCACCTCAAAATTGTGACTCAGATTTTCCCTACTTCAATAAATGGCAGCACCACCCACCTGTTACTAAAGCCAAAAAACAGGAGTAATCTTTGAAGTCTTTTCTCCAATCCCCATAATCAATCAATCAATCAGTCACCAAGTGCTGTTGGTTTTACCTGGAGATTATTTTCTTCTATTATTAATGACACCACCCTAAACCAAGTCACAATTGTTGAGAAACAACTGAACTGTTACAACAGTCTTCTGGCTTCCCTGCTGACATGTTGGCCCCTCTAGTCCATTTTCCACAAGGGGAGTGATCTGTCTAAAATGTTAGCCAAGGATCATGAGCTGATAATTGTTGAAGCTGTGTGATGGATTTGTTATGCTAATTTCTTCCCCTTTGTATATGTTTGAAATTTTCCACATTAAAAAAATAAAATGTTATTCAGATTATTTATTTTACCTTACTATTTTACTTCCCAACTGACTTCTCGATGTTCTTCAGATAAAATCCAGATCTCTGGCTTAGGCCTGTGAGTCTCATTATATTATATCACACCACAATTTATAATTATCTTGTTTGTTTATATTTATATGTAAATATACTTACTTGTTTATTATTACAAGAAAGTAACTTAAGTGAATATCTGAAGAAAGTGAAGAATATTCATTCTATTTGTGTTATAATTCCAATTGTTTGAAAACGTGGTTAGAATACAAACTTTAATAATCTTGCTTCATAAGCAAAGATTTATCAACAAAATAAGAGTTTGATCAGGAGAGTAACTTCTTGAAATTGAAATTTTAGGAAAAGAGCGGTATGAAATATTGACTGGTGAAGCAGAAATCGGAATTAGAAATCTCTATTTGAATATACTCTCTCTTTGATTCTAAATTGCCCCAAAGTTTTGAAGTGTTGAATAATTTTAAGTGATAGCCCATTGTTTGATTTAAATGTCTAACCTCTGGAATTATATTCTCTATTATTAACATGACACTTCTCATGTTTTTAGGACCAATATATTTAAGTTTTATCAGCTGTTAATTTCAGACAATTCTCCTAATGGTATGATAAAGAAGAACTCAGCAGGTGTTTTTGCAGAGTCTGTTCTCTGCCAATCATTGTGCTGACTCAGAGTCACAGGAATTCATTTAAACTGTGTTAAACCAAAAGCACCAGTACATAAGCCAGCCTACCAAGTCAGGGAGCAGATGGAAGTTGACTGCCAGTCATGTGAAGGAAGCCCCTGGCATGACAGAATTTTAGAACTGGAAGATATCTTTGGATTGTGTAATACTAAGGCCCTCATTTTAAAGGGGCGAAACTGTTGTTCCAATAGGTTAACTGACTTACTCTTCCCAAAGTAAAAGATAATATCCTAATCTGGTAATTCAAGTCTTACTTTCAGAAAACCCTTAAGGAATTATAGAGTAAGGTAGTACCATACCAAGATCTGGAACACAGGGCTTTTATGCCATAAATCCATTCTTTTCATTATAGTAAGATAACTCTTCCTTTCCTCTCCTTCCCAGCATCTTTGGAAACTTTGGTCTTTTCAAATTACTCCAGTGACCTCTGCTGTTCCTGAGATAGCATCAAATCTTCAATAATTTCTTCTGTTTTTAAAAATGGTTTGATTTACCAACATGCCAAACTAATAGTGCATAAACTCAGCAGAGTACATTTCATATTGGCATTCTATTAGCCCAAAGTGGGTTACTAGCAGCACATATTTTAAGTTTTGTTCAGATTCTTTGAAAACTGATTTGTGGATTTGATGGGTGTTGTGAGTAAAGAAGATGGACATCTCTTTGTAAATTAATGGGTACCCAAACTGACAATGCTGTGGTAGCCTGGTCATCAGTGACAACGCTAGTTAAGCATTTGTGAGGCTCAAGTCCATTACAGCCATCCAGCACTCTGATGGACAAGACATTCTAGAAGCTAGAAAGGATTCAGTCCCCGTCATAGAGGGACTTGCATTTCATAGCTAAGGGGCCCAGGGCAAGGCTTTAGACTATTTTAAAATGCTCCACATACCTTCAATATGTCACCACAGCAGTTTTCCCAGCTGCTGACGACAGCCTGGCTTGCCTGTAGAGACAGTGATGGACCCCGACCATCTCCTAGTTCAGGGTTTTAAAATATGCCCATAACACGACAGAGACCTTGAAAACCCATTTAGATCCTTTCCTCTTTTCTGGGGGAACCACACCCAAACCATTCCAAACAGATGAAATTCCCTCCTGTTTTTATACACCTAGCAGGGAGACTCCATAACCTTTCAACTCAGCCCTCACAGTGGGCAGAACTCTGGCGGCAATTCATCCCTCACTGCAGGACTGAGCCACCCCAGAGTTGAAGCCCACTTCCTTCCTGACCGCGGAAACCCAGCTAAGCAGCTCGGAGCGCTCGGCCACGACCCCCAATCGGGTGGCCTGGTCTCCACCGGCCGGGCGGCCCCAGGGTCCTCGCGGGGCGCGGTCCGCGGCTGCAAAGGTGCTCGGAATGTGAGGACTGGGGCCGCAGCGGGAGGGGCAGGGGTGGGCGCGCGCCGCTCTCGCGAGAGCTCGCGAGGTGGGAGTAGCAAGGGACAGGGGACTGGAGGTGGAGGATCCGCGGCGGCTGTTCTCCCGGGAGCAGGCTAGCGGCCTTTTCCACGCCTCCCTTTCCTTCCCCTCCCATTGAGTGATTCAAGCCGTGCGCTTCCCACTTCCGCCCCCTCTGCCTGCCATTGGAACTAGCAAAGCCGAACAAGTTGCGGCGGCCGAACAGCCGGCGCTCCGCGCCTCCTCCCCATCCTCTCCTCCTCCTCCTTCTCCTTGCCTGGCCGCCGCCGCCCCAAGGCCTCGCGACCGCCGCGCCCGCAGCCTGCACCGCGGCCGACATGAGCTTCTTGTTGTGAGTAGTCAAGGCCCGCGCGCGCCGGCTTTGTTTGGGCGACCTGGGCCTCGGGCCCCCGCCCGGCCTCTCGCGCTGCCCGCGCCGGGCGTTCCCCCCGAGGTCTCCGGGAACCGGCCCTGAGCGTTCGCGCTGCCTGAGGGCCACCGCCTCCCCGGCCCGCTTCGAGCACGCGGGGAACCCCCCAGCTCCCAGGGAGGCTCTCTCTCCCCGGACCCCCAACCTCAGCATATGCCGCGCCGCATTTCTCCATCACCCCACCTCTCGCTCTCCTGCGTTTGTTTGCACGCTCTACAGAGATCTCACTCTCCCGCAAGACGCGTATCCGGCGTGTGCCCCGTCGCTTGTCTCCGTCTCTCCTGTTCATTGCTTTTTTTGGGGGGGGGGCGTCCCAAGCACAGAAGATAGAGCCCCTACTTTCTCCCGTCACCCAGGACCTTTTTTACTACTCCCCACGTAGGTTTTAGGAGTGGGAAGTTGGAGTGACAAGTCCTGTGGACGTAACAGTTAACGAGGCTGCTTGCGGGTCAGGACCCCCAGGTGACCGTCTGGGGTCTTGCTTCCCCAAGGTGCCCCTCCTCCCAGCATGCTCCCCTGAAGAGTGCCCACTTTATCTTCTTAGACAACCGCCAAATAGGGTCTAGGTAGTGTGCCCTAGGTTGATTAGGGAGTTGTTTTGCAAATCATTTGTAAATGCCAACTCAACGTCACATTTAGTGCTGGTCATTATTTCCCTTATCGTTCATTGCAGACGAGTTGAGGGGGATGGGCAGAAGGCTAGGATGGCCGGCGGGAGTATGGTGGCAGTAGACAAGGCTCAGGTCCTCGGTAAACAGGACCTTACACCGGGGGAATTCCTCTTTTGAAGGCTTCGTTGTGATTTACCTATGTTTAATCTGTGGTTGGAAAGCTAATAAAAACTCAGAGACTGAAACTTATCCCAAATGCTCCTTTACTGTTGTGGAGAAAATCAGTATTTAAAGATTATTTGTTTTTGTTCTAATACTCTTCTTTCCCCATCTCCTATAATATTTAGTCATCTCATTGACACCTGAAACCTGAGTATTTAATTGACCCTTCTTTTCACATGTCCATATCTAGAATATTAATCCTTTTTAGGGTGTTTAAGCAAAACTGAGCGATCTCAGAAGGCTAAACGGCAGGCGGACTTGCTAATATTTCTGATATGTACAGGGGGTGCCTGGCTTGTGTCAGCCTGCCTAACATGTTTGAGCTTGTGAAACGTTTTTCTTAGGCTGATTCTAGAAGTTGATACTGAGTTTGTCAGATAAGTAGTGCTAGATGAGAGGACTGAGTGACCTCATCAAAGTCTTTTGTTGCCTATTTTGAATCAAGATATCCAAGCATCTCGGCTTGAAGCTTCTTCTCTTGAGTGTTTTTTCCATTGCTGATGTTTGATTTCTTCAAGAATTTAAAAGCTGTCTTTGAAATAGCAATGTAGATGATGTCTTGACTGCTTTTGATGGGCCTGTGTCTTTGGGAACTCGTGGCTAAAATTGGTTGAAGAAGGGAAGAGAACCATATTTGGCTGAAACTAGGGGATAGAGAAGGTTTTGGTGGTATTTCCTGAATATAAATACAATAGTATTCTATTTTTCCATGGCTCAGTATTTAATAATTACAGACATGCAGAGGATAAATTCATTTTTCCTTAAGTATATTATTAGCTACATAAGAAAAATCTTGCCCTAACTAATGTATATAGATAGCACTGTTACTCTTTGAAACTATTTTGCACTATTTGGAACACAGTTTTCCAGTGAGGTTACATTGTAGCAGTTGATAAATTCTCAACTTGTTTTGCCCATGTGTTTGACAGTCCCAAAAAGTTAAACCTAACATTTTTGGTTTTGATTTTTGTCCACTAGTAGTTTAAAATCTGAAGTGAAGACCTCATAAATAGAAATAATTATTATCAGAAGTGAAAGAACAGTTTTGGTTATTCAGTCTATTTGTTATTTGGTATAGTTTCTTGAATATTTCTATACCACCAAATAAGCAGAGAAGTTAAGAGTTGCAGTTTAAAAGTTAAATACAAATATTTTCCTCCAGTTCTTGGAAGCTTACTTGTAAGGCTACTATAAGTGGTTGAAGCTGAGGAAATAAGGGCATTGTGAGATAGGGTTATGAAGGTGATGACTCATAACTCTTGAGGACTTTAAGAAAGAAGGAAAGATTGATTTAAAAAAATCATTTTGCAGGCACTGATGTAGGCACTGAGTATCATTTATGAACAAAAGAGACAAAAATTCCTGCATTGGTGGAACTTATGTTCTGGTAAATGACCATTAAACACTGAACATCAGTACATCATATAGTATGGTAGGAGGTCGATAAGTGCCATGGAACAAAGTAGAGCAGGATTAAGAGGTTTTGGATAAGAAGGTGAGGTAGCTAGGTAATATTCAGAGTGTTTAGATAATCTACAGCAGTGATGCCTTTGTGTCACTTTTGTACAAATGGCTCAGAATAAATTTGCACTGCACATGTAAATCTGACAGGGACAAAGCTTTGGTTGTGCTGCAAATTGGTCTATGCGTATCTTGAAATTAAGCTAAACTCCCAGGTGGTGCATGCAAAAACTTTACAGGAACCTAATTTAACTTCGTAGACTCAAATCTTTAAACACATCCTTAGCACCTCTTGTGTGCTAGGCATTGTGCAAGATGTGAGACTCCAGAAATGGTAGACAGTTTATAAATAGTCATCTATAGTAGATGCTATACAAGCACTGGGGTCCAAAGAATACAAAGCAGTTTGTTCTGTTTGAGCAGGAGGAGGGTCTCATTGAAGAAGTGATGGATAGTTAATGAAAGATGTAACAAGAGTTCTCTGAAAGGGTAAGAGGACATGAGAGATTTCAGTCAGAGGAAATGTCATAGAGGCATGAAATTGCCTGTGAATTGGCCATTTTCAGATTTGTTCAAGATGCTGTAGAATTTGGTAGCTAGATAGGATCTGTCAGTAATACAGCTTACTCCCCTCTTTTTTGCTAAATTGGCAAAATCACGAACTTCAGGTTACTGGCCTAATCAATGGTCTGGGTAGAATTGAAACACAGGTCTCTTGATGTACGGTTTTTCTTCTGACATTTTATGCATATAAAATTCAGAGAAATTTAGGATCTGAGTGAGTTCTTAACAATCACTCTAAAGATTTATTGAGTGTTATCTAAGTTTCTAGCATTTTTAGATTGCAGATCTCTTCTGAGTGATGGAATTCCACAGAAACATTTGACTTGGAAAAGACCAAGGTATAATTTCCTAATGTAAGGCTACTTAGTTGGAACAGAGTTAAAACAAGTATAGTTAACTTTAAAATGGAAGTCTGTAGGAAAGGTGGTTTAGGAATGTGAATGAGTATAAACCGGGTCTATTTCTGTATGGAAAGAAACAAAGAGAAGGTTAGGAAAGGAAGGAAGAAAGGAAGGAACTATTTATTGAGCCTTATGCCAGATAACTTCCATTTGTGTTTTCAAAAGAATAGCAGTTTAGGAAAGAAGACCCAGGGTTTTCGCTGTGTTCATGTGTCTCTTTCTGTCTCTCTCCCTCTTGTACTTCTCTCTTCTCTCCTTCAAACCCTGCTCCCCAGCGCCCCCCCCCATCCCAGCATCTTTGTTTTCAGGCAGATGACCTGGTTTTAGTGCTTCAGTATCCTCACCTTTAAAAGAAGTTAATAATAAAAATAATAATAGTAAAAATAGCTTGCTAAGCGTTTACTCTGTGCCAGGCACTAAATGCTTTAAATCAGTAACTCAGTTTAATAACTAGCAGGAATACCATTTTTACAGATGAAGAAACTGCCAAACTTTTCTACTTAGAAACTGACAAAGAACTGGTTAAATAATTTGCTCAAAATTATGTAGCCAGTCAGTAGGGTAGCTGAGATATGAATCTTGGCAGTCTAGATCCAAAGAACCTGCCTCATATTGCCTTATCTATAATTGATAAAATGATATTAAAAGGTGGTATTCCGATAGACCTTGTATTTAAGAGAAGTCTTTTGTTACCAGATATTAACTATATTATGATAGTCCTCGTACTGCTAGGACAATTTTATAAGGGTAACCAAGAATATAATGGTGGAAGAGAAAATAGAAACCTTTAAATTTAAGTAATACTTTCATTTTTGGTGTCATACACATGTGGAGTAATCATGAAATACTGATAAGAAAAGAAAAGAAAAATTACTCATAATCACATCTTCAGAGATAATTGTTGTATTTTGTGATATTACTTCCTAATCTTTTCTGTCACATTTTGTTTGTACGTATTTTAAAACATACAAATGGGTCCCTACTATACATAGACCAGGCTTTTCACTTGTGAATTTTTTAAGTCAATAAATTTATGTCAGTAAATATACTCTGAACCATCACTTTGAATGGCTGTTGACCAAGTATTATCTTAACAGTTGTGTTATCTGACAACCTTATTTAATATGTTATGCTTTTTGGTGGGGAGAAGGGATGGAAGTAAGTATGATCATCTTTTCAGAAGTGTAGTTTTGGAAATTGCAAATACTTGGCTGGCCTTAGTTTACTTTTACCATCTGATACAGGCTTGCTTTTGTTTTACATTTCTGAGTGCAGAATAATTACTGTGTGATTACTTTTACCATTAATGACTTTTTTCCTTCATGTAGTTGAAGAATTTTTGTACCTTTGGAGTTTTTGATACATGAAAGCACATGTAGTACTTCTCTTCAATTGTGTATTTGATGCAGATCAGATATAATTGATAGTTGATTATAATATTGAAGCAGAATACTTGTTACTTCTTGAAAAATATGAGAAAAATAATACCTGTTAGAAATGTTAAATTAAGTCCTAAAGAGAACTTTTAAAATCTCCTTTCTTTCAACATTTCCGTTTTTTTTAAGATTGAGATATAATTGACCTATAACATTGTATTAGTGTCAGGTGTGTAACTTCCATTTTTGTTTTATATCAGTTAACTAACTTAAGGCCATCTTTTACAGTATGTTTAATTAAAAGTGTAGCTCTGAAACTGTTCATTTGCAGAAGTGATTTTTAAATTTTATTTTGAAACATTTTCAAGTTTTTAGGAAAGAATAGCACAAAGAACTCTTATATATTCCTTATCCAGAGAACGTATTTAGTTTCATTAGCTTCTGTAATACTGTCATCCTCAGCAAAAGGAACCAGTCAGGAATCATGTATTGCACCCAGTTTTGTGTGTGCAGCCTTCTTTAAATGGAAATGTTTCCTTAGTTTTTCCTTGACTTTCAGGGTTTTTACATTTTTGAGGATTATAGGCCAGTCATTTTGTAGAACATCCCTCAGTTTGAATTTGTCTGATGTTTCCTTGTGGTTGACCTGGGTATGCATTTGGGGCAGAAATATCACAGAAGTGGTGTATGCTTTTCTTACATCATCATATCAGGTGAATATAGTGTGTGTGTGTGTGTCCATTATTGGAAGTGATTTCTTTGATTAAAGTGTTTACAGAGATTCCCCATTGTAAAGTTATTATATGTATTTTTCCTCTTTGTAATTAATATTTTGTCAGGAGGTATTTTGAGGCTGTATAACCATCCCATTCCTTATTCCATTTTCACCTACCAGTTTTAGTGTCCATTGACGTTTCTTCTCTATATTATTAATGTGATGCTTGCAATGCTCTAATTCTATCATTGCCTTTACATTTATTTGACATTTTTACTGTAAGGGAGCACTTATTCTTCCCATTTATTTATTCTTTTAATGTTACTGTGGGCCTATTTTATTTAATGAGTTATAATCTGTAACTACCATTATTTATTTTGGTGCTCAAATTGTCTTGGTTTTGGCTTGTGGGAGCCCTATTCAGTCTAGCTTTGGTGTCTCTTTGATTTGATCCTGTCTTTCTCTGAGCATTTCCTTACTTTCTGGCACAACCAGATGTTCCAGGTTTATCTTACACTTTCTCTGTCCCAGTCCTGGAACTGGCTGTTTCTCTAAGGGTCTTGGTTTTGGCCAGTGGAGAATAGTATTTGGAAACCAGAATTTTGCAGCAAATGTGCTCATTAGTACAGATGTTTTGCTGCTCCCAGGCCCTCTCATTGGACAATGCTAGAAAATACATACACACACATATTTACATCCACTTATTTTTTCTGTATCTATCCATATATATTGAATGAGTTCACACTAATACCTGCAATTCTGAGCACAAGTTTCATTGTAGACTTATCCCTTTACGTATTTGTCACTTCCTTCTTTGTTGGTGAGAACCTGGCTCCAATGTCCTCAATATACTTTTTGTTGAGACCTCTATATATACCTATTCTCCTAACCTGACCACCTTCCCTTGTGGCTTGGGCTGCAGCTGTCATCAGCCACCATTACTCCTCTCCTGAGCATGTGTGAGCCCCTGCTTTGGCCATATTAAAGATGAAAGCATTCTGAAACTCCACTGTGTATGGTATGAGGGTGATAGTAATCTAGTTTTTCCTGCCATGAATTCTGTTTTAGGACCAGTGCCTCAGAGATGTGGGGAGGATTAGGGATACTGAACGTAAAAGGCCTAGCTCAGTAAATTGTAGTTATATGCAACAGTGATGTCTAGTTCATTGTCAGTATCTTAAGTGTGATGGTTGCTTGTTGCTGTTATTATTTTTTATAAACATACTTATTTCTGATTAATAAATTATAGCCAGTTTCTGTTGGTTTATTGTCATATATATCAGTGCTACTTTGATTTTCTGAGGTTAGGACTTAAAAGCAGGAGTTTGAAGGTAAACAAACATTATCTGGGTTATAGTCTATGTACCTCATAGCCAAGTAGCCTTGTTGTTGTTATTTGTAATGAAAAATTTGAGTCTTCTTTTACTGCTACTGTTGTTTTATCTGTCGAAGTTCTTTTGTTGTTCTCAAGCTGAAATTTGATGGGAATAGTTCAGTCGTTACAGTATTGAGTATTAATATTTATGTTTCTTTGTAGAAATAG
Source organism: Camelus ferus (assembly GCF_009834535.1). Lineage (NCBI taxonomy): Eukaryota > Metazoa > Chordata > Mammalia > Artiodactyla > Camelidae > Camelus > Camelus ferus. The sequence continues at coordinate 52,790,024 of NC_045697.1, read as the reverse complement.
TTAATGGTTTAATGTAAATACTTTCTGTACAGTATTTGGTGAAGATATAAAGTGGAAGCAGTAGGGATAAAAGTCTTTTATGGCAGCTTTTCTGGTATCTCGGTGCTCAGATCATGTTCCAGACAGATGGGCAGCGGCATGACCTTCTCTTTAGAGAATCTGTTTGCTGGTGCCCTGCAGCATAGACTTAACTACTGAAATAACTCTTTGTTTAAAAACTCCCTGTTGGTTATAGGTTTTCCTCACATACGCCTGATTGCATTCTCTCTAACCCTTCCCCACACCCTGCCAAATGTTCAGCTGGTTCTGTTACTTTCAGGTCTTAGCAATTGCACTTTTGAGTCAGTGAACAACAAGCCAATTTGTCAAAATTGAAGTCAGTCAACCAGAGCACAGCATTGTTTTGAGGACTGATGCTTATGTCTCCACTCTATTGTTAAGGACTCCCAAACGGGTCTTATCTGTCAGGCTGTTCAACTTTTTAATCATTCCTTTGTTAACCTTGTCAATTTTTAATTTGGGAAATGGCAAGTTATCAAAAAATGAAATTAAAAAATTTTTTTTCAGATTATAGTTAGAGCCAAACCATACCAAAAATTGGAGACCAGCATGTTACATGAATGTGCTCTTCAACAGTTGTGTTCAACTCATTGGTTTTAAGTCCATGGCTGATGAAGGTTAAAGATGATTGATGTTGCATTGAATATACAAACTTCTTTGGGTATAGGTGTGAAATGGTTGCATTCGGTATTTATGAAAGTTATAGGATATGTCTGGTATGTTCATGTATTCAGAATAGCAGGAATTTTGCAGTTATGTGCTTCTGTATTTTTTGGCAAAGGCTGTTTCTGTTTGGGTGGATTTGGAGGCCTGCTCTGCTTGATTTTGGTGCTGCTGTCTCTATTGCTCCACTCCAGCATCGCTTTTTTAATAAGGAAAGGAGGTGGCTGGACTCCTTTGGCCCTCTGTCTTCCTGCAGTTACCTTGGGCTTTTCAGGTAGAGATGGGAATGGGCTGGAAGTGGTTGGCAAAGTCCCAAGGCATTGAGGGCCCCTCGTGATATGGTGTTTGCCTACCACTCCAGCCTCATCTGCTCCTTCCGCCCTGTTCTCCTGCACAGAACTTAGCCATTTTATTTGCATTTCTTTCAACATGCATTTCTCCCACGCTGCCTTTGTAAATGCTATTCCTGTTGTTCTGGTTGGACTGCCTTCTCCATCCTACTCTCATTTCTTAGTTCTGGAGCCAACTCTTTTTCCCTGAATTGTGCCCTCTTCCCAGTTTGTTAGATATCATTTCAGTGTCCTCCATAGTCCTTATTTTAGCCTGTGGCAAAAGATACTGTACTTGTCAGTTTTCAAGCCTTTCTTCCTCATCAGAGTATGTGACCTCTTTGAAGATGCAGCAGTTTCAAAAACTATTTTTAAATCTCTACCATCTAGCATAGTGCCTGTTATATATTGGTAACAAAAATTTTTTTAACATATCAATGACATTTTCAAGTATTTTCATGGTGGTAGGTGGAAGTATGAGTGAGTCCCTTCATTCTGCTCTAATTTTCCCCTTCCAAAGACTTCTGAGAAAATAGAAATAGATGGCTAATGTGCACAGAAAGATTTGGAACACTTTTTTATTGGATCTTTATCTTGCAGTTTTGTAGAGACATTGTTGTCTTACCCTTCTTTCAAAGATTGACATATGCCGGCACGTTCCCTACCTGCCACTGTAAATTGTGTTCAGTAGTAGTGAATAGAGTGCTCGTATCCCTGCGTCCCCACCACCATTGTGCACTAAGAATAATAATCATGAGGGTTTCTTGGCTTCTTGGGCTTTTTATATTTATATATATTCAGATATAACCAAATAAAGAAGTTAATAGTAAAGATTCTTCCAAAGAATTTGTCCTCTTTATTTCTAACAGCATGGTTAGGGTGCTTGCTCTTAATACAATTAACCTTTATTTTAAAAGGGGAAAATAAATACCTCTTATGTTAACATTTAGAATGTAAGCCTTTTTTAATAAGTGAAATTTAAAAATTAATAGTCATGTGAAAAGTAACGGTAGAACATAATTTTAAAATCTTGCTAGGAAAATACTACTTTTCTCCAAGATAAGCATGGATCACCTGTAAAGGTGGATTTTACAAAATGAAATCTTTAACTGCAATTGGATTTCTTGTTTCTTAGTTATCTTCCATATATTTTAATGCAAATGTAAGAAGGTGATAATTTAATGCAAGTAATAAACGTGTTTGGAAGGCAGATGGCATACTTAAAGCTGTAAAAATGACCTATAGATTCTGGAGGTAGATCTAAAAATTGCTTTTCACTTACTACTCTTGATGCATGTGTTGCTTTTCTCATGGGGTCTGATAGAGAGCTCTGCCAGGCTTTTTCTTTCTGGGTAAGTTCAGAGTGGAAAGTCTTTCTCCCAAACTATAAGTGAATGGTAGTGTCCAGTTGTTAGTTAATCTGAAGAATATGCCTTTATGATATGCTTATTGTTTCTGAGCACTTACAGGTCAAACTGTTATGAGTATGAGTAAGTTATAGTTACGACAATTCAGAACACTATCATTTTATCAGTAAATACTTTGCATAATTGTATGTGTGAGAAACCCTGCTAGCCTTAATGAATTTGTTCCTTTTTTAATGGCAGTTCTGATATTTACATTTTACTTAGTTCAAAAAGAAGCTGGGGAGAAGAGGGGAAGATTTTTGCATTATGTTTTATGCATTTTTCCCTTTCTTTTTTTCCCCTGTTTGATGGCTTTTACTCCTGTTATTCTCTTAGTTTTAAATGGCCACAGCTGAAGCCCTTTCCAAGAAATGGGGAGCTTTGCTGAATCCCAGATAATGTAAAATGTCACTTTTGCAGTTGGCTGTATTAGGATTAAAGGGGCTTTTGAAAAATTATACCTTTCCTGGAGTTTTATACAGCCCTTTCTCTGCCTTGTGTTCCCAGGTTTGGCTGCATCTGTGTATTTATTTCACAGGGACCTTTCTGACATCACACTGATAACCATGAACCATTCTTGTTTTTAGCCTTTGTTTGGAGGACTCATGATTGTCCTGTACTTGGGTACCGTATGCTCATGCTGAAACTGTTAGTGATCTGAAGGATGGAAATCCTTGCTTCTGAACAGAAAGGGAGAATGAAACAATCTTGAATAAAAGAAATATTTTCCCTCAGTTCCTTTATAGAAGAATTCAGTTATTCTTGTGATCTGCAGTATGTAAGTTGGGCAAAATCATGGTCCTTTTGTGCCTCATTTTCTTATTTCTAAAAGGACAGTTTTATATTTGACAACATTCAGTGTTTCTTCCTAATGGTGTTTGAAAAGGTTTATGGTAACTTGTGGGATGAGATCAAATCTCTGGATAAATAATTTACATTTAGTGATTTTTAGGAATGGAAATGATTTTGTTCCAGCCTCTTTATTTTTAGATGAACCAGTTGAGATCCTGAGATCTTTGATTTTTCCAAGGCTATACTTAGTCAATTACATAAACAAATTCTAATGACACTAATCTCAATTATACCAAGAATTCCAAGTGTCTTGCTATTTTAGTTGTATTTTTTGACATGACATGACTTCCCACTTTTTACAGTTGCTTATTTAAAAAGTACAAAATTAGATATAATGTAGCTTATTTCTATGATGGGCCTTCACTACAAAGGATAAAGAGATGGTACAGATATTTTTAACTGATATCAATTATTGAGCACTGACTCTGCACTGGGTGGTGCTTTATATTTCTGTACATATCATTTGGTTTCAGAACCATCCTACATGGTAGGTGATACAATTTCTCTTTTTTTTGCATTCAAAGTGTTACTGAACTGAGGTTTGGCTGCTTGCCACTCAAAAGCCAATGAACAAGAGGCAAGTGTCCATAGAAAGGGAAGGTTCTTTAATCAGAAAATCCAGCAATCTGGGGAGAAGGTGGACTCATGTCCAGAGATCAACTCTGAAGATTCTGCTCAGCCATGACAGTTTTTCAAGGGAAATGTCGGGAGTAGGGTGGGTAAAGAATCTCAGTGAATCATTGAGACAAGAAGTTGGTTTCTACATCTTTCTCTATTGCTTTGCAGACTGGCTGACTCTCTCTTCAGATGTTATCTTGCCACGTGATCTGCCTGCAGGATTGCTGAGAGAGCTGTTGGGGGTAGAGGGCTAATCATTCTTTACTTCATTCTTCATTCTTCATTCTTCTTTTCATCTAGGAAAAGAATCAACAGGTTAGGCAAGATGTGTGCATTCAGGAGAGCATAAATCTGGAGTTATTTTAAGTTGCCTAGTGATCTCATTCCTATTATTAGGTTCTTTTGAGGTTATAGGGGAACAGAAAAGAGGCAAAAGGGGGAAAAGTCATTTTCAAGAGCGATAAAGTAGCTTACCTAAGGTCACCTAACTAGTATAAGGCGAATTAGGGATTCTAACCCAGGAATACCTAATTGCACAAACAAGATTTCTACTATTCCATATGGAGAAGATAATGCTTGAGTGAAATAATAGTACATGGCTTTCATTGATCTTTGTGCCACGCATTGCATTATTATTTTACTTACTGGTTTCCAATGTTTGAAACAACTCTGCAGCACAATGCTTTCTTCATTTTTAGATGAGGGAAATAAGGCTCCAGAGAGGCTAAGTAGTAAGTAACTAAGTCAAGGTCTCTTACTAAGTGGGGAAGTGCTCTCTGATTCCAGGGCCGTAGGTTCAGTCAGCAGTCACTTTCCACTACCCTGTGCTGCTTTTACAAATTGCAGCTTGATGTGTATCTAACCGATGGCTTTTGGTTTCCTCAGGGGCCATTGGCATATCAGATTGATTGAATCTGGCAAAGTTTCTAAGATGAATGAATGCTTTTGAAACAATTTTTGATAGTAGAGCTAAGGATGATGGCAGTAGCCACCAGCTAATAAACCTAATGGAGGAGAAGTCTGCATAGATATAGTTGATTTTGGCTTACTCATCTATAGTCTATGTAAATATGCTGGGGTCATACATACATTATTGTGCAGTATGCTTAGATTTTAGAGCTAGACCAAGTTTATTAACATTTCTGTACATAACCCATTTTATTGCCATGTTTTGATAAGTGTTCAGACTTTAAGATTTCAAATTTTTTAAAATTTAGTCTTAATTTTTTGTCAGTATTATCATGTCCATGATTTAATTTAGCATCAAATGGTTCTGTAAGACTCGTCATAAAAACAACCCCTCCTTTTTCTGCTTCTAGATACAGATACTTGAACTCTTTTACCTGATTATTTTCACTTTTAATTTCTTATCTCTAACTTATTTATATGGTTACATATTAATTTTTCATTTCTAGGCATTAACTATTGAATTCTTATGGAAGGAGAGGATGTCACTCCCCCCTCCCCATACCATATATATATATACATACTTCATATCCTACCAGCTTCTCATTATAATTAGTACTATATAAACTCTGTTGATAGTTGAGCCAAGTATACCCTGTAATTTTATTTCTCCTTTCTTGAACATCTTTATGCTGTTTCTGGAAATTTTTTGTTTTATTTTCTGTGTACTCAGTACGTTTTTTTTTTAAGTTAATTAATTAATTTGGGGGGGTAATTAGGTTTTTATTTATTTATCTTTAATGGAGCCACTGGGTATTGAACCTAGGACCTTGTGCATGCTAGGCACATACTCTACCACTAAGCTGTACCCTCCCATAGAATAAACCTTTAGCTTCTAGTCTTTTCTCAGGATGGGGGTAGTATAGAAGTCCACTGTGTAGATTGCAGAGGGGGTCCTGAGTGTGTAACTCCTTAAATGAACTGTGAAAGTCTTGTTCCATCTTCACTCCTACTTTCAGAATAACCTACTTATACTAATTCCTGAGCCTTTTATGGGATCTGTGGCATAAATTGAGTTGCTTTTAAGTTTAGGGTTAGGTTTTTAGGTATGTTAATTTGGTTATTTATTCATCTGCTTTCTAGTTCCTAAAATTTTGTTGTTGTTTCCTCTTTCACTCTTTTTTTGTCTTTATGGGATTGACTATTTTTGAAAATTCACTTTATCACTTTGAATATGGAGTGGAAACTATGTGTATTTTCAGCCCACCAACTTTACATTGTTCTTCAAGATAGTCTTCTTATGGGTACTGATCCATTTATTGCCATGTTCTCTGCTAAGCATCCACAGTTGTATGCTGTCTCTAAATGAAAGGAAATTATGTTATTGTGTTAAACTACTTAATGTTTTTTGAGTTCTTTGTTATTGCAATGTATTAGTAGGTAGTGAGTCTAAAAGTCCTTTTTCTAACTGCGTTACATAACTCACTTTAACAAAAAAAAAGTGGATTAATCTAGATTTGAGTTGTGAGGAGCTACCTTTTATTTATTTATTATTTATTATTAGTCTTCACTGATATTCCAGATTATTCATGTTATACTTCTAAGTATGCTTTAGCAAATCTCATTTAAACTTTAATGTCTTTGACTTTAATTATCCATTGGTTAAAATTTATCTCCAAATCAAGAATAATGTTTGGTTTTATTAAAAAAAAAACAAAATAAAACAAAGCAGCAAGCAAAAACCAGTCAGCTGCATTTGACATCAGACTTATAGGAGAAAAATTATTTATAACTTCTGTATTCATGTTTCCAATATCTTCCTCTAGTTCCAGTCCTTAAAAGAAATAAAGGCTTTTCCCTATTTCCCAGGACACTTTATCAGTTTTTATAGACATCAACATGGGCTTCTTTACTTTCTTACGAATATTAATTTAATGCATTGAATTTCGTATAAATGCTGTGATTTTGAACTTTAGTATAAATTGTTTTACAAATATGAGCAAAGCTTTCTGTTAGAGTCACTATTGAATAGAAAAAGAATAAACCATAGAATATAGACTGTAGATTTTTTTTTCATTGAGTAAAAGACTTATCTTAAACATCTGCTTGGTTTTATTCAGAATACATCTAAAGGACTAGAAAATAAGTTGGAGCTCTTAGAAGGTTTCAGGAGAAAATGAATGTTCTCTCGATAGCCTGAGAGAAATGAGACAGACTAGGGCAGGAGTTCTTTTTCTGGGTTTATGAACAGGTTTTAGCACCTCCCTGAATTTGTGTGTGCAAAATATTATGTTTCTATGAAAGAAGTCTCATAATGTCTTTCATATTATCAGAGGCTCAAACTAGATTAAGAACTGGAGGCAAAAATGTCAGTAAAAAAAAACTATTGTATAAATATTTAGGAACATTATGGGAGGTATTTCCCTATTATGTAGCTCAGAGATATGTATGAGTAGGCTCAAGTTCATTGCTTTAAGTTTATTTTTATTTTTGTTTTATTGAAGTATGATTTACAAATAGTGAAAATGCTCAAGTCTTAAGTTTATAGTTTGATTATTTAGACAAATATGTACCCTTGTGTAACCCACACCCCTTTGAAGTCCCAGAATATTTTCATCACCCCAAAAGCTCCCTTAATTTTTAAAAGTAAAACTTAAAAATAAAGTGGGTGTTTGATATAAGGGCATACTTCCATTTCACTTCATGAAGTTTTAGAGATCCCATTAGCTAAATGAGTAGCTCAGCTTTTACGGAGGAGGAACAGGTAGTTTACTACTGCCTGTTATTTGCACTTGCTGCTTATTTTCCCCCATTGGACAACACAGCTTTTTCAACTATAATGATCCTTTAGGTGAGCAAAACACTGGGATGACACAGTACTTCAACTCTAGGTCATTGCGTCAATTCTTAGAGTTAATCCTGTTCATACCCATAGTGATGAATCAACATGTAAGATAGTGAAAGAGCCTTATTGAATAAACTTTCCTAAACATCAAGGAATAGCAACTTCTAAAAAGATCAAGAATTTTTGATCACTTATTTTAAGCATTACAAAATAGCTTCTGAAAAAATACCCACACAAATAAGACATATGTAGGACTGGCTCCTAAACTGCACACGTTAATAGGGGAGACAGATGAGTTAGTTTGGCAATATGATGATAGGAGACTGTACAGAGTTAGCAGTACCTGGAGGAGAGCATGGTTAATTCTGTAGGGGAGGGTCGAGAGTACTTCCTCTGAGAAGGTACCTAACAGGTTTGTGTGTAGATAACTGAGAGAATCAGTTGTATCAGGCTGTAGCTTCTAACTTTCCATCTGCCAGTACCTTTAGTGAGCTTTCAAGTGGGTAGAGACTAATCCAATTTTTGCAGGACCTTTCTTGAGAAAATGAATAAAAAGTTATGAGTATAAAATTAGGTAACAAAGTAAACTTTAGAATGAGAAAAAATTACAATAGATTACAATAATGTAAAGTCAATGAACATCACAAAATATAGAAAAATAATATTTTTATTATTAAATTAATAATAATATGCAATTAAGCCTGATATCCCTTAATATTTTTAATTTATATTTTTAGCTCCATACTTTTTGTCTACTTCTTATGTCAAAAATTTGTAAAATGGGATTATAGTTTTTAATAGAATAGAAAGATTATTTACTTTTTCCTCTAGCTTGGCTGATCAAAATGTGTTTATTATTACTGATAGTAGACATATTTCACATTCCCAGCTCATTTTACTGATAATGTCATGTAATATTTTAAGGTTGTTGTCAAATCTGGAGAAATTTTCATTAAGTTTCTTCCATATATGAAACACTGTTCTTACATCTGTGCCAATACCCTGTGGAGCTCATGTCCAGGTGATGCTGGTCCTGCGCATTAGTATAAATGATACCAGATAAGGCAATGCTTGGGTGGTAGTGATACTCCTGGAAGTAATTCCTATACTGAGACTGGCAATCATCTAATCATACATGGAAGTGATTGTGAACTGCGTGTGTCCTCTGAAATCTAAACTAAATATATCCTCAGTTCAATTCCCTTTAGCCAAATACCCAGAATACCTCACTGACCAAGGAAGAAGTGTGCTGGAGGGGAGTCAGAGACAGCAGTCTTAACCAACTGCATTTAGCTTACTTTTGCAATTTTCGTGAAAACAAGCTTACTTCTGCAATTTTTTGTGAAAGCACACAACCATGGGAACACATTATCAGCACTGATTCCAGTACCTTGGAAGGGACCCTGCTATAGGGGGTCCTTGAAGTTTAAACTGAGTGTCATGTAAATCCTTATACAGTCTTGTGCTGTAATTTTGTGCTTAGATGATTCCATTTGTTCAACTGAAGTACCGTAATGTTAGTTTAAAACATAATGCATGTACTACTATGCATCTGTAGTATGTGCGGTGCTTCTGTATCTATTATGACTGGGCATGTTTGTATAAGCTGAAAATGTAAATTTAGCAAATGTCAAAATATTTGCTTTACCTTTATATTTTTGACCTGGAATCCTTTATCAGTTTATCTTAACAAACATTTATTAGGGATCTGTTCTGACCTAGACCTCTGCTAGGTTCTGGAGATGAAGTGATGACTTGATTCAGTCCTTGCCTTTGAGACTCTTGTGGTGCCTATGAAATAGAGACACATTATAGTGTTACATATGAACACAGAGAAGATGTCCTCAACATGGCTTAGAATGTCAGTGAAGCTTCCTGAGGAAAAAATGACCCCTGAATTAATTCTCTAGGGATGACTAGGCATCCAATGAAAAAAGAAAGTTCACTTAAAAGTATATGAGATAAAGAGAAATAGGCTACATCTGATTTTAACTTTAGTTTTTTTTTCCTTAGTCAGGCTGGCTTTATTTTAAGAATTTAATTGCAGAGCATTTAGACCATAAAACTGCTGTGTCATGATTGCATTGATATCTATCATGTTACTGCTTCAAACTTGAAGGACAAATGATGGACTCCAGGAATTTTAGGTGAACTTTTGCTCTAGTGTTAACTTGAGATTTGTATCTGATATGAAGATTGTACTGTTACCATTACCACCAAGACTATAGACTTGACCTTTTGTTACACCCTTTATAATGAGCTGCGATTTTGAATTAAATGCCAGGGGAAATTCTGTTCTTTTACTTTGGGGGAAAAAGTCCTATTACTACACGGAAGTGCCTATTTTTAAAGTATAGTTAAATTACTCTAAACTATGGGAGGAAACTGCAACCTATTAAAAATAACTAAATAAAATGAAAAATAAGATCTACATTCTCTCTATTCTTCCCCTCCCCCAATTGGAGAGTTGCTTAAAGTGAAATGTCTTCCTTTGAATGACCCATTTTTTAGCCAAGGTGTAAATAGGGCAGGACTCTAAAGGGCCTAAGATGGAAAATGAAATTTTGGTGTCAGGCTTAGGAAATATTCCCAATCCATCTGTTACTTCTCTTGCTGTAGTTAAAAATCTTTTAGATTTGTTGCACCAAATAAAGATAATGGATCAATCCTTTTCTTTAATTCTGGTAAACAACTGCTTCTTGCAATAAGAACAAGATTTTTCTCTCCTTCAAATGGGACCTAATTAAACTCAGAAGCTTTTGCACAGCAAAGGAAACCGTAAACAAAGTGAAAAGACAACCTACAGACTAGGAGAAAATATTTGCAAATGATGCCACTGACAAGGGCTTAACTTCCAGAATATACAAACAGCTCATACAACTCAGTAACAAAAAAACAAAACCCAATTAAAAAATGGGCAGAAGACTAGACAGACATTTCTCCAGTGAAGACAAACAAATGGTCAGTAGGCACATGAAAAGGTGCTTAGTATCACTAATTATCAGAGAAATGCAAATCAAAATGACAATAAGGTAGAATGGCCATCATTAAAAAGTCTACAAATAATAAATGCTGGAGAGGAAGCAGGCTGAGACTTGCTTTTCAGGATGGTGGAGTAGAAGGAGCTGGAGTTCACCTCCTCTCACAGGCACACCAAGACCACACTCACTGCAGAACAACCAGCAATAAAGACTGGAAACTACCAGAAAGGATCTTCTGTAGCTAAAAACATAAGAAACCACAACAAGACTGGTAGGAGGGAGGACTTGCAATATACCCCATTTCCCCTGGGTGGGTGACCCACAAACTGGAGAATAATTATATCATAGAGGTTCTCCCACAGGAATGAGAGATATGAGTCCCATATCAGGCTCCCCAGCCTGGGAATCTGGCACCAGGAAGAGGAGTGCCCAGAGTATTGAGCTTTGAAGGCCAGTGGGGCTGGATTACAGGAGCTCTGTAGGACTGGGGGAATCAGAGGCTGTATGCCTAAGGATCACACAGAAAATCTCACGCTTGCTGAGACCAAGGACAAAAGCAGTAATTTCATAGGAGCCTGGGCCAGACCTATCTGCTGGGCTTGGGGGTCTCCTGGTGAGGCGTGAGTTGGCTGTGGCTCATCCTGGGAGCATGGACACTGTGGTGGACATTCAAGAGTGTTCATCTGAATGAACTCTCCTTCAAGGAGGCTGACATCTTGCTTGGACATTAGCATCGATACTTGCCCCCACCCAACAACCTTTAGGCTCCAGAGCTGGGATGCCTCAAGCCAAACAACTAACTAGGTGGGGACATATCCCCACCCATCAGCAGACACTGCCTAAGACTGACGCCACAGCAGCCTCTAGACATGCCCTTAGACAGCCCTGCCCACCAGAAGGCCAGCTCCACCCATCAGTGGACAGGCACCAGCCCCTCCCACCAGGAAGCTTGCATCAGCCTTTAGACCAGCCTCACCCACCAGGGGGCAGACATCAGAAGCTATTAAACTTTGATCTTGCAACCTGCAAAACAAGTCCTCAAACATAGGCCAGAATCCACCCTGGGACCAGCATGGCCACAGGCCCCTGGATGACGAGCAGGGAGTACATTGCTGGGATACATAGTACATCTCAGTACAGAGGGCCACTTCTCCAAGTTTGAGAAACATAACTAATGTACATAAAGATGCAAATAGAAATTAGACAAAATGAGGCAGCAGAGGAGTATGTTCCAGGCAAAGGCACAAGATAAAATCCTGGAAGAAGAAATAAGTGATGAGGAGATAGGCAATATACCTAAGAAAGAGTTCAGGGTAATGATTGTGAAGATGATCAGAGAATAGATGCACAGAGGGAAGTTTATAGCAAGGAATTAGAAAGTATACAGAACAAACAGAGTAGAAGAATACAATTACTGAAATGAATAATACACTAGAGGGAACCAAGAATAGACTAAATGAGGCAGAAGAACTGGGTCAGTGAGTTAGAAGACAGAGTAGTGGAAATCACTACTGCAGAACAGAAAACAGAATGAGGAGAAATGAAGACAGACAGTTTGAGAGACCTCTGGGACAGTATAAAGTGCACCAACATTCACATTATAGAAGAAGGAGAGAAAGGGCTCCAGAAAATATTTGAAGAGATAATAGCAGAAAACTTCCCTAACCTGGGGAAGAAAAGTCACCCAAGTCCAGGAAGCACAGAGGGTCCCATACAGGATTAACACAAAGAAGAACACACCAAGACATAATTAAAGTGTCAAAAATAATTGCTACAGAGAGTATGGAAAAAAGGGAACCCTCCTATACTGTTGGTGAGAATGTGATTTGGTGCAGCCACTATGGAAATCAGTAGGGAGATTCCTTAAAAAACTACAAATAGACTTACCATATGATCCAGCAATCCCACTCCTGGGCATATGTCTGGAGAAAAATCTAATTCAAAAAGATACATCCATCCCAGTGTTAATAGCAGCCCTGTTTTACAATAGCCAAAACCCTGAAGCAACCTAAATGTCCATCGACAGATGATTGGGTAAAGAAGATATGTGGACTACTACTTAGCCATAAAAAATAATGAAATAATGCCATTTGCAGCAACATGGGTAGGCCTAGAGATTATCATAGTAAGTGAAGTAAGTCAGATAGAGAAAGATAAATATGTATCATTTATATGTGGAATCTAAAAAAATTACACAAATGAACTTACTTACAAAACAGAAACACTCACAGATTTGGAAAACTTATGGTTACAAAAGGAAGTGGGAGGGATAAATTAGGAGTTTGGGATTGGCAGATAGAAACTACTATATACAAAATAGGTAACAAAGTCCTGCTGTGTATAGCACAGGGAACTATATTAAATAGCTTGTAATAAATGACAATGAAAAATAATATGAAAAAGAATATATATAATTGGATCACTATGCTGTGCACCAGAAACTAACAAAACATTGTAAATCAACTCAACTTCAATTAAAAAAATATATATATATATACACAAAGAGGCTTAAAAAAAGACTTCTCTATTTTCAGTATCATTATTTAAGATAGTAAATATTTTAAAAAAAAGATAGTAAATATTTATTAGATGTCTGCTATGTCCCAGGTTCTGTGTTAGGTACTGGGGATTCAAGGATGACATATGATCCATATTCTTGAGTAATCCACAATCTAGTGAGAGAGAAAGAAAAATATAATCCTGTAAGCATGAGGAGGATAATGTTTTAAGCTGACCCTTTATGGGTTAGTGAGAAGTCTGGCAGGAGGATTGCTGTGGTCTGAATGTGTCTGCCCAAATCCATAAGTTGAAATCTTAATGCCCAATGTGATGGTATTAGGAGTTGAGGCCTTTGGAAGGTCATTAGGGTATGAGGGCTCTACCGTCATTATTTGAATTAGTGCCCTTGTGAAAAAGACCCCACAGAGCTCCCTAGCCTCTTCCACCATATGAGGATGCATTGAAAAGTGGGCATTCAGAAACCTGGAAGAGGGCCTTCACTGTACCTGACAGTGCTGGCACTCTGATCTTGGACTTCCAGTCCCCCAAACAAGGAGAAATAAATTGTTACTGTTTATAAGCCACCTAGTCTGTGGTATTTTGTGACAGCAGCCTGAATGGGCTAAGACAGGATCTATATATATGTGTGTGTGTATGTGTGTGCGTATGCACATATACATGAGTATTCATTGAACATTTTTAATCTGTCATTTCCTATATTGCACATTTGCTATGTGATAGCTACCTCAAAACTAAGGTGCTTTAAATGTATTCATTCATTTAATTGTCATAATGGTCCTGTAAAATTGGTGATACCATGTCTAGTTTTTTAGTTTTAAGCTTAAAGAAGTTGTATAATTTATCCAAGATTTCACAGCTAATAAGTTAAAAGACAGGATATGAAACTGGGTCTTTACTCCAAATCCTTTGCCCTTTCCTCTGCTGTATGCCAGATATCATATTAGTCAGTATAGTTACAAAAATGAAGAGGACACAGTCTTTCATGTTCAACAGCTATGTAAAAGAACACACACACGTATATGTATATATGTTATAGGTTCTTTAAGCTACAGTGAGACACTAGAGAATGGGCAGTTTTTCATGGGAAGGTCAGGAAATGTTTTTATAAAAGAAGTGATGTTTAAGCTCCCTAGGTATTTCTTGGTTGAAATACCAGTATATTTGAAATTACTGCCAACTCAGTTGTAGGTTGATGCTCATTCTGAGCTCTGTATGTGCAAGTTTTGGTTTCTTCCTTCTGATAGTCCCCATTGTATAGTATTCAGAAAGTGTAGTTACTGCTGTTGCATGGAAATCACCTAGACATTCGACTATGGTCACTTCCTAAAATCTCCTTTGGTCTAGTACCTATGTACTGACAGGAATAATGAATTTAGTGCTGAGCAAAGGAAACTACAGCCTGTATACAACTCAGAATCTCAAAGGGTGACCAGAGATAAGTGATAAAACTTTAGTGTCTTCATCTCTAGATGAGATAATACCTAACATAACTTCACAGAGGTAGAAACTAATTGGCCTTTGCTTGTGAAGTGCTTTATTATTTTCTAAGTATTAGATTATAAAATGTTATGGGGTATTAAATAGTGAATTGACCAACCCCTCTACCTGTTCTTGTATGAAGTCACTGAGTTACACTTTATAAAATTGAAGTGCTGTGAGTATGCTGTAAAATTGGGAGGTAACTCAGTTAGCATTTTAATATACTAGTGTGGTGGTCCCTACTCTGTGTTAAAGAACAAGATGTTAAAAAGTGGAAGAAAAGTTCCCATGCCTAAAGATGTTTGGGAAATGCTAAGCTAAACCATAAACAATTTTCTTTACTATAGGACTTCCCATAGTTTATAAAACACTCATTTTAATAATATATACTGCATCTTTTGGCACTGTGCCAACCAGTCCTCACTGGTTAGATTATTAGTTACCCTCAGTCTGACCTTTCCTCTGAGCCTGAGGTGTATATGTACAACTGCCTATCTAACTTACTCATTTGGGTGTTTAACAGGTATCTCAAGTTATGTCCAAAACCCATCTCCCCAAACCTATCTCAATAAATGGCCCTTTTCTACCTATCTGAGGCTAAAAACCTAGAAGTCTTCTTGATTCTCTCTTCTTCACCACTCTCCACAAATCCTGAAATCTGACTCCTGTTGGTTCGTCCCACAGATATTGGAATCTGGCTTCATCTTTCTATCCCCATTAGTCCAAGCCATCATTCTGTCTTCTTTGTAGTACTTTCCTAACTGGTTTCTCTGTTTTCACTTTTGCCCTCTTCCTAGTCCATTCTTTTTTTGTTTGTTTGTTTTAATTGAAATATAATCATTTAACAATGTTATGTCAGTTTCTGGTGTACAGCATAATGTTTTATTCATACATATACATACATATATTTGTTTTCATATTCTTTTTCATTATAGGCTACTACAAGATATTGAATATAGTTCCCCGTGCTATACAGAAGAAATTTGTTTCCCAGTCCATTGTTTACATGGCAACTGGAATGATTAGAACATTAAGTCATATTATACTTCTGTTTCTGTTTTTTTTTTTTTTTTTGAAATCTCCAGTGGCTTCCCATTTATGCTTAAAATGATAATCTAAATTCCATGCTTTGGCCTCTAAAATCTTACCTAGTATGGTTCTACAAGCCTTTTTGATTTCTTATACCACTGTTACTATCATTCATGATGCCTTAGTCACAGTTACCTTTTTACCCCTCTTCCTGAAAAAGTCACTTTTGTGCTAGTTTATCCTGTAAACCTGGAATGCTCTTCCCTCTTCCCCAGATTGTTATATGGCTGATTCCTTCTTCTGGTCTTTCTGGCCTTGGGGAAGCTTCTCTAACCACATAATCTACTATAGTGCCTTGTCACATCACATTATCTGTCACATCATTCTTTTTTTTTTCACTATAGCAGTGCTACTTAGAATATAGTAGGTAGTCAGAATATGGTAGTTGGGTGAAGGAATGCAAGAGTGCATAAATGGATGAGAGAAACTGACTTACTGAGGAAGTGAGGAACATTATTGGGAGACTATTTATTTTTTAAATAGTAAACATTAAAAAAATTTTTAAATTGAGCTGTGATTCGTATACCATAGAATTCATTCTTTAAAGTGTTCAATTCAGTGTATTTAATATATTCACAAAGTTGGGCAACCGTCACAACTATCTAATTCCAGATCATTTTATCACCCCTAAAAGAAACTTTGTATTATTAGTAGTCATCTTTCATTTCTCCTTCTCTAGCCCCTGGCAACTGCTAATCTACTTTTTGTTTCAATGGAGTTGTCTATTCTGGATATTTCATATAAATGGAGTCGTAAAATATGTGATACTACATATTTTGTGTCTTAGTTTTTTCTCTTAGGATAATATTTTCAAGATTCACCATGTTGTAGCATGTATCAGTATTTCATTCTTTTAAGGGCTGAATAATAGTTCACTGTATAAATAATACCATGTTTTATTTATCTACGCATCAGTTGATGGACTTCTGGGCTCCTTCTACTTTTTGGCTCTTATGTATAATGGTGCTATGAACATAAGTGTACACGTTTTTGTGGACACATATTTCAGTTTTCTTGGGAATATACCTAGTCATCTGTCCTCCCTTCCCCTCAAACCCCTGGCAAGCACTGATTATTCTACTGTCCTGTAGCTTTTCCAGAGTGCCTTGTATTTGGAATCATACACTATGTAGCCTTTTCAGTCTGGATTCTTTTACTTAACAACATTCAGTTAAAGCTTCTTCCATGTTTTTGTTTTTCACTTTTTTTGTGTGTGGCTCCATAGCTCATTTCTTCTTAATCACTAAACATAATATTCCATTTTATGGATATACCACAGTTTGTGTATTGATTCACCTATTGAGAGGCAACTTGGTTGCTTCCAGTTTTGGTAACTATGATTGAAGTTGCTATGAACATTCACTGGCAGGTTTTTGTGTGGACACAGGTTTTCAGCTCAATTGGGTAAATACCTAACAGTGGGATTGCTAGACTGTATAGAAAGATTGTGTTTAACTTAGTAGCAAACTGCTGAACTGTCTCCCAAAGTGGTTGTGCCATTTTGCATTTTCCATTCCTAACAGCCATGAATGTTGCTCTGCGTCCTCATCAGCTTTTGGTATTGTCAGTTGTTTTGGATAGTAGCTATTTTAATGGGTGTGCGGTAGTATCTCATTGTTTAAATTTGCAATTCCCTGATGACAGGTGATGTTGAGCATCTTTTCATATACTTACTTGCCATCTGTATATCTTCAGTGAGATTTGTTTATATCTTTTGCCCATTTCTTCATTGGATTGTTTTCTTATTGTTGACTTCTAAGAACCTCTTGTGCATTTTGGATACAAGTCCTTTATCAGATGTATGGTTTGCAAAGATTTTCTCCTTGTCTGTGGTTTACAGTGTCTTTCACAGAGCAGAAGTTTTAATTTTAGTAAACTGCCTACAGAGGAACCTCCTTGCCCTCGAAGCTCTGAGCTTTAGCATAATGTTGAATACCTGCTGCCTCTTGCCTACTTCCCAGAAAAAGGCCACTGGCAGATCAGGGTATCGGGATTCGCTTGTGCAAAGACTCTAAATCAACGTCCCATATAATTCCTGAAGCATCTCTCAGAGTCCTTTTCCTCTGCTATGCTCCAGACTCTGAGCTTGGAGCACAGCGGGAACCACTCTTACCTTCACCGAGTCCTCTGCTGGGCATGTTCTAGGCTAGGTTTTTTTCAGACTTTCTCTGTCGCTTTATCACATCAACTTTTTCATCATAACCAGATTTCCTCAATTTCTGATCTGCTTTTGGCGTTCTTTCTTGCTTTCCAGCAATATTAAACGTTTTTTACTCTCCTAACATTAACAGCAACTGTATCACCTATAATAATAGTGATTTTTAAAGGATGTAAGGGAGATATGTAAATAGATATGTTTATTCATATTGCTGACTTTCTGAATCAAGATTGTCTTTTTGGTACTCATAGCTTTTAGCCTTTAGCTTTATTATTTCTAGAATACATTGTAGTTGATTTTGACAGTTTCTAACATGTTTTGCTTTTCCCCCTTTTGGGGGAAATGCTCTCTGGTAAAATTGTATTTTTTCCAATGGCAGCACTAAATATTCATATAAATTAGAAGAGGTATGAGGTATTAGGTAGTCTGAAGATTGTTTTTTAAAATGTGCCTATTAATAACACTCTCAGTATAAATTAGCCTTGTGTTGTTTCATAAGTGGCTTGATTAAACTGCGATAATAAAGGAAGAAAATTGTTAGAAATAACTGGATAGAAGATAAGGGTAAGCATCATGCAGTGTTGGGTACTGGATAAAAGAATGAGCTTTAAATATTTAAATCCTAGATTTAAATTCTGGCTCCTTGATTTATCAATTTTATCAGCCTGAGCAAATTATTTAAGTACTTTAAGCCTCAGTTTTGTTACCCATAAAAATAAAGTAATAACATGTACATCATAGAGTTATGGGGTTAAATGAGATATTGCATGTAAAATAATCATCAGTACAAGGCCTGCAGTAAGTGTTACTTAATATTAATCATCTTGATTACTATCCTAATGTAGGAGTTCTCAGCCGGAAGTTGACTGGAACTATCAATTAACAAGTGTTTATCAAGTACCTGATCTCTCATTTTGAACTTAGACCAATAGAAGGAGCTATTGATGTGAATGACAGATTGGTACCTAGAGGTAGAATAAAGAGAACTAATATTGGTGGGGTTCTTACCACAGAATTCAATAGTAAGGGTTCAATAGGTGGTATTATTCCCATTTTATAGATGAGAAAGCTGAGGCTTGGTAACGTTAAGTAACTTGTGCAAGATAATGGATCGTTGTTGAATCCCACTTCTGACATTTAATTAGTGGGGTGATCAGAGTAAGTCACTTAACTGAAGGTATGGCATCATTGACACAAATAAGTGGATGTTAGTTTGCTTCCAATTTTGAATATATCGACATGTTTTTCTATGTCAAAACATACAGATATCTATTCTAACCTTACTAGTGTACCCTTGTTTTGAGTTCTCTATAAATCACCCCAATTCCTTCAGCCTTAAAATTCTTGAGTCCAACCTAGAAAATACCAAGTTTGTTGAGAGTTGGACTGAACAATAAAGGGTTAAAGTTAAGGGTAATGATGGGTGTAGCTATGTTGAGATGGTAAGAAATGGTTTATGGGAATAAATGTAGATATCATAATGGGGCCTAATCTATTCTTTAGGGTCTCAAAGAGGAAAAAAATTATGCTTTTGAAATTTACAAAAGGTAGATCAAATTGGATGACTGATTATAAGGATGTGTATTCATATTTCCCTTAAGGCTCAATTATTTACTTGTCAAACCATCCTGTCTGGCTCTAGAAATTGAATGGCCTTCAAATATGAGTAAGAGGACTGGGGTAAACAAACTTGAATCCTGGATATTTATTTGGAAAGATAAGACCTCAGGGTAATGCTATGAAATGTCAATCACAATCACATTCTAATCAGAAAGCTGTAAACGCTCATATAGTTATGATGCTGTGTTGGGAGCTGTACAAGAGAAACTAGCAGTTGAATCCCTGTCCTCGAAGACTTAAAAAGTATATAGCTACTCTCAAACATTGTTAATGGACTTTAAAAGTGTACAACTTATTTGGGGGGAAAAATAAGCCTTATATAAAACTTTAAAATGTATATGCCCTTTAGCACAGCAATTTTACTTCTAAGAATTTATTTTTCATAATACGAGGATATTTACTGTAGTGTTGTTTGAAGTGAGAAATGACTGGAAACAACCTAAGTGTTTATCAATAGGTGATTGATTAAAAATATTTTATATCTGTATAAGGAAATACTGTTCAGTTTTTAAAAAGAATAAAATAGAACTACTTCTACCTTAATATACAACAATCTCCTGGATATATTAAATGAAAAACATTATTTAGTATACTATAGTGTGCAACAATTGTGTAAAAACAAACAGAAACAGGCACAAGCATTTTAATGCTTGTATGGACATATGGACATAGACTCTCTGGAATGATACACAAGCTATTTCTCCTGAGATTCTTTGATATACAGCTTTCTTCTGAGGAGAGTGGGGTGGAAGGGCTGCATACTTTCTGTTATTGAAAATGTTTTTGAATATTTGCATCAAATATCTTAACATGCCATGCGAGATATATTCTTTTGGTCATACATTGTTACTATTAAAGCTTGCAGTCATTACTGAGGACTTCTGTGTACATACTTTGGTATTTGTGCTTTTGAACTTGTCTTGGTCTTTTGACATGTGAATGAGGACCAGTATTGACTACCCCTTCCAGGGTAGGGTGCATCTTGGCTGAAGTTTCAGGTAGCAGTTGAGGAAAAAGCTGAATATAGTTTCAAAAAAGAATATTTTAAAAAGTCAGAATATTGTTAGTTATTCTGCCTGAATAAAGCAGAAGGGTCATAGGGATAGGGAATTCAATGGAGGACTTGAAAAGCAGTTTGGAAGTATGAATGTCCGTGGAAATGAAGAACGGAGAACTAAAAATACTTTATAAACATCATCTCATCTCTAAATTATACCCTTTTGTAAAAAGTTATTTTCCAGACTTTCAAAAAACAAAATTAAGAAATTGAAGCTCAAGATGATAATTTGTGGTTTCTTAAGTAACATAAGAAGAAAATAGCAAAATGAGGACCGGGACCTTGTTTTCTTGATTTCCAGTCTAGCCCCAGGGTTATTCTGAGATCACCTGAACCTTGATGTGGGAATAGCACCAAACACCAAAACAAAACACCTTTTGAAATTCTATTTGGAACTTGATATGTAAGAGCACTTGTTTCAAAGTAAGAATATATTTTTCCCGTCCAGTCTTAGGAGATGAGAGTGGGAATAGGGGTTGAATCCGGCTTTGGACATTGCACTGCCATTTTTTTGTTTTTGTTTTTGTTTTCACCTTAGGTCATTCTGGTTCAGGAAAAAGAATAATAATGAGAGTACTAACATTTGCACAGCATTTTACAGCTTTAGACGTTTTTTCACATTGATTATTTTCTCATCTTGCAACTAACTGTTCTATGATACAGGTAGTAGTGATGTTTTATTATTTTTATTAGGCTTTCACTGTTAAAAAAATAGGCACAAAATAGTTTGGTAATTTGCCTGAGATAATATTGCTGATAAGTGTCAAAACTGGCCTTCACAAAATCAAAGTTCAGATTTCTTTTTTCTTTCTACCCAAGTGTAAGGTCTTCTAAGGTGGTTTGTTGAGCATTGTGGATGACCAGTTCTGGGTGGGGCATCAATCAAGAGAGCATTTGGGAGCTCACAGTTTCAGAGCAGAGTGGTTCAGTAAGTAGATGGTTGGGGGGCAGATGAGGCTCTGACCCTGCTGAGTGCAGGCACAGCTGATGTGCTTGTTGTCAGGGACTGCCAGCCCTTCTCAAAGCAGCTTGTCACGTCCTCAAGAGCAGTGGGCCCGTTAAAGGGAGTGTACTCAACACTTGACCTGGAGGCATGCACCAGACTGGTGTTAGGAGAGCTGTTTTTGTAATTAGCCACACATAAGTTAGTAAAGTGTCTTTTTGTAAAAATGTTTGTTTCTCACACTAAATTTTAATAAACAAAGGGTGAGAAGAAGCAGGAAAATGAAATAAGCCTCAGGCTCAGTAGGCATAATGATCTTTTCTACGTTTTTGTATTTTAGAGGTGCTGTGAGAGAATTTGGTGTTTGATACATTATCTGATTAAACTGAAAAAGAGTTTCCACACTCTGATGTGTGTCCAGAACTTGACTGTGTCTAATATTTGACTTTAGGATTTACTCTGAGTAAAGCCACTGAGTGGTTGTAAGCAGAGGAGTAACATCATCTGATTAGTGTTTTAAGATTCCTTGGCTGTTGAGTAGAGACATCTGGCAGGGAGAGGGGCCAGTGTCAGAGCTGAGGAGCATCCTTTACTCTAAATAATCACCTGAGACTTACATTCAAAGGAGAATGTCATTATCTTAGAGTGAAAATACCTGTCACTTGAGTTGGATATTTGAGTTGACTGGTAGATTCTTCTTTTTTTTTAATTGAAGTATAGTCAGTTTACAATATTGTGTCAATTTCTGGTGTACAGCATAATGCTTCAGTTATACATATAAATACATATATTCGTTTTCATATTGACTGGTGAAGTCTTAGTTTATCTTAGGATCCTCAGTACATTTTGAAAGCTTTTCAACTGATTATAAAATGTACCAGGGATGAGACCTACTACTTTATCTTGGGGAAAAAAGGAACGATCTTGGGGGTAAGTTTGGGAAAAAGGGGTTATGAATGAAAAGCTTTGGAGAGTTTGAAGAGTATAATTATTGTTTATCTGTTCTCTTTGGAATTTTATTTTAATTTTCATGTGTTCAAATGTCTGAATATTATGGTGACATGAATTTAATAACATTAAATTTTATATAATTCCCACTTACCCAGCCTCTTCTAATTCAGTCTTTCCCTAACTATTCCTTTTCATAAGAAGAGGAGATGTATAGAGAATGGATGACTAGAATATTATACAGTTTGATAAGAATTTGCCAGCATTAACAGAAGACTCCATCTCTTAAGAACCCTTAAAAACCATTTCTAAGACTAGTTTGATTTGATCCGTTTAAAAAATATATTTGTATGTATATAAATATACACACACATTTAGAAATTTGAGCAACCATATTAATGTCTAGTCACTTACCTGCATACCTGCAACTCTGGGTTAAGATTGCTGGTGCTTCCTATAATTGGATAGAAGATGTAGCTTTTCTTTCTTGCTCTAGGATTTTTGTGCTTTATTGATGTAAAATTATATCTTTATGCTTTCTATACAAAGGAAACTGTATTAGGGTGAAAGACTTAGAATAAGGGTGAAAAGGAATACAATGACTAAAAATTATCACAGAAGTACTTTTTGTTTTTATAGATTACAGTTTATAATCCTGAATTGTTAATTTATAGTTGGATTAGTTAGCTGGGTTAGTTCTAGCTAAAAATCCTTTTTCTCCTTGGGAGTTACAATAGGGAATGTAGATAAGGTTTGTAGGAGTTTTGGGTAATCAAACACAGTAACTACAGCAGTGATGCTGCCAGGATTTAATGTAGCCTGTATGATTTAGGGACAGTTTATTTGTGGACTTTGAGGATCACCTCCCTGCTGTTTTATCCAGGAACAGTGTAGTAGACTCTCTTGAAAGTCATGCCTTAAATACTAAAGTGCCCTTTTTTCTTTTCTATTCGTAGTGGTAGCCGTTCCTCTAAAACCTTTAAACCAAAGAAGAACATTCCCGAGGGTTCTCACCAGTATGAGCTCTTAAAGCATGCAGAGGCCACACTTGGCAGTGGAAACCTCCGGATGGCTGTCATGCTTCCTGAGGGGGAAGATCTAAATGAGTGGGTTGCAGTGAACAGTAAGTAGCCTTTCTGTTTCTCAGAAGACTCTACCATAGGGTAGTAGCCTCATTGTAGGTGAGTGTTGGGGTGCTGTCTATTCTAGGATCTAGTTAGCAACCTAATATCACAATATAGTGATATCTCAGTAAAATATGTTTATGGTATATTCTTAACCTCTGGGAAGTAAAAAATATAAATAGAAAATAAATATATTCTTGGAAATTTAGCCAGAGAAAGTTGAGAAATAAAAGTGGTACTTTTAATATTGAGGGCTTTTTCAGCATTGGTGAAGAAATTAGTAGAATTTTATAATTGGAGGCAATTTATATTACTAGTAAAAATAAAATGAAATTTAATTGAAAATATACACTAAATGTCTATGCTTTGACTAAAGAAAAACAAAACAGTACTTTTAATGTATTTGATGGTGTCTTATTATAATTTGAAACCTATCATGGGATTTATAAATTGAGCTGCCACCCACTGGTAACTTTCAGGAACCTAAAGGATTTTACTGAAATGCCTTAAAACTTCGATGTGACAGCATTTACATAAGAGCAGTATTTATTTAATATAGTTATCCTCCTGGACCTAGGGAGTTTAGTTACTAAAGAGATAAAGTGGTTTGTTTGTTTTATTGATGAGGCTCATCTTACCTATATAGATAGTTCTATGACCCCTCAAGGACAAGATTCAGAGTAAGTTTCCAGTATATGTGTACATTCTTTTTGGGGGTACTTGTTTGTGCCTATTTGTACCATTTATCTGAGAGCTCATTTTCTAATTTAAAAAATCTAAGGAAGGCATCACAGAGCTTCTGTACTACCTGAAATTCTGACTTTTAAGTATAAAAGCAGATCATCATTTTCTGTCTGTATTCTCTTTGTCTCAAATACCAGAACTGAGTATCTGTACTATTGAAATGCCTAGAGCTCCAGGAACTTCTAAAGTTTCACGGGCATTTTGCATTTATAGCTAGAAGAAAATTACTTTGAGCTGAAATGTTAGAACATTCCCTGTAGAACATAGAGTTCTGCCTTTAAAATATAACATTTCACTCAAATATTGGATTACAATTTTTTTTCTAATTTATAGTAATTTTCCCAAATGACATTTGATGAAGTGAGTGGGATTTGATGCTAGACAGATATTTCTGTTCACTGACAGTTTCAGGTACTTGAAAGAGTAAAGGGAATTTGTTGATAAGATTGGCATCTTAATGGCCTTCTGGCTTCAATTTACTTACCAGATGAAGATAAAGTGGTAGAAGGTGGGAAATTTTACAAATGCAACAACTAGTCTCACAGCCAGAAACCAGAGCCTGGTTTTGAACATTCTGCTGCTATAGTGACAGCTTAAAGAAGATAGAAGGTTTAGGATTTTGGAAAAAGCTGGATGGATGCTTTATAAATAATTTATGTGACACAGAATCTTGACGCCATTTCTTTGTGGAAGGAAACTAACATTTACTAAATGCCTACTTTATGGTAGACACTTTTTTTTTTTTTTTTTTTTTTTAGCACTCTGCAATAAACCCAATCTTAAAGGTAAGAAACTGAGGTTCAGGGAATTTAAGTAACTCAGCCATTTAGTATAGAAGTTGAGATTCAAAGCCATAGATTTTCCTCTATTCATCTGGAGGACAACTTAAGAATCATTAAGTTGCAGAGTCATTACTGAGTAAATCTAGGCCCATGGAGAGGTAAGAGGGCAGAGGAAAACTCGTAGGATTAAATTTAGTATAATGCTTATTACTGCTCTACTTTCATCTGTAATTAATTCTGACTCCGTTTAAGTCAAATTTTTTTCCTTCTGCTGCTCTAGAAAGTCTGAATTAAAAAAGCAGAGTGCTGTTTATGGGTAATTAATGGGATGGAAAGAGGCATAGGACTGTATAAATAAGAAGGAACAGAAGTGTAACTCAAGTCACCATATGTGGTATTTGTTATTAAACATATGGTTAAATAGTCCCTTTTTGCCTGAGAAACTTAAAAACATATATTTTTGTCCAGGAGAGCATAGACAATAGGGTATTAGAGTCTGGCTAGATAGATGTCAGTGGTTTTGGAACACTCCTTGTAGTTTTGTTAAGTTAATTTGTGCCAAGTTCTTATTGATTGTTTTATACCAACAGAAAGGGCACACTGAGGGAAAGCTGTTTGCTTTCACAACTTATACTTCCCTTTATAAAAAACTCAAGTGATATTTTCCTATTAGCCTGTAAACTCAATGAGGACACGAGTTGAGTCAGTTTTGTTCCTTATTCTTAGAAACTAGCATGGTTTCTGGCATATCTAAAGATCATACGTTGTTTGGAAAGAGCTAAAAATATTTATTTTTGTTTGGACTTAGTTAAATCAAGGATGCTTCTGTTATACTCTAGGACAAGAGTTAACAAATTTTTTTGTTAAGGGCCGGATAGTAAACATTTTAGGCTTTACTGGCCACATGGACTCTGTTGCTATTCATCTCTACTGCTATAGTGCAAAAGCCGCCATAGACAGTATGTATCCAAATAAGTAGGGTTGCATTCCAATAAAACTATTTACTAAAACAGGTAATGTGCCAGATTTGCCCTTTGGTCATAATTTGCTAACCCTTGATCTATGGTAGGACTAAAATAATAGTAAATGAATGTATAATTATCTAGCTAATGGAGGAGAAAAATAGACCAGTAAAAATAATCCTAAAGAACATAAGAAAGAAAAGGAAAAGAATCACATAATAGGATAAATAGATACTGAATAGTAATATGGTAAATTGAAATCCCAAAATTAGTAATTGTGTTAAATGTAAAGGACAAAATGCTTCAATAAAAAGACAATTATGTTAAGATAGTTAAAAACAAAACAAATCTAAATTCTGTTTCTAAGAGGCATACTTTAAATAGATGATACAGGTTGAAACTAAAAAGGTGAACACTAATCTAAAGAAAACTGATGTAGTCATGTTAATGTAAAATAAAGTGTGCTTGAAGGCAGAAAAACATGAATAAGGAAGATTTAAAAACGAAAAATGATTTAATTCACAAAGAATTTATGAAGTTCTGAATGTATCTTTAATTGGATCCCCAAAATACATTAAAATCAGTTTCCAGAACTAAAAGAAGAAATAGACAAATCCACACTCATAATGAGAGATTTAAGCATCCCTCTCTCAGCAATGGATAGAAAGTATAGAGGAAAAACTTTATTAAGGAATTAGACAAATTTGAGCAACATAATTAACAGACTTGACCTGAGGGACACATGACCTAAGCACCTCAGACTATATACATGCACGTCTTTAAAAATTAAAAGGATTGAAATCGTGTAATGTATGTTCTTTGACCATAATAGAATTTAGACAGAAAACAGTGACAAAAGCTGGGAAATCTATCTATATGTGTTTGGAAACAATAATCTCAATGGAAATTAGAAAATATTTTTCACTGAAATATGGTAATGAAAATGCTATGTGTGAACACTTGTGGGATGTGACTAATACTGTGTTAGAGGAAAGTTTAGAGCTTTACATACATATATTAGAAGAGATAAAGTATTAAAAATTAAAGATCCAATAATCGCTTTCCAGAATTTAGAACAACAGTAAGTCAAATGCAAAGAAAGTTAAGGTACTGGTAAAGATAAGAGCAAAAGTTAATAAAATAGAAAACACATATATAATAGAGAAAATCAACAAAAGAAAAAATGATAGTTCCTTGAAAAGAATCTAATAAAACTGATAACCCTGCTAAGGCTGATCAAGAAAAAGTGAGAGGAAGGACAAGTAACCAATTTCAGGAATGAAAAATAATTATCACTAGAGATCTTATACAATATTAAAAGTCATAAGAGAATATTATGAACTGGTTTCATGTTTATGCCAGTAAATTTGAAAACTTAATTGAAATAGGCAGATTCTAAGAAAAATTTAGCATAGCAAAGGTGACACAAAAATTTAAAAATCTGAATAGTCTGGTAACTATTTTTAAAAATTATGATCTAATTAAAAGCATTCCTACAATAGAGACTTCCACCAAACACTTAAGGTAGAAGTTAACACCAATCTTATTAGCAAAAGTAAACAAATGGGACGTAATTAAATGTAAAAGCTTTTGCATAGCAAAGGAAGCCATCAACAAAATGAAAAGATAACCTAATGTATGAAGTAAATATTTGCAAATGATATATGACTGGTATGAGGTTAATATCCAAAATATATAGACAGCTTGTACAACCCAATAAGAAAACAGACAGCCTAATTAAAAAACGTGCAGAGGACCTGAATAGATGTTTTCCCAAAGAAAACATAAACATGGCCAACAGGTACATGAAAAGATGCTTAATATCGCTAACCAAAGAAATGCAAGTCAAAATCACAGCAAGATATTACCTCATACCCATCAGAAGGGCTATCATCTAAAAGATCACAAATAATAAATATTAGTGAGGATGTGAAGGAAAGGGAACTGTAATACACTGTTGGTGGGAATGTACATTGGTGCAGCTACTATGGAAAACAGTATGGAGACTCCTCAAAAACAAAAATAGGACTACCATATGATCCAGCAATTGCACTCCCAGGTATATATCTGGAAAAAATGAAAACACTGATTTGAAAAGATACATGCACCACAGTGTTCACAGCAGCACTATTTACAATAGTCAAGATATGGAAGCAACCCAGGTGTCCTTCAGATGAATGGATAATGCAGTGGAATATTGCTCAGGCATAATAAAGAATGAAAATTTTGCCATTTACAACAACATGAATGGACTTGAGGGGTATTATGCTTAGTGAAATAAGTCAGATACAGAAAGACAGATACTGTGTGGTATCACTTATATGTGGAATCTAAAAAATAAATGAATATAACAAAACAAGACTCACAGATATAGAGAACAAACTAGTGGTTACAAGTAGGGAGAGGGTAGGGGAAGGGGCAAGATAGGAGTAGGGGATTAAGAGGTATAAACTTCTATGTAAATAAATAAACAACAGAGATATATTGTATGGCACACAGAATACAGCCAGTACTTTATGATAACTTTAAATAGAGTATAGGCTATAAAAGTATTGAATCACTGTGTTGTATACTTGAAACTAATACAATATTGTAAATCAACTTTACTTTGATGAAAAAAAGAGAATGAAGTATCTTAGCAATGTCCAAAAAAAAAAAAAAAAAAAAAAAGAAGAACCCCAGTCTTACTAAAGATCTTATGCAGAATGGAGAAAATACTAGTGTTACGAACTTTACATGGACATTACAAGGAAGAAAACTAGGTCATCTAACTTACGAACTTAGATGTAAAAACCCTAATAAAAATATTAGGAATTTGAATATAGCAATACTTAAAAAGTATAACATACCATGACCCAATTGAGCTTATTCCTGGAAGAAAAGGTTGGCTTGACACTTAAAAATCAATTGTAATTCACCACTTAACCAAAATAAAGGCAGGAAGGAAAAAAAATCATATGATCATCTCAATATATGGAGGAAAAACATTTGATAAAACTCAAAATCAATTCATAATTTAAAAACTTATCAAGTTAATAGTTGAGAACTTTCTTCTGATAAAGCATATCTATTTACAAAAAAAGGTATAGCTAACACTATACTTGGTAATGAAATGTTGAAGTTTTTTTCCTCAGATTAGGAAAAAGTTAAGGAACCACCACTCTACTGGAATCTTAGCCAATGCAGTAAGGCAGGAAAAAGAATAAAAGATGACTGGAAAGGAAGAAAGAACATTTATGCTTATTATAGCCAATATGAATGAATGTTGAAAAACCAAAAGACCTAAGATTGTTATTACTACACCATGATTAATATTACCAATAGGTAATTTTAATAAACTTGTTGGCTCTAAGGTCAATATAAAAAATTATGAATAGCATCAAAAATATCAAAAACCAAGGAATAACAGTTTTCCAGTGAAACATTTGAAAAACTATTCCTTTATGATTGGTGCTTTTGTGCTTTTCTTAAGAAATATATCCATGCCAAAGTTCACGGAAATATTTTTCTCTGCTTTTAAACTTTATTGTCTTGTCACATTTAGATGTATGATCCACTTGGAATTGCTTTTTGGGTATGCTGTGAGTGAAGGGTCAAGTTTTATTTTCTGTAGAGATAACCAGTAGATTCATAGCTATTTATGAGAGGACTGTCCTTTGCCTATTGTTCTGCAGTGACGGCTTTATTATAAATCAAGTGTTTCTTCTATGTTTACATCTGTTTCTGTTCTCAGTTTTGTTCCATTGGTCTACTAAGTCCACACTGTTTTATTCATTGTGCTTTATAATTTTTGGTATGCACCTTGTCCTTTTTTAAGAATGCGTTGGATATTCTTAGCTCTTTGCATTGTCACTTTAATTTTAGCTTTTTTGATGGCTATAGAATGGCATTCCACTGTCATTTAAATTTTCAGTTCCATGATTGCCAACATCTTTTCATATGCTTTTTGACCGTCTGGAAACTTCTTTTGTGACATGTAAGTTCAAAACTGTCACATTTTTTACTGGGTTGCCTTTTTCTTAGTTATCTATATTAGTTTTTTATATATTCTGAATTCAAGATTTTTATTGATTATATGTGTTGCAAATAATTTCTCCCACTCTGTGCTTTCCTTTTTACTCCCTTAAGGGAGTCACTTAATAAACAGAAGCTCCTAAGTTTTGTGAGCCAAATATTTGTTTGTATGCTTTTCACCTGTTCTTTGTTGAGGAAAGAACACTGATCTAAGATTCTGCTTGGATAAAAGATTCTGCTTGAGT
Source organism: Camelus ferus (assembly GCF_009834535.1). Taxonomy (NCBI): domain Eukaryota; kingdom Metazoa; phylum Chordata; class Mammalia; order Artiodactyla; family Camelidae; genus Camelus; species Camelus ferus. The sequence continues at coordinate 52,759,679 of NC_045697.1, read as the reverse complement.
AAAAGTAAAATTTAATTTTTATTTATTATGTATATTTGCTTTGCAGCTGTAGATTTCTTCAATCAGATCAACATGCTGTATGGAACAATCACAGATTTTTGTACTGAAGAAAGTTGTCCGGTGATGTCAGCAGGCCCAAAGTAAGACATGATTCATGATCACTTCTCATTTTTACTTTATCTTTGTTTGTTCTATTTTTCTAGTTACTTTCAGTGTAAGCATACATTATTTGAGGATTTTCTTATTTTCTTAACATAGGCTTGTATTGCTATAAACTTTGCTCTGAGAACTGCTTTTGCTTCATCCCTTATATTTTGGGTCATTACGTTTTTGTTTTCATTTATCTCCAGGTATTTTTTTAATTTCCTCTTTGATTTCTTCAGTGATCCATTGCTTATTGGGTAGCATGTTGTTTAGATTCCACCTATTAGTGTTTTTTGCAGTTTTTCTCTAGTATTTGATGTCTGGTCTTACACCATTTTTGTTGAAAATGATACTTGATATGATTTCAGTATTTTAAAATACATTGAGATTTTTGTTGTGGCCTAGCATGTGATCTATTCTGGAGAATGTTCCATGTACACTCAAAAAAGACTGTTTGGGATAGACTGGGATTTCAAAATTGTAGAATAGACTACACTGTATAGCACAGGGAAATATACACAAAATGTTATGATAACTCACAGAGAAAAAAATGTGACAATGAGTGTGTATATGTCCACGAATAACTGAAAAATTGTGCTGAACACTGGAAATTTGACACAACATTGTAAAATGATTATAAATCAATAAAAAATGTTAAAAAAAAAAAAAAAGACTGTTTGGGTGAGGGTATAGCTTAGTGGTAGAGTGCATTCTTAGCACGCATGAGGTCCTGTGTTCAAGCCCCAGTACCTCCATTAAAAAAATAAATAAATGAATAAGTAACTACTTTCCCCCTCAAAAAAAAGCCAAGAATTTTTTTTTTTAAATGTTTGTTTGGCTCGTTTTTTGATGTCTAATATTCTGGTCATTTAAGGCCAGTGTTTCCTTACTGATTTTCTGTCTGAATGATCTGTTCATTGATATAAATGGGATGTTACTGTCACTTATTAAGGTATTATTTTCAGTTTCTCCCTTTATGTCTGTGATTATTTGCTTTATGTATTTAGGTGCTTCTGTGGTGGATGCATATATATTTATAATGTGGTATCTTCATGTTGGATTGATCCCTTTATCATGATGTACTGTGTCCTTCTTTGTCTCTTATTACAGTAATTTTTAAAAAATGTTTTATCTGATAAAAGTATTGCTACCCCAGCTTTCTTGTTGATTCCATTTACACAGAAAACCTTTTTCCGTATCCTTAATGTCAGTCTGTGTGTGTCTTTAGATCTGAAGTGAGTCTCTTGTAGGCAGTATATATATGGGTCTTGTTTCTGTATCTGTTTAGCCATTCTGTGTCTATTTTTTGGAGCATTTAGTTCACTTACATTTAAAATAATTATCAGTATATGTGTACTTATTGACATGTTCATGATTTTGGGTTGTTTTTGTATTTCTTTTTTGCTCCTTTCTTCTTTTGCTCTCTTCCCTTGTGTTTTGATGACTATCTTTAGTGTATGTTTGGATTCCTTTCTCTTTTTTGTGTATCTATTATAGATTTTTGATTTTTGCTTATCATGAGGTTCATATATAACAACCATATATTTATATATATAATATATATGATATATAACATATATTGCAATCATATATATATAATTACTCTAAGTTGATGATCTCTTGAGTTTGAATGCATTATAACCACCCCTATGTTTTTACTCCCTTGCCTCCTAAGCATTTAATGGTTTTGATGTCATATTTTATATCTTTTTGTTTTGTGTATCCCTTAACTACTTATGGTAGATGTAGATGATTTTACTCCTTTTTTCTTTCAACCTTTCTGTTATCTTTATAAGTAGTTGATTTGCTATCTTTACTGTATGTTTACCTTTACCAATGAGATTTTCCCTTTCCTGATTTTCATTTCTAGTTGTGGCCTTTGCCTTTTCATTTAGAGACACCCTTTTAACATTTCTTGTAAAGCTAGTTTAGTGCTCCTGAACTCTTTTAGCTTTTGCTTGTCTGCGAAACTCTTTATCTTTACTTCAAATCTGAATGGTAAACCTTGCCACGTAAAGTATTCTTGGTTGTAGGCCTTTTCTTTTATGACTTTGAATATATCATGCTCCTCCCTTCTGGCCACCAAAGTTTCTGCTGAGAATTTGGCTGATAGTCCTATGGGAGATCCCTTGTATGTAACTAGTTGCTTTTCTCTTGCTGCTTTTAGGATTCTTTCTTTATCTTTGATTTTTGCTATTTAATTATAATGCATCTGTGTGGTCCTCTTTGGGTTTATCTTGTTTGGAACTCTGTGCTTCCTGGACCTGGATGTCTGTTTCCTTCCCCAGGTTAGGGAGGTTTTCAGCTATATTTCTTCTAATAAATCTTTTGCCCCTTTTCTGTCTCTTTTCCTTCTGGGACCCCTGTAAGGAAATAAGTTTTAATTTTTAGTGCTGATTTTTTATAAAGTACATTTTCCCTCCCCCACACCGCAGTTATATCCAAGATTTAAATATTAAAACAAAACAACAAAATAAACTGCCCAAACTTACTGTTGCCTAGGAGTGTTACCATTAGAAGTAGTGACTTTGATTGCTCACCACATACTGTACTAATGTTTTCATTGCTCATAATATTTTTGGTAGATTTAAATTGTAGTGTCAGAGTCAAATAACTACCCAAGAGATTTAGTTTTATTACTTAATAGTCCTGCTTTACTTTTTGACCAGTTCACATGTTGAACAAAGTATTACCTAGTTGGAGTAATCAACCTTATGCCACAGATTGATTCCAAATGAGTTTAGATGTTTCTCAGAATCCAGTCCTTTTTAAAAAGAATTGACTTTTTGCCATCATCACTGATGTTCAGAATAATATGATTTGAATATTTCCTAAGGTAATTCTTTTGAAAAGGACTTGTTTTTAAACTGTTTCAAACTTTGAAAGTTCATATGGTTTTAAGCGTACAGAAAAGTTGCCAGAATAGCTCAACGAACTCCCATATCCCTTTCACCCCGGTTCCCCAGTTACAAACATAATTTACTGTACCTGCTTCATCACCTACTCCCTCTAAATGTATACTCATTAACATTAATTTTTTTCTGAACCCTTTGAGCAAGTTGTATACATTATGCCCCTTTACTCCTACATATTTCAGCTGTATTTTCCAAAAACAGGGATACACTTTGACATAACCAGAATATGAACCCTCCGGATCACTTCCTCCTGTCCATAGACACCATTCACCATTCATCAGCAGCCTCAGCAACATCTCAGTTTTTCCTTTCTGGTCCAGGATCCTATCTAGGAGTATGTTCTACATTTATTTGACTTATCTCTTCTGGTACCTTCAATCTAGAAGAGTTCCTCTGTCTTTCCCCATATTGGCTTTTGTACAGACAAGAGTTAACATTGCAATTCTGACTGCCATCTCTTTAAAGGCCTATTTACCAAGTTGACCCTTGGATGGCATCTTGGAACTTGGAATTTTGAAGAGTTCCTATCACCCTAACTGTTAAGAGTGGCTCTCTGTGCCATTTTTGTACATACAGTATAGGTTATGCTTTCCTTCTGAAGTGTGGAATTTTAGTATGTGCTATGCAGAGATGCCTATTTGACCATCCCCCAGTAAAATACCTGGACATCGAGTCTCTAATAAGCTTCCCTGGTGGGAAGTATTTAACACGTGTCAATTTTCAGAGAATAAAGTGTGGCCTGTGTGATTCCACTGGGAGAAGACTCTTGGAAGCAAGTGTCTGGTTTCCTCTGGGCTTTGTCACTTTTGGTGATTTTGGTTTGTGTTCTTTCATTGTAATAAATCATAGCTGTGAGTATAGCCAGAAGCTGAGTTCTGTAAGTCCTCTTTGCAAATCACTGCACTTGGAGGTGGTTTTCAGGACCCCTGCTACAGTCTATCTGATGTTTCCTTATGATCACATTCAGGCGGTGCATTTTGGTGGAACACCACAGAAATGATACCTTCTTTGTCAGGGGACCATGTGAGGAGGCGTATACGTGGACCATCCCATCACCATTGATGTTAATCCTGACTACCTTTTCATGTTAGTGTCTGCAAGTTTTCTTCACCTAAAATTTGTCATTTTTTCCCCTTTTGTAGTTGACTAGTATTTTACTGGGAGGTTTTTCTGATATTACACCAATATCCTGTTCCTGTGAACTAGGAAGAATTACTGCCACTTAGAATACTGCCCTTGTCACTTTCCCCAGAGAAACGTTATCTAAATGGCTGGTGTAGGAGGAATGTACCTACATTTTCAGAAGTAACAGGCACGGGATCTCTATAGATACTACAAAAATGAGAAGTGATCTCCTTCCTTCCATCTCCCTAACTTCCTTTCTTTCCTCCCTCCACCTCTTCTTCTACCTGCCCTTCTTCCTTCCTTTTGCCCATTGTTAGTGCTGAGAAGATGCAGCTGTTGCCGTGGTTTACCATCTTTACCAGCAGATGCTCAGGATTGTACCAAGGAGAAGTATTTGCCAATAGCTGGTTAAAAAAGCTGGTTAGCACTGGTTCCTTGCAAAGTGGTATTGAGTGATGGCTCATAGAATTTTTTCCTAGTTACTATTTATTATTATTAACTAAGAAATGAATATTTTAGAATTTGCAGTTTATAAGTTCGTACCATGATAACAGAAATAAATTTCAAAGACAGTAGTCTGTCAGAGGTGGAATTAAAAAGTCAATGGGGGCAAAAGAGAGTTACAAGATGAAGTCATCTTAAGTATAAACATGACAAAAGAAAAAGAATCAGGGAATCACAGTTATAAACTCTAGAAGTATAAGCAATATATTTTTGTTTTATTTTTCAAAAATCCTTAAGACATTGAAAATTGGTATTTTTTATAAAGCTTCAGGATATTGAAAATGATTTTTTTGATTACTGTGTCTGCTTTTGATTTTTGCATTTAAAAATGACTATGGAACACCTGAGGATCATTAATAAAATGGAAAACATGATTATAAGGGAAAGGTAAAGACATTAAGGTTTCTTAACATAAGGGAGAAGACATGGGTGAGTTCCTGTCTTAAAGTGAAGAATAAGTAATGATAGTTAAAAGTCATGTTTTCTGTCTCCTGAGAGATTGAAACAAGAATGGGCTTAAGTCAGTCAAGACTTGTTTTATATTAGGAAGATTGTCTTGACTGGGAAAGTGATTAAATAGTGGAACAGGATGCCAAGAAATGTCGGGGAATCTCCACTTGGAGACCTTCAAAGTAGACTTGACTTGCATCCCTGTTGCCCAGGGTTGGCAATAAGGTATGCTGTTAGAAAGTTTATTCATGTATATCCTGTTTAAGGTTTACTGTTCAAATGTAAGTAGCTATGATTAAATAGGAAGCATCCTTATTTGTCCTATTGCAAGATAATTTTCATTGTTCAAAATACCCTGTCATATTTTTCCATTATATTCCTTTCAGTTCCTTTACTAGGCTTACTCACCCATCATTATATCAGTTCAAACTCTGGGATGAGGCTAGAAAAACACAGTTGCTTCAAAGAGAGAAGCGAAGTGGGAGAGAGAGCCTTTCAGAAACTAAAAAACTAAATGCTAGTTTAGTTTAGACATTTTTATACTTTAGAGTTTTAGCTGCATGCTTATTTCTTATCTTAAAAATCAGGTTGGGTTGTGGTTGTGTGTGTGTGTTTGTATGTATGTGTATAATTTATTAGCATTCTGTTGTACTATTTTTACATGCTTATTTACAAGTTTGTCTTCTCTGTCTCTTCTCCTTGAGAGTAGAGAAAATGTCTTTTATCTTAGTGTCCCTTGTTCAAGAACAGTATTCCTTGACACAGTATTTCTCACATGGTAGGTGCACATTAAATGTTTATTATACCAAAGGACTGTGTTAGGTTAATACCCAAATACTATAGGCATCTTTATTTGGGTTGCCAGTTTTCCTCAAAGGCATGTTTAGCTCCTCAACCAAATGTATTCAAATAAAATCATTCTCTTCTACATTCACCTTACTTTGACATGTCTGTGTTATTCTCTATCCTTAACCCACAATTTAAAGCCCCAAGTTAAAAAGAATTGTACTGCCTAAAGAGAAATGATTTTTGAAGAAGAAAAATAATCATAAAGATGGGAGGTAAAAAAGGTTTTCTACTATGGTAATTTATACTATGTGTGATTCTAAAATACAAATGCTATATATGAAGGAAAGCTCATAAAAAATGAATTTGATGGGATCTGCTTAGGTTGCATCCTGATAAATGCAGAACAGTCCAGTACCAATTTAAAAATGGCTAGATTTAAATGTCATATGCAAAAAATCTTTTTTTGGAGGAGCAGATTGTTTAAAATATATCCTGAATACATTCATAATAAACATACATATGTAATTTAAAAAATATACATACTATGTATAGGTATATACTGATGGTCTGTGTGCTTTTTATCTTTCTACTACAGATATGAGTATCATTGGGCAGATGGAACAAACATAAAGAAGCCTATTAAGTGCTCTGCACCAAAGTATATTGATTACCTGATGACTTGGGTTCAGGACCAGTTGGATGATGAGACATTATTTCCATCAAAAATTGGTATAACTGTTTTGTATAACTGGGATCCATCATGATTTATGTAATTTCACGCATTTCTAGGGCTTATTGGCTCTCTATTCCAGGAACCATGCTAAATTACCATACCTATCAAAATATTCCTAATGTTATAAACTTTAAAGAGTCCTATCTTTTTCACACCAAGTTTGTCATGAACATTAAAGTAAACCTCCCTATAATTTTAAATGGTAAGAACTTCAGTGCATCTTGGATGGTAACAAATCTGGCCTGTGTTAGGAAAAAAAGAGACTAGACGTTGGATCATCTGCTGCAGTCATATCCATTTTTTTGTTTGGGAAGGGAGTTTATATGCCTTAAACCAGTTATATATTATTTTTATGGCAAAGAGGGTTTTTGTATTCATGACCCACAGTGTGAACCTTACAGACTGTGAAGTCAGGCTAGGTGAGAAGAAAACAAGAAGATTTGAGGGGTGAGCCTGTTATCAACTGAGTGACACTTGCTTTTTTAATATTTGTTCTTAAGGAGGACTGACCTTTCAAGTGGAAATTGTTTACATTTAGAGAGTTCATATGATTTTACCATGTCAAACTCTTTACAACTTTGTTTTCTGAAAAAATTAGGAATTTGCCCTTCTTGACTTTTTGACTGTATTTTATGCTTTTTTTAGTTTTGGGGAGAAGTATGTGGTGGAGGAGACAGCAGTGTAAATATTTGCTGTTATTATGGGTTGTTTTAAACACATTTATTGAATGCTTTAACTATTTGAAGCTTTTGTAATAAAAGGTCTACTACTTTTCTACACTGCATTTCTTATATACATAGTAATGGTTTGGGATAAGTGCCCTCATCTTATTTTTTATCTTCCATAATATATTTGTTAACTTTCTATTTTAACACAATTTCAGACTTTTAGAAAATTTGTAAGACTCGTGCAAAGAATCTTTATATATCCTTCTTCCAGATTCTTTAGTTGCCAACATTTTAACACATTTGATTTCTCTCTCCCTCTCCATCCCTCCCCACCCCACATTCTCTCTTTTTCCTAAACTGTTTGAGAGTAAGTTGCATATATGATGTCCCTTTACCTGTATGTGCTTCAATGTGTATTTCCTTAGAAAATCACAGTATAACCATCAAAATCAAGAAATTAACACTGATACAATACTGTTATCCAATTTAAATATCTTATTCAGATCTTTCAGTATTTCCTAGTCATAACCTTTATAGCAAAAGAAAATCTTTGACATTTATTTTCATTTAGTGCCATGTCTCTTTAGCCTACTTTTATGTGAAATATGTATACTTCAGTCTTTTTTGATCTTTCATGACCACTGACATTTTTTGAAGAGTGTAGGCATACTATTTTATATAGTGTTCCTTCATGTTGGTTTGTCTTACGTTTTCTTGTGACCTATATACTATTTTTAAATGAGCAGTAGGCAATGTGATGACATTGAGTCCAGAAGTACTGGTGTTTGGTTGTGTTTTGCCAATCTGGATCATTTAGCCAGTTTAACAAAGGATATGGAATTTTGTATTTTTCCAGTTTTGTATTTGTTTAATGCTGTAAAAGTGCTCAGTTCATAAAAGAAATCTCTCTAATTGAGCAGAGACTGCAGCTAATTTCAGGTAAATGTAGATCTGGAGTAGTAATGAAAACATTTCCATAGAAAAAATATATTACAGGCATTTTAAACAAAACTGAACATGATTAATACATTATTTGTGTTCAGCATAAGTAATCTGAAGATCTGAGTATGTGTTTTAGCTCCATTACCATCTTAGGCATTTATTAGTTTCATTTTGGTAAAGTGGTGACACATTAGAGACCTAAAGGGCTATGTTGAAGACTAGTTCTTATTCCATAGAAGTGTTAAAGTTTATTATCATTCATGATATATTGAGAACATCTGAAAAGTACAACAGGTATATTAAGTAGTAATTCACAAATACTTCTTATTTTCAGCCTTGTCTTGGTAATTTATGTTACCGTTTGCTGACAAACTCATATTGCTTTGCTCTTGTCTCTTGTTTTTAATAGAAGGGATTGTGTATCTATTTTCTAGGTGTCCCATTCCCGAAAAATTTCATGTCTGTGGCAAAAACTATACTCAAACGCCTCTTTAGGGTTTATGCTCACATTTATCATCAGCATTTTGACCCTGTGATCCAGCTTCAGGAGGAAGCACATCTCAATACATCTTTCAAGCACTTTATTTTTTTTGTCCAGGTAAGTTGGATTAGGAGGTTGTTTTTCCTCAGTGAAAGCAGTTATCTGCAGAGTTATGAGGTGAATGAATCCACAACGTCAGGATAAAATTTGCCGTATCTCTCTTGTCTCCATCCTCTTTAATACATGCCATGATGACAGAGACTGGCTGTTGGTTTCTGATTCCATTGCAAGTCTACAGTGAATCTGAGAGGTCTTAGCTTGGATTTGCTTCAGTTCACAGGCCGTAATGGAGCAACTCAATATGAAACCTGGCTAGTTTGGTAGACATATACATGAACTTGGTCTCTGAGCACATGTCCTACTTCTCTTAACCCTCAGTTCCTGTCTGCTCTGGACTTTCTTTAGCATACTCTGGCCTGGAAATGGACTCTTAAGTATCACACCTTTTTTTCTTCCTTTTTGAAACAATATATCAAGTAATTTTTAAGTTAGGTACTGTCCATTATTCCAAAGGGGGAAAAATGTCCCAAAGAGCATTCATATTCCAGAGTTCCATTAATCTTTGATCTGCCTCCTTAGTTGACCTCCTCTTTCTTCTCTCTTTAGTTCTCAGAGAACTGGCCTTAGAGATGTAGACTTAGAGGAGTGAGGCTATTCTTGCCCTCCTATAATAATTAGAGAACTAAGAGGTAGGAGTGAAAAGGAGGTAGAAATGCATAAGCTGACCAGCTGTTTTTTGGTGGAGGTTGGAGAAGGGAGATGGTAAGCAGGAGAAGTCCAAGGCTTGAATCTGTGTTGTTTTTGTATATCTGTGGGCATAAACTGATAATACCTTCCCTATGCCCATCTCCATAAAGAAAAATTTGTCTATTTTCCCTCTATACACACTCCTCACACACAGGGCACACATTTCATATTTTAATTTCACCTATACAAACAAATTTTAGGAGATCATAACTTGCCAAAACTGTTGCTCTGACCAATTACTTTACTATGGTATCCCTTCTACAGACACCCATAGAAACAAAGAAAATGTTATCCTAAAGTTTGCATCTGTGCTTTGGTTTAGGCAGAACATAACTGCTTGAGGTTTTAGTGGTTTGGGAGAGGATATTCTCCCACCAGACAGTTTTAGTTTTACCTTACTGTATGATAACTCCTAGCAAATAGAAAGAGATTAACATGTGGCATTCTGAGATTCAGAATTCCCTGCCCACATGGTCCCAAGTGTATTTCTAGGGTCTGTGTGGATCTTTTCCTTTGGTTCTCTCTTTCGAGGGAAGGTCCTATCTCTGATGCATATCCGTATCTCTAGACCTTAGGGATACCCAGATGGCAGTTGGTTGTAAGTTGCATGGACATTGTCTTTATAAGCCCGCCAGGATGTCCACACAAAGGGCATGTGAGGCCCTTTGAAGTGCAGGAAGGAACTGGGGTTAGGTAGATCAGGGAGGTTTGCTGAGGACCAGGGACTGGCTCTTTATGTCACTGCTTTCCAGTACAGAATCCTGAACTATCTTAAGAATTCAAAATTTGAATCTGTTTCCTGGCCACTGTGAAGGTATATATATGTCAATGCAGGAGAATCAAATATATATTAACAATATATTAATATATTAGTTTAATGTAAAATAAAATAACTTAGTCATGTGATATATATCCATTTGTGTTCTTGGTCCAGACCCCACAAATTTTAGGAGTAGGCTTGCTATTAAGTACCCCTTAATGCTTCTCTCCAGTACTTACTGTAATGCTTGGCACATGGTGGATGCTAATAAATGAGTGTAACTGGAACTCAGAAAGCCCCACCATGGCAGAATATCAAAAGGTCAGAAGTATTGATAGCCTCTATTCATTAGCCTTATAATTTATTGTTCAGGGGAAATCTATTCAGAATAGAATTTCAGAATGACAGTAGTGGAACTTCTAAAGATGTACATAAACACAGGCTTTCTTATTTGTTCTTTATAGGATTTTATTTATCATTTGTGGACTCCATATTATTCATGTTATTCTCATACCACATATTATGGTAGCTTGCATGTATGTTCGTTTAGGACATAAACTAACTTATTTACTCTTCATATAGTACTGAAATTTGCCTGAGATGCTAGATTTTTTAGACCCTGTTTCTTTGACAAATGGTGCCTAGGTTATTCCTTTTAACAGGAAGCAGCAACTCACATTTACTGAGTGTTTACTTCATGTGAGGGATTACATGAAGTGGTTAACACACAGTATCACATTTAGTTCCTACAATAACCTTATTAGGTGGGAGGATTTATCCTAAGATTTTTACAGATGTAAAACATATCAGAAGTGGTTAATTGATTTGCCTGACACAGAGCTAGGGAATAGAAAAAAAATTCTTTTGAAAAAAACATCTGACAAATGTTAATGGAAATCTGTTTTGTAAATAATGCGTTTTTCCTGTTTCTTCTGCCTCTGTCATGCACAGGAATTCAACCTTATTGATAGAAGAGAACTTGCACCACTCCAAGAACTGATTGAAAAACTCACCTCAAAGGACAGATAAAAGGATGCAGATCTGGCAAATTGTTCCTCAAATGAAGCTGTGTGGAGTGTATTTGGATTTTATTGTATTTTATTTTTATCTTGGTTGTTTTTGTGTTAGGTTTGGGGGATTTGTTTGGGCTCCTTTTTCCTTATTCTGAATAAATGAAACCATATTCTATTGCTAGAGGAAGCCAAGAACATACATTTGATAGGGATAAATTTTGTCTTAGTGTCATACAGTATTTTTTTTTTAACTTGGGGAACTTTTGATAATATTGTATGTTGAAAGAAAATGCTTATCGATTGGACTGCTGATGGATGGGGGTTCTCCATTGTGCAAATTGTGGCAGATTTTTGAAGTCCCCAAAAGACTTATGTTTTTAAGTGCCTTGGCAGGCTCACTTCTGAGGTGCAAAGCACAGACACAGAACTGAACAGGGCTTGAAACAATATTAGGATTACTACCCAGGGCACTTACTGATGCATGTTTTAAAATATCTATTGATAAAAGCCATAGTTTACCTAAATTGGTGATCTCCAGCTTTTACTACATTAAAGAAACACAATTTGTAAAGGTGTGCATGTAGAGCATAAAAAAATTAGTATTTCTTAATTATTTTTGATATTACGGTAATTCTGTTCAACAGATGTTTAAAGTTCTACAAGCAGGTCTTTTCCATCTCTTGATATCTGTGATATTGAAACTTGAAGATGTTGAAATGTAATACCCATTACATTTTGGCTTCTTTCTACATGTTAACTGCACTGTAGGTGTAAAAATTCAGGTTATACAGAGGTTTGCCGTCTTCAGAGGTGATGCTGAACTGTGAGGTTTCTTAGCAATTGCCAAATGAGCCATAAGTCTGCAGAATCCCCTTCTACTTTGAAGAGGAGGGGATAGGAGTGTGTGTTTGGTTGGGGGGAGGTGGGGGTTAGTTTGTAGGGACATTATGGATGGGATTAAATATGAGGAGTCAAATTCAAGAAAGCCCTGTCTCAGAACCCTTGAGTAGAATGGCATGAAGATTTTAATCAATACCTTGTAAACAAAGTCTTAGAGACTTCCTTTTAGGAATCGACTTCCATGAGAAGTTAAAAATAAATTATTAATTTTAGGTATAGACATAAACATGGAATTTAAGGACTGTTTAGGGAAATTGATCACTTTCCAGCATTTCCATTCAGTGAATGGAGCTGGTGTTTGCCTGTCATTTTAAAATGATACAGTACCTTCTTTGCTTATTTTAGGCCCAATTTGAAGTATTCTGACTTCTGATTTTTCCACTGTGAAAGGAAATCTTTTTCTTTGCAGTGATATCAAACAAAGTGCTAAATTAGTAGTTATTAACTTTTACATTTTTTTTGCCATGACTCTCTAGTGAACTATTCCTGTAAGTAAAACGTTCAGAAACTTAGTTTTTAAAATAAATATTAATGTTTTTCACTTTGGTGTTACTCTTGAGAAATGTCCTTTTTAGACTTCCAGTTTTAATTTTGTCATTGCTAGTAAATCTGTTTTCTTCAGTTAGAAATATATCCTCTTCCTTCAGTTAGAAATATATACCTTTCTCCTTGTAGAATAGAAATCTTGCTCTGAAATTGTATAGACTAAAAACAGTAGAAAAGAATCTAAGATGAAATCAGTTTGTTTTTACCATTAACATGTAGAGCAGTGATACAGTTTAATGCCATTACAATTATGATCACTAGGAACTGCCTTTTTCTCCATTTCATTTCTAGCAATCATTCTCCAAGTACCAACAGTAGAAGTAACAGGAAAGCCTGGCAGAAACAAATAATACTGGACATTCATTGGCAATACTTACTTATAAACTTCAGTGAGAACTAGCTGATTTCCTTAAAACAAATCTTTTAGTATGCATATATATAATATCAGCCACTGTGGTTTGATTCACAAATAAAATTTGGTATCTAGTGATTTTTGGGTCCTATCTAACTAGGAAAATGAACCACATAATTATTCAAGTAGTCTTCCATAGTGCATCTGACCTCATATCAACCTAGTAATCAAGGAGTTGCAATAGCCAAGTGTGGAGAGGAAAGTGAGAAATTGTTTTTGCTCATTTAAGCCTTATACAGTAGTACACTGTACACAAATGTTATTATAAATTAATGATAAATTAATGTTTAGTAGTAGGACCTACTTTTCCACTCTATGTAGATGAGTTTCTTGTCACTGTGCCAGAATCTCAGGTGCCTGCTTCTGAGTATTCCTTTAAACAGAGGTATTGGGAAGTAAGGAGATAATGTATGTGTATATACAGTAACAAAGTAGAGACGTTCTCCCAGGGAGAGGCCTGGCATTGTACATGGTGTTAACATGGGTGCAAGTAAGGAAACACCACAGCATGTGAGAAATAACTGATTTAAAAAAAAAAGTTGCCTTGATTCATTTGGTTCCCATGATCATTAGTAAGCTCCCCTTTATAAAATAAGGATCAAATCTTGGTTTTACAATAGAGTTTGCTTGTAAACACCTGTTGGATTCTTTCCAGATCTCTTTATATAATTTATAAATAACTGGGATAATGCTCTGCCCCACCCCCTACTCTTCATACAGAGATATGAAGCAGAAGTTGTTTTCTCATCTGCTAATGAAAGCATAAAATATAAAGTAGTAAGTTAACACAGTATATTTGTCACAATGCTTTGTTTAAATGTTGATATGGAGAAACTTTTAGGAATTCTTTTAAATGGTAGAGTAATGGTGGTGGAAAGAAATTAATAGGAAAGAGTGAAAATCTTTTCATTAGCTGTAGGTGGTGCTACTGGTTTTCATTTGCTGGCTTAATTCTGTTTTCCATAAAAACCATGGCATTAGGCTGCACTTAAACAGTAAGGATATGGTCGTCAGCTGGTAGAGAATTTGGAGGTCAGTTTACCTTAAATAGAAAAATTTTAGATTTTTATCTCTTTGTACCATTGTTTGTCGTTTGTAAATGCTCAATGGTCAGCATAAAATTAGGTAGGAGAAGGCATGTTTGGTGTCTAATAAATGTGTCTCAGTGTGAGTTACTGCCTGGCTAATCAGGAAAGAGAAAGCACTGCATCTCTTATATTCAGGAATTACAGATAATGTAGATATCTGTATTTTACATGTAATCATCACACTCCATTTTCTGTATTAGCATTTTTCTTGCTTATGGTAAAATAGCAAAATGACAGATTTCTTTTATACCTTTGCCTACACCCTCTCTGAGAGAGGTTTTGATAACCACTGAAATGGTGAAGTATATGAGGTACAATTCTTAAGTTGTAGGACTTCTTTTTAAAATAAGTGTCATATCTTAAACATCCAGGTGAGAGTTGATCTTCAGAGTGGTTTCTCTGGCAGGTCTACTTCTAGCAATGCTGCAAAGGTATAAATGTTTTGGGAACACTTTCAGAGATCCCTTGAGAATCGGTTTATGACTTTGCAAGAAAGTTTATTTTATCATTTTAGTTGAACCAAAAACTTTACTGGAAGCTTAATATGACCTGTCTCACTCACCAAAACAACTTTACTTTGGCTGTTTTCTTAGAACTAAACTGTTAAGGACATTCAAAATACTGCCATGGGCTCTGAATTTGCAGAAGAAAATGTTTTGAGCATTGATTTGTAGCATCGTTTAATAAAGGAGTAGTTTCCTGATGTCACTACTTTGAAGTAGTATCATTTGGATGTATAAGTTTTATTTTATTTTTAAAAATTTAATTATTTTACAGTTAAATATAATAATTTAAAAAATCAAAGTCTTTTTAAAATTTTCTATTTTTTGTTCCTTTCCCTGATAACTTTTGGATCATACCTTGATTACTGTAGGATAGTTTTGATTGAACGGATAGTAAAAAAAAAAAAAAAAAAAATCCAATATTTAAGATAGGAGTAGCTTAAGGAAACAACTTACCTCCATCCCTTTTTTTAAAACTTATTTTCACTCAAACGAACAATTTAAAGAGTGGAGATCATTGTACAAAGAAATTGGAATACATTTTGTGTATTAATTATGCTGAATTTAAGTGTGTATCACAGATATAATATTTCAAATTGTATAATCATTTTATATGTCATTTATAACTAACATTTTGAACATCTTTTTAAAGATACAGGACAAGAAGTATATTTGTCACTACCTACCAAGAGGAAAACTTATTTTGAAACTTACCTGGGATATTAAGGAATATACCAATTCCTAGAAACACTATTCTAGATCTATACTTGAAGGACCACTCCTAAAATAATTTAAGTATCAGAGTTTTGTCATAATATTAAGTTTCACCATAGGAATTAAGCTATCAGTTTAATGGTGTATGAGATACTTATTTAGACGTAAAGCTATTTCAAGATTTAATGGAAAAGTTTAATTTTGAGATATAACAATTCTGACTGCAGACAATTTGAATTTTTGAGGCTTTCATAATGAGCTCATCATGGAGAAAAATTCATTTTTGAAAGTATAAAACTGTGCTCCATGTCTGCCACTTGTAGCTGAACTGGAACTTAAATTTTGACAAAAGAGAGAAAGTAACATTAAAATACTGAGTACTCTCAGTTTTGCAGGTGTGATGCAAATTTCTTTTCCTATTAAAATACTATACAATAGAGAACATTGGATTACAATTCTCAGAGCGAACTCACTGGCCTTTCCAAGCTGTATGTTTACCTGTCATCTTCTACACTGCCCCCACCCCGTACCCCCGCAACACACACACAAACATGAAAAACAAAACAGGTTGATTGTGTAGGTCCTCATTGTTAGTGATTCTGAAGTAATTGCTTTCAGTACATAGTTTGCAGCTGAAGTGTTGAAAGATACAACTTAACATAAGCATTTTTGGTTGTGGTTGATGGCTTGCTTTCTGTCACAGAAGCTGAGATTATGAGTGATATAATTTTAAAATTTTAATATTTAATTTGTTACATATTATTAAATTCTTATATGTGTGGGTGTTTCTTACAGATTTGCACGTTTTCATTTTTTTGTTTACTTAATTGTGCAGGTTGTGAAATAGATGAACACATTTTCATTTTAAGAACACTTCTCTCCTTAAATTGTTCTGCAGAGATAACTATTTTTAGGGGAAATAGTTTTTTACAGCCACTAAATTGTATTTGTTATTTTTGTACATGCATAAGTAGGTTGGTAATGGCACTAATCTTGTGAGGAAAACTTTTATTTTATTTGAACTTTTCCTATACATCACTACTTAAAATAATCTACCAACAGCATCATGAAATCTAGGTTGAGAGAGAGTACAATAAACATGAGACCACTTAAAGTTTGAATAGGATCATTTCTGAGGACAAAACTGCCAGTGCCAGAAATGGAAGCAAGAGGCAGCACTCACACTGCAAGTATTGTAGAACATGAGTAAGGACAGGACCCTGCTCTCCTGGAGATGGACAGTTCCTCTCTGTAGTAAAGTAGCTGGAAGGGGAAAAAATGGTCTAACACCTGAAATGCAGTGTGGGCGCCATATTGTAAACTGTGCCAAGATTACTCAAATTGTCGTCGTCATTGATCAAACTTCAATTGCTTCATCATTTTTGTTTTAAAGGAGGATACTGAATGTCAGAGAATCTGTAATATGTTTTAACTGAGAGATGTAAATAATGTATACAGACTTGTATGTGATGGGATTGGAAATATTTAAATTTTAGGGTTTTTTTAAAAGGAAGAAACTGAATGTTTATTTAAAAATAATAATAAATAGTTATGTTTGGCCATGAATCCTGACTTTGCATTACTATTTATTTTTGCTTTAGGTATCCCCACACTGAAAACATTCCTAGAAAAATATTGAAGGTGTACGAAGTATGTTGAACATTTAAAATTTGTTAGGCATTATATTTTTTTATAATGTTGAAAACAATCCTAGAAGTTAGTGTCTCTGTCTTCTGTACTAGAAAACAAAAGTTCAGAAAATTGTATGAGTCACTGATTAGGACTAGGGTTTAAAAACCCAAATATGCTTGACCTTGAAGCTAGTGTTTTGTTTATTCTTTAAATATACTATTACCATGAAAATAGTTAGCAAAATAATTATTTTCTATATATATATATATATAGCTTGACCTTTTTTTTTAGTTTGATTAGAGTCTGTTTTAAACATTTTTTATTGATTTATAATCATTTTACAATGTTGTGTCAAATTCCAGTGTAGAGCACAATTTTTCAGTTATACATGAACATATATATTCATTGTCAACATTTTTTTCTCTGTGAGCTACCATAAGATCTTGTATATATTTCCCTGTGCTATATAGTATAATCTTGTTTATCTATTCTACTAGCTTGACCTTTCTGTCAAGCTAAGATTTTACTTAATATTTTGTCTTCATTATAGACCATTAAAGAGTATGGGAGAATCTTTATTTTACCCTGATACCTAAGTATCAAAAGGAAATGTGTATTTTAGAGTATTCTTAGAGTATCATTATTTAGAGGTATTTATGGTTAGAGGCATTTGTGTTTGGACTATTAAGTTGAAAATATTTTGATGGTAGTCGCCAAAGTAGCCCAATGTCACTAACTGGTATTTGAGATAAAGACTAGGAGTAGAAAATGCGAGTCCATGCTGATGTGGACCTGTGTCTGCATGCTTTAATAAAAACACCTTGTTATTCTGCACATATAGTATGTACAAAGCATCTACTGTGTAAAGAAGTCTACACACACTCATATAAACATTAACTATTCTGATAATTAGGTTGATCTGCTTCTAATGTATTAAAATAGTTAATTCTTTTATTATATAATGTCTGGAATGATAATGATGCATTTTGGTAACAAAGGTTCTAAATAATTTTTCCTTTAATACTTGAACAGCCATGCTTAATAGATATTTTGCACTCTGCTGTTACAAACAGCATAATTATTATAGTGTCATATTTTTTGATGACTTAAGTTCACCTTTACAAGCATGCAGCAAAACATAAGTTCCTTTGCTCTATAGGGCTGATGGCTTCTTCCTATGCTGAAAGCACCCTGACTTCCCACTCTTGCTTTTATGATGGCTTCTGCATCCTTCTGTTTTCTAGGCAGTAACAAAGGTTGCAAGGAGAAATTTATTAAGCAAGCTGATTAAGTTGACAAACATCCTTTTACAGATGTTGTTGGGTTCGTGTACACAAAGGCACGGGCTGTGTGACCACCACTTATCAATGTTCAGAGCCTATTTTTTCTGCCTTTGTTCTTGTTTTCTCAGTTGGTTTCTTCTTAATAAACCTGTATGTTATCAGTCAGGAGACCCTGTTTCATTCTTAAGTTACACCGGCATTTCCGTAAGAGAAAAGGAATTCTCAAACTGAAGGAGTAGGAAAATTTCTGGCAAGGAAGAGTTACGATGGTAGAATGGTCAAGCCTGGTTGAGTGTTCCAATACCCTGTATTCTGTCTGCAATTCCAGAATCTGAAAAGTTCAGAAAACCGGTATTTTCTTGAATTCAGTGCAAACTGAACCTGATCTGAGATTAATAGTCTTTATCCCACTTAATTTAAAAATGTTTTCACTGCAGAACGTTAGTGTATTTAACACTTATGCAGAAGAGTGAGGAATGGCTACATAATATTTATATAGCATATGACTTTCTTTTCTAATTTCAAAGTTTAAAGAATTCTGAAACAATTGACTTACAAGGGTTCAGATAAGAGATTGTGGACAAAAATCAGGGAGGTGCTTTTGAAAGTGCTTTTTCTCTTGTCTCTTCCTGGTGTTCTCCACAGGTTATGTAGGGTAATGGGAAATTATGCTGAACTTGATGTCAGCAGAGTTAGGTTCCCTGTTTCCCTGTTTACTTCATTTGCATTTTTGATGTACACTCTTAAATTTGGAACAACTCAAGTTTTCACAGCCAGAAACTGGCAGAGCTGGAATTTGTTTCTAGTGCTTAAATTCTTACTCACTCCACTATACAAGTACTTTTTTTGGTTTTGGTTTTTGTTTAGTTTTGGGGGGCTGGAGACCACACTTGGAGATTTCTACTTCTTAAACCCAAACATCTTTATCGGATCCATATGGGACTTAGTTCCACTTTCCTCCTGTTTGAAGGTCTCAGAGACTTACTCTCCCTTATTCCTCTCTCAGTAGCTGCCCACACCCTTACTGTTTCGTGGTTCATAGCTTCCCAAGCTTCCTCGCCATCCTGATGTCAAGTATTCAGGCCCTTTTCATTTCAAGGATTTGCTACTAATCACTGTAGGGATAAACAAAAAGTAATACACATAAAATAACAGCGTAACAAGGTAATACAGAACTGTTACAAAAAAAAAAGATATTTGCAGTTTCCATTCTAGAGTTCCCCATGGAATCACATTTTGACTTCTGCGCTTTATTTCTGAGAGCAGATTCACCATTTACCCTCCTTTTCTGACCTCACTTTTAGATGCATTTCAGGTCTCATGATAGTTGTTAAGGGAGAAAAGAAGAACCAGGCCTTTGGTTTCTGTAGACAATTTGAACTTGGGAACTTCTAGACTGGGGAGTGGTCTGTTTACTAAGTCTTTACTATGATTAAAAATGAATTCCTCTAGGTGTTTCTACACTGCATTTGTCTGCACCTAAAACAGTCATCTAGCAGAGTATATGGCACATAAGTAGGCATTCAAAATTCAACATACATTAGTTAACTATGTGCCAAGTGTAGGTCATGCAAAGCTAATTAAGCTTATAGTCATGCTGAACAGAAACCTACCCAGTATGGTAACTTCTTCACGGCATGGTAGGGGTGGAGAAATTTTCCCTCTTAGGATCTTTGACTCGTCTAATAATTAAATCGACCTCAGACAGATTAACAGGAGAAAAACCAATTACCTGTGGGAGCCCCATAAAAATAGGAGACTCAATGAAATGACCAGAGCAGGAAGGTTTTATACCTTTTAGAAAAAGAGGCAATAAATTTGTGACGAATTGACAAGGCGAAGGGGTTTGGGCCTGCTGTAGTAAACTGATGAAGTAGTAACAAGGTTTATTCATCTAGCCTTCTCTGCCTTAAATTCCCAATATCCGGTGATAAGGATGCCCTCTACCTTCCTGATACAGGCAGGGTACCTTTTACTTGGGAGATTTATATGCTGCTTTCAGGAGGAACAAGAGGGTCAGGGTGTCCTTATTCAAAGTAATATGCCTAAGTGGCATATTTTGGAACGGCCAACTCTGCTCCCCTTCAGCACAAACAAGGCATCCAAATCAGGATATGAGAGATCAGGAAAGGCTTCCTGTGGGGTGGCATCTGAATACCTAAATTCCCATCCCGGTTCCACTCACTGACTTTGAGACTTTCAACAGGTAACCTCTCAGTGTCCGTTTCCTCACAGGAAGAGGATAAATAGGGCTAATGGTAGGATCTCCGGCATTCGATTGCTAGTTACTCCAGGAATAACGCTGGAAATAATGTCTGATACATTTCATACATTCCGTGAAAGCTGGGCTGCCCAGCGCCACCTGGCCTGATGATCGTCCTCCAGGCTTAGCACACAGGGAAATTAATACCTGTTTGATTTTCCTGCTACTCACTGCCCCTCCCCTGGAGAGTTCAAAGTCTCAAGTCCAACCAGTTCAGTCCAGACGCTCTGAACCCACACGCCCCACGGGACAGGCGAATTCTCCAAAGCCCAGCCCACTCTAGGTGAAGAGGTCAGGGAGCGCCCTCTGCCCGCGGACGCCCTCGGACCTGAGGCGCCCGCCCGCGGTTCCCAGACGATCCTGGGAACGCCCACGCCCCTGTGTACCGGGAAGAAACGCCTCTCGGCGCGCGCGCGGCCCCGCCCTCCGCTGCGCCGTGACCCGCCGTGCTTACGCGCACGCAGGCGCCCCGCTCGAGGCGGGCGAAGGCCTGGGGGCCGCGGAGGGTTCGCAGGTTTAGGAGACGGCGGGGGCGTGGCTTCCCGCTGGGCGGGCGGCCTCTTCCCAGTCCCGCCCCCGTCGGCAGCGGCCTCCGCGCGCCAAAATCAAACTCGTAGATCCGCCAGCCGGAGAGCTTCGGTCGGAAGTTCAGGCTGCAGGTCCCGGCACGTTTGGCGCCGCGAGCCCCGGCTCGTGCACCTGTGGACACCTCCCAGCGCTCGCTGCCCGACGCGCTCGGGCCGCCACCAGACGACGCATGGCCACCCCACCCAAGAGGAGCTGCCCGTCTCCGGCAACCAGCTCTGAGGGGACCCGCGTCAAGAAAATTTCCATCGAAGGAAACATCGGTAAGGCACCTCGGGAAATGTTGGTCCCAAGGCAGGGACGGCGGCGGCTGCGGCTGAAGCGCCCCTTCGCTGCATCTCTGCCGCTCCTCAGTGAGGGCTTTCCTCCCATCCTGGTCCTGGGGGTGCGGGCAAGCACTCAAATTCCCGTTCCGCCGAAAACATCCCTCTGCCCTCCCCAGCTTCCCTCCGGTGCCCCGAGGGTGGCGGCGGCTCCTGGGCGGGAAGCTGCGCGCCTTGGCCTGCGGGCCTTGGTGAGGCGCGCTTGGGAGCCCTTTCATCCACTTTGTTGGGGTCGCGCAAATGAAGGTTTGCTTTTAAAAGGGAAATGTCTGTGTGTCAGTTATTGAAGTACAATTTACATAGATTCATTGTCCCTTTTTAGGTGTACTCTTCCATGAGGTTTGACAAACATAATGTTTTATTACCACCAAAATCAAGATTCAGAACCTTCCCATCACTGCAGAAAGTTCCCTCGTACTCCTTAGTAGTCAACCCCCCTCTCCATTCCTGTCCCCTGGCAAACAGTGTCTGATTTCTATTGCCTGTCAGTTTTGCCTTTTCCAGAATGTCATATAAATGGAATTAGACTATGTAGCCTTTTGTGTCTTGCTTCTCTGATTTAGCATAATGCTTTTAGATTTATTCGTGTTGCTTGTCTCTGTGGTTTGCTCTTTTTTGTTGCTAAGTAATAGCCCATTGCGTGGATATACCACAGTTTCTCTCTTCCCCAGTTGTGGACATTTGGATTGCTGCCTATTTTCAGATTATGAATAAAACTGCTATAAACATTCGAGTACAAGGAAAGAGTTTTTTAATGATCTCAGCAGCATAGAGTTCCGAACTCCCCTACCCAGCATCCAAGTAAACATTGTGTTATGATTCAAAGACCACTACTATTTCTGTTCTTAACCCAGATGTCATTTTACAGGATATATGTGAACTTCTGGTTCTTCTCTATTCCTACCACAGGAAACCTATGCTTGATACTTCCTGTTTTGATAGGATTTTTTTTTAGTTCCAAGTTAGATATTGGCTATTCATGCATACAGCAAGTGTTTTAATTCTTACCACATTCAAAGCACTTATACCTGTTTTAAAAGGCAAGACAAGCAGGTACTTTAGTGGCATTCCAAGGAATAGAAAAAGCTGAACACACCCTCAAAGAGGACATCTTGTTTCATTGCTCCAGTATTAAGGCACCAGTGGGAAAGATTCATGTAATAGACTCTCACCTTCTTATCTGGATAAATTCTTGGAAGGTGGATGTTTACTAGTATGACTCCTCACAGCTACTTATTGGATATGGAAGACCAAATATAAAGACAGAGAAAGTAATTGAACAAAGCCATTTCAAAAGTAAATTTGAATGAACAGCCTCTCAGATCCATACCACAATGAATTAATCCCTTCCCTTTCCTAAATCTAGTTAAGCAACATATCATAGAAGAAATTTACTTCCTTCCAAGCATCTTTAATCTTCTTGGCACCTGAAATTATTTCCTAATATGTCACCCCATCTCCAGTTTCTCTCAATTCTTCCAGAGCAGTCTTCATACAAATGTGATTGTATTATCCCCTGCTTAGAATTCTCTGACCTCCCCATTGCCTACACTGGAAGGAGTTGCAAAACTGATGGCCTGCATTTACACAATATTGGCCTGTCCAAATTCGAAAAAAAATTTTTTTAATTCGTTGGTAGAATTTCACATTTTTGAGATATCCCATAAATGTCTAGGTTCTTAGCTTCCTTTGGAAAATCTGAAGATCTGGCAACACTGCGCCTGCGTTTTTGTAAGACAACAGTTTGCTGTTTGGATGGAATATATTCCTTACCATTTAACTGTTTTCCCCAGCACTGAGGCTTTGTCAGTAGCTGTTTATTAATGCTCTTGTACTATTGTTCATGTGCCCTCTGCCTTATTTGCCAGACCCAAATAAGCTTGAAATGTACAGATCGCTAATCTGGGTGTAGAAGGGTATTTGTGATTCCTCTGTTTTCTAGAATGTAAACTTTAACTGATTATTTTCATTTCATACTCATGTAACTTGTTTTCTCATGTTCTCTGTTACTAAAATACTCCCTTATGTTAAGTTTTGGAGGCCTTACCTACTTCTCATCTTAATGGTCTGTATAGAATAATTATTGGCATCGTAACGCCTGCCTGGCATTAGTAATTTTGTTAGGTCCCATGACTTTTTAAAGTATTAACATCAACATCAGTGTCCTTGGTTCTTGTTCTCCTTTGCCTTCTTAGAGTATTAATGAATTAATTAGCTTGTTTCAAGCCCCCCTCTTCCTCCCCCAAGGTTCAGGAACTGGATATTAGTCTGATTGGGAACTGCAGGTAACGATTTTTACACTGCTTAAACTAAAGAGTAATTTTAGAGAGTAACTGTTATTAATCTTTAAATTTCAGAGTATGACCACATGAACTTCTGTTCGTAAGCAGTGTCAGAAGAAAGCTGAATGCTCTGGCCTTAAGGTCTTTCAGACTGGCTCATGGCTGATGTTTTAATGTGTTCCTTGGGTGCTCTTAACATCAGGTTTTCTTTCCTTCCTCCTTCTAGCTCAGTGAATGTCTGGTGAGCGTCTTATGCTTCCTTACCCTTCTTCTAAACGCCTTGCAGTTTCTTTGCTTACCCTCTTCATGTGAAATCCATGGTTACCAGGGTTTTTTGGGGTTTTTTTTTAAGATTAAACCTGATGGTCACCTAGTTCATCCTTTAAAGTTTTTCTCCTGTCCATTGATGATACGACTTTTTTGTTTTGCTTCTCAACTGTCGTCTTTTCCCTGTGTCACCTTTCTTTTTTTTATGTTTATGTGTGTGTGCATTTGTTTATACATATGGAGAGAGAGAGAAAGCATACCGACCAATGACTAAATCACATTGGTGACTTCAGTGGAGGGGTGTGGTGGTCATTAAGACTATTGCTACACCCTGTGAAATTCTAGGTCAGGACTTTTCCTACTATTAAATTAAGTGAATTATCAGGTAATTTTAAAGTAATGAATATAATGTCTTGATTATACCTGAGCTGTTTTTTTTTTTTTCCTCCTAAATAGCTCAGAAACTAGTAAATGATCAGGGAGAAGTAAAGTACATACAACTTTTTTTTTTCTTTAAGGAGTCGGATAGAGTGCACGGAACCATGAAAATGAAGCAGAATAAACATGGCTATTGTTTGTAGGAATTGCTTTACAAACATATTTTTATAATTTCTGTTAGCCATTGTGCCATATAATTAGTGTCATAATAATAATCATATTATTTCCTATCCTAAAACTCTAGGCATTGGATGTGTCTTTATATTAATTTTGTAATTTAGTTGTTTCTAAATTGGTTTTAGATAGGAAAGACCTGAGCTTGTTTGTAAACTGAACAAATAGAGCTAGCAGAAAGGAAAATTTTGAAAATGCAAGGGTCTTGTTGACTTGTTTATCACAACAGTTCCCTTGAGGAAGATATTATTACAGTCTCCATTGTATTATGAGAAAACAGGCTCAGGGAGGTTCCGTGACTTGCCCAAAATTACATAACCTAATTAAGTGGGAGCATAGCCTTAACCACTTCCTACAAAGTTATCTCCAACTGTTTTCTTAAGGAAAGTAAGTCTAGGACTAGGATTTTTAAATTCTTCTGTTCCATGGCTTTGGTACACTAAAAACAGTTAACAAAAAAAATGTGCTTAATACAAGTTGATAGGGACACTTTTACTTTTCTTTTTAAAAAAATCTAAAAGAGAAAGTTTAGAAAATTGAGTGTTTTTCTTTTTTGTATGGTTTGCTATTAGAAATTTTGTAAAAGCTGGTGGCCATCTTGGCATTTTTTTTCCTAATAAGTTTCCTTCCTCAGTTTCACTTTTCCTCTTACAACAGCTGCTGGAAAGTCAACATTTGTGAACGTCCTTAAACAAGTCTGTGAGGATTGGGAAGTGGTTCCGGAACCTGTTGCCAGATGGTGCAATGTTCAAAGTACTCAAGATGAATTTGAGGTATGAAAATAAATTTAACTATTTAGTAAAAAAAAAATCTTTTCATTTAGACAAGCAGTTGTATTTTTGGGTTTTTTGTTTGTTTTTCCTTTTCTAATAAAACTTTCAAATACAACTTTAAGTCTATATCTTCTTTTGGGCAGTAGTTACGTGAAAGTGTATATATGTAAACACTCATTGAGCTATGCACTTAGGATCATGCACTTCATTGCATCTAAGTAGAATTTTTAAAGTTTTAAAAAATTAATTAACAAGTTTCAGAAAATCTAAATTGTAAGTTAAATTCCTTTAGTGGCTTTTTACATTTTGAAAACAAATAAATGAGAAAAACAAAAACAGCTGATAGCTAAATTTGATTAGTTTAACTTTTCAAGCCTTTTGTCTTAGAGAGAGTTGTTTATGTCTCATTTCTTTGTACTTTGATTCTTGTCAGACTTTCACCCTGGACACAAGTTTCAAATTCCCAGCAATTTCTGTCCTACATTGCAAATGAGAAAGAGGGAATAATAGTTAAATCCCATTTTTTTACAGCAAACTTTTAATGTATGTATATGAAGGAGAGAGATTGGATTGCTAAGATTTTCATTTCTGGAGAAAGAAGAATTAAAATTGAAAGCAATATAGAAATCTTCAAAATGGAAATGCATGCTAGAAACTTTGTTAGGTCTGAGGAGGACAGAGATTTTTTGGGGAAAAAAGTATATTTTTAAAAGTTTAGCTGTTAGTATGAGGAATCTGGGAATAATAATTGAATATTTAAAGTGTAAATCATGCACACAAGGAGGAATCACCAGCAAGATGCTCTACAGACTTTGAGGATATATGGCTTTGAATAACTGAAAGTATTTTCTCACATACCTGTTTGCCAAGCATGGTTAACTTTAGGTCTGGAACCCAGCTCACTACACCCCAATCCTTTGAATAAACCAGGACTAAATCCTGAAGGGACTTCCTTTCCATATAGGCTCCATCTTCTTAAGAAATTGATATTTCAGTCTGGTCTTGGAGGAAAGGCAGGATTAGCCTTAAGCAGAGTTTTTAAATGGATAGATTTATTTGCTTCTTTCAACATTTTTTATTGACATTATGTAGTTATAGGAAAGTATATGAAACCTATGTACAGTTTGAAGAGCAATTTGAAGGCTGACATCTTTATAACCATCATGTAGGTCAAGAAGTAAAACATTACTCTCATTCTAGAAGTCCCTGTTTGTCTCACAGGACACAGGAAAGTCACAATATCTCCTTCCCAAGGGTGTTAACTCTGCTAGGGGTAATTACTCACACAGAGTAATTTTTGTGATAATAATTTTCCTACTTTCTAAAAAGAATTTGATGTACATAAATATATCTCTAAGAAATGTAATTTAGTTTTGCTTGTTTTTTAATGTTATATGAATATCTTCTGTTGGCATTCCTTTTCCTCTTCTTTCGCTTAGTAAGTTTGTGAAATTTATCTATATTGTTGCATGCAGCTATAGCGTGCTCATTTTCATTGCCGTATGGTATTCAGTTGTGTTCATATCCCTATTTGTCCATTCTCTATACCTTTGATCAGTTTTTGAGTGGTTCCTGGTTTAGTTGCTGTAAAAACAGCCCTGTTATGAATATGAATCCTGGTATACACATGCAAGGGTTTCTCTTGGAATAAGAAGTAGAATTGCTAGGTGGTGGGGTATGTGTATGAAGCTTGTTTTCCGAAGCAGTTTTACCAGCTTATACTCCCCATGATGTAGTCTACTCAGGCTGTCGTTAGTCCACCCCTTTGCCTTATTTAGTATTGTCCAGCTTCCTAATTTTTGTCATTACTTTGAACGTTTAATATCTTTTATGTTTTTAATTTGTATTTTCCTTATTGCTAATGAGATTATGCTCCTTTAATTAACTAATTTATTAGCCATTTGGATTTCTTTTGTGAAGCCCCTCTTCAGGTCCTTTTACCCATTTTCCTTTGGATCCTCTGTTCCCTCACCCTGCGTTTTAACCTCCTAAAGTATGTCTTGTGGCCTGTTTCACTAAAGTGCTCTACTCAAGTTTGCTTACCTTTAGGAATGAGAGACCTGTGTTCTGAAAATGCTTTCTCCCTCTTATTTCTGGGGTCAACTATCAGTGCAATTTTTCTCAGGGGTAGGTGGAAAGTAGTCAAATTAAACCAATGTCAGAAATAGAGAAGGGATTCTTTCATTGGGGGAATGTTCAAGTAGATTGGATTAGGTGACCTTCATTTAAGGTCCATTCTGGTTTTGATATTATAGCTTCTAACTCATATTAAATATGTATAACTGGTGTGTTGGCACATTAAACGTCTCTATCTCTCAGTATACCATAACAGTAACCAAATGCACAGAAACATATAAAAACCAAAATGTCAAAAATTTTAATTTGCAGAGAGAAATATAATTATCAGATTCATTGAATTAGGTCAATCCATTCTCTATGTAGGCCCATAATTCCCAACCAATGGAAGAAATTCATAAGAATCTCAAGGATATAGAGGTGTTTTTTTCAAACAACAAACAATCCCTTGGGAATTTAAATATGTGGGATGCTTCCTGGTTAAAAATGCCCTAGTGAATCACTGTTGGTGTGGGGAGTGTTGAGCCCTTTAGTTATGTTGGAGAGGAAAGGTTGAAAACATTGCATTAATATACACGGGAAGACAATGTATCAGAAATTTGTTAAGCGTAGAGTCAGAGTCCAGGTTAATTAGTTACATTAGCTTAATGACTGATGTCATAGACTATGATGCATTGATACATCTGTCTCCATTTTTAGACTCTGTTGGCTTCATGGATCTGATATGTTTGTGGGCTGGGGAATTTTCTTCCTGTGTACTAGAGTCAAAATTCCAAACTTTCTTTATAGCTACCATGCAGAGAATCCTATTATTATCGTTAAGATATACTTTTATTAACACGTACTTGCCTCAATTTAGTGTACATCTGTCATGTCTCCATGATGTTACAGTTCAGTTACCGTCATTGGATTTTAGGGTACGTTCTTAAAAGATAGTTTTATTTTTGTCTGTGTATTCAAAGCTACCATGTTGTTAATCCCCTGTACTTCTAGGTGGAGTTTCAGACTATGGGAATAGTATTTTGGGGATAAGGTAGTAGAATGTGAGGGTAGTAATGGGTGAATGGGTTTCCAGGATCTTTGGATATTTTCTTCTTTTTTCTTGGACCTCAAAAAATGAGATTTTCTTCTTTCATCCTGGAGTAGTCCTTCTTTCCCAGACCCATCCCCGATCTATCCCTTGTGATTATCGTGTGAATCACATACCAAATCTCCGCTTTCTTAGCATGCTGTCAGTAGTGAGAAGTAGATCGTCTTCAGACCGAGCCCTGGTAAGGCCGGTCCTTTGGATGTTCTCCATTTACTCACACTCCTAGGCAGTAGCTGTAGAATTGGACGAGTTGGGCTCTTGGTACCTTTGATCTCTTCCCCTAGTCAGTAACTTAATTTGCACCTGCATACTTAGCTTGTTTTGTTTTTTTACCTGCCACCTAGTGGCTGAAATGTTGCTATACTATTGATGAGCTGCCACCAATTTCAGAAAAGTAAGGAGGCAAAGTGCCTAAAAAGATTGTTATCTCCCCTCCCATGATAAGATCATCTTTAAATCACCCAGATGATTATCAGTCTTTGAATTAAATGTTTATTTCAAATAGCAGTGTGCTTTATTTGATGATTTGTTATTATTTAGGTGCAAAGCTTTGATTTGATTGCTTCCTTTTAGCTTATTTTTGAGATATACAGACAGGGAGATATCTTTACTCTGTTCCTTTGTTATTCATTGTGAGGTGCTATTTTACTTTTATCTAACCTTCTTACCACTAAGAAGCCACTGAAAAATTAGTAAATCTGAGAAAGAAAGAATAAAGTGTACTTATCTGTGAAACAACAGCATATTTATTGGTAAATCATTTTTGAAAATTAATTAGGAATGCTTGATAAAGTACTTTCCCTCATACCCTCTGAAATCACCTAATTTTTGTTGACTATTGTATGATTATCATGTTTGGTATACTGATTCTTTTGATTGAACTTAACTCTTTTGTAGTGTTTCAAAGGTTAGATTAGAATTAAAAGATAAATGATTTTGTATCTTTGCTTGATAATTCTCATTTTTCCTTATGTTGGCAATAATCTGCACTTTCTGTAAAATCATGAAGTTTTCTATCATGGAGTGAATTACAGAGTTGCAGATATGAATTAGAGAAACAGAATAAAAATTATTCATAATCCCACCACTCTATATGTATCTTTTACCTACTTTAGGTGATAATTTATTTTATCCAACTTTGGCAGGTGGGTGGGGATACATAATTAAAAAAATAAAAAGTAGTAAGTACTCACTATTCAAAGTTAAGAAAATATCACTACCAAAGGAGGGAAGTAAAACTTAACTATATCTTGTCACCCAGAGAAAACTAACTACAGGTCTTACTTGGCCCAGCAATATACAGTTTTATACCTTGCTTTTTTCCCTCACAGTGTTTATGTCAAAGGAAATCTAAAATGTCATTAAAAGTTTACTATAAATGATTTCTAAAGGCAGTATTTACCATTATTTATTTAATATAAATGCCTAATAGAGGAATGATAGCCTATTTGCTTAGCACTGTAATAATTGTCTTTGTGGTTAAATCTGTGTTTTGTTTTGTTTTGTTTTTTGGTGGGGGTAGATAATTAGGTTTACTTGTTTATTTTTAGAGGAGGTCCTTGGGGATTGAACTGAGGACCTCATGAATGCTATGCATGTGCTCTACCAGTTGAGCTATATGCTCCCCACCCCCACAATCTGTATTTTGGATTATTTCTTTAAGATAAATTTTTCAAAAGTGAAATTAAGTGGGCCTAGGGATACAGATTTTTTTAAAGTAAATATACCCAAACTGCTTTCCAAAGATGTTCTATTAATTTTTACTTAATGTAATTTGACCCTGAGGCATTCACATTTTTTATCTAGGTACTTTTTAGAGGGGAAAAACTAATAAAATTATACATAATTTGCTGAAGATGATACACAGTATTTTTTGGGTAAATTTCTAATAAGTATTTTATTTTTAACATTTGTAATTGCATACGAAAACCCCAGCAGTTTGTAGTCTCAAAAATATCATTCATAGGATTAGAAGAAAAAATTTTGCATGGGCTCTTAGGTTATCCTGAAGAACTAGAAAATGATATCCTGGCTAATAGTTAATTTTCTTATTTGGTACAATGTTAAACTAAGAGCCAAAACTAATGTCTTCAAGGCTATCAAATTTTATTACAGACTTTTGATTTAGTTTTAAGCATTTGTATTTTTAGAACAACTAGCTGATTATTATTTTTATAATTAGGTGGTGAATCAGGATTGGTCCTCTAAATTATCTTCATATAGCAGACTTTGGGATTGCTTTGGGCAAGAGAGATTACATTTATTAGGAAATCCAAATAAAAGGAGATGTGTGGCCATTGTTTATGTGATTAATTTTTTATTGTGGTAAAAGACACATATAATAATTTTACCATCTTAATCATTTTTAAATGTACAGCTCAGCAGTATTAAGTATTTATATTGTGTGAAACAGATCTCTGGAAGTTTTCGTCTTGCAGAACCGAAACTCTGTACTCTATAAACAACTCTCCTTTGCTCCCTTCCCCCAGCTCCTGGTTACTGTCATTCTGCTTTTTATATCTCTGAATCTTGACTACTTTAGATACCTCATATAATTGGAATCATACAGTATTTGTCATTTTTGTGACTGCCTTATTTCACCGAGTATAATGTCCTTAAGTGTATTCGGAAAAAGTTTCAAACTTCTGTTCACTCTCTGTATTGTAACAAGCCCATTTAATTTTAATATACATGCCCTATTTTGTTATTTCAGTATTATTCACAGTGCATAGCAAATTGATCCTAAGTGCTTTCCAGATGAACCAAGTTCACTTCTGATAGATTTTATTAAGTGTATCAGGTAAATTTAAAGTAACACGTACTGCTATAGTAAACTCTAAAATCTCTGGTTTAAGACAATAAAATTCCATTTCTCAGTCAGAGAACAGTACAATATGGTATTGAGTGGATGGCATACCATGCTATGACTGAGAGACCTCAGCCCCTTCTAGCTTGTGGCTCATCGAACCTCTGGGACAGCACTTCAAACTTTAATGTTCATTAGAGTCACTTGAAGGACTTGCTAGACCATAGGCCTAGGCCTCATCCCTAGTTTTTCATTTAATAGGTTTGACGGGGAAATACCAATAACTTGCATTTCCCACAAGTTCCCAAGTGATGTTGTTGCTGCTGTTTTGGGGACCATACTTCAATACCCCTGCCCTGGAGCTGAAGTTGAAAACTGCTGCTAGGGCCTTGGTTTCCTTTTGCTTCCAGATGATGGATAAAGAAAGAATCATATTTATGAGGCTTCTGTGAGTCCAGCCTGGACCTGATATGCACTGCTTCTGCCCTACTTCCTCTGTCTAGAAGTGAGTCCCATGGCCACAGTTAATTGCAAGCGAGACTGGGAAATAAAGCCTAGCTCTAAGGCCAGGAAGAAAAGCAACCTGGCGTTAGGGAACACATAGCAGTGCCTGCCACACACAATTTCTAAATAGAAGTACCTTAAATTTATTTTTTAATGTAACTTCAACTCAAAAGTGCTATGTTAAATTAATTAATCTGGAAGTTGTTGAAATTTATTTTAAAGTTGATGATTTTGGTGAGAGGTATTTGTGCAGCAAAGACAACCTGAAATAGCTCAAAGATAAAGACAAAAAATTGTTTTTCATGGTTAGTTTTATTTTAAAAAAAAACTCAGGTGTATTTTCACTAGTGAATCTGTATTTATGTCATTAGTGAATTCTCTATTGTATAATTATGTAAAGTTGTCCATGTCTAAAATAAAATTATGAAAATACAGAGCACCAGCACCAGTTAATCATCCACATACTATCTGAATATCTCCCTTCAAGAAATCAAATGTAAGTATTGTTTACTTTATAGTTATACTTCAGTATTTAATAGCAGAGCAACATTTTGGAAAGAATGTGGCTTTAGAATCAGTCTTAGGTTTGAATCTCGCTTTGCTGCTTACCTGGCATATTGATATTAATGAGTTATTCAACATTTTAAGCTCCTTTTTAAAATTTATTAACTAGGTTTCATAGGTTTGATATAATGTATGTAAAGTTTTTCATATAGTCCTTGGCATAAAATAGACAATAAATGGTAGGTATTGTTATAATTATCATTAAAATTAAAGTACATTTTCGTAATGAAAGGATATTTTGAATAGTGAACATATTAGTTCTTCAACAGATATTCTCTATTTTCTAATTCTAAGACATATAAAATAAACTTTTGGAAAACATATGCCCTTTGTGCTCACATTCCTATACACACTTATTTTTTTAAAAACATGCCACATAATCAATGGATAATGTAACCGAGGATAGAGCAGACTAATCCAAGACTTAAATTTTCTGTTTTGAATTAACATTTATGCTGCAGAGAATTCCATGTATACATGAATACTGCCACCACCACCTTGCCCTTCTTTTTTAGTATCAAATAAATCTTTTCATTAAGTGAAAAAAACTTTTTATATTTAATATTGAATAACTTAATATTTATGTATTTACTATTTTAATATATTTTTTATTAAGATGTAATTGACCTACAATATTGTATTAGTTTCAGGTGTACAATATAGTAATTCAACATTTGTATACATAGTGAAATTACCACCACAGTAAGTCTAGTTACCATTTGTCACCATACAAACAAGAACAAGATTTTGTTCTCTTTTATGGCCAAATAGTTTTCCATTGTATACATATACCGCATCTTTATCCATTCACCTATCGACGGACACTTAGGTTTCCATATTTTGGCTATTGTAAATAAAGCTGCAGTGAACATAGGGGTACATATATCTTTTCCAATTAGTGTTTTTGTCTTCTGCAGATAGATACCCAGAAGTTGAGTTGTTGGATCATGTGGTAGCTCTATTTTTAATTTTTTGAGGAACCTCCATACTGTTTTCCACAGTGGCTGCACCAATTTACATTCCCACCAGCAGTGAATGAGGGTTCCCTTTTCTCCACAACCTCACCAACACTTGTTATTTCTTGTCTTTTTGATAATAGCCATTCTGAAAGGTATAAGTTAATATCTCATTGTGGTTTTGATTTGCATTTCCCTGATGACTAGTGATTTATAGATCTTTTCATGAGCCTGTTGGCTGTATGTCTTTGGGAAAATGTCTATTTAGATTTTCTACTAGTTTTTTAATCGGATAGTTTGTTTTTTTGTTACTGAGTTGTATAAGTTCTTTATATATTTTGGATCTTAACCCCTTATTGGATATGTTTTGTAGATATCTTCTTCCATTCAGTACAAAGTCCTAGCCACAGCAATTAGGCAAGAAAAAGAAATGGAAAACATACAAATTGGAAAGGAAGAAGTAAAACTGTCATTATTTATAGATGACATGATATTATGTATAGAAAACCCTTAAGACTCCACCAAAAATTGTTAGAACTCATTAATGAATTCAGTAGAGTTGTAGGACACAAAATTAATATGCAAAAATCTGTTGTGTTTCTATACATTAGTAATATCAGAAAGAAGAAGTCAAGAAAACAATCTCATTTATAATTGCATCAAAAGAATAACATACTTAGGAGTAAATTTAACCAAGGAGGTGAAAAGACCTGTACACTAAATTTGTAAGACATTTATGAAAAAAATTAAAGAAGACACAAATAAATGGAAAGATATTTTGTGCTCATGGATTAGAAGAATTAATATTGTTAAAATGTCCATACTACCCCAAACAATATACAGATTCATTGCAGTGGCTATGAAAATTTCAGTGGTATTTTTCACAGAACTAAGAATTTCACAGAAATTTCACAGAACTAGAATTCGTATGGAACCACAGAAGATCCTGAATAGCCAAAGGAATCTTGAGAAAGAACAAAGCTGGAGGTATCACACGCCCTGATTACAAACTATACTATAGAGCTATAGGAAATCAGAACTCTATGGCACTAGCATAAAAACAGACACACGGATCAATGGAATGGAGTAGAATAGATAAACCCATGCATGTATGGTCAGTTAATTTACAGTAAAATAGGCAAGAATATACAGTGGGGAAGGACAGTCTCTTCAATACTGGGATGTTGGGGAAACTGGATAGCTACCTCTAAAAGAATGAAACTGGACCACTATCTTACACCATATAGAAAAATTAACTAAAAATGGATTAAAAACTTGAAGGTAAGACTTGAAATAATAAAACTCATAGAAGAAAACATAGGCAGTAAGCTTCTTGACATAGGTCTTAGTGATGTTTTTTGGATCTGACTCCAAAGGCAAGGGAAATAAAAGGAAAAATAAACAAATGGGGCCACACCAAATTTAAAAGTTTTTCACAGTGAAAAAAATTATCAGCAAAGTGAAAAAGCCATCTACTGAATGAAAAACCTTTGCCATCAGATGAGTGCTAGCACCTGCCATGAAATCAGCTGTTACTTGTGAATGATTAATGAATCATGACTGATAATTTTTTTCATAAATTTTTTCATAACTGTATCTCTGTATCACTTTTTTCCCCTCAAGCTGTTTTGAATTTCAGTTGCTTTAAAATAATCACAACTCTCCTCCTTTCTGAAAAATAAATTTGCCTAAAATCTGGTGTCAGTACTGAAAGAATTTTAATGTGGCCTAATATTTCTGTTTTATTGGAGTTTTGTTTTTGTTTTTGTTTTTTGTTTTCCCCACTGTGGGTATATGCCTAAATTTTTGGTCCTACTCAGACCCTTTTTCAGGAGTAGTTGAAATCTAAGAAAGATAAGGAAGTTTTATTAAGAGCTTGTTGATCTGTCAAAAGTTTACAACATTATCTTAGGCCTGCCAAACTTTACTTAAATGACAATACATGATGAAAATATACACAACTTTAATTAAATTTTCTTTTGAGGAGGGAATGTTTGCAATAGTTGGAAGTACTGGATAAGGGACACACAAACAGCTGAGAACAAGGAAGGAAGCAGATCATTTGAGTGGCCAAAATGGAGGTCCCAAAATTATGCATTAAAGTTAATGTGGTTTAGTCATAGGGTATGTAATTACACTTTTGTCACAATCTAATAAACTTATTTTTTATTAGGGCTGTCAAGGGAGGAACTGTGAAGAGGCAGCCATGTCAACAACTTGACATGAAAGGAGGAAACAGGAAAACTGAAAAACAGACATAAACTGAAGAGTAATGGCAATTTGAGCTCATTTAGTTTAAGATGAAATAGCAACGTAAACATTTTGTGCCTGATATTTTTATGTGCCGAATAGAGACTTATGCTGTTTGGCTAACTTCTCTTATAAATCCAGCAGTCACTGTTCATAAAGTTGTCTCGGTCACTAATTTTCAAACTGCTATACTTACTATGGTGGGAAAATATACACTTGTGTCCTCTTTATAAAAATAACTACACGAAAAGTTTTGGTTGGGTTGATAAACTTCATTTAGCCTGAAAAATTCACTTGCATGAAACGTTTTCTCCATGGAGGATGATGAATAAGTGGGCAATTTATAATTAAATCAGCAAAGCTCTTGAAACTCTAATAAAAATAAATTTATTCTTTAAGCAGTTTGGGAAGGCAACTACTATACCCTAATTTCAGTTCATCATCTGCTCAGTATCTTCTAAACAGACCTATTGTTGACTGTTAGCTTCTTGCCGTTTTATGCTTTTTCTTCTTCAGTTTTGAAAGGAAGTTTCACTTAATTATGTGGTTTGTGGTATGAAATTTAAATTCTGCCTCCAAGTGCCATGTGTTTGTGTGGTTTTTAGTTCTTAACTGAAACTTTGAGGTCCGTTGTAGTATTTACACTTCTGAACTCCATCCCCCCACCCCGCTCCCCCCGGAATAAAACCACCTACTTTGAGCATGGACTTTCAGAAGTGTTCAGGGGTATTTATTTGAACTAGGATTGAGAATATGAATTAAGCAGTCATATTTTATTCCTTAAAAGTTAATAAACAAGATTAAAGACTTGATACAGCTTTGGGGGGAATCTTTACATAGCTTGACATTATAGAAAAGGCTGATGAAGCATCTCTGGGTCCTGGGATTTTGTTTTTTCTTTTTTAATCTGACAACTCATATCAAAAGTATTATACTATATTCTGTTACTGTGCAATTTTAATTTAAAAAGACAGAAAATACTATCACGCAAGGGAAGAAATTTCAGTGGCTTCTTTCTGTTCACCCCCTTATTTTTATTTGGAAGCCTGGAATGATAGGAATTGCTGAGTTTGGCCTGTAGCAGTGAAGTGGCAATGGATAGGTCTCAGATGCTCAAAATTATTTTCTATATTTTTTGCAAATTAGAGATTCATTTAGGATACCAAGCTTCTTTTTAAAAAAAAAAACCCAAAGATTACATAAGATATTCCCTAACATAAGTTGCTTTAATCAGACTATATAAAAATCTAATAACAAGAAATTGGCTATATAGAATATAGAATATTTTAGTGGATACTGTGGTTGGAGAGAGATTAGCAATAGGCCCCACGTAAGTATCTCAGGGGTTTTTAAGTGTGAAAGGAATACTGGAAGGAACCTAAGATGACTTTGTGTATTTAATTACTTAAACACATAGTACTTTGTCCAAAGTAGATGCTAAGCTAGAAACCTGAAGAAAGCAGTGAAACATGTTAGTAGTTAACTTCCGTGATATTTTGAGAGTAATGAATAATTTTATTATTTCCAGAGGCAAGTGTGAATATCTCATTGTTTTGATTTGTGTTTGTCTAAGTCAGCAATGTTGAGCATCTTTTCATGTGCCTGTTAGCCATCTGTCTATCTTCTTTGGCAAAATATCTATCAGATCTTTTGCTCATTTTTGGATTTGGTTGTTTGTCTTTTTAATTTATCCAACTTCTTTTTTTTTTCCAACTTAAAAAAAATTTAAATAGCCCTATTAATCATTATTTTGCTTTTTGCTTCTTTTTTCAAATTCAAAATAGGAACTGACAACGTCTCAGAAGAGTGGTGGAAATGTTCTTCAGATGATGTATGAGAAACCTGAACGATGGTCTTTTACCTTCCAATCATATGCCTGCCTCAGTCGAATCCGAGCACAGCTTGCTGCTCTCAATGGCAAGCTCAAAGATGCGGAGGAACCTGTGTTATTTTTTGAACGATCTGTGTATAGTGACAGGTATATATAAATGATAGTACTTGTCAGTTTAGAATATTGGCTTAGAACTGGACTTTTTTCCCCCTGTTTCCTGGGAATCAAAGTAATAAGAGAGGTTGAGTTGGAGATTTGAGTTGGAAGATGGCATTTCAATACCTTCAGCAGTTTGGAACCAGTGGCATTAGGGAAGTTCTACATAATTGCTAGCTGCTATGGAAACTGCGGTGGAATGTGGTGGTCATCTCATCTCATTCAAATTTGCAAAGAATTTTTTTCCTCCAACTCTCTTAAAGTTCTTATCTGCTCTGGTTAAATCTGGATCTGTATTCTAGACTTGTACCTGGAGCAAGGAGATCATATATCTCTAAGGAGGGCTTGGAATTACCTGCTTATTTTGTGAGGGTTCTTTTACTAGCTTAAAATTGAGGTTCTCAAACTTCAGGACCCCTTTCCATTCTTACCAGTTATTAAGGAGCCCAAAGAGCTGTGTGTCTTAGTGATATTTATGTTAGTAGAAATTAAGATTGACAAATATAAAAAATTATTACTGTACTTTAAGTTAGAAATAATAAATCTATTATATATCAATATAAATAACATACTTGTGAAAATTATATTTTTCAAAACAAAAAATTAGAAAAGTAGCATTTTTTACATTTTTGCAAATCTCTTTCGTGTCTGACTTAATAGAAGTCAACTGGATGCTCATTTGTGCTTCTATTTTTAAGCTGTTGTAATATGTTCTTTTCTTTGAAGTATAGCATATAAATTAATCTGGCCTCACAAAACCCCCAGAAGGATCTTGGACTACCAGTGGTTCTCATACCATATTTTTGGGAACCTCTGACCAAGGCCATATATTCTATGGTTGGAGATACTTCTGTTATTTTTTTTCTGTTGTTATTTTTTTTTTCTGCTAACGAAAGCATCATCTGCCTTGGGTTTTAGGAGAATGTTTCATGTCTATTAGAAATTGGATCTAATTTCTTTTTTCTTTGTGCTTTTTGGAAAGAATTTATGTGTTGACGTAGACTCTCTTTCAGGTATATTTTTGCATCTAATTTGTATGAATCTGACTGCATGAATGAAACAGAGTGGACCATTTATCAAGACTGGCATGACTGGATGAATAACCAGTTTGGCCAAAGCCTTGAACTGGATGGAATAATTTATCTTCGAGCCACTCCAGAGGTGAGACTCAGTAAAAATCTGTTTGCTCCATTGACATTTCGAAGTAATAATTAGAAATCCTTTCAATGGTATGCAGTGAAGGCAATTCAGTTAACTTCACTCTCCACCTCCAAATTAGAAACTCATAACTGTGTAGATAGGAGCATTCTATTTTCTCAGCAAACTGTAAACCCAGATTTGGAAGTTGCTCTTGTAGGCGCTTTCTCTGGTCTTCCTCAGTTCCATTCTTCATTATTTGTTCCTAACTATTGCTTATCTATCATAGCTAGATTAAGAAACTTGCCCAAGCAACTCTTACAATATAGGCTTCATGAGGTGGGACTTTGGATATTTTAATTACTGTTGAATTTCCAGTGCCTAGAACAGGGCCTGAGTACATAGTAGGAGCTCAATTAAGTATTTGCTGAATCAGTGGCAAAGTTGATAGAGGTTCATTTCAAGAAATCTTTTATGGTTATTTGTGGCTTGGAATGTGGCTTGAAATGGGTAGGTGGTAGCAGCTGCAGTTGAAAAGAGACCTAGAAGACCCTTGTCAACTTGAAAGTGTGCCTTTCATGATAGGCTGTAAATAGCTATTCTTGTTTACATATGAAATTATGTAATGATTCCAGGAAGACCAAGTACATAGATGCCTTTCATAAAATTAACCTAAGAGTTTACAT
Organism: Camelus ferus; assembly: GCF_009834535.1. Classification (NCBI taxonomy): domain Eukaryota; kingdom Metazoa; phylum Chordata; class Mammalia; order Artiodactyla; family Camelidae; genus Camelus; species Camelus ferus. The sequence goes on along the minus strand of NC_045697.1, from coordinate 52,720,109 downwards.
TTGTTAAGAAATTTCTGGTTTTGCTGCTTGCATCCCCATTTTTCTCTTGTTTTTTATTCCTGGTTTTTCCCTAAGTCACAAAGTAGGCTCTGATGAACGTGTTGCTATTGAAGCTGAATTTTCAAAGAAACTAGGTTTGTAATGATTTTGTTCCTCTTCTAATATCAAGTAAGCTAGAATTTAACAATAACAATTTTGAAATTCACTTTTATTTTTGAAAAGAATTTTTCGTTTTTATTATGAATTATAGACGAATATGAAGAATACAAATAATTTCATTATGCTAGAAACATTCATAGTCAATATCTTAATGTGTAAAACAAAATTTTATTTCATCAATATTGTTTATGATATCATTTGATTAGAGGATCATTTAAATTTGAAAAGAGGGGATTTATAATAGACTTTGAAGCACAGTTTGTATACTGAACCTTTTAATTTTTTGTTTTTTAAACAAACTTATTTTATGCAGTATATTTCAAGTATGGATGTCAAAAGTTTATAGACATATTTTGACTTACTTTTGAGAGTACTCCTTGGTTCAGAGCCACCAGGTGGTTGAAAAGCATAGGGAGGGAAAAAATGAACTATTCCACCTTTCTAGTAGAAATAAATAGAGATTTTGGCTGGCACAACTAAAGAGACACTGAAGAAAAAAAATTTAATGACAGCTGACAAGAATAAGTGTTCCTTGCCTCCCTCACTCCTCTTATCCCTTACTGCTTGCTTTTAGAAATGCTTGAATAGAATATATTTACGGGGAAGAAGTGAAGAACAAGGCATTCCACTTGAATACTTACAGAAGCTTCACTGTAAGCATGAAAGCTGGCTCCTGCATAGAACACTAAAGTAAGGTTTCCTTATTCTTATTTACTCTTATTTTTAATACCTTTATCAAACATTAATCCAAACAAGTACAGTTTTTCCTTTTCAGCCATTTTTATTTATTAGTTTTGTAGGATCTCCCAGAATTAAGTGGATTTTTTTTTTTCCAGGGGGGTGGTAATTAGGTATTTATTTATTTATTTAAATGGAGGTACTGGGGATTGAACCCAGGACCTTGTGCATGCCAAGCATGCACTTTACCACTGAGCTATACCCGCCCCACTAGGTGTGGATTTTGATTCTTTTTATTTTCTTAAAGTCTTTGTAGCTAATCTCCCCCAGTGTTATTTGCGACATAATATATGGAATTTCACAAGAGTGATAAAGTAGGAAATATATCTATATACATTATTTAAGTACAAGCATACCTCATTGTATTGCACTTTGCTTTATTGCACTTTGTGGATATTGTACTTTTTACGGGTGGAAGGTTTTTGGTAACCCTGTGTCAAGCAAGTCTCCCAGAACCATTTTTCCAATAGCATTTGCTAATACTGTGTTTCTGTGTCACATTTTGTAAATTCTTGCAATGTTTCAAACCCTCTGCCAGCAAAAAGATTACAACTTTCCAAAGGGTCAGATGATGGTTAGCATTTTTTAGCAATAAAGTATTTTTCAATTAAGGTATCTACTTTTTCTTAGACATAATGCTATTGCACACTTAATAGGCTGCATTATAGTATAAATGTAACTTTTATGCTCACTGGGAAACCTTTTGATTTGTGTGACTTCTTTTGTTGTGATGTTCACTTTATTGCAGTGGTCTGGACCCAGATCTGCAGTATCTCCTAGATATGCCTCTACTCTTTTTTTTTTTTTTTTTTTTTTTCTTTTTTGATGGGGGAGGTATTAGGTATTACTTATTTATTTATCAGAGGAGGTACTGGGGATTGAACCCAGGATCTTGAACATGCTAGGCATGCACTCTACCACTTGAGCTATACCCTCCCCCATGCCTCTACTCTCGTTCATAGAGAATTTTAAGGTATTTCAAATTTGTTTCTTAGATCACCGTACTTTGTCATTAATCAGATCTTAGTTCAAATCCATCTCGCATATTAATGTGCAACCTTAGGCAATCTCTGAGCCTCAGAGTGACCTCCCTGAGATTCAGTTTTCTCATCTTTAAAAAAAAAATTCCTACAACATTGTAAAATGATTATAAATCAATAAAAAATGTTAAACAAAATTCCTACTTTATGGTATGATTTTGGTCTTTGAGGAGAATTACATTTCACAGTGCCTAGCTTTATATAATTTTATACCTGAGGTTTTGGATATGTATAGTAAATGTAGGTGAGAAAAAAGTGACTGCCAGATGAAGTACTTGCAGGATAACTTTAATATAAAATGATTGATAACATTTGATTTTCCAATGATGACATAAGAATAAACTTTTAGTGTTTCTCTTTTATTTACTGCCTTTTCTAATTATTTTGTTCATCTCTCCTTAAATAGAACCAACTTTGATTATCTACAAGAAGTGCCTATCTTAACACTGGATGTTAATGAAGACTTTAAAGACAAACATGACATTCTGGTTGAAAAGGTAGATTTATACAAAGACTATAAAATAACATTTGTTTTATCTTGTCTAAAGAAGTGTTCTAACTTGTGAGAAAACAATTTTATAACAAAAGATTACATAGAGTTACAGTAAGAGACAGTGAAGAGCTTTAGAGGGATATGGACTGTTTAGATTCTCATCCTAACTTCAAATTCTAGCTTTGTAACACTACCTAAAATAAAGAACTTCCTTTTCCTTGAGTTTCTTCTGTAACACAGAGTTAATTAACCACATTGACAAAAGTTCTTGCTCACCCTCTTCTCTGCTTTGTTCTCTTTTCTTCCCCTCTTCCCTATACCACCAATCTTCAGATATTTTAATAATAAACTGTGAAATTAATCTTTTTCTACTAAATTCAGTATAGAAGATGTTTGAAATTATAGGATATAGATCTTATTCATTTTTATATTTAGCTTAAGTCTTGAGATTAAAGATTTTTAGGTTTGAGTTTTATTGGGGACCTTGTCAATGGTGAATTGGCATTGTCTAATCATTGAGTCATTGTCTTAATCAGAGTTAATTTATTCTCTAGATATTTGGGAGTTGACTATATTCTGTTGGGTGAAAGATGCTCATATTGATAAAGGGGCTGAGAGGGAACCTACTGATGAACACTTGAGAGACAATAGTAATGGGAATTGTGTAACAAATGTCCCTGTATCCATGTTAATTAACTTAGTGATCTAAGATCTAAAGAAGAAGCCACATTTTTTGTTTGTTTAGTTTTGAGAGAAACTTGATTTTTCTTTTTGCTTGTCACAAAATATCTGTTGTTTACTGTAATAGATATTTAACATTCATAAGGGATAGGTATCAGGAATTTTGAAAATTTCAGCATATGGATAACTACTATAGCATATCATTATGTTCCCCATGATACAAAGAAAAGCATATCTGGAAAATTCAAGTGACTTCTTCATACTAATTAATGATAAAAATATAGGATAGAATTCACTTGTGATACTGTTAAAATAAATTAAAAAATTAAGTCAGCCATGGCAGTACTAACAGCCAACCATCATTTTAACTGAATGAATCTGTAAAACCACTTTTTAATTTTATCTAACACTTCTGTGTTTTGATTAATAATCATTTTATGTTATTATTTATTTTTACTTTCATTAATAATGCTAAAAGTTGGCTTTCTTTTTCAGGTATTTTTACAAGGCAATAATCTTTGTCTATTCAGGAGAATTACTGTGTAGTCTAGAATATGTAGAGAATAGTGTATCTTTTGCAGGGGCTAGGTAATTAAGTTATTTATTTATTTATTTATTTATTTACTTACTTACTTACTTACTTACTTACTTTAATGGAGGTACTGGGGATTGAACCCAGGACCTTGGGCATGCTAAGCATGCGCTCTACCACTGAGCTATACCACTCCCTTGACAATAGTATCTTGTATTGTGATGTTGATCAGTTGGCTAAGTTCATTCACTGCTTATGACCTTTCCTCACACATTAATATTACAACACGTATATATGATTCAGATCTGTGCTTCAGAAAAATTATAAATCTATTATATAGATTACATACACAATCAGGACCTTTGGAGTTATTTAACTCATTGCAGATATTAATGTTATCAATGCTAAAGCTGTACATGTCTGTGGCCTCTAATATTATAAAGAGATAACAAAATTAGTGTTATGGCTGTTTAGAACTGTATCAATCTTAGATGCAGATTTAATAACTCCTGTAATGGCATTTTAGGTTAGTCATCTTTTACTATTGAAATGTTAATATTTCCTCTGAAAGTAAATGCTCTGGCTTTGTGATAGTGTTAACTTATAAAAGTGTGATTCTTCAGCTGTTAGATACTTTTAAAAGAAGATGAATATTAGATACCTCAAATTAGCCAATGAGTTATATTAACATTTTTTCCTCTCCTCAGGTAAAAGAATTTTTGAGCACTTTGTGATCTTGCTGAAGACTACAGGCAGCCAAATGATTCCAGATACTTCAGCTTTGTGTATCTTCATAGCTCCGTATTTACACAGCTCTCTCTAGAAAACCCAAGTTTTTAACTGTTTTTGTTAAAAAAGAAAATTTTTTTTGATGACTTCAATACAAAACTTTATAACCAGTTTTTTTTTTTCTTTTTTGCGGGTTTGAAAAAACAAAGACATTTAATTATTCTTTACAACAGGAAGTCTGGAGGTAGATGGTTCCAGAATCACTATAGTAGCTAAGCTACATTATGAAAGACCCAGCCGCCTTCTGTCTTTCCCCTCTGTTCTCCTCCTCAGCGGGTTGACGTTTTATTCCTGGTGCTTCTTGTCTCGCTGACCAGTTTCTTAATTGCAGACTTTAATGTTACATAGTAAGTGGTAATGTATCCTGTGTAAATTAGTACACCTATTAAAAATTGAAAAGTGGAATTTAAGGAATCCTTAGAAAAAGGATTATGAGGTTTTATTTTAAACACTTTTGATCAGGTGTCTTCCCTTCCACTGTAGTTTATGTGGAAGATAAGACCATGTTTAGTATTTAATCACTTCATTGATAGTTATTAATATAACATATTTGTAGAGGAGGTTAGACTTTGTTCCCAGTTTTTAATGGCATCACTTATAAGTCATTTAATCTTTTTCCTGCCTTTGTTTCTACAGCTGTGGTGTGGGTGAGACTTCATCTTTTTGCATGGGATTTTGGAGGGTTAAAGTAGAAATGTTTCTATACTTAAAAGATAACTGAAGATTATTACATGAGCATAGAGATTCAGTTTCTTTGGAACTTAAAATAGCTACTTGCTTTTTCCCTTCTCAGACCATTCTTTTGGAAACAATACTTAAAAGGTTGATTTAAGCTATGATTGCCTTTAAATCATTTGAGGTGGAAGAATAGTTTTCCCTGAATTTCTTCCCATTTTTATAGGCAAAATGTTAATAGGACATAGTGAGGGATTAGTTTTTCCGTGTTATTCTTTATTGACCCTCTACTGGGAATAAGTAGTCTTTCTTCACCTTTACGCTTGGTAAGAAGTCAAAAGGGAAACTGAAGACAGTATCTTCTTAGCAATTGAGTCTGTTTAGTTAGAACTAACTCCTGCTTCCTGCCTTATCCTACTTTCCCGACTGTCTGGAGTAGTTAGGCAACCTGCTATTTTAAAGTTTTATTTACAAGTAAGTAAAAGTCACACATTTCTACTTTGAAAACATCATAATCACTCTTCAGTTTATAGTTTGCTTTCTTCTCTGTTGTGTTATACTGTCAGTTTTCCCCCTTCTAAGAGAAATTACTGATAAAAATGATCTTGCTTTATGTTACACATCTTGAAAGCAAAATCATTTTTTGTTGATTATATATTAGAGAATACACATGTTAATAAAGAAGACAAGGGGTACAATAGTTGTAATTTTTAAAAATGTGTGGATTCATTTCAGGTATGTATATATAGATTTAGGTATGTAAGTATAGATTTTTTTCAACTTTATTTAGTAAAAATGTGCAGTGTGTTTGTATTTAACCTTTCTGCTTGACATTTTAGAAAAATTCTATGGTTTTGAAATGAGAGGAAGAGTTACTTTTACTTTGAAACTATAATTTTCCTTTTTAAAATGTCATCTTTTGTTTTTGGTTTCTTAATATTCAAAGATGATGATTTATCAAATTACACAGTCTAGATGCACTCATCTTTGAGAGAGAGACTTGGTTTCAAATCTGTAATTGCCATGAATATTTGAATTGTCTCATGATATTGTATGGGTTTGTTTTTGTTTGACATAAATGAGTTTGTTTGCTAAATTAAATATTTGCTTAATAAATAAGTATAAATCATATGAACTCTAATGGAGCTACACTCATTGAAATGATTGTATCTTTTTTAGAAATAAAATTTATTCTACTTTTGAAGAAAATTATGACTATAAAAATGTTGACAATGGTTTATATAAATTGACATTGGTTTTATTTTAAGTGGAGACATATTTCAGAGATTTTTCTATAAACTTTAAAAATGGTTAGCTTAATGACTTTTTAGATCTGTAAAATTGAAAAGCTAAAAAATGTATTATTTGTCATAACTCAAAATAAAAGCTTTACCACTTTTATTTTGGGCGTAAGGGTATTGAGCCAGATGGTGCGCATTATCTTTTGGATCCTGTCTCCCATATCAGATCATCTCCCATCAAAGTATATGTTCTACTTTTTATAGTTTACTCTTCTAAAAGGTAATTAGTTGTACAAGGCTTATACCTTCATTCAGAGTTTTTTCATCTTCTATGCCCAAAACTTAGAGCACTGTTTACCAAGCCCCTAGGTCTTGGTAAATTAGGTCTGTGATATTTTAAAGGACAAGGAGTCCCAAAGTGTTTTTCACATAAAGGTGTAAATCTCATTATCTCCAGAAAAATGCTAGAAAAGTTTCTTAAAGTTTTTACAAATCCTGGTAGGTAATAGCCTTCCTCATTTGAAAAAATGTTACTACTCTTTAAAAAAAATTTTTTTTTGGAAATAATTTTAGACTCACAAAAAGTTACAAAATTATTAGACTTTCTGTGTACCCCCATGATAACGTTTTACTTAACTATGGTATATTATCATGTCTAGGAAATTGACTTTGGTACACTGCTATTAATTAAACTACAGAACTTATTTTTAATAGAGCTTATTTATTTATTTTTTTTTAGAAATTTTAGGTTCACAACAAAGCTGAGTGGAAAGTACAGAATTCCCATGTACTTTCAGCCCCAACACTTGCACAGCCTCCTCCAATGATCAGCATCCCCGACCAGAGTGGTACATTCGTTGTATTCAGTGAACATATATTGACACATCATTATCACTCAAAGTCCATAGTTTGCATTAGGATTTACTCAGTGTTGTATCTTCTATGGGTTTTGACAAATGAATAATGACATGTCACCACCATTATAGTTTAACTGCCCTGAAAATCCTCTGTATTCTGTTCATCCCTCCCTTCCCCCTAATCTCTGCCAATCACTAATCTTTTTATTGTCTCCATAGTTTCTCCTTTCCAAGGATGTCATAGAGTTGGAATTCAGTAGGGAGCTCTTTCAGTGGCTTCTTTTACTTAGCAACTTGCACTTAATTTCCTCTATGTCTTTGTGGCTTGGTGATCATGTCTCTTTAGCACTGAAAGAATATTCTGTTGTCTGGTTATACCACAGTTTATCCACTCACCTACTGAGGGACATCTTGGTTGCTTTCAAGTTTTGGCAATTATGAATAAAGCTACTATAAACAACTGTGTACAGGTTTTTGTATGGATATAAGTTTTCAGTTCATTTGTATAACTACTAAGGAGCGGAAATGCTGGATCATATGTTAAGAGTATGTTTAGGTTTCTGAGAAATTGCCAAACTGTCTACCAAAATGGTTGTATCATTTTGCCTTTCTACCAATAAGAGTTCCTGTTGCTCCACATACTTACCAGCATTTGTTGTCAGTGGTCTGGATTTTAGCCATTCTAATAGGTATGTGGTTGAATCTTCTTTGAATTTGTAATTCCCTAAAGACATATGATGTTAACTATATTTTCCTATGCTTACTTGCCATCTGTGTATCTTCTTTAGTGAGGTATCCATTAAGGTCTCTTGCATGTTTTTCAATTGGGTTCATTTTCTTAATACTGAATCTTAAGAGTTCTTTGTATGTTTTGGGTATTAGTCCTTTATTAAATGTGTCTTTGCAAATGTTTTTTCTATCTGTGGTTTGTCATATTCTCTTGATACTGTCTTTTGTAAAGCAGATGTTTTAATTATAATAACATCGAGCTTATCAGTTATTTCTTTCATGGATCATAGCTTGTGTTGTATCTAAAGCATTACATACCTAAGGTCATCTAGGTTTTCTCCTGTTATCCTCTAGGAGTTTTACAATTATGTGTTTTATGTTTAGATTTACGATCCATTTTTAGTTAATTTTTTTGAAGGATGTAAGGATTGCATCTGGATTCATTTTTTTTGCACAAAGAGATCCAGTTGTTCCAGCACCATTTGTTGAAAGACTATCTTTGCTTAATTAAATTGCCTTTGCTCCTTTGTTGGAGATCAGTTGACTATAATTATGTGGGTCTATTTCTAGGCTCTCTATTTTGTTTTATTGATCTATTTGTCTATTCTTTTGCCAATGCCACAGTCTTGATTACTGTAGCTCCATATTAAGTCTTAAAGTTGAGTAATTTTGCATTTCCTAGAAGCATGAGCTACTTAGGTTTAATAATATTTTGGGTGCTTTCTGAAGCTATCCTAATAAGATTTTTCTTTTAATAATTTATTTGTATAATACAGTCATTTTTTCTCATCTTCAGTTAGATAGTTGAATATTGAAAATGAAGGCACATTTGATATAATTCATTTTTTTCCTTATTCTGTGTAGTTCCTTGGAATGTTGTCATTAATTATAAAATGTATTAGTACTGAGATTAGTAATGCCAAAAATGTTTAAATACAGTCTTCACTCATAAGAGCTGTTCAGTTAATAACTTTCTATCATAATATCTCTTAAATGATTATATCATTTTTCAGACAATCACCTATTTTTCTCCTTGGATAGAAAGGCTCTTCCCACTTCAAAATACACTAAACAAGTTTGCAACCAAGAACAATATTTAAACATTGTCATCTCAGACAAAAACAATAATTTACTTGACACTTCCTACACAGAGATTATCATTTTGAAGACATTTGAATTGTGTATCTGGCTATTTTGCTTTGATTAAGTATGTCAAATGAGAGGATGAAAAGGTTAAATCTTCTAGAACTCTGGTCTGTTATGTGCAGATGCCATTTTCATGTGTTCTAAAGTTGCCTAGAGGTGTTTTCATGTGTTATAACTTAATTTTAAGTAGAGTTTGAACGCATTAGTTCCCAAAAGGATGGAAAATTGGTGGGGGGAAATGGTGCAGAAAGCAGAATTTACCTTCCAAAGAATGATTTCTTTATTTCACCCCACCATCACCAACTATCAAGTTTTCTTCCTGGGCAAGTACAATAAACCTTGTTTAGAATATATTTTATGCACAGTCTATATTGTGTGTTACTTATAAACTTCTATTATTCAGTTGATACTTTTTTTGTATCCTAGAGTATAATATAATGTGCCCTATTAAAATGAATGGAAAATTTTATTTAAAGCTTTTTACTTAGTGACAGTGCTTTCAGGAATAAAAGACATTAATTGAGGGATAGGTATGTAATTTGAATTTGATTCAGTTTTGCCTACTCCCTTTCCCCTAGCTTTTTAAAGATTATTGTGACTACAGCTCTGTAATTGTATGCTTAATGAGGTATAAATTCTTAATATGATATTGATATTCTCAGAATATTTTCTGTCATTGAAGATTTGGATTTGGTTCAAAGATTTCACAAAATATTAACACCAAGTTCTGGTTTGGCAGATTTTGAATTGATAAAGTGTTTCTTTTAAGAATTAAGACTATCCTCAAAAAAGATTACTAGCAGTATGGCTACTCTTTGAATTTGTTTAATTTTAGTTCTAGGTGTGGAATAAAATAAGTACTATACCAATCAGTATCCATTGCACTAGAATAAAAGGTGATAATTAGAAGTCAAAGTAGGTAACAGTATTTTAGTTTTTGGTATAGTTTTATAATGAGCTTAAAAACGTTTTAGATATAGAACAGTAAGTACCATAAATAGAATAAAAGTACACATAAATACTAGATATTAAAATCCTTTCATAACTATTTTAACCTTGGAGTCTGTTGTAGACAGAATTTATCACCATTTTACTGATGTGAGAACCTAAGGAATTTCTCAAGATTCCACAAAAAATTAAAGCTGAAAAAAGAACCCAAATATTATGACTTTCTAGTGATGGGGTTCATTTTGTTTTAGTTTGTTTTATTTTTACCTCTGCTCTTTATATCTAAGGTCATTTTTCTCTTCTTCCCTAACTGGGCAGTATTTAATCCCCATTTAAAGTAGCAATTTGAAAATAAAAATCTAATAACGAAAGTAGCTTAAGTCCATGATGATTTCATACTTAAATCAGTAGTTGTAGTCCTTTGCCACATGAGGTCATTATATACTTGGTTCTCTCCTCTGCTTTGGCTGTAATCCAGGCATCATTATCTTGATGGTGAGTGGCTAAGAAGGATAAGAGCTGATGAGAGGTCTTTTGCACTGCCAGAGCAAAAGCATTAATAGATTAATAAAAACTTTATTGAGTGAGATTGTATGTATACAGATGTGGGGGGAAGAAGAAAATGAGCTGTTGGATTAAATATAGGCAATCAAAAAGGCAGTGTTTTTAGAATTCTCTTACTTTAAGAAAGTCTGGTACACAACTCCCAGCTGCTTCACTAAGTATTAGATTGAATAATACCAATTGGGGTTTTTTATGGGATAGTACTCGGTTAGATAATTATGCCTAACAGGTTGCCAGGAAATTTAATTTTCTAATGTTCACTCTTTAGACTTTGTATCAGAAGCTATTTTGCAAAACTGTTTGCCATTTACTTAGCAATTATGTATACAAAGAAACTTACAGTTAGTATTTCTACTCTACGAAACTACATGGAGCTCAGATGATTATTTTTCCAAGAAGAAAGTTTTACTTAACAAAACTGTGATCTAAAAAGTGATTCAGTAACAGAGGTAGGTGAAACCTGTTCTTCAATTGACCCATCTTCCGAAACATACCACCTTTTCATGTCACTTGACGTCACTTCACAATGGTGGTGGTGATGCTGGTGTTTTGGTGATATACATGTGTGTGTGCACTGTTGTTACTGTTATCCTTTGTTTAAACTAATAAGATTCAGTCAAAGGTGAAGCATCTCCTAAAGCTACTGTTTTGTTCTTGCTGTTACTGTCAGCTGGAGTGGACTCCCTTTATGTTAGAAGAGTAAATTAGGAAATTGGCTAATGTTATGAAACAATTTATGCTTTCACTTGGCTCAGCAACACGACTTTGGTATGTTATACTGTGCTTAAAATACTAGCTGTTAAACCACTGGCTTGGGGATAGCGTGGACAGTATGGCCGTAAGTTACTGTTGTGTTGGTGGTTGACAAGAACTGGTTGCTAGATTAGTAAGTGAATGAAACCTGTTAACTAACTTTTAACAGATTGACCTTAAACAGGCAATTGAATATTGCCCTCTTCAGAATGGTTATCTTGAAAGACTATACTTATTCCAAAGATTCTGCCATTATTCAAAACACTTGTACCCTTGGACCCGAGTTTAGAGTCTGAGTCATCTATTTCTCCAATGTTGAGTCAAGTTCTTTTTTTGTGCTTGACTGGATATAGTTTTTTTTTTTAATGACAGTAAATCATTTAGTGACAATTCTTAAGAACAAAATGGGTAGTAAAAGTTGAAAAAAGCTGTTTTTGGCTATAAAAAAAGGTAACAATAGGCACTTAGATCCTTTTTTTTGTTCAGCTTATGAAATATATGTGAGGGAAATTCATATTTTTTTTTACTAATTCAAGTGTTTTTGACTAATGGCAGACTCTAAACTGAACATATAACCTCTTGGTATGGTTACTTTGAATGCACTACTTTGTGTAGAAGGTTCTGGTGTAGTTAAAACATACCCAGACATTGTATCTTACTGTGTTTACATCAGCCAGCAGTTAAGTGAGAATTTATCTTTAGTGGTTTAACATCACAGAGGCAATACTGATTAAGAACACAGGCTCACAAGACAGACAGCTGGCTTCAAATCCTAGCCCTGCCACTTATTGTCTAACTTTAGGCAAGTGATTATAATCTTGGGCAAGTAATACTTGTTAATTTCTTTGTAAGAGGGCTAGATGTAATACTACCTACATAGAAAGTTGCACAGTTTTAAAGTGTAGTATATATAAAGCATTTAGAACAGTGCTCAATACATGTTAGCCATTACTATTAGTACTTTTATTTCCTTTCATTCAATATCTTAGTTGCTGAAAGCATCTGGAAAACTGTTAAGTTTGTGCAGTTATTTAAAGAAGAATGAATGAAGTGAAACTATAGTAGGATATTCACTGTATTGTTTAAGTGGAAATAGTTATGGTATGTATCTCCCCCTTCTCCCTCCCTGGTGCGTGTATGTTTGTGTGGAGACAGATTCACCATACTTCACTGTGGTTACCTCTGGTGACTGGGACTGGAGTGATGGTTGAGATTCTTGGGAGAAGGTCTTTGGCATAAAAGTTTTAAATTAGGCAATTCATTTACTATTAAATTTATTCATTCAGCAAATATTTATTGACTTCCTACTGCATTCCAGACTGATGAAGGAACATGTAAGTTGTTAGGAATTACTCTTCCCCTTGAGGGAATTTGAAGCTACATAAAGAAAATTAGGTTGCTATCCAAGTTCTTAGCATTTTCCTTTATTTTTATTTTCTGTACTTTTATTTAATTTTTTTTAGATATAGAACACTTCATGAATGTGCATGTCATCCTTGTGCAGGGACCACGCTCATCTCTGTATCATTCCAGTTTTAGTACATGTGCTGCCGAAGCGAGCACTGTACTTTTATGTTTTGGGTGGTGCAGAATATAAACATTTTTGGTATCTCCACTAGTATTTCAGGAAATTATAATTTCTCATTTGTGACTAGAATCCTGCTAATTTTGAAATAAAGTAGCATTATTTTCAGATTATAAAAATAATAAATATTTGTTATGGAAAACTCATGAGAATTTGATGCTTGATACTTCTAACATCAAGAGACCTTCCTTCTCTTGGGAAGTAGATGAGATTAATTGGCCATATTTTATCTATTGTTTTTAAGCAAGATGCATAAGGATCTTTGTACCCCTTTCTAGAAGATAGGTTGCAATGAAGAGACCTCTTAATGCCTATAAATTATCTTTGAAGTCTGTTTAGAAATTGCCTTGCTCCTTCTATTTTTGTTAAGGTTAGGAAGAAATCTATTATTCTTTTCTTATTTGAGTAAAAGAATATTATTAGTGTTAGGAATCTAGTATTTCTGCCCTGGGGAAGTGATAAAGGGCAGAATGCTCTGTTCCCCTCCACCCACACCCAAACTGTTACCCAGATGTTCCTATGAGTGAATGGCTATAGGCTAGAGGCAAAACTCCTGTGTTGGTCCCATAGTTGGTCAGAACCCCAGGATTATTCAGACATTAAAGAATGCTGTCTTTTTTTGGTGGAGTAGTGCAGGTAATTCCTAGGTAATACAGGGTATTATTTAATAGGGACCAAAAAGGAAGTGAATGAAACCCTTGACTAGTCTTGGTGTTCTGCAATTTCTATTTTATTGCAAACAAAGTAATCAAGGTAAAAGAAAGAGGGGAGGCATTTCTAATTTCATGGGTCCTAGAGCAATATTTAGTATAGAAAATTAAACAATCTAGAAGATTATAAAGAAAAAAGTATAGTCTGCTAGAAATCTTACCTCATCCCTGCCCACCAGTTCACTGTATATAAATCCTCATAGGTTGCACGTATGCATAGATATAGACCTAATTTCTACATTTGTATACATTTGTAATCTTTAGAGGGCTTTTGTTTATATTCAGAAACCAAAATCCTGAATTCCACATTGAAAATATTACTGTAATAATACAGAGTTTTTTAGACTAAGATTGGATTATCAGCAAAATTTACTGACTTTCATGTTTAGTGAGAGATACTTGTACCCAACTTAATGGGCACAAGCTGAAAGTTCTATAAATTAGAATTTAGATATATTAACGTTTTTCCAGTGATTTGTAATTTGAGATAATTTTTTTTAAACTCCACTTGATTTCCAGTTGGCAGTGACAGTAAGCCTAAACATTTTTCTTTGAGTTATAAAAGTACAACATGCCCATTAAAACAATTTGGAGATTGCAGAAATGTTAAAATAAGATAATCCCTGGATCCCATCATTCAGAGGTATCACTGTCCTAGCAGACTATATCGTCTTCCAGTTTTACGTACTTGCATCTATAAAGAAACATTTTTCTTTCACCAGACTGAGACCACATGATAGATTCAATGTTCTGTCTTGCTTTTTTTTCCCCTTAAAGTATATTGTAAAAAATTTTCTTACATCTAAGTTATCTTTGAAAGTGCAGTTAAACTCATAATTTCTTGGCTCTTTAAAGTTTGAAATGTACAGAAATTAAGAGAAGAAAAAATATCTGTAATCATACCACTGAGAGATAACTAATTACACATTAGTATTTCCTGCTAAGCTGTGAGTTTCTTTGCTCCCACCTTCAAAGAGAACTTAAATATCCATGGTAAATCCTTATTTAATTTATTTTGTTAAATGAATAATAATTTTGAAAAAATGAACTTCTTTAAAGAAGTTATCATTATATAGTGAATATGATTAGTAAATTCATATTTTCACATTTTGTGCAACTTTTGCATTTGTAAAGGACCTCTAATCCAAGAAAATTTATTGTAACATTTTCTCCATAAAACATTTTACATGCTTACAAACGTGTGTGAAACTTTAAAAGTTAAATCCTTAAATGCCATTTTATGTTGGAATCTTCAGGGAGAGTGTGTGTGTGATGAATGTGGAATTTGAAGACACTCTTTATCTGGATGGCCTTGGGCAAGCTTCAACTTCTGTGAGCCTCTGTCTTATTTTCCAAATTGTAATGCTAGGGCCTCTCCAAGGCACAGGCTTGTTGTAAGGTGCCAATAAAATCTGTGAACGGACCTCTTAAATTATAAAACATATAAACGTTAATAGTTATTATTTAAGGAGCTCAGGAAAGAAAAAATAAAAACAAAGGCAGTTCTTGATTCCAACAAGTTACGGTCAGATTTCCTTTCAGAATAAATGGAAATTGGGTATGTGAACCTAGCTGTAAGAAATGCAGAATATAGTTTTGCCTTAAATTTTACATCTTTCTTGTTAGCAAAACATACAAATTTTTCTAACTGACCACATGTCCAGATCTTAGGGCAAGAGAGAACATAATTCTTTCTGTACTGTTTTAATTTTGAACAAGCCATGTTTATGGTACCTAGCTCTTAGAAGAAAAAGAAAAAGAACAAGAGAGAAATGGTATATCTGCCCACCACCACCTGCTATTTTTAGATTGGCTAGGAAGCCCTATCTGGCTGCCTTTGCCCATCTCATTTGGCAACTCTTGAGCCTGCATCATTCAGAGATAAAAGAAGCTTAGAAGGTGGAAAACTGAATTTCTTTGATTTTCCAGTCATCATTGCTGAAAAAGCGTATCACCACAAGCAATTTGAAGGACGCTGGCTGTAAGTAAAGCAATAAGTGTTTTCATTTAGTGAGATGGGCTTATGCAACAAAATACACAATGTATTTCCACCTTTCTGCCTTAATAGGGGGTGAGGGAGGTATGCGCTTTCTGTCCTGATTTGATTTTTATTCATTATCAAGAGACAATAGTTTAGAAAAAGATGCAAATACTGTGCATACATATACATATACACACAAATATGTATATGCTTATAAATTTTTATGGCCTTGTAGAATAAAATCCTTGGAAAAGTAAGGGAAACAATATGAATGTCAAGGAAAGAAGCATAGGAACAATCTGGGAAATGACTTTAAGATTAATGCAGTAAGGTGAATTTGAAAGCTAATGAAATAGAAGATTAGTAGAGATATCTAATTTTCCATTTACTTGGATAAAGGGACATAATATTATACCCATGAATCAGTTTTAAATGAGCACACATTGGGGCATTTTGTAGATAATAAAACTCAACCTATTTTATCTGTAGTTTCTATAAAGTATTCTGAAACATTTCTATTGTTGAGTATAATAATTTATCAAAAGCTCTAGTAAAAGTCAGGTTACATATGTTATGTAGTTTTTCTTTTGTCTATATTATTATTTTATTAGCTTTCTACACTAACTTTCCTTTAATTGTCAAACTTTCCTTTAATTGTCAAATTACTATTATACTATAATTGAAGAATTTTATTAAATGAGTTACCAAATATTAAGTAAGTGCTCAATAAATGTTTATTATTATAGTTGTATTGGTATTTTTAATATGTGCACAAATTCTAATAGAATTATATTAGAAAATTTATTTAAAGCCTATCATATTGCAAGCCATGTTAATTATTTTACACAACTGCCCATATTAGATGAAATTCACTTTCTCATTGCCATTCCAAAGGTGATATTCTTCTCTATCTCCAAAAGAGTTTGAGAAAAACTTATACTGTAAGCTTAGTCTTGGGTCTAGTAGTAATGTAAAATAATTTTGCCTACTTGAAAAAATTGTGGCTATATTGCTCCCTTTATATTTCTGATTATGAAGTCAGAGAGATATTATAGAGAATCCATTTACAATGACTTAAATTCAAACATAGTATTTTGTCTTACAGGCCTAACTTAACTTGTAAAGAAAGCTCGGAACATTTATAAGGAGCTTTATTATTTGCAAAGGACCTTCACATACTTTATCATTTAATCCTCACAATAACCTTGTGAGATAAATAGTAGCACTCACTTTTATAGATGAGAAAACTGAGGCTTACAGAGGTCACAATTTGCATATGATAAAGCCAGTATTTCTGTAAGAGACTGGATCACTGGAAAGGATTCTGTAGAAATGATGCCTACACGGGAAGGAATCTTGTAAAAGATCCTTGGGAGTCCTTTCAAATCCGTATTTCTGTGATTTCTGCAGTTTTAGGTGGGAGACAGCATGGTATGGTAGGAAGCACACGTGAAGAGGTAAATTTACTATATCCTGGCCATGGGCAATTAATTCAGCCCCTCTGAACCTCAATTCCTCATCTATAAAATAGGAACTCTTTAATAATTTGCAGTGTTATTGAAAGAATGAAATGAGATAATGTAGAAAAGAGCCAGGCACTTAACTGCTTGATGATAGAGCTACTGGTAATATGTGTAGATCCAAATACAGTAACACTTCCAATATAGCACACTTGCCACATAGCCCATTAGAGCCATACTTTTGGAGGAGAGTATAGTACTACTAATTAGCAACTGTTTTGGTGAATGAGGAAAATGAATGGAGAATTTAATGAAGATGTTAAAGCAGAGAAGGGAATTGCATAGAATGGAACCCATGGATATATATTTGAGATGGAGACTAAATAATCACAGTTAAAAGCAATGCAGCTGGAAGAAAGAATACTGCAGGATTAAGAAAGAGCCTGCGACCTAGCTTGTGGAAGCAAAAAGCATGAGAATCACTTGTCTAATCTTGGGCACGTTTCAGGAATGACCATGTATCAAAGAAGCCTCCAGCAACCTTTGTTGTTCAGGGAAATGGAAAGTTTCAGCAGTGGAGTGGGATGACTGACATTGGACATGGGCTTTATAGTCTGACAGACCTAAATTAAAATTTCGGCTGTGCTACTTGGTAGCTGTCTGACCTTGGATAAGTTATTTGACACCCCATGTCTCTTCTGTAAAAGAATGATAAATTCTAACTCATGGAGTTGTTTCCAAGATTAAATAAGATATATATGTAAAGTGTTTTTGTTTTTTGTTTATTGCTTCCTTTGCTAACAAAAATATAAGATCTGTGTGGACAGGGCCTTTGTGTTGTCCCTATACCTGTTGTACACATGTACTATTATACCCTTAAACATTTGTTGAATGACCAAGTGAACTTGTCAAAGAGTGTGGGGTGTCTGTATATAATAAGCCCATATGAATGATGTGAGGAAAATACTCCCAAGCTGCAGTGACATTTATAAAATTATCATGATCCATCCTTGTCTAAATTTCTATTACATTTATTGTCCAATCATTCAAGTAATATTTAATCACATCCTGTTGTATGTCCTAATCTATTTTATGTTCTATTTTCCCAAGTGGACTGTTAAGCTCATGGAGTATAGAGAATGGCATTTATCCATCATCATCCAGTCTGATGCTATGCTTGTAGATCTCCAGATTGGAATAAGAATATATGTTGTGAATTATTGGGCCACATAACCAGGAATTTATACCTGATAATGGTGATTGGTCATGGTAGGATTTTGGCTGAAGTTGAAAATATGTTCTCTTCAGTGGATATTTGTCAGATGAAAGGCTGAAAGACATGATGTCAATGGACAACAAAAGGGCAGAAAGATCTATATGAGAGTATTTATGTTCTAATCCCAGAACAGAGTGTATGTGTTGGTGGATATTTTGAGGTTTCTTGATCTCAAAAACATGATGTCTCTTGCTTCTGGGCCTTTGTGCATGTCTTTGCCTGGAAAATTTACCTTACTTTCTCTCCTTTATTTCCTAATTCCTACTTGTTGTTCAGTTTTCAGCTCAAAGTCACTTTCTCCAAGACACCTCTGCAGTACTGAACTAAGTCTGGACAAAGTGTCTCTCATCTGGGTTCCCATAGCACTCTGTGCTTCCCCTATTATAACACATACAAAAGTATACTGTAATTTTCTGTTTATTTGCTTGTGTTCCCAACTAGACAATAAATCCATAAAGATAAAAGTTGTAGATACCTTACCATTATACCATAGTACTGTGTCTATTACTCAATAAATATTTGTTGAATAAATGAATGAAAAGTGACTAAAGGAAAGGAAAAAAATCTTCAAAATAATAGCTGTCATTTGTTGGATGACTATTAAGTTACTGGGCCTTTATATAAGTTAATGTTTAATCCTTGCAACAATCTGGATGGAGCAATTGAGTTCAGAGAACTTAACTTGGTCAAAGTGATACTACTGAGATTTGAACCAGGATCTCTAGATCCAAAGCCTCTGCCCTTTCCGCTTGGTAATACCTCATGCCTTACGTTTGTATAAGTTGTTACAGTCTACAAAATTTTTTATTTCTTTATAACACCCTTGTGAAGCTAGATGTTACCTTCCACTTTATACCTAGTAACTGGCAAAGCCATGATTTTAAAATTAGATAGTTTGGAACTGCTTTCATTCCCTTTTCATAATAATACAACTGTCTCATTCTTGGGGATTCAGAGGTGTAAGGCCATTACAAAAGTGGTGAGATAATAAAATTTAAAAAATTATAAGATGTTTTTGATTCATAAATATTAGAAACAATTCTAGGTAGATATATTTTAGCAGGGCTGGAATAAATTCCATATTTTCTTTGTCATTTTTTTCCAAGAAGGGGAAAAATGAACAAAGTTGGGGATGATTGTTGTTAATACCATCAAGTGCTTTCTTCTCTTTGATATCTAATTGTTTCCTGGCCTCATATTGCTATGAGCTCAAAAATCATAGCAGCTCTACAGAAGAGATTCTTGCTGGTGGGGCAAAACGTACTGTTGGGTGAATTTAATGCAGCTCCTTCCTGCCATTGCCCTCTGGTAGCAGTTTGTTTTGCAGTTACTTTGTTTATCCCACACCCCTCAACTTGTGGCTTCTGGTAGGAGGGAGTTTAGTGGGTTTGCCCTGGAGGTCATTGACTTTGGCCACTTTTGGCCAGTGACTTGACTTTGCTCTTTACTCTCCCACCAAAAATTACTTCTGTTGAGAAGTAAGGGGAGTGAGAATAGGATAGTAGAGAGTGTTGTATTTTTGACTGAAACAAGCAGAGGCTCAGAACTAAGGAAAGTAAATCTCCACAACACCTTTCTAAAAGTAGAGAAGTCTCCCACACGTGCAGAGAAAAGAAAATTTAGTGTGAAAAGAAATTCAAATTTATTTTCTTAGTCCTGCTAGAGTCCTGGCAACTGCTTTGATCCATATGGGTCACTGGATGGTTGGGCAATACAAATGCAAACTCTCAAAAAGGAAAGAGTATTTTTTTTAATTTCAAAAAGTATTTTTTAAAAGCATTAGAAAATTACAGTTTTCTAAGACCACAATTAACCAAAATTTGATTATCTCTTAATAAAATATTAGACTTAAATGAAAGACTTCAAAACCAACTGTCAATTTGAAAATAAATTGCTCTAAAGCAAATATAATCCCAATGTATATCTTGATTATTTGCTACTGTGTTCTGCCCTGTACTGTTCTGTTAATGTTTGATGAAGCCACAGTTCATTATTTACTTTTCTTTGATCTCTACACCAGCTAAATACATTTGTGTTTCTGTTTTTCTTGTGACTTTGCATTTGTACTATCTGGCATTGGAACTTTGCTGAACAGGTAAGTTAGACCTTTTATGGTAGAGAAAGAAAAGAATGTGAGTAACCCAGGCCGAAGTAGGTTGTGGTTGAATAGAAGAAAATCCCAGGCTAGTTTTTAAAATTTGAGGTATAGTTTATATACAAATTTATAATATAAATAATATAAAATATGTCAATTTACAGTAGTCTGTAAATTTTAAACAAACATTAAAAGTAGGTATAACATGCATCTAAATGTGAGCCGTCAAATTACAGAACATTTTCAGTACCACAGAAGGCTCTTAGATGTGCCTTCCCTGACATTACCTACTCACAAGGAAAACCACTATTCTCATTTCCATCACCGTAAATTAGTTATGTCAGGAGAGCCGTTTTTACCAGTGTTTTCCACATGAGACCTCATGAATGGGAATGACTGATACAGAGCTGGCAATTGAGAGTAAGTTCAAATTCTGTGGGATGAATATGTAACAGTCATGGTGCGCTCATTGCTTCCTAAAGACAGATATTCCCAACTGGTTCTATTCAGTTCCACACTGGCCAGGGGACAGTTTTCCCTTAGGTATCCATCTCCACATAGGATGTCCAAATTCCCACATTAAGTCCCACTTGCTCTTCAAGGGACATTTTGAGTGTCCAGGTTGGTTAGATGGTTAATGTTCACAGGAAAAGGGTCAATGCGGGGTACACATTAAGAATAATTCATCACAGAGTCCTTTTCTCCATGCTCCTGGACGTAAAAAGTCCCCACTTCACTTTGAAAGGGCCTCTAGTCCTGGATCCCATCCAGGTCTGTTCTCCATCTCTGCTTGTCTTTATCTTAGCTCCAGGCATATTTACTCTTAGGAAGCAAAAAGGCTGGACTCATACACCCATACTTTTTCTGTCTCACACCTAATCTATTGGGCTTTGGGGTCTTTGTTTCTGCTTCTGGGCTAAGGGAAGATAATAATGATCTTGGAAATCGTTCCGTATCAGTCCTTACAGATTTGCCTTACTCTTAGAAGGTTGCATATGATTCCATTATATAGATGTATCCCAATTGGTTCAATATTTTGATATTTTAAATAATGCTGCATGAATATCTTTGCATATGTCTCTTCTCATTTGTATCAAATGAGGATAAATTCCTAGGAGAAATTTCTGAGTCAAAGATGTATATACACTTAAAATTTAATTTTAATAGTGCCAAATTGTTCTCAGTAGAGCTAGTACCAATTTATACTCCCACCGGCAATGTATGGTTATTCCTTTTTGTACTTGCTGAAAATTTGTTTTTTAAAAAATTTTTGCCTAGTGTTTTTGCTGTGTGGAAATTTAAAATTTTAATGTATTTAAACTTAATCAGTTTTTAATGATTTCTGGGTTTTGTGGTATATTTAGTAAGGACCTCCTTACTCTGAGTCTATGCTTCATGGTTTTTTTCCCCCCACTTTTGTGTTTTAAAAAAAATATTTAAAACTTTTATGTACTAAAAATTTATTTTGACATGAATGTGACATAATTTTTAATAGATAGCTAACCTACTTGTTCTAAAACCATTTACTTAATAATCCATCTCCCTCTGATGTGCAATGCCACCTTTATACTAAATTCTTTAATATATCTCTGTCTTTTCTAGACCTTCTATTTTGTTTCACTCATCTGTCTGTCACTCATTCAGTAGCACCACACTATTTTAATTGGTGAAGTTTCAAAATAAAAATACACATGGTGGGCTTGTTCCCCTCTTATTATTAATTTTATATTTTTAGAGTTTCCCAGCCTTTTGATTTTTTTCTCTTCCATATGCACTTTAAATATACCTCACTATTTTTCCAGCAAAAATTCTGATTGTATTTTTATTGTGATCATATTAAATTATAAATTTAAATTAGGGAGAAATGCTCTCTTCTTGATGTTGAGTCTTCCTAATCATGAACGTGGTATTAATTTTCATGTGTTCAAGGTTATTCTTTGTATTCCTTAGTAGTATTGCAAAATTTTCTCCATAGTTCTTGCACATTTCTTGTCAAGTTTATTCCTAAATATTTTGCCATGTTCTATTGTTATTATAAATGGGATTTTTATCTTTGTATTTTTAAACTGGATGTTTGTATTAATACATGTGAAGACAATTAATACTTGCATACTAATTTTGTAACCATTCACATTGCTGACTTCTCTTTTAAAAGAAGAAATTTGTCTTTTGTTCTCCCTTTAAAAGTTGAAGCAATTGATAGATGATCTACAAGTTATAATGTTTGTCTCCTACAGTATTAGGTAATAATTATGAGAATGGTCATCTTTGAACTAACATTTAAATTCATGTAAAGTTATCAAAAAGGCTATAAAATATGCTTCCTTAAAACCACCACAGCGCATATGTTTTTAGAAAGGAAATGGCATAAAGTCAAAATGCTTTTTGAAAGGGTATCTTATGTGTTCGAATCTGTCACGTATTTGTTCAAATGAATCTTCTCAGTGATAACCTTCCCTGGCCACCTATTTAAAATTGCACTGGTCCCCCACCCCATCCCCCTTCCCGGGCCTTCCTAGCCTCATGTCCTGGTTCATTTTCCTCCTTAGTGTTATCACCGTTCCCCAAGGTCCCTCCACTGGAAACAACAGCAGGGATTTTTACCTTTCTTGTTTGCTTGTTTACTGCTATATCTTTGGCATCTAGAACAATACTGGGCACATCATAAATGCTCAGTAAAAACTTGATGGATAACAGACACTTCTTAGAAATTCAGGAAAGGTGCTATAAGTGACTTGCTTGCCCCCAGGTAGATGCCGGTGTAGAATAGGAATTAATTACCTGAAGAACTAGGTGATATTTAAAATTTTGTTGTGACATTATCACAGTTTAAATTTCTGGCACATTTCTGTTTTCTCCATAGTGATGAACAAGTGTTCGAATCCCAGTGGGTTTGGGAAGATGAGGACCAGGTGGTGGCAGCTGTGAAGAGGAGACTAGGCTCAGCCATGAGGCAGCAGGAATTCCCATAAAGCTCCCTGGCTGGTATCCATTTTGAAGAACAAATTATTTTTCATTTCTTTTGCATCAATAACCACAAAAGTATTTCACTAGGAAGAGAATTCGCCAGGAGGACCTGAATCCCACAGTACAGTCTTCGTGGGAGTAGGTGACCTGCGTGTCCTTCTACTCAGCCATCTTGGCACTACCCCCCACTGGTACAATCTTAATATTGCTCAAAATAGCTGTTCTTTTCTTTGAACCTAATTTACCATTAAAATTAAACACAGAAAAATTCTTTCACTAAAGCAGCGAGAGACTTCATCTCTAAGGGAGACAGTTTGGGCTCAGAATGTAACTAAGAAAAAGGGAGGGAGGGAGAAAGGGAGAGAAAGAGAAAGGTTATGCAGTTCAAACAAATTAGCTGGTGATATTTTGTGCAAGTTCTGTTGGAAAATTGTTCTAGTTGCCTTAGTGTGGGAAAATGAGTTGCTCAGCAGTGACTGCTAAAAATACAGCAAATAGAAAGACAAGGTTGCTGGATGCTGGCACATTTGCCTGGCTAGTGCTTGGTGGTTGTTTGTTCTGCGGTCTAGTTGCAGTAGAGTGCCGATGCCTCTCCTCTGAGTTTGCTCAGGTAGGATGGGGATTAACCTGAATCTGGAGGACCGGTAACAAGGCTTAATTCAGAGGCAGAAATTGGGGATCTCCAGCTCAGACGCGCTCTTCGCTTTTGTGCTATTATTGGCACCGTGATTAGGCTGAATTTAGACTACCATTCCCATCTCACCTGATGGGAAAATAGGAGGTTACTGCATTAGGACTGAAGGAAATCATGAATGTCCGCCTGCTATTAACAATGTTTTCAGATAAAAATTACAAGAGCCATATGTTATGACCCTGAAGTGGATTTCAAAGCAGTCTGTAGTTCATCAGAACCAGTCTCTGCCCTCCTAGTATCGTGGTTCCTGTTCATGTATTCCTTTCCTTCCTTCCACTCCATCCCAGATACAAATAAAGGACTGGCTTCTTCAGTAGGGTAAAGGAAATGTAATCCCATCTTTTGTTTCTCATTTCAATCAGAGACAAGACAAAAGACCTTACTATGCTCCACAAGGTACCGCATGATCTCCACTTCTTACTGCTTTCCTCCTTGCTCACTTCACAGCAGACTGG
This sequence comes from Camelus ferus, assembly GCF_009834535.1. NCBI lineage: Eukaryota > Metazoa > Chordata > Mammalia > Artiodactyla > Camelidae > Camelus > Camelus ferus. Next base: position 52,695,541 of record NC_045697.1, on the reverse strand, counting down.
CTTCTGCTGTTCCTTGAATGCACCAGGCACACTGGTCCCAGGGACTTTGCCCTGCTGGGTGCTCCTCTTGGCATACTTACCCCCCAGATCTCTTCATGGCTTACTCCCGCACTTCCTTCAGGTTTCTGCTTAAATGTCATCTTATTAAACAGGCCTTAGCTGACCACCCTATCTACCTGCCTTTGCTATTCCTTTTACCCTGCCTTGTGTTTGGTTATTGTTTTTACCACCACTTGACAAATTATTTATTTGTTTATAGTCTGTCTGCCTGCACTAGAATATAAACTCCACCAGAGCAGGGACTTGTTTTGTTCACCACTGTGTTCTCAGTGCCTAGAATGGTATCTGACAAATGAAGTAGATGCTTGATAAATACTGGTTGAATAAATAAAATTTCCTTTAGTTCTTGACACTTTAAGGTACAGGTTTATTTGTTTTTGTTTCCTGTAATGTACTTGATTCTTCTGTAGTACATGGATGTATTTGTATTTTGCATTAGCAGGCATTTATTTTTGCAAAATATTTTGTATATATGAACTTTTAAAAATCAAACATGATAGGATATGTGTGAAGGTTCTATATGAAGCTGATTAATAAAAAATGGTCCTGGAATTCTTAGAGTATATATTTTTAATTTTGGTTTTTATCTTTTTCTACCCGTCACACTCTACGTTGGGTAGACAAAGACTAAAATAAGATATTTACTCAACTCTTCATTATCCATGCTAATGAGCAAGTTACTTGCTATGACAATTTTGCTTGTGTTTGTCATTAGACTTTTGCTCATTTTAAGAGGATCAGTATTTTGGATGAGAAATTTTGGTTATAGGCTACGTAGGGGAAAAAAGTAAGTAAGGAATAAGGTAGCAGGTGGTTTTGTTATGTATTCTGCTTAATGATACCTAAGGATTTGAAAGCAAGATTGGGTATGGCCCCACTCCCCTTGTTTTTTCTCCTACTGTACTCAATTAGTTTCTTCCAAAAAAAATAGATAATTAAGATTTTTTTCTGTACATTAGCAGATAACAGAATTACTGAATATAGTAATATAGTGAATTATTATACATTATTTAGAGAAATTAGTGCAGATATATTTATGTTAATCGGGTGTGAGTTTCAGGAAAATGCATATTCAGATAGAATGGGTCTTCTTTTCATCCTATTCCTTGGGAAAATCTTGATAGGAAAAGATGAGATTCTAGAAACTAAAAGAAAAAAAGGATGTATTCCATGTAGAACAGATAGCACAAGAAAAGATTTGGATATAGTACTGTTGTGCCATGAAGGGGTTCTGGAAGTTAACCAAGACACTGTAGATCCTCAACATGCATCAAACCATTGCTGAACGTACAGTTGGCATTTATTCATTAATTCGCTTATTCTTCATTTATTTATCAGACATTAGTTGAATGCCCAGTATATTCCAGATTTTTGTTGTTGAAATTAATTGATTTACAATATTATATTAGTTTCAGGTATGAATATCATAGTGTTTCAACATTTTTTTAAAGATTATACTCCATTTAAAGTTATTAAAAATAACTGGCTATATTTTCCTGTACTGTACAATGTTCCTTGTAGCTTATTTATTTTAAACATAGTAGTTTGTATCTCTTAATCCCCTACCCCTATATCGCCTCTCCCTCCTTCCCTCTCCCCACTGATAACTACTAGTTTGTTCTCTATTATCTGTAAGTCTGTTTCTGTTTTGTTACATTCATTCATTTGTTTTATTTTTTAGATTCCACATATAAGTGACAACATAAAGTATTTGTCTTTCTTTATCTGACTTATTTCACTCAGCATAGTACCCTCCAGGTCCATCCACATTGTTGCCAATGGCAGCATTTCATTCTATTCTATGGCAGAGTAATATTCCATTGTATGTATATACCACAACTTCCTTATCCATTCATCTTTGATGGACACTTGGGTTGCTTTCCTATCTTGGCTATTGTAAATAATGCTGCTATGGGCATTGTGGTGCATGTATCTGTTTGAATTAGTGTTTTCATTTTCTTCAGAAATGAGTACTTCCAAGAGTAGTTCTGTTCTTTTTGTTTTTTGAGGAATCTCCACATTGTTCCAGATTTTAAAAAATTGCTTATTTAAAAATACAAAGTTGAATAATAGTACTGTACCCTCAAGTTGTTCACAACCTAGTTAGGAATAGAAATACTGTACATCAATCAGTAAGTGTAATGAGTCAGTTAGAAATCTATTCAAGGTATGGTAGAGGTGTAGATTTGGCCCCAGAAGGGAATTATCAATTTAAACCGGGCAGAGTTTTTCTGAGAGGACCATGATATAAGTAGAATCTAAGAGGAGCTTAAGAAGAGAGCTTGCATGTCAAGGAAGAGATCGAATGATGTTTAAAAAATTATTTGGTATAAAAAAAAGTAGATACATTGTGCATCATCAGAATTAAAAACTGCTTCAAAGGACACCATTCAAAAAATGAAAAGACAGCCCACAGAATGGGAGAAAATTTTTGCAAATCATATATCTGATAAGAGATATATCTAGAATACATAAAGAACTCCTAAAATTCAGCAATGCAAAGATAAATAACCTAATTTAAAAATGAGCAAAGCATCTAGATATTTCTCCAAAGAAAATATACAAATGGCTAATAACACGTAAAAAGATGCATAATATCATGTAATATCATTAACTATCAGGGAAATGCAAATCAAAATCATACAGATAATACTTCACACCTAATAAGATGCCTATAATTAAAAAAAGACATATGATAACAAGTGTTGTCAAGGAGAAGAGAAATTGGCATCATGTTGACAAACGTTCCACCCACACTCTGTGGGAGGGGATTATACAACGGCCTGTACACCAGCAGGGAATCTTGGGGCCCATCTTAGAATTCTGCCCCCTGGCGTTTACTTTTACTCTGCCCAATTTTCTCTTTACTCTTTTGTTCTATTACTGGGAGATTTCCTCAACTTATCTTCCAAATCTTGGATCGAGTGTTTTCGAAATTTTGGCAATCACATTTAACTTCTAAGAGTTCTTTCATGGTTTTTTAAAAATATTCTTTTATAAATAAAAATCTAAGGTAGGTGTATGTTATAACCTCTCTCACCTCTCTGAGTTTAATTATAGTCAACAATTTAAAAATCTTGTACCCTGCATTGCCTATTTCTTCAAAATTTTGTTTTGTTTTGTTTTCCCCCCGTTTGTATGTTTTAGCCTCTGACTTTCATGTTGCAGATGGTCCTTAAATGTTTGGTGATTTCTTTACTGTTCACTCATGTAATTTTTTTTAATCAAAGTAGAGTCAATTTACAATGTTGTGTTAGTTTCTGGTGTACAGCATAGTGATTCAGTTATATATATATATATATATTCCTTTTCATATTCTTTTTCACTATAGGTTATTACAAGATATTGAATACATTTCCCTGTGCTTTACAGTAGGACCTTGTTGTTTATCTATTTTAAATGTAGTAGTTAGTATCTGCAAATCCTGAACTCCCAATTTATACCTCCTCTCCCTCCTTTTCCTCACTGGTAACCAGAAGTTTGTTCTCTATGTCTGTAAGTCTGTTTCTGTTTTGTAAATAAGTTCATTTGTATCATTTTCTTTTAGATTCTTCATGTAAATGATATAATATGGCATTTATCTCTTTCTGGCTTACTTCACTTAGTATGATGACCTCTAGGTTCATCCATGTTTCTGCAGATGGAATTATTTCATTCCTTTTTATGGCTGAGTAATATTACATTGCATATATATACCATATCTTCTTTATCCAATCATCTGTCAATGGGCATTTAGTTTGCTTCCATGTCTTGTCTATTGTAAATAGTGCTGCTATGAAGATTGGGGTGCATGTATCTTTTCAAATCAGAGCTTCCTCCAGATATATGCCCTTGAGTGGGACTACTAGATCATATGGTAAGTCTATTTTCAGTTTTTTCAGGAACCTCCATACTGTCCTCCATAGTGGTTGCACCAAATTACATTCCCACAAACAGTGTAGGCATGCTCCCTTTTCTCCACACCCTCTCCAGGATTTATCATTTGTGTCCACTCATATTTTAAAGTGAGCTACAGAGAAGATGGTTGGAAGCCCTGCAGGCTTGTATTCTTGTTAGTTTTACTGTAGAGTGATTGGACAGCTGTTCTATTAAAGGACTTGCAAATGCCAACTTCTGTAGTTTCTCCAGAGAAAAAATATCCAACCTCTTACAAGGACAACTGACTATCAGCATTCTGGGAGCTATAGGGAGGGAGGAGTCTTGGTTTCCACAATTAGTATGCAGATTTTCATTTAATGCCCTCGCTTTCAGTATGGGCCCTCATCCCTGCCCATAGCTGAGATATAGCTATTTTAACGTCTAAGTGAGTACATCTTTTGTCTTCAGCCATGGAGTTCCCTTGGGATCTAATTGTTACTAATAAAGGCTTTCAATTTATCTTTGTTTCAGCCCCACCGAAGGACAAATTCAAGATTATTGGGGCATAAAGTTTATACAATTTAGGGGCTCCTTCTCATAAAAAGAATACAGAATTAGTTACTGGCCTTTGACAGAGCCTATATAAAAGAGTAAGACTTCCTTTCTCACTTTTACTTTCATAGGTACCAGAGTCTTCAGTTTCAGAGCTATTCCAGTGTTGTGAGTGGTGAACTGAATGATTTCGGTACAGCTACTTAAATCTCTGCTCAGCTAAGTCTGTTTCACTTGTCCATTCACTTTCTACTTCCTGTTACTTTGTTAACATCTCGACATCCATCCCGTCATCTCCTATTATTTTTCTGTTGTTATCATTTTTTCTTGTGAGCGAAGAAAAACGAGATTGTTCAATTTGTCAAGTGTAACCAGAACGTCTATTAACTCACTTTAAATTTGGAAGAGATCTCAGTAATCATCTAGTTCAGGGATCCTTAACCTGAATTTTAAAGAGGTTTGTGAGTCGTCTTCTACCAAAATTATAGGCACAATTTTGTACGGGGGTGTCTGTGTTGGTTTTCCTGAGGAGAAGATCTATAGCTCTTATGAGAGTCCCAAAAGTTAACATCCTTTGATTTCCATGGTTGAGGATATGAGGGTTAAGAGAGATGGAAGTCCGGCATCTCCTTGAGATTTTATGTTTCTAACAATAGAAAAGCCTTGATTCTTGGTAGAAAAGGTCACCCAAAGGGAGAATTTTTCAAGTCGTGAGCTTTCTGACTCTGGTTTTCCTCAGCACGCTCTAGTCCTCTCTCTTGGGCGTGTGGACATGTACAGAATCTTTGCTCTTGCTTAGCTGAAGCTCTTCTCCTTTGTTTAAAGATAGCTTTGTCTTCTATTGTGGGGAAGAGTAATTTTCCTTGAAAGAGTGATATCCATGGTTGTAAATATAGTAGGGGGACCTCAACTGGTACCTTACTGTGTTGATCCCAGGTTTGGTCATTCTGGGAGGCCTGTGTCTCAGGCTCCCTTAAAAGTGCAAGGTGTCTAGGAGCAGCCTGAGAAGCCTGCTCAGCAATGGCTCATTCTAAAGGATTGGTGGGGGTGGGGAGGGTGATTTGGGGGCACAGTGAAGAGTCTTCATGCAGCTCATACTCTGTCTGATTCCCATGGAGCCCTGTCTGAATACTAAGGAGGGCCTGTGAGTAAAATGTCAAAGAGACATTGTCATGAAAATCTTGGGAACATTGGAAAAACAAAACATTGCTGTTTGGGGATCCATATAATAATTTAGGCACTAAGTCATGAAGAGCTGTTCCCGGCTCTGGTGGAATTGTAAGGTAATGTTTATTCTTTGTCAGTTTAGGGTGCTTTTGTGGCAAAGATGAAAGTCTCAGAGGCCTTGGCGGTCATCTCAGGGAGCCAGGAGGACAGGAAAGTGGCGTCAGCTGTTCGTTGCTGCGAGAGCTGTGATCATCATTGCTTATGAGACCCTTACTGGAGAGGGGCCAGGGCTCTGGAGGTCTCACAATTGCTAGGCATTCCTATTGCAAACTTATATGATTTGGTTGAGGCAGGGGAAATATGGGCACACATGCGATGTGTTAGGACACCTCTGGCTGTAGAAGAGACTTGTCCTTTTGTGCTGTGAATTTCAGGCATGCTATTCCATTAAAAATTCTGCAGTCAGAATGATCTCCAGGTATCATCAAACCCTCAAGTCCTCTGATGACAGGATTTGAATTTCACGAGAAGAAAGTGCTGTGATTGCTGATGAATCATTTTCCATAGAGGCCAGGCTGCCAACAAGTCATCATATGTCACTCTGGAGGTAGACTCCTCTGTGGGTACTAAGTCTTGACTGGGAGCTATAAGAAGGTGTGAAGTGTAAGGACTGTGGGATGCATCCCCCACAACTGAGCAATGCTGGTGAGTGTTCTACCAGCCACAGCCTTCTCTGCCTTCTGGAGGGTGGTGACCTCCCCAGTGGGAGAAGTTTGGCTAATCCCTTAGTTTCTCTGACAGCAGCTCCAGAAGGGTTTCTTGTTGCCAGGACTCGAAGGCATTTGTTACCTTGACAGCAGGAGTGCAGCATGCATGCGTCTTTCCTGGTCCCCATGTGATCCTTTGCTGTGATGCTCATGTGTTTATACTTGTGCAAGACTCAGGAAGGAAGAGACAGCCCGCATGTGTCCCATCTGCCCTCTTCAGGAGGCTGGACCAGGTTCTCTGGGGTCAGTGTGCACTCTCCCTTTGCCACCCTCTCAGACAGCAGCTGATGGGACCACTTAAGCCAGAGAGGGATCTCTCAGGGAAGACAGCATGATTCCTGATATGGGCAAAGTGCTGGGTAAGTAAGGTTACCTGCACTTGAAACAAACAAATTGGCTAAAATGCGTCTCCACGTATGGCACATGTAAGAGGGTGACTAGCTTCCCTTTCTATCCATGTTGCCGGACAATGCTAAATATTGCATCAGAATTATCTCAGGTGTTTCGGCTACCCCTGCCTTTCTCACTTTCATTATTTTTCTTTCTTTGTGTATTCAGATGCTTTGTAAATTGAAGATTTCTTGGCTTTTAAATGTTCAGGGCTTTTAATGTTCATTGGGGGGCTTTTTGATTTGAGGTCAACTCTGTGGTCACAGTTATTGCTCAGCCCTCCTTATTTCACCTGGATTGAGATCCTCAATTGTCCCTGCTGCAGGGGTGCTGTCACCTCTCCCCTTATACCATCAGGCTTCAGGTTAAAATTTTAGCTCCTACACCAAGTTCCATTTAAAACAGTCTCAACTATTACATGTTTCTCACTGTTTACAATCGAAGAGATTGTCATCATGACATAATTTGACATAATTTGGATATATTTGATCATTTGCCGTGTCTTCCTCCTTTTCCTCCACCCTTCATGTTCTTTATTTTCTTAACCAAAAATCCTTCTAGAAGATTCCATATCTTAGAGGGATACAAAAATATTGAGAAGAATGATCTAATTCAAATTTGTGATTTACATTCTTATGTTTTTTTCCTCCAAAGCACAAGGTCTTTCATAAATGTGCCGTCTTTCACAGCAGCAAGTTACGGTAACTTGAACATCTCAGCTCTGCCCACCCTGGGAACACAAAAGCGTTCACATCTCAATTGCTCTGCACCCCACCTACCCACTGTGGTTCCTTTGGAGTTCCCTTCTTCCATGTATTTGTGGAAACTCCCCTACAGGGTGCTTTTCACTTATCCATGCTGAGTCCAGGCTAGAGCTCACTGCTGGGGCTTCCTACACTGGGTTGCCACAGCTGCCCAAACTGGAATTCTGCTGTTGCTACTGCATTCTAGCTGCAGATCTGAGTGAAAGGCTTGGTGCTGCTGCCTCGTTGGTGGCCAGCTGCCGCAACGCTGCCGTCCTGCCTCGGTGTGGCTCTCGTCTCAGGCACTGCAGCCAATGGCACTTTGGCAAAGTGAGAGAAAGAATGCTTCCTCTCTCTATGTTACAGCGAAGATGAAGGGTCCCGGAACAGGCTTGGTTGGCCCTGGAGCACGATGAGTTAGACGTGCAGTGCTGTCTTCCGAGTTGCTCCTGCTGCATCCAGAACTTCCACCTGGAACTAATCTAGTTGGAACTCTGGTGATGCAGCTGCCTTTGAGCCCAGTGAGCTGGGACTTGGCTGCCACCAACAGCTTCTCATTTGAGATCCTTGCTAATCGCTTGGCCAGTTTCACTTTTGAGAACGAAAAATAGAGTGCTTCTTTCTCCAGTTTTGGGAATCATGTGCCCCAAAATTGCTAAGCTGTGAGACAACTGTTAATTCATATGTACCAGGGCCCAAACATGCAGCTGTAATGCCTGATTCTTCTTGGGCCCTGCTGTTAGCTGTTCAGTTCTCTGCCCTCCACTTCTTAGATCCTCTTGCTGAATTTACTGCACCAGACACCTTACTCCTTTTGGTAAATTTTCTGTTGTCTTTCGTTATGTCTTATTTTATTTGAGGTGCCCTCAACTAAACAGACAGTTGTATATGTGTGAAACCTAACTGGGGTCAGGATTTAATTATTTTCCCAGGAGGACCCACAGTCTCGAGTAATCCAGTTTATTTGAATAAACCCTGTGTCTGTAGGAAGGAGGAAGGGTGGTGGGTATCCTCTTATTCTCCCTAACCTGCATGTGCCTGAGTCTTGGCTCCAGCCCAGACAGTCTGTGCATTTGCAGCAAGTTGTAGTTCAGGTTTTAAACATTTCATTTACAGGTGGCTCCCCCACCCACAGGACACTGTATCCTCTCATCCGCCTTTCCCCTCCCGTGCTTTATCTAACCATTACTTGGACACGTTCTCCCTCCCCATATTGCCTGCTCAGAACAGCCACCAAACGGCTCCAGATTCCTTGCATTTGTGAGTGGCTGGTCAGTCTCTTTCCCATGGCCTTCTTTCTCTTTTCCTCAGAAGACAATGTAAATTATATATAAATACATTCCCCACATCAGAGCGTATAACTGTCTATTTCTCACAACTTTTCCCACCTCAGTTGTGCAGTTGAAAAGATAAACTATTTTAAACATACAAAAAATTGTTGAGAAAGCATATTTTTTTCAAATATTCAGGAATTTATAGAAATGAATATAACAGATATTCAGATATAGCAAATATAAGAGGTGACCATGCAGTCACATTACACTGAACAAATACACACATTTTGACTTCTTTGTTTCAGATATTTTGAAATAAATACAACATTGCAGATATAAAGTCCCCTGAGTACCTCTCCCTAGCCCGTAACTATGTAAGTTCTCCAGAAGTAACCATTCCTGAGGTAGGGTTTTTCCTTTCCATCAATGTTTCATGCAGTTTGTTTATGTGTGTGTCCATATCAATACATAATATTATTTTGTGGGTTTAAAAATTAAATGTATAATATTATTTGGCTCAAGTTGCATATTCCAACTTGACTTCTTCATTCAAGCTCAAGTTTTTCAGATTTCTCCCCCCCCACCCCAGATTGCTATGTTAGATGTAATTCGTTTTAACTACTATAGAGATTACATTTGAGAAGAAGCCACAACTGGGTATATCCATTTCCCCACTGATGGACCAAATAGCTACTTTGAAGAAGCAGCTCCTTTCTTTCCCTCTCTTCCAACTTCTGCCTCAGTACCTTCATTATTCCTTCCTGATTCCAATTATTGGCTCTATTCTAGAAGCCTTCTTAACTTACTTGGCTCCCATGTTGAAGGAAGTAAATTAATACTTGAACTAAAAAAAAATGGCACCTTAAGGAGAAAGGAGTACAAAGTTTTAAGCTCTGAAATGATGACTTGAAGATGCTCTGTGGGTTCATCTGAGGTTGGTAAAGATGCTCTGACTGGGACAGCAAAGGCATGGGGCTCTGGGATGAGACAGCCTGAGCTTGAATTCTAGCTCCACTCTTTCTTAGCCATGTGACCTTGGCAATTCCCTCTAAATCTACACAACTCTCTAAACCTCAAATCATGGATAACTTATAGAGTTGTTTTGAGCATTAAATGAAAGGGTTCATATAAGGCTATAGTGCAGCACCTGACACAGGGTAGGTTTTCTGTTCATCTTGTTATGGGTAATGGTTACTAGCTTACTTGAATGCAGATACCTGTATTCTGGTTGTGGGGCCTACATGAGGATCTAACTCTGCCTCTTCGCTGAAGCTGTGTGTGTGTGTTTGTTCAAGGAGGTCGGAAAGGGAGTTAGTATGAAGCTCTTATAACCTTAGGCTTATATGAAAGATACCCTAACTCAGCTTCAAAGACAAGAAGGACTTTTTGATGTGTTGAGAATTCTATATTAATTCAAGGGGATGGTTCAATATCTTAACATCTTTTAGGAGCATTGTCAATAATGATATAGAAAGATTGTGTTGAAATATATTCTATATAATTTTCCACTACATTAAATATAATTTAAAATGGTCTTTTTATATGTGTGCTTTAACCTATCTGAGGCCCCCATGAACCTAGTCAATTTCTGATTTAAACCTACCTCTAAAAGAAAATTGGTCCTGGAACATAAACATGTGTCTATGCAGATAAAGATAGTGATGGGCCATCAAGTTCAGGGCAAAAACTTTGTGGTTTTAGGGATTTCAGTGACTCTTGTCTTCTTTCTCAGAACACATTTGTAGTATTACTGCTCCTTGAGGCATTATTCAGCCAAACACACAGAGATGCCACTGAAAGAGACAAGATTTGTTCTTTACTGGGAAAAACACTAAAGCTAAAGGTAGAATGGGAACCTCTTCAGAACAGCTCTTTCTTCCAAGTCTCAAATAATAAGTAAGGGTTATTCAGAGACTGGTCGTCTCAAATGGCTCTACTAAGACGAAACAGTGACTGTGATGATTACAGCCAGAGACACAGGAGGAAGTAATGCTGAACACTTGAACACAAGGAAAATTCACACAGAAGCTTGGTCATTGTGGAAATAATTTTAAACAGTGATGCACTAAGTGAGGGAAGTGTGTTGGTTAAGTCCCAGGCTCTCAAGTAATCAGCAGTGGGTCATGGTTCTTTCACAGTCAGTCTGAGTTCTTATTCTCTTTATTCTATGGGCACCCTGTCAATTTCATTTCTTTCACAGGGACAGAAAATAAAGAGTTAAGGGCTTTGGGAAATACTGAATGTCTCTGTCAGGACCTGGCTCCTAGTCCTGCACTCATTTCCCAAAACTGCATGAATTATGCAAAGACTTTCCTCCTCCAAATACCATAACTTCTGTAATAACAACTGAAATAACATTAAAAATAATTTTTACTGCCTTCATACAATGACTATTAAATCTTTGAGGACTGTATGTAGGACTACTCAGTAAGGTGATATAAAGATGATTTTCATTAAGGGACAAGATACAAGATCATGTAAACATGTGAACAGGAGCCAGCAGTCTACTAAGTAAGGAAAATCTGGCCACAAATTCTATACTAAAACTCATTTTAAGTATGAGATTTTTTTGTTTTTTTTTAGAGAATTCAAATTCTTATGGTTGATGGATTCCAATAGATTTCTGTTTTTCTATATTTCAGTAGGATTCTGTTTTCCTATATTTTGTTATAGGAACTTTTTCATTTTGACAAACATTTACAAGTGAGTATTTATATTTATGCATTTCAAATCTCAGTAAGAGATTAGGAGTAGATAGCCCTATAGAAGTTCTTGCAGAGATTTACTGAGACAAATCCCATATATATTTCCTAGGAAGAAATCTTTGATTTTTCAGTATTTTGCCAGTTAATGGAAATTTGCACATCAGATTACCTCAGCAATAAGAGTGCAGAAATCTAAAAATAGAATGCTGAGAACAGAACCTGAAAGGTGGGGTGGGGCAAGAAGGGAAGAAATGAAGAAGAGATTCTTAAATGGATTTAGGTCTCATGAGGTATCAGGCTCTCAGTGAAAAATTTAGATTGTTTGAGATTTATCAAGTAATTGTTATTTTTCTTTTTACAGATACGCATACCTGTTTCATAATCTCTCCCGGCTGTAAACCTGAGCCCCGATGCTTGACCTATTGTAAGTCAGAAAATCATGTATGGAAAAATACAGCTTTGCATTTTAGCCTCTTTCCTGTCATTACTTAAAAGAAAAAAAAAAGATTTAAATCAAAATGGTTAGGAGGAGAAAAACCTTTTTGTTCCTGTAAGCAAATGTCTGACCTTGTTATGAACTGATACACTGCGTAGGTATGGCTTTACTCATTTAGACTCCCAGAGTCGCTCTTGTGATCCGGGGGGTACTCAGTACATCATTGCTCCTGTTGGTGGTGATGAATCTAGGTAACAAAGGAGTGTGGAGATGCATTTTTCCCTTTTGTGACTTGATATAAAAAAAATTCCTTTTCAAACCGTTGTGGGAAGGTATCCATTTGTAGGATTTACAACGGTGGATTGTTTATGCATCCTATGATAATTTGGTCTAGATACAAGAGTTTTTATCTTCCCATGGAAACAAATTGGAAAGGAATAATGAGACACCATTTGGAATCGTTGGCAACTTTAAATGTTCAAAAAACTGAAATCACAAAAGCAGGAGAACAAAAGACCTCATCCTGGCTGATTAGATGATTTAACCAGCAGTTGTTGGCACCAAAACGTCAGCTAGACTGTTAGGGGAAAAAAAAATCTCAGGGGCTGGTAACTGTCCTCTGTGGGGAAAAGATCTAAAATGTGTCCCTCATTATACCTTTTGGTACACAGATTTCCCTTATGAATTTCTAATTGGAAGGAAAATACGAAGATAAGGCATTACAAGAAAAACCAGGAGTGGGGCACTCAGTAATAAATGTAGCAGCCGTGTAGCAAGGAGCTTTATCCTTTGCAGTTGGGGAGCAGTCAGGGTGTCAAGTCTTGTATTATCAGGGTGTCTCCTCCTGCCTGCGTTGAAGCACCCGTGGCTCCCGTATTGATGTTCAGAGAGAAAGATCCCAGGAAAAATGGATTGGAAAAGTACTCTTATTTATTGTAAAGGGCGGCTGCAGTGTGGAGTGGGATGTGCAAGATCTTTCTGCAAACATTAAGCAGCGTGTGTCTATTTTTGGCATCACATTATAAATAGGGTTCGTGCCTATTGTGATACAGAAAAAAATGCTTTCAAGGAGATTCACATTCAGCTCTGTTTTATAATATTTAAGGCTGCAGTATTGTCACAGATGAGGCTAATTTGTTAGTGAGGTTTATTAGCTAGGTAAGTCTGAGCCCTCAGCCCTTAGTACATGTAAGGATAGTGGTCAGGAGAAGTTTTGAGTGTCTCCTGACAGATCCCCCCCTCCCCCATTTGACCACATACATTGAGATTAGCGAAGTTCTCTATTTGTTTGTTTTTGTTTTTGTTTTTGGGTTTTGTTTTGTTTTTGCACTTTTTTGAGATTACAAGAAACTGGATGTTTTGTGTTCATGTCCAGCTCATGTGACAGTCTTCATTCACCCAGGATGAGAAAGGGCTCTTTCTTCTCCTGTAGTCTTCAATGAAGTCCCCTAGAGCCAAGTTCTACATTCTTTAGCTTGACTCTGTTGACTTTTGTTTTATATGTACCTCATCAACTTTCAATGGACAGGCTAAAAGTTAGGCAATTGAGGTTTTTCTTTAACCTGTGGAATTCAACTTGTTTCAAATCGTTGGCCAGTAAAACCATACGGGTTAGTTTCATACAGTGTATAATATGAGCTTCCTGTTTGATCAGCACAATCCTCAAAAGAATGTTATAAGCCTAACTATGTTAAGAAGAGATTCCAAACTTCACAGTGAGCTCTTGCAACCTGGCCAGTTTGAATCTCTTCCTCACTACTGTGTGAAGCCATTCTGTACTATTCTTAAGTGAGATGCAATAGTCAGCAAACAGCAAATAAAACCCTAGGCCCTGGAAAAGACCAATGGGCAGAGCATTTGATCACAGAAGAGCAGAAATGAGTTTCAGGAGGAATGCTAAAGGCCAGATGGCCTGCAGAGGACTGCCAAGATTTCAGAGGCCCCAGGACAGCCAAGCCAACGAATGGATTGTGCTCTGCCTATTATACAGATAGCCCTAGGGCACGGAGTCCTGGATATTTAACAGAAAAGTTGTGTACAGGATTAGAAAAAACTGGGAGTTTCTACTTAGCTCCTCCTAATAGTGGCTGGGCTTTGTGATCTTTGCATCTACTGCCTTTTGCTCATTTGCTCTATTGCTCATTGATTGTATAGGTTCTGCTCAGATGATGTTTGATTTTCTCTGACTACCCTCCTTCCCTTACATAATCACTTACTGAGTGGCTGATAAATCCTAAGCAGTATATTAGAGCTAGATATATAATAATGAACAAGATGGACATGGCTTCTGCCCTCATGGAGTTTATGGTCTAGTGGGGAAGACAGGAAAAGGGACAAGTAGTTACAATAATGCATTATGAGGAATACGAAAGAGAAGGTACAGAGCCCTATACACGCACATAACAGGGAACCTAACGTAATCTAGGGGTCAGACAAGGTCTCTCTGGAAGGAATACGTGGGCTGAGACCTGAAGGATAAGTAGGAGTTTGCTAGTAAGTGAGGAAATATTCCAGATAGAGAGGACAGTGTGTATGAAGTTGTGAAACTGAGAGACATTTTGCATAGTTGAGCAATTGGAGGGTGACATGGAGGAGCTTGTGTGTGTGGGGTTTCCTGTTTTTGTCCCTCTCCCTTCCTATACCCTAGGGTATAAGGAAGGCATGAGGGGAGTGGGGAGAGACTTTTGGTGGGCACAGAGATTTAAATTTCGGCAGGAGCAGGTAATTTATTAGAAGTGGGAAGAATGTCTCCAGAAATGCATCAAGGGAACAGAAATTGACTGAGTCACAAAATCAGAGGATTTGGGTTAGATTAGGGTTAAATTATTCATATAGTGTGGTTGCTAGTTTACCTGGAGGTTAAAGTGAAGAGGAAACAGCTTGAGAATCAGTAGACTATACAAGTAACTGAGATAACCCAGATGGTATGTATAGAGAGAGAAGAGAAGACTTAAAAAGAATTCTGAACATTGACATTAAGTTGACAGAGGAAGAACTGTAAAGAAGATTAACAAGGAGGAACCATAAAGAGAGGAGAAAAACTAGCAAACTGGTATCACAGAAGGGACAGGAAGGGAATCCTGGGGCCAAGAGTCACCTCAGGAAACAAAATTTAAGGGGGTACCAAAAAACCCAGTAATTAAGATAATGGAGTGTTTAAAGAAACTAAGTTAATGCAGAAAGTCCATGATGAGTAAAACATCAAACTTAAAGACAAGATCAGAATGAATGAATTTTCCTTTTGTCTCAGGCTCCAATAAGGCTCCTCAGGACACTTTATACAATTAGATTTAGAAATCTTTTATATTTAGAGTTTGATATTTTGTTCATATAGAAAGAAGGAGTGATAAACTGTGTTAAATGTGGCTGAGAATTCATTCAAGAAATGGTTTGAAATGAGCCCACTGGATTTAGGACAAGTTTTATTACTGTATCATTTCTCTACCTTGTTTTAATAAATCATAATGGAAGTTATCTTATTGTCTCTGCAAACATGATCATCACCTCCTAAAAAGCTGAGTCCTTTTCTGAATTAGGAGATTGTATAAACACAGACATTCATTTTTTTCTAAAACTTAAGCAAATTCTGATAAACTACTCATAGTATAAAATTTACCATTTTAACCATTTTTAAATGTACAGTTCAGTGATATTAAGTACCTTCACATTGTTGTGCAGCCATCACCACCATCCATCTCCAGAACTCTCTTCATCTTGTAAAACTTAAACTCTATACCTGTTAAAAACTTTTTTTGATTTAAAGTCTATTTTGCCTGATGTTAGTACAGCAATATCGTGCTCTTTTTAGGTTACTACTTGCATGTATTATCTTTTTCCATCCTTTCACATTAGTGACTTAGAATCTAAAATGAGTCTCTTCTAGACAGCATATAGTGGGATCACGGTATTTCTTCCCATTCTGCCAATCTCCTTTGATAGGAGAATTTAATCCATTTATATTTAAAGTAATTACTGATAAGGAAGGACTTCTATAATTTTGCTGTTTGTTTTCTATATGCCTTACAGTTTTGTTAATTGAAGTATAGTTGATTTACAATGTTACATTTATTTCATGTGTACAGCAAAGTGATATATATATATATTCTTTTTTAGATTCTTTTCCATTCAGGTTATTACAAGATACTGAATATAGTTCCCTGTGCTATTCAGTAGGTTCTTGTTGTTTATCTACTTTGTATATAGTAGTGTATATCCGAAACTCCTAATTTATCCCTCCCCTCCTTTCCCCTTTGGTAACTATAAGTTTGTTTTCTATGTCTGTGAGTCTCTTTCTGTTTTTAGATTCCATATGTAAGTGATATCATATGATATTTTTCTTTCTCTGTCTGACTTACTTCACCTAGGATAATAATCTCGAGGTCTATCCATGTTGCTGCAAATGGTATTATTTCATTCTTTTATGACTCAGTAATATTCCATTGTATATATATACACCATATTTTCTTTATTCATTCATCTGTTGATGGATATTTAGGCTGCTTCAATGTCTTGGCTATTGTAAACAGTGTGGCTATGAATATTGAGGTACATGTATCTTTTTGAATTAGAATTTTCTCTGAATATATGCCCAGGAGTAGAATTACTAGGTCATATGGTAGTTCTATTTTTAGTTTTTTAGGGAACCTCCATACTGTTCTCCACAGTGGCTGCACGAATTTACATTCCTGCCAACAGTGTAGGGGGGTTCCCTTTTCTTCTCACCCTCTCCAGCATTTATTATTTCTAACCTTTTGGATGATTGCAATTCTGACCAGTGTGAGGTGATACCTCGTTGTAGTTTTGGTTTGCATTTCTCTGATAATTAGTGATGTTGAGCATCTTTTCATGTGTCTGTTGGCCATCTGTATGACTTCTTTGGAGAAATGTCTATTTAGGTCTTCTGCTCGTTTTTTGATTGGGTTGTTTGTTTTTTTGATATTGAGCTATATGAGCTGTTTGTGAATTTTTGAAATTGATCCCTCATGAGTCACATTGTTTGCAAACATTTTTCTCCCAGTCTGTAGGTTGTCTTTTACTTTTGTTTATGGTTTCCTTTGCTGTTAAATGCCTTATTATTATTATTTTTTGTCTTTCATTTCCTATGGTAAGAGCTAAATTGACTGAAACTAAGTACAATTTACTGTCCAAGCTTTCCCCTGAAAGTCGCAAGCCTTCGATAGACTACACAGTTCCAAAATAGTTACATCAGACAGATTCTGCCAGTGTAATTGTTGTCTGGGTGAGGAGAGAGATTCCTGGTACTTTGTGTTCCACCATCTTCCTAGGATCCGTTCTCCCCAAATATACATTTTTAACCTCATGGTGTATTTCATATTAACTCTAAGGCAAAATGAAATAATTCCTTAATTATATGAATTTATCCTTTCAGGTTCTCTGGATGGATCTTTGTTTTTGCCTAAATCCATGGGGCAGGCATATCTGAGGATCAGAAAAATAGGCTGAGGAGCCAGGTAGATAGGTACAGTTGCTAAGGATGTCTATGTTTACCCCTGAGAGAAATCAAATGCTGTTTTCTTTGTAGGTTTTTGTAACTATTTGGGAGGCATTTGATCCTTTTTAAAATAATCCATTTCATAAAGGACTCTTCAATTTGAAGAGGTCTGTATAAATCAGTGCTATGTATAATAAGATCCCCAGAATCCATCTCTGATAAAGATGCTATCTACATTCCTTCTCAAGTGCTCTGTTGCTTTTATTCAGATCATACCTTAGATCTTTTTATGCTCAGGTAATGTTTTTATTCTAATCATGGTTGGGATACCTCAGAAGGATTTGTAACTTATAACTTATATAAGTAACTTATATCCCAGCCACCTGTCCAAAATTTGGGGTGTTCCAGCTTCACCTCTCAGTGTGTCAAAAGCTTAGTTACATTTACAAGGTAAACATTTCCATTTATATCTCATGAGCTTAACCTTTGGCCTTAGGATGACCAATTATGGTTTGGCTATGACTGCCTAGGTTTAGCACTGAAGTCCAGTGTCCTGGTTAATCTCTCAGTACCAAGCAAACCTGGACAATTGGCCACCTTTTTTGGCCTAGAAATATTTCCTGGATTTCTTTATTAAAGCCACCTAACTCTTTATTCCTGCATTAAGAGTAGCAAGTAACTTCACTAATTTTACATGTTCATGTTCTTGCTAAATTTCTGAGGATTTTGTTCAAGGTTTATGAATATTCATGGGCTGCTGGCAGTTTAGACTGAGAAGGGAGTTAAGAGATCCTGCACTGCAAACCATGTCATTTTACAGATGAATAAAATCTCAATTGCATTGGAAAGTCTTGGCCATCCACTCTGGCTACCATGGTACCAGTTTATTACAATGTATTCAAATATCTCCTTTCTCACTAATTAAAAACAGATGATTATGTTGGAACATCAGCTACAGTAACAGGAAAAAGTAGCATTCAGTTAGTTTTAAATTGTCCAATAATCTTTTTCTAATGCCTCTTTTTGCGTCATAGGCATTTTAACTTTCCTCATGTCTAAAGTTCAGTGTCTCTCATGGATTACTCATATTATCTGAGTGTGAAAATAAATATGGTCAGGTTAATTAGCACCAATTTTAATAAGATCCCAAAGTAATTTTACACAGTTCTTCCTGGGAAGAAAAAAATTAAACTGGATAACGGAGACGATGGGATCTAAAATAGAAGCAGTGCATAGGGCACAGAAGAAAGAGAGTTAACCACAGAAAAGGGAGAAAGATATTGTGTGTACCTTGTGTGATGGATGGAGGTTTTCTTTTCAAAATCACAGAGTGGTCCTTTGTTATTTTGCTTCCAAAGTAAGTCAGAGTCCAGTGGTTTTCAAACAGGCAGAAGGATCTCACCAGCTTGTTGAAAACTGAAATGCCTGACTTCCATCCTTGGTCATTCTGATTCAGTAGCTCTGGAGTGGAACCTGGGAATCTCTATTTTTAATAAATTTAGAAAGTGATTCTGATGCAATTGGTCAATAGAGTGATGTCTAGAACCACTGAGTTAGGGTATTTGAAGAGGCTTTCCTATTTTTCACTTTGAGAAAAATAACCTTGGACTTCACCATTTTGAGACAGCAGGTATAATTATGCTTCCTTCAAAGACAAGGAAATTGTGGAAGTTAGAGTTCCATTTTAATGGAAGAATATGAGAACATGAGGGTTTTTACCCTCCAGTTTCACTTTTAAGAGTATATTAAGGTCGTGAAATAAGACCTGCTATGAAGAGTGACGGTGAATTCCTCCCAATGGCATGTAGGACTACGCAATTTTTACATTTTTCACTTGATCATAATGAAGAGATGGAGTAGGGGTGGCCCCTGGGAACTTCCCAGGAGTCCAGCATTTTTCAATCCTAGTCTGACTTGTCTATAGAGAGTATTCAACCTAATTGGGTAGACAAGAAATGGGTGAAGTCTCTCTTGTTCACTATCCATGATAGAAGTATCTCTTATTAAGTGTATGTTTATGTGGCCATGTACACACACCCACATACCCTAAAAAGTCCTCTGGGAAACTGACACAAGGCCCTATGTTCTTAATTAGCAGAGTGGAATCCCCAGCCCTGTCACTTATGGTATAGCAGAAGATGTGCTTGGCAATTAATTGGATGAGCTGTAAAACTGGAATCCTGACCACTTGTGGTCATTAAAGATCCCAGGATACTTTCCTTATGGCAGGTGGAGTCGTGGAATAATTCCAGCCCTGATAATTGAATTAGATTCTGCCCAGTTTCCCTTTACACTTTCAATTGGACTCTGTTCCTTTTCTATCTTTATTTTTTAACATTGTTTTTACTGAGTTATAGTCATTTTACAATGTTGTGTCAAATTCCAGTATAGAGCACAGTTTTTCAGTTATACATGAACATAACATATATTCATCGTCACAATTTTTTTTTTCTGTGAGCTACCACAAAATCTTGTACACACTTCCCTGTGCTATACAGTGTAATCTTGTTTATCTATTCTGCATATGCCTGTCAGTATCCACAAATTTTGAAATCTCTGTCCCTTCCCACTCCCCACCCCTTTGGCAACCACAAGTTTGTATTCTATGTCTATGAGTCTATTTCTGTTTTGTATTTATGTTTTTTTTTTTTTTAGATTCCACATATAAGAGATCTCATATGGTATTTTTCTTTCTCTTGCTGGCTTACTTCACTTAGAATGACATCCTCCAGGAACATCCATGTTGCTGCAAGTAGGGTTATGTTGTCGTTTTTTTATGGCCGCATAGTATTCCATTGTATAAATATAACACATTCTTTATCCAGTCATCTGTTGATGGACATTTAGGCTGTTTCCATCTGTTGGCTATTGTAAATGGTGCTGCTATGAACACTGGGGTGCAGGTGTCATTTTGAAGTAGGGTTCCTTCTGGATATATGTCCAGGAGTGGGATGACTGGGTCATATGGTAAATCTACTCCT
The DNA here is from genome assembly GCF_009834535.1 of Camelus ferus. Classification (NCBI taxonomy): domain Eukaryota; kingdom Metazoa; phylum Chordata; class Mammalia; order Artiodactyla; family Camelidae; genus Camelus; species Camelus ferus. The sequence continues at coordinate 52,675,156 of NC_045697.1, read as the reverse complement.
AGTCTTTTGAGGAATCTCCATACTGTTTTCCACAGTGGCTGCACCAAACTGCATACCCACCAGCAGTGTAGGAGGGTTCCCTTTTCTCCACAGCCTCTCCAGCATTTGTCATTTGTGGACTTTTGAATGATGGCCCTTCTAAGTGGTGTGAGGTGATACCTCATTGTAGTTTTGATTTGCATTTCTCTGATAGTTAGTGATATTGAGCATTTTTTCTTGTGCCTATTGATCATTTGTATTTCTTCCTTGGCAAATCACTTGTTTAGGTCTTCTGCACATTTTTGGATTGGGTTTTTTTTTTTTTTTTCTTATTAAGTCATATGAGCTGCTTATATATTCTGGAGATCAAGCCTTTGTCGGTTTCATCATTTGCAAAAATTTTCTCCCATTCTGTAAGTTGTCGTTTTGTTTTACTTATGGTTTCCTTTGCTGTGCAGGAGCTTGTAAGTTTAGTTAGGTCCCATTTGTTTATTCTTGCTTTTATTTGTATTATTTGGGTAGACTGCCCTAGAAGAACATTTTTGAGATGTATGTGAGATAATGTTTTACCTATATTTTCTTCTAGTAGGTTTATTGTATCTTGTCTTATGTTTAAGTCTTTGATCCATTTTGAGTTTATTTTTGTGTATGGTGTAAGGGAGTGTTCTAGCTTCATTGTTTTACATGCTGCTGTCCAGTTTTCCCAACACCATTTGCTGAAGAGACTGTCTTTATTCCATTGTATATTATTGCCTCCTTTGTTGAAAATTAGTTGACCAAAAGTTTGTGGGTTCATTTCTGGGCTTTCTATTCTGTTCCATTGGTCCATATGTCTGTTTTTGTACCAATACCATGCTGTCTTGATTACTGTAGCTCTATAGTATTGTCTGAAGTCTGGGAGAGTTATTCCTCTAGCCTCTTTCTTTTTCTTCAGTAATGCTTTGGCAATTCTAGGTCTTTTGTGGTTCCATATAAATTTTATTATGATTTGTTCTAGTTCTGTGAAATATGTCCTGGGTAATTTGATAGGGATTGCATTAAATCTGTAGATTGCCTTGGGCAGTGTGACCATTTTAACAATATTGATTCTTCCAGTCCAGGAGCATGGGATATCTTTCCATTTTTTTAAGTCTTCTTTAATTTTCTTCATCAGTGGTTTCTTTCTATCTTTAATTTCAGTGAACCAGTACGTTAATAGAGAACCACTAGTTTCTAAAGATGACTATAATATATAATATAGTAACAATGTCTCAATTTATGGAGTGAGATTCACAGTGTTAGTATTGGATGGGAGGCATATTTTGTACAAAGAGAAATTATTGGATTGACATCTAAAGAAATATGGTACTAGATGTTGGCCATTGTTAGAGTCCTAGCTTTTGATCAATTAATTACCTGGTATGTATCACGTGATTAAAATAACTATGGAAATTTTTTTTAAGGAAAGAGGTCATGTAAGGATCTGGATTATGATCAGTCCATCATTCTGTGCACCTGAAGTTTGCTAAAAAAATTACTTAAAAATCAAAATAAAAGGGATCTCTGTACACTCATTAAAAAAAAAAAGAAACATGGTACCACTCCTGAAAAATTTAACTTGTTAAAACATTTCAATGTATAGTTTAAAGTGCATGCCCTATTAGCTTTTAGAGGTCATTTGAAAGTTTTACCTTTTATTTTTATGAAGAGTATCTTTCTAAAAACAAGGTAATTAATAAGCATACTTTATTAGTATACTGAATCCAAGATATAAGAAGGCTGATCTTGTCTCTAGGATAAAGGAAGAGATAAGAATAGTGAGACATACTGAGAATCAATCTGATGGCTTAAAATTTGTTGATGCAGAATTTGACCTCATATTTCTTCAGTATAAACAATTAGTCTGATTCTAATCTTCCATTACAGTTTTTCAAAGTGAGGAGTTTTAGTGTATAGCATGCTTTCTCTTAACAATTGTATTTTTTTGTTGTTGTTACCACAAGTTGTTTTATAAATACAAGTGTTTTTTCAAGCAAATGAAAATTCAGTGAACTGCATATTTACCAAAAATAGAGTTCTATTATGTGAGGTGAGCAAACTCCTATTAATTATTATTTAGCAGGTTGTTTGTTTCTGGGAATTAAATTTTTCTCCGAAATATTTTTAAAGATATGAACAAAGTATTAATTTCTCATTGTGGATAACAACTTTAATTTGAAAACTATTTAACCCATATTCTTTTAATAGACCAAAACAGGCCTTTATTTGCTGTGCAGATTAACTCATACCTATTCAGGAAAGCAAAATATACTGCCCAGTGTATGTGGTTTGTCAACATGTTTGAGTAATGCAGAGAACTTCAAAAGACAAAACAAAGCTAATACCTTATAGAGATAAGAAAGATTTACTTTCATAAAACAAGAACAGAATAAAATTAAAAAAAAATAAAAGAGGACAAGAAAGGTCTTTTGAAAAGCAAAAACATAGTGGCTAAAAATAATCAACAGAAGAATATCTCTGATGGTACAACAATAAGTCAAAATATGGAAAACAGGGAAGAAGAGACTTAAAGGAGCAATCAATTGGTGTTCTAGGAAGAGACAGAGGAACTGGAGAGAAGGAATTTATCAAATATGTAATATAAGAGCTAAAGTATAGATTTCTAGATCATAAAGGCACACTGAGTGCTTTATAAAATGAATGCAAAAGACCCATATATTACATTGCAATATGCTAGTGAAAAACAGAGAAATCCAAATGCTTGCAAAGAGAAAATTTAAGTTGCTTTCAAAGAGGAAGTACTCAGTATAAAATTGAATTTCTCAAAGCAACACTGATTGCTAAAATATAATAGAGGAATAACCCTAAAATTTGAGAGAAAATTATTTCAAACCTACCTAACATATACCTAACCAAACTATCAATAAAACTGCAGAACAAAGACTATTAAAGGGCTCAGGAAATTTCACTATCAGATACTCTTTCTTAAGAAATTTTTTGCACGTATATTATAGTAAAACAAGAGTACAAACTTAAGAAAAAAGAATATTTAAGATGTAAAAACTATGGAAGAGTCAGTAATGTCCCAGGATAACTCTTATGCCTTAAGAAAGTAATCAAATTGCAGTGAGATGCCAGAAGGCTCTAGGAGGGAGTTATTTCTCCCCACACCTGTAAAAGACCCCATAGTATTACTGATAAGGTAGAGCTTTTAGAAATAAAGATGGAGAATTATTATAATAAGAATTTGACAAGAAGAAAAGAAAGGCAATTAGAAACTTCAGAAAAACATTTTTCCAAGAAAGAAAACATATCTAGCTCTTCAGTGAACAATATTCATATGATCATATTATGCAAATATTATTTATTAACTTAATGAAAATAGTTATATAACCAGTAGTGTGTTAGTAAATGTTTAAAAAAACTCTAAAAAATGCACATATATCTATACATTTATTGTCAAATTTCCTTATGTAAAGGATACATAGCCCATAATATACAAATAATAATAAAATATACAAAATCCTTTATTGTAAATTCCATCAAGCAATTGATTCTCACATAATGCTTTTGTTGATTTTTGCTGAATTCTTGAACCATCGCAAACCTACGGTTGCAACTTACAAAGGAACATACTTCTAATATGAATGTTAGTTGAATTTTCTTTTACCTTAACAAGTAAGAAAAAAGTGAAACGATGAAGACATATGTCGGAACTTCACTCATTTACCAATGACATGAGCAACCTCTTTGCTGAAATGAATAATATTTTTTGAATAATGGAAAAATATTTCCTCATTTTTGGTCTATTCACAATGTAATGGGTATAGACATAACACACTTTTACATTTTATCTAAATTATTAAAAATTTCTCTATTATTTTCCTGACTCTAGACAAGTCTAGACAATCAACAAACCAATAAATCAAACCTGGAGTTCTGGCATTTGCTGATTTATATAGTGAAATACTCCCACCATGGTCATTGTTAAGCAACCACTGTGGTCTCATTAAACACAAAGTTGGGAAGGTATGTGTAGTAGCATTCCACTATATAGTATTTCTGCCATATAGATACAATAAATGTGAGTAACCTCAATAGCATAGATAATGGTAAAATGTAGTAACATAATTTGGAATTGTAACCTTTGAGTGTTTGTTGCCTATGGTTTTAATATAATTTATTTAACTCTAAGTGTGTGTAATTTAATTTTTAGTAATGGTTGTGTTAAACAATTGGCCTGCAAAATTTCTAAAACAATAGGATCTTGCAGTCTGAATCAAATAGGTTCCAACATACTATGAGATGTAGCACTGTTGGCTGAACTGGGGAAATTGGCTGGCAGTGGTATAAATAGATAAATCTTCATTTCTCATAGCATAAAGCAAAATACAGTGATTTATAGATATTAAGTTTAAAATAACAGCTTTTCTAAAGATTTTTATATAATCACTGAATTATTTAAATAAGATTATAGGAGAATGATTGGGAGGCTGTGTGGTTGTAGGGCAGGACAAAGCTTTTATTAGAAACTTTCGTTGAATATTTAACCCTGAGTAGGTACTAATTTGAAAATAAGTTAACAAAAGTAAAATAACTAAATGTAAAAAATGATTTAATTTATATAGACATTTTGAAATAATGCGAAAATGGTATTCTTCCTCATTCTGTCCTGTTTTATTCAATGCTCTGATCTATCAATAGGGAAAATGGTCTAGTTCACTGAGGATCTTCTGCATCAAATCACTCTAAGCATCTAAAATCGATATACCCTTTGGATATTTTTGACTGGGCTGGTTTTAACTGATGTTTAAAAATTTGCTGATTCTTGATTGGAAGTATCAATTGGGACAAATCTGAAATGTTTCCACTTTGAGTGTCTAATTTGCTGCCTTCTTCTGGCAGTCACTGAACTCTTACAGTTTTAGACCATTGTTGGCTCTCTAGGATTTTAATTAGGCAGCTGAATCCCATATGTTTATGCGCACTACTTTAATTTCTCTGGTATGTTTATTTGTGTGGTTGTAGCACTTTAACACTCTGCTTTCCCAGAGGACATACAAACAGTCTGGTAATTTGACATATGATGTAATCACAGGACACGTACCAGTTAATCAGATGTCCTAAACCCACCCACACCTTCAAAACCTGTCTGGTAAATGAGTGCATTGTAAATTCTGTTCATTCTTTTAACAGGTCAGTTGCTTTTGTTTCTTCTTTCTTATTCCCATTTCCACACTACTAATTTCATTCATATCACCTCATTTTTGGTTTATTGCTCTGCCTCCTAGCTCATCTTTCTACCTCCAAACTCTATTGTTCAATCCATCTTGAACAGCATTGCTAAAACCATTTTCCAAGAATACTGCTTTAATGTCTCTCCTTTGCTCAAAAATCTTCAGTGGTTTCTTTTTTTCCCAAGATAAGTTTATATCCATTAACTAGCCCAGTAATCTCCAAAGTGAGGTGGGTGTACTCAGCTGTGAAAGGCAATCCACTGGAATACAAGAATGTAGCAGAACTTGTTATTCCTATCTTTCCCACTAGATAACCAATTATATACATTTTGTAAGTAAAAAAGAAAAGAAATTAAACTTTACTAGCGTGTCAAATACAGATTGATACAGGAACTGTCTTTCAGACTTTATGATGGATAATCATGTCCCTTGTGTACCTGAAACATCTTGAAGTAATAGCTGAAGCTTCAGGGTACTTAGTGGAGAGCAGTGGAACCCTCATTTTGTGGGTTAGCTTCCATCATACTGTGATATTTTCCTATTTAGGTGCTTCTGCTTATGATTTATTGATTATATGGTTTCATGAATGGGCAAGCAGCTTAAAAAGATTTCTGGAAAGAAACCACAGACTGAAGAGAACAGTAACTACAAGTATAAGAGAACAACAAAAAAGGCCGAGCTGTTACTTCTATTTTTAGTATAAACATTTTGGAAGTTACATTACACAGTAAAAATAATGCAACTCATCAGGTCTGACATTTGGTCGAAATGATTCAAAATTACTGAAATGACAATTTGAAATATGAATTCTTACATTTTAATAATATATCTCCCTTGAAGTGTATAGTGTGCTTGAGATTTTAGTTAGTGATAGTATGAAGCCATTAAATTAGCAAGATATTTGTAAACTGAGCGCTTAAAAAGGGCATATTCAGATTTTGTGGAGCTTGAACCTGAGTTTGTTTCAGAGAAAAAACACAAAGTTGCAAATGCAAAATTGAGTGTGAAAATGAACATTTATTTAGAATAAGAAAAGAAATCACAGCAGATTACTCATTTTAAAAAGCTGGAAATACCAAAAACAACACAAGATCCAGAAAAACAACATAGTATTTCTTATAAGTGAACTGCTGACATGCCTCTATAACACCTTTTTCGTATACTTTTTTAGCTACCTCTTCTTTGAGCACTCCTTCGTATGACAATTACTTTGTAATATTTTCTAAAGATAAAATTGAAAGATAATTCATACTTTCCTTTAGCATGGCTGGTCAAATTTGTTTTTTATTATTGATAATAATTTGCTATTAATAATGTTATCTAGATTTTTTGGATTATAGTCAAATTTGAGGAAACCTTTATCATGTTTATATTTGAGCTATAAGATTTCAGGGAGGTTCATATTTTATCATGCAAGACTAACTTTAAATGCTCTTTGAATTAACAATACTAATTAATCAGAGCAAACTCAAATGCATTTAAAAACTTCTTTTATGTTGCAGTGAGCTACATAACTGTATAATCAAATTATTCTTATGCTATATATTTTTCCTTATTGATAAACGTGTAGGAGATCTGCCATAGGAAGACTTGTTCTTTATTTGTTTTGCTATGCTGGTGGCAATTTTGTATGCCAGTTTATTGGGGCCTGTAAGAATTCATCAGGACAAGATACATAAGACAAGGTAAGATGTGCTCTCACAGCTGGGATACACAGAATATGTGACTTCACACACAGACATACTCGTTGATTGTAGTATTGTTATAGGTTTGTGTCCTAAAAACACAGGAATTATGAAAAAATCGGTTTCACATGAATACCATCAAAAATAATACTAAAAAAATACACGATTTATTTAGAATTAAATATGATGACAGAATTTCCACTAGAGAACCATATCCTTTATTTATAATCTTACATATCTGATGACTGGAAGAGTTTTCCGCAGACTAGCTTCTGGTTCTGTAACTTTGAACCTTGTTTCTCTTTCTTCCCCTTTCATGAGTTTCTGGCCTCACACACCGTAGAACACACTCACATTGCATCTTCATGCCACAGCCGTGCATGAATCAGTACAGTGGGCAGGAACATTCCCGGAAGGCATCTTCTCCTGGGGATGGCTAGTGGTAACCTCAGTACACGTGGAAGAGCCTAGGAACCGTATAAATATATCCCACTAAACCTGAGCTAGAAGTGCTCCCAACTCTGTTTCCCCTTATTTGGATCCAAAAAGTGCTGGCAGCCACTTATGCCCTATCAAACACAAAGGAAATGGAACAGAGGAAGTCAGAGTAGAAAGAAACGGTGCTCTAAATTGTGGTCAGAATGTCTTCCCTCTCTCACCTCTGCAACCTTTCCTGAAATATATGACCATGTGGACACATTTCAGGGGAGATGCTCAGGCAGGTGAGGGGTCTTGAACTGAAGCTTCCTGGTATATTTGTCTCTATTTTCAGAAAACAAAAATATTTTAATGGTATTTAAAGACGTTTGACACGATAAAACATAGAATGTTGCTGAACAGAATGGTAAATTCTTCTGAGATTCCTTTCTTATTTAAAAGGGGGAAAAACCCACTCACGTCTCTTTTGCCTCCTATGTCAGCCTAAGTCAACTATGGAAATAAAATGAGTGTGGAGTCAGACTTTTGGATCACTGGGACACCAAATATTACTTGAAGATTAACAGAGTATATTAAATCATATTGCTCTCATTAAAAATATTGATTTTTTCCACTGATGACAAAAAGGATTTTTTACCCATTTTTAAAATTGAAGTATAGTCAGTTTTCAATGTTGTGTCAATTTCTGGTGTACAGCATAATGTTTCAGACATATGTATATTTCTTTTCATATCCTTTGACAAAGAGGTTTTTTGTACCATAAATACAAAAAAATTTCTTTTAATATTATTTATTTCATTCTTCAAATATGTCCTCTAAAGTGCATGATATATCAGTTTGTTGGACATGTATTATGTGTATACATATAATTGGAGGTGTGCTAAAAAATCTTTGCTAATAAGATGCACAATCCAAACTATTATTATTGAATTATTATTATTGAATCAGATATTAAGGAACTCAAAGTTTGGCCCCAAAGGACCTCTTCTCTTTAGCCAGCCTGAATTATTCCCAGTCCCTAAAACAAGTCTTTATATTCCTATCCTAGCGTCATTATCCAAGTAAGTCCTACCCCGAATTCCAACTTGCAATATCCCCTTTTCTTCTGGCCAGCTCAGATTTTATCTGTCTTCAAGGACCTGTTCCACAAAGACTTCCTTGGGTTCTTCAGTTTTCAGAGTTTTCTCATTTTGTTACATGAATAGTACCTACTATTTTTAATATGCTCTTAGCACCAAGTGATAGCATACCTTAAGATACCTCTTTTATTGTATTATTTTTTAATATATGTATATCTTATTAGGCAGCTTCTCAAAGGAAAAAATCTCTCTCTTAGATTTTTGTATCCCTGCAGCACCTAACACAAGGCTATGCAAATAATAGATCTGCTCTGAAGATTTGTGGAACCAATACCTTTTTTGGAAACAAATCAAGTTAAGGAGAGACAGCTTTGGCACTCACAAAACCCTCTGTGGGGGAGGGTGTGTATGAAGACAGTCATGCTGACAGCCTTTTCCTTCACAGAGACGCAGTGGGAGAAAGTCCTCCCATTTACGCGTCTATCCCATGCTGAGAATATAGTCGTCCGTAAGAACAGCAAGTAAGTGGTGTATGTTAAAGTCTCAGACACTAAACAGTGAGAATGGCTTTATTTAGAGTCACCACACAATTAATATATTCTCTTTTCAGAAAGAGATAATCTTATCTTCTTGGCAGCTTAGTTTTCTGCCTTCTTCATCATAAGATCATGTTCACTAACAGTGGCAGATGGGAGGGTGGGGGTGTGTCAGTCCACCTCACACTGGTTTGGCATCTCTGTAGAAAGGAAACGAATTGATGAAAAAGAAATCTTTCTTCCTTTTTGAGGATCCTTGTGGTGGCTTCTTTCAGTTTTGCCTTTTCGGAAGTGCACTTTCGCTGTCCCTGTAAAGATGATGGTTCTTTTTTAACAGCAGAGGTCCTCCTAGTTCAGCACTCCTCCAGGATCAAGTAACTACTCATTCTAAAAGCGTGAGATAGTTGGGAACTGCATGACTTAAACAGATTATTAAAAAGCCATTGTCTGTGCTGTAACTGGATTTATGATGTCTTTTCAGCTTGACACCTGCCAACATGGCAAGGTTCTAATTAGCTGCCAATCAGGGTAAAAAGCTCAGAATAGGCAGCATTGTGCCTAGAATTACTATGTGGAAGTATATGCAAATCATCCGGGTTAAAGATAAGAAAGAATCCGTACTTTAGAGAATGAAAATCTATATTAATCTAGGATTATCAAACACTGGTAAATGTATTATTGACCTTGTCATGACGCCAGATGGAGTAATACCATGATCCAGAGCCCAGATTTCCTGGACACTGGTAAAACACGCTGGCTCTGGCCCGGCTAGTTCCAGTCTGAATCACAGGGAGTGGAAAGAACCAAGCCTGCACTCATCTGAGTGTGTCTGAGGTCCCAAGCGCCTGAGATTGGTACAAGCTCTACCCTGTGCCACCCACCTTTTCCCATCTGTATCCATCTCCTGCTGTGTTATCAGACACTCCAGATGGAGCTTCCTGTGCAACTGTTAATTATTATTATTATTTTTATCTCTTCACCCATAATGTCTCCAAATCTCTTGGCACTGCAACTGTTGTCTTTGTAGGAAAGAGATGATAGCTTTCGGAGATGGTGATGGCGGCATTTCTTTGTGAGCTCCCAGGAGCAATGTGGATACTATTTAAGTTTTAAAAAAATAATAATTACGTCCTGACACTTTAAAAAAGTGAATTTCTTTGTAATTAGTTCTCATGTTTAGGATTGCTTTGAAATTCACTAAGGTTTTTCCTTTAAACAAGAAGAAAAGATTTAGCTTGTTTCCCTTGTTTGGGATCCTTTGGGATGAAAAGCACTATAGAAATATAAGCTGTTATTAATCCACCCCTTCTCCAGACACATGTCGACGGGAGCTCTAAAATGTGTATCAGCTGACGGTGTGTCTTAGCTCAAAGGAAGCTGCAAAATTATTTTTAAGCATGCACTTTGAATTTGCCCAAAGCCTGTCTATTTCCATGGAAATAGAAGTGGCATTCTGTGGCTGGGGCTCCCGTTGGTTTCAGCAGTTACACAGCAAGTTCAGTTGCACGGATGCTACCTCTTGGATAATACCTAATGCTTTTCTCTAAGTGGTTTGTGTAGCAAGGATGAGGAGTGTATTTGGTTCTACTTCAATGCGGAAGGATAGACTGATATTGCAGGTTTCCTCCAAAGCTTTGCATTCCGTAATAGGACCTTGATAATTGTTATCCCTTTTGCAGTTGCTTACAGCTACTGCACAGTGAGAGAAAGAGAAAGAGAAAGAGAAAGTCATCACTTTGCCCTATGTAGCTTTACCAACTGTGTACCTACTTGGAATTTTGAAGTTGTACTTCCTTTTCCAATGTTCCTCCGCAACTAGTGTTGACCGACCCCAAGTCATCCAGAAATCATAAGCTCTGCTACCGTTGTCCTCGGTGGGATATTAAGTACCTGCACGTGTGTATCACTGTGTTGGTCACTGTACAGGCAAGACCGAGAGCTCAAACCCACCCCAGTGCTGATGGAGATGTAGAAATTGTGGTGAGAACTAGCAAGCCCCGAGCAGCAAAGAAACAGACAAAGCTATAGATTAGCATTGTTTATCAGTTAATGTAGGTGAAGTTGGCGATTTCCACATTTATCAGGGTGAGATTTGGGGAAATTCGGCGTATTTTCATTATAATTTGGAAGTGAGTGAAAGTGCTTGAGCTGTGTGGAGTTCTTTGTCCCTGAACTCCACAGGGAAAATTTTAGGAGCCTTAGGTTAGTAGCATGGGAAGCATCAAACCATCTTCTCAAGGTCCCACTTGGACCCTCTTTCCGGGGTGGCTCTATAAGGCTAAAGCTTTTCTGTGTTTTTCAGGTACTTATTCTCCCTGAAACTCACTGGTTTAAACAATGATCATTTATTTGCTTATTATTCTTCAGCCTTTGTTCTTTTGCTTTTATGTTTTAAGGATTATATTGGTATATTTTCTAGCTCAGAGATTCTCTCCTTAGCCATGTCCAGCCAACTCATAAGCCCATCAGAGGCATTCTTCATTTCCGTTACAGTGTTTTTCATCTCTGGCATTTCTGGTTGCTTCTTTCTTAGAGTTTCCATTTCTCTGCTTACATTGCCCATCTGTTTTTGCATGCTGTCTACTTTATCCATTTGAGCCCTTAGCATATTGATCATAGGTGTTTTAAATTTCTAGTCTAATAATTCCAGTGTTGCTGCCATGTTTGGTTCTGATGCTTGCTCTGTCTCTTGAAAATGTGTTTATTTGTCTTTTGGTATGCTTTGTAATTTCTTCTTGATAGCCGGGCATGTTGTACTGGCTAAAAAGAACTGCTATAAACCAGCCTTTAGAAATGTAGTGGTGAGGTGTAGGGTTCTATAGTCCTATGATTAGGTCCAGTCTTTAGTGAGTCTGTGCCTTTGGACTGTGAACTTCATAAGCACTCCACAGGGTTTTGTTTTTTGTTTGTTTGTTTGTTTGTTTGTCTTTCCCTCCCCTCTTAGGTGAAACAAGATGGCTAGAGTGGGCTGGAGATGGGTGTTTCCCTCCTCCCACAAGGAAGCCCAGAGATGCTGGATTTGTGTATTTCCCTTCTGCCAAGTCAGTTAGGCTCTGATAATGCCCCAGCAGGTTAGACTCTGGTTAACTAGTTTCCCCTGAGGGCAGGCCTTGTTAAGAAGAACAGAGTGCTCTGGCTTATTTCAAAATGATTCCTTTTTCTCTTCCCCTGCCAGAAACATGGGGAGATTTTTCTTCTATATTTGCTATGAGAATTTGGTTGAGCTCTTGGTGGTAAATCTTACAATATCAGTGGTTCCCCCTTCCCCCCTGCCTGCCCAAGACTGGGTCCTCCTGGCATCTTTAAATTTTTTATTTCGGAGAGGGAGGTAATTAGGTTTACTTATTAATATTTTTAGAGGAGGTACTGGGGATTGAACCTAGGACCTTGTGTATGCTGACATGCGCTCTTATCACTTGAGCCACACTCTCCCCTAGCTGGAGTCTCTAGCGCTCAGAGTTGTCTGCACTGAGACTCCGGCAATTCCTCAGTTACAGTTGAGGTTTTCCTACCCAGGCACTGATTCCTACAGTGGTATCTGCCTGGGAGCCTCTGCTCAGGTAAATTGTTATTCTCTGTCATGTCCTGTTGGTCTCTCCAGTCTAGGGTGCAGCAGTTTGCTGTGTGCCCTTCCGTCGCCTATGGCTCCAAGAGGAGTTATCGATCTTTCAGTCTGTTGAGTTTTTTACTTGTTGTTAGGACAGAGTGGCAACTTCTAAGTTTCTCACTTGCAGAACTGGAAAATCTACTTATTCTTTATTTTGATTATGTCCCCGCAAGGATGGTGTGATTCTGCCCTATGCAGTGTTATCTTTCAAGACGGTTTACTCACGTGGCTGGCAAATTGGTACTTACCTGGGCAGCCAGACAAGGGTACCGCGCTTGGCAGGATTCTTGGGTTTTTCTCCCTGTAACCAGTCTCAGCTTCCTCACAGGAAGGTGGTCCAGAGTAGTCAAGTTTCTCACATTTTGATTAGCTTCCCCTGGAGTGCAAAAGCAGAAGCTGCAGGCTTTTTGAAGGCTTAGTCCTGGGTCTAGCACAGCATCACTTCTGGTTGCAGGCAGCTCAGATTCAAGGGGAGGAGCTACACGAGGATGTGAATCCCAGAAACTGGAGGCTGTCAATAGAATACTCTTCCAGTTTGGGCAGTTGTAGTGATTGTCCCTGCCTTGATACCCCCATTATTAATTTGGCACCCTCATTCCTCCAATTTTTAGAGTCCTGCTTTCCTCTTGCCAGAACTTCCAAGGACTGAATTCTCCAACTTTGTCCTCATGGCAGCTACCAAATACCTTGCCCTGCTTTGTTGGCACATTGGCTTGTCCCATGGAGTTTTCTGGAGGTTGCCTTCCATATCGCCTAGGCCTTCCCTGTGTTCCTGACTCTCAGAGGCCTGAATATAGGTATATGGAACAGTGTACCAAGGATACGTGGGGAATTGAATGAGAAAAGCACAAATCATTTCCCCAGAAAGTTGATTTTACTCAAAAATATAGATATTTTTAAAGTGTTGTTTCAATCATTTTTTAATATAAAAGCATATGTGAATATGCTATGGAATAAAATGTGGTTCTATTGACTATTTAAGATAGAACACAAGGCTTCAAGGACACTCAAAGCTTAGTGTGGCTGCTTCAAACTATACACCAGACTCCTGGGACATGGGTATATTCTCCCATGGCTCTGTAGATCTGTTCCGTTTTTGTTACTAGGGGCTCATCTTACTTATCCTGCCATCCACCCAGGTGCAAGTTAGACTACATGATGGCCTGGGCTCTGACTATGGTGCTTATGATGCTTGTCATCTATAGCAGCTTCCCTTTATAGGGAGAACATTCTGATACAGGAAAAATGGGGTGCGAGAAGATGGTTGTATCCCAGATCTCAGACAAATCCCTGGGATGCGCCCTGCCAAGTGAGAGTCCCTGCCTTCTCACAGGAAAGAATTCAAGAGTGAGCCATAGTAGAGTGAAGGTAGACTTATTCAGAGAGACACACACTCCACAGAGTGCAGGCCATCTCGGAAGGCCAGAGAGAGTGACCACGAGGTGCGGGGTTGTTAGTGTTTATGGGCTTGGTAGCTTCGTATGCTAACAAGTGGGAGGAGTATTCCAACTACTTTGGGGCAGGGGCTGGGATTCCCATGAATTGGGCCATCACCCACTTCTTGACCTTTTATGGTCAGCCTTGAAACTGTCATGGTGCCTGTGGGAGAACCATTTAGCAGGCTAATGTATTACAATGAATGTTAATGAAGCTCAAAGTCTTCTGGGAGTCGAATCTTCCGCCATCTTGGTGCTAACTGCTGTGTCATTCTTTTAGTGGTTGTGCCCCCTCCCTCCTGTCTCAGGTCCATGAAGGAGGACAAGTATAATGTTTCTGTATCCTCTTTCTAACTTTGCTTTATTAAAAGCAGACCTGGCCATTTGCTCTGCATATCTCCCTTGCCACTTTTTTTTCCAGCCTCTCAATACCACTGATTGAGAATACCCAGTCGGTACAATGCTGGATTGTATGACTTTGAATGCAAGCCCCAGAGGCCAGGGATTTTCTCCTCTTTTGCTGTCCTGAGCATAAGTGAGAGTCTCCAGTAATTCTGTAGGGAACTTCAGCAGTCCCTCATTTCTGATTGCTTGGTGTTCTGTGTTGTCTCTGAAGGCTGCATTGCCCCATAGGTTGAGTCAGTTACTATGGACCCCAGTCATGTTTCCCCAGCGGGGAAGGGGTAGTGCTTAGAGAGATTAGTGGTGAATTTTAGACAGTCCTCAGGAATGCCCACAAGCTTTGTGTCCTCTGTGGGCAGCAGGGGCTGTGGCCTTCACCTAGAGAGCCAGGATGATGCAGCCTCTGCTGCAGGGGGTGACAGGAGGCAGTGGACCGTGGGCAGTGCTTGCTGGGGATTCCGGCTGCGGGGAGTCCATTGCTGAGTGCCACTGAGGTTCCTCTTTAACCCAGATCATGTATCTTCACTAGATCCCAGATGTGAGTACTTGTCTTCTTTGAGCTGTTGAGTCATTGAAGCCCAGCCCAGTCAGTCTCCTGAAAGAACTTAATATTTTGGACTCAGCTGGGACCCTCAGCACTTTTGATGTTGTTCTGGTTAAGTTTTCAAACCCTCAGAACTTCTCTCCTAGGGGTTCATAGTGCTGTAGGGACAGGCAGCAGGGGTACCACAAGCACTTGACTCCTGTCTGTACATTGGCGTGCCTGCCTCTTGGATGTGTAGCTCTGGAGCCCAGTGCGGCCAGGCCGTCTATGAGCACAGGCTCAGGGGTTCATCACAGACCCTGTTTTAATGCTTCTGGGTATAATGTTAGTCTCATCCCAGGGCCTTTAGCTGGATGCTCTGGGGCTCTGGAACTCAATGCTAAGTGTGTCTTTGATGATCTAGAGACCAGCAGAACTGGCTTTAAGCCTGATGTACTTAGAAAAGAACTCATATGCGTAGCTGAATGCTCTTACATGGGCACAAGTGTTTTGAGTTCTTCTGAGATAAAGCCAGAAGTTCACCTGTCACTTGGAACAGATTAGAGCAGAGCTAATTATCGCCCTTTAGTAACTGAAGAGTCAGGATTAGGGTGGGGTTGCCTATAAACCCCACATGTTTTACACACCATCATCTGAGGAGCCATCTGGGAGGGGCCATCTGAGATTCTAAAGTGGACTCAAGTCTCACTTATCATTGAATACTTCCAAGGATCCATATATTATAAGAGCAAAGGTTCTGCTGTTAGAAAAACTGGTTTGAAATACCAGTTCTACCTGTACTAATTGTGTAACCTTGGACAAGTTACATAACCTCTTGGGGGGTCTCACTTTTCTTATTCATAAACATGTGGTAACAACAGTAACTACCTCAAAGGATGGGTGGGCTGAATGAGATGACGTGTTCGGCATGTTGTAAGCCCTCTATATGTCATGAAATAATAAAAACACTAGCATTTTTGGGTATAACTTAGTGTTAGTCTGGCACAGTATTAAGCACATTACATGCTACATACAAAGAGGCTATGTTGCTATCACCAGGGTCTTGGTTGCTAATAGATGAGAAAGCTGAAACTTTTGCCTGAATCCAAAGCTTATGCTCTGACTCTGGGCCAAATAAGAGGTATCTCTATGTCTAGTAGCTCCTTCCCATAAAACTGGCTATAGGAATCCTTGAGAGGAGGATGGTGTAATGACCAATGTGGCTTCCTTACCCTTTTAACTACCATTTCCCTGAGGTGGAGTAAATCTCCAATTTAAGCTAGATCTGGCTCAGACTCTGATTTGGACTCAGACTCAACTCTAATCAGGGAGAATATTAGCTCTAGGCCAAGAGGCACCTTACAGCTGATTCTGCTCTGACTCTGGATCATAGTTGTGATAGACACCTCAATCTTGGACCCAAGTTCTAACTATCCCTGTCCTTCTGTCCCTACCTTATATTCCACCCTACACCTTAGTTCCTTAAGAGTCATCCTCCACTGATGGCTAATCCTTGAAACTCCTTGATCCTACACTTTTCTGTCTCGACATCAGTCTATTCTCTGACTAGGATACCTGAACAGTCTGCCCAGCATTCCTTCTACGGTATAGAAAGTGATGCTTCCTGGATTAGCTTCTTACCCTGAATGGACTGTTCATTTATTCACTAAGTAATATTTAGTGAACATGACTATAAGCTTCTTGATCTCAAGATAACCACAAGGTCTTTAACCACCCTCTCTTTTAGAGCTTTCTCGTACCTTGAACAGACCCTCATTTCTCCTGAGAAAGAGCTCCTGTTTCTGTCAAAAGTCCATTCTGATTTGCTTTCTGCATAGCTCCTGAACATTCAACAACCTTAGGATGGAAAATTCTCAGATGGCTTCTACCTGTCCCATTTGACCTCTGAGGGCAACACTAACCACTGGTTTCATCTGAAAAAAGAAGTGGAGATGAATAAGGTGCTGTGTTAACACAGGGAAAAACTCTCCTGTTTCTGGTTTGTCCTGCTCACAAGCTTAAAGGCAAAGGGTCTACTTTATAAGGGAGTTTCATCTACAAAGCGATTTCATGCAATAGGCCCCAGTGCTTTACTTTGTCAAGAGTGGCTCCTAGCACACGGGGAAAATGCCACAGGGGCCTTTTCTTTTGCTGATAATGGGCTCTAATAAAAAGATCTTGGTAGTTTCTTCAATATAAGAGTGCTCCATGGATGTATTTGCCAATTTTTTTTTTCTATGTTTAACAGTGTCATAGCCGGGCTACAAGAGAGACTTCATGCATTATGTCAGCGTGGCCTTGGAATGACAGACCAGGTAGTTAAGTTGATTAATGAAGGGAATGTTTAGTCACCACTTTGAGTAAAAGGAAGTCAGGGGGTCAATAAATGAACTCTGGAGGCCAGTGTTATCACCCCTATTAAAATATTAACACTCTCCATTCCCTGGCTGCCTCATAAATCAATTCCTTTTTATATATATATATTAATTTGGCTTTTAGGCCTAAGCTCTTTCCCAAAGCTTGCCCAGGCAAACATGATAAATCACATGTGGCAATCACACCAAATGATGGTCATGACTACTGTCAACTCTTGCAAAATTCTAAATAGGGTCTATGGGAAAGAACTGTCTTTAGGAGGAAAAGGTGCAACCAAAGACATACCAAGACCTTCCATCTTTCTAGTTTGAGAAACCAGTTTATTATTACTTCTCGCTTGATTCGTGTTATCTCCAAGGATCTGTACAGTCAGTGGGCAAAGTTCTCTTGAACAAGCATATCTCAAGGTTCACAGATTATACAAACACTATTTCTTCTCTGGGCTGATTGTATCTTTCTACCTTTGTCACAGTGATTCACACTTCCCTGCCATGAAACTGGATTTTCTATTTTGCGGGGAGGACAAGAGGCTGCTGGGGTATGTTGGGGGCCAGGAAACAAAAAAAGTACAAGTGAAAAAAAATCAATGAGTCAGTGATTGATCCATCTTTTTCTATTTAACCACAAGGGTTTATCCAGTTTGCAGGGAAGTGGTGCTAGTCTAATTCATTGAGCTAAACTGCTTCTTTTGGGGATAGTAGAGGTATTTGACTTTTTGTTTCCCTTTTCTTGTATTTTCTAGTGAAACTATTTTAAAATAGGTTGTTTTTGAACACATGATAGCATCTAATGGTAATAAATAAAATCTGTTGATGACTTCCAAATTTATGTCTCCAAGTTTGGCTTCTCTTTGGTCTCCAGACTTCTATATTGAATTGCCTTGGCTTTCCACTTGGATTTGTGATGGATTTCACAAACATATTGCTTTGATTTTCCCTCCAAAGCCACTCCTCCCCACCCCGAGTTGCCCCATCTCATTAAATGATATCATTTACATTTAAGTGAGTTCCTCAGCCCCCAAACATAAGACATTCTTCTTTTTTTTTAATTGAGGTATAGTTGATTTACAGAGTTGTGTTAGTCTCTGGTATACAGCATAGTGATTCAGTTATACACACACACATATAAATATATGCTCTTTTTCATATTCTTTGTCATTATAGGTTACTACAAGATATTAAATATAGTTCCCTGTGCTCTACAGCAGGACCTTGTTATTTATTTTATATATAGTAGTTAGTATCTGCAAATCCCAAAGTCCCAATTTATCCCTCCCCCCACTTCCCTCCTGGTAACCATAAGTTTGTTTTCCATGTCTGAGTCTTTCTGTATTACAAATAAGTTCATTTGTGTCATTATTTTAGATTTCACATATAAGTGATATCATAGACATTCTTGATTCTTCTCTTTCTTATTTTCCCACAACACAGCAATCCATTAGTGGTTTATTTTCAAAATGTGTATCTAATATGATCACTTTTCATCACCTCCACTGCTGTCACAGTAGTTCAAGACACAGTCCGTCATCTCCCACCCAGACCTACAGGGACCCCTAAGCTTCCCACCTGCCCTCCCTCAGTGTAACCCGATAGCCCGAGTGATCACGCAACATCCTTGCTCAGAATTTTTGAATGACTTCCTGTTACACTTAGGGTAAAATCTGAACCTCTGTCCATGTCTGCGAGACGTGGGTGATCATCTAATGCTCACTTTCTCCTGTTTTCCACTCATTCATGCTGCTCCAGCCACATGGCCTCAAACATTTCAAGATTTTCCCACCTCAGAGCGTGTGTTCTTGCACTTTTCTTCTTCTAGGCTGTCTTCCTTCACATCTTCACCTGGCTTGCTGTCTCACTTCACTTGGGTCTCAGCTCAAACATCTTTTATCTTCTTGACCACCTTTTCATAAATAAGTTTGAAAACTCTGTTTATAATTTGTCTTCTCCTCTGGGAATTCATTCCAAGAATTAGGGGACCTTGTCTGCCTTCCTCATTAGTACCCCCAGCACTTAGTATAGTGCCTGGAGCACATCAGTGCTTAGTAAGTACTGAATGAAAGGATGAATCCATTTGCATAGATACCGTGTGGGGAACTCAGCTAAAGAGAATTAAAGATCAGCAAAGCTCTCAAGCCAGGGTTCAATGTTTGGAGAATAATAGGCATTGTGAGTAAGGAAGAAGGCAGTACCTTTTGCTTAGGTAGCTACTTTTTTTATCTTACCTATCTTTTAATCAAAAGGTTTAAACCAAGATAACACTAATTGATAATTTATTAAGTCCAAAGCAAGGGAGCAGGAAATATAAAGTTACATAACACACGGTCCCATGTACTTATATAAGGGGTGTGTGTGTGTGTGTGTAAGAGGGACAGGTCTTGTTCAAAAAGGAGTAGGGAAACTCCCACAAGCTACAGGCAGTCCTTGCTTTGTAGTCAGAACTCATGCACAGAAATGCCATCAGATACTATGTGGTTAGAGATTAGCCCTAGGACGGAACTTCCCAGTGACTTTGCCAGTTATACGTGTGCCTCATGAGCAGCCTCCTCCTTTGGCTAAAAACAAAATAAACATATTAAGAGGAAAACTAAACACTGTGCATAAAAAAGAGTGGGAAGCATTTAAGCATAAAATAGAGAATGAAGAGACATGATTTGGAATCTGCTGAGGTTACTTTTCTGGGAACTTTGTGGGGCCATTTCTGGGCCTCTATGACATTCAAACTTAACCATGTTTCCTGCTGTCCCTCTGTTTTAGGAGAAAATAGTGCTTCAGTGATGTTACCAATGTCAGGTATCCACCCATGATATTTATAGCAGAGGTTGCATCCTGTTACAGGGAATTCAGCAACCTGAGTCTCGACTTCTTTGCAAGACCTCCCCATGTCCTCCTTGGAGATAATATCCAGCAGTTGGAATTACAGTAGAGTGAACTCAGCTCTCTGCGGTCATTCCAAAGGAGTGACCAACTTTTTTTTTTTTTTGAGAGAGAGAGTTACATTGGGGAGTTGGGAATTTTGTGGGTTTTATTTTAACAAGAAGCCTTTCTTTTCCTCTCCTTTCCAATTTCTTTGTCTTTATTCTCCTTACTTCTCCTGTGTGTTCTTTCTCTCCTTCCTTTGCTTTTTTGTCCTCTTTTTGTCCTCCTCACCTCTGTCTGTTATCTCCCCAACTTTCCCCCGAGTTGGCGGTTGGTGACAATCAATGAGTAATAAGCAGCTGGAGAGATGGATTCCAAAGTCAACTGTGAGAAACCCAGCCACACACCACAGTGATGCTTTTCCTTCCTCTCTCCTCGCGCTTCTCCCCTGCATGAACCAAGGACTTGGGTTTTTCTGCCAGTGCTCTGTGATGAAGTGGAGCAGGAGAAGAGGAAATAGGAAACAAATGGGGCTTGACTTAATCACACCAGGAGCTCATTTGTCAGAATACCAAGTTAACTTATAGCATCCTGACACAGAACATCATATTTCGGGACACGGAATTAAATCGAGTAGGATTTCATGGTTTTTCAGGTAAGGTCTTTCTGGGGAGGGAGGGGCCTGAAAAAGCATTGCAGTCATCTGTCTGCATTGTAGCCAGGAAAAAAAAAAAAAAAAAAAGAGCTGTTTTCCACAGTTCTAAGGCAGGGTTTGTTTTGGCTGGATTCCGTGTGCCTGGTAAAGCACTGGTCTGGCCTGGTTGTGCTGAGGGAGGATTGAGAGCTTCCAACATGCAGTGACTCTGGAGGGAATGAGGCTGGTCTCAGGAGAGCCCTGGGCCTGACCAATGTGAGCTTCTGTTCTTTCTTCCATGTTCCTCCTTACTTTGAGCAGTTCAGGTAAGTGACTAGATGCAAAAGCTTATTTCAGAATGCTGGGAGGAGGCTCGTGGAATCACAGAAGCTTAGGACTGGAAAGGACTTTAGAGGTCCTCACCCTCACTGCTGCCTGCTGCTCCTTCCTTCCTCTCTGCTTTCGCCCTCTATCTGAACAGTGACAGGGAACTTCCCAGGTTTGTAATTTCATTGACAGCTCTTCTTCCTATTGAGTCAGCATCTCTCTTCCGCGTAAAGTTTTCCCACTGGCCCTTCTTGTTGCTCTTCTGGGACCCTGTGAAACAAGTCTTGATCAGTCTAAAAGGAAATGGAGTCTCCAGACCCTCTTAAGGAATGAAACTCCTAAGGTCCTCAGTTGAAATAGCCTCAACCCCTGAAGCTGGGATTGAAGGAAGTGATTGAAACTAGAGGTACCATAAGCTCCGTGAGCTAAACCAGAATGGCAAAATTCTCCTTGTTGACTTTTCTCATTATTTATTCTTTAGACAATGGCACAGGGGCACTCTACTCATATTATTATTAGTTTAAAACTAAAGGCCTAAAAATGAATTCAACACTAAGCAAAAAATTACATGCAGGTTCTCTCCCTCAAATAATAGTCCTTTTCTGGGCTCTCTTCTGATATGACTTAGGGGGATTGGTTTAAATAGGACATAGAAATAAGACATAGCTTTTCTTTTGCAGGGAACAGGAAGTCCTAAGTTTTGTGTGTTAAAAGCAGGGAGTGTGAAAGCGTTAAATTCCTTCAGCTGCTGGATCTCACTAGCGAGGAGACCTCTAAACTTCTTTCAGGTGTGAATTTGAAATTCTGTAACTACCCCTAGGCATGGAGGTACTTTCTGTTCTGTTTGTCATCATTTATCTGTTCAACAAATGTTTATTAAGCACCAGTCACATGTCAGGTACTGTGCTCCAAATGGATGGGGTGGGTGAGGAACAATTTCTCATTTTACCTTCTGAAGCTTAGCTTGGAACTCATTTTGTGAATTCTGCTGATAGATTTGGATGAGATTTTCTCCTCACTAATGGCTTTTCTCTTCCCATCACTACAAAAATGCAGTGGGGCCAGAGATTTACTGGCTTACTTTCAAAGACAGCATTATTTTTTGATTTATCAAATGTAGCCCCTAAATCCAATCAGCCATCTGGCTTAATCTAATTGTTTGTAAATTTAAGTGTGAAATCATATATTTATTTTACCTGCTTATAAAGACTTATCTATATAGTATGTGTTCATAAGACCAATTTTATGCTTCAGTACCCCTTAAATTTTATGCCTGAAAGAGAAGATACATTGTTAATCTTGAGTATTGTTACAAAAATAAATGTTGAGCCCTGACAATCCTAGGAGTGTCCAAGCAGTGAGTTTCTGTACACAGTGATGTTGCCCAGGGAAACAAAGAGTATCTGAAACAGAGAAGCCAAACTTGGGTTTGGCTGGGGGTGGAGGCGGGGAGGTAGCCACTAGGTTCTGGGGAGAACCAAGAGCCATACGTTAAGAAGTGGCTGGGAAAACGGTTGCCCTTCTCATAAATGGAGATGGTCTGCAAGTTGCCTTCCTCTGGGAACCAAGGTTTGGGTTCAGCCAGAAATAGTGGTGTGTAAACACCCTGATTCCCTCATGTGCAGGCAGAGAACTGAGCCAGTAAATACATAGAACTTTTTTTAGTCCACAAAAAACAAATGAGAACTCAGTTAAGTATGTTACCTAAATGGAAAGGTAAATGCAATTTGCAAAATGCTACAAAGGGCCTGCCATTCAGCAGGACTAGCAGAAAAGATGATTTAAAAACTGAAATCCTTTGCCTTATTCCATCAACTACTTCTCACCAGCAACTCTTTAAATAAGTGCGCAGAAATGGGAAGAGGGGAAGGGCAGATCGGGGTGCTCTGGGGAACATGACCTGAATCCCCCCTTTGGCAGCTTGCTTTCTTGTGTAGGTTGCTAAGTGCTCTGGGACCACACTCTCTCTGGCTTCAGTTGACCATGCCTTTCCCATCAATTCTTTTCATTTTCTTCTTGTGTTTTTCTTCCATCTTCTCTTAAGTCTAAAGGAATGTGGAGATGATGATAGAAGAGTTATGGTGTGATTCAGGTGTGTTGGAGAAATATTTTGTTGCTTGAAAGCCCATGTCTCATATTGTTCTCATGTGATTTTATTTCATTGCTGGTTGTGGGGAGATGAGGGCCTCCTAGCCTGTCCAGTACAGCAATCACCAGCCACATGCAGCCATCCATGTGGTGACCTAACACTTGAAATGTGGTGAGTGTGACTAAAAAACTGAAATTTTAATTTAATGATACATTTTAGAGGAATGAAGACAGAAGACGTTTGTACACTAGAGGGTGCAGGAAAGAATTATCTCAGGAGCGCCTGGCCCTCCAGTGTACAATCGACAAAGAATCTGGGTAAGTTTGTTAACAGTTGGGGTTAATAGAACTGGAAAATCATTAGGAAAATGTATATTGGACTTGGATAAAGGGAAAATAGAGAATAAAAAATATGGTAGGTACTAATACTCTCCAGTAAAGTAGAAATGCTAAAATACATCAGTGACAAAACCAGGACAAAAATTAAATTGGTACATATTATAGATGAGGAAGAAACTAGGGGAAAAGCAAAGATATAACAAGTAAAGGAAGAATAATTGTAAATAATCAATGATTTATTATCTCCTTATATTTGTAAAGGTAATGTGTGATGATCCATGCTGTGGAAAAGATTGATATGTAAATCTGCTTTTGTATCATTTTTAAAATGAAAAGAATTATATATAATCTATGATTTATTTCATTCTTGTAAATTGCCAATGGCTGGAGTGTGGCCTAAATTTTTAAACTGTGAGTTGCAACCCACTGGTAGGCCACAAAATCAATTTAGTGCGTTACAATGAGCAGTTGAGAATAAACTGGAATAGAAACTCTCAGAGTATATTTCATAAGGTAAGAGTAATTACTGTTTTGTGACTTTTGCATTATTATTATTATTAATTATTATTATTATTCTGTGTGTGTGTATGTGTGTATGGTGGGTCTGTGGTTGAAAAAGTTTGAAAGCCACCAACTGATATGACTTCTAATAAATTCTTCCAATTCTGGTGTATAAGAACTCGGTATGTTAAACAAATTGAGTTCTGTAGATGGAAATCATCTTGTAGGATTTTGCGTAGCTCTTCCATCTGGAAATAGCACTAGTTTCTGTTGAATGGGATTTGACTTAAGGTATCTCTTCACTTTGGTCTGCAAAAAAAGAGCATTTAATTATTAAAGACTCAAATAAAGAATAAACACTATTGGTCTCACCTTTAAGGCAGTCCAAAAATATGGAGCTGGTAGGTATAATTAAAGGAAGCTCCATCCTATGAAAATATTTATTCTAGATTTCTGCTGTATTTCTCTGTATGGGTTTACCAGAATCATCTATTTAATTGGAGGTGTTCAAAGTGCATGAATTAGAATAAGCGTGTGATCTTTTTAAAGTATGTTTGATATTACAGATATTGGAAACGTTTATTTGCATTTCTTAGTTATATATATGCACAAACTTTGCACATCATAGTTCTTTATAGAGCAGTCAGTGCAGAATTTACAAGAATACCCATGATCTCTGCTGGCTTTTCACACACTACTTTAATAAAAAGGAACTCAGGTCCATCCTCCCTTATTACGCTTCTGTGTTACTATCCATAGAAGCCCAGTTTTGGACTTGTGGGAATGATGATGCACTGTGTAAACAGGCCAGTTCTGTGGCTTATAATTCCACCAAATGCTGCCAAGGAAGCTGTGGCGGTGGGAAGAGAGCTGGGTTTCCTAATAGCCTGTGCTGCTCATGCGTCGGTCAGAGGTTCTTGCCACCTAACCACAGCTGGGTGAGAAGAAATTTTTTTTTTGAGATGATTTTATTACTAGTGATGTATTTTCCCTCTGTGCAGTTATGTGCACGCCCCATGCCTACGTGACACGTTTTGGTGTGTCTTCATGGTCGTTGACCATACCATGCTCAGAAATTTGGTACATGAAAATTATAGGACTTTCACCACAACTGACTCTGATGTGACCAAACATATTGGTGTAAAGACAGTAAAATTATACCTTGAGAGAAGCTGGCGTATGTCCAAATCAGCGCATGTATCATGATTCTGTTGGCCGCTGATATAAAAATACCTTATCAAAAGAGAAACAGAGGCCCTGAGACAACATGAGGCTTATTTTATAGGAGAGCCGTCTTTGCCACCTTTCCTACTCTAACATTCCCCCCTGGGTTTCCTGCATTTCATCAGCAGTAGTTTTTGGCCTCATTTTAGCAATGCTGAGGCAATGTTTCCTTTTTTCTCCAGACCCTTAAGAACTTTAATTAGTAGTACTTATTCAGCTCATGCTTAGCAGTTTTACTTTTGCAAAGTGATTTATAATCATTTTTATTAATTATTCTGAATTGAGATTTATAATGGAATGGTCATAATGAAAATGCTTCATGTTTGAGAAAGGAGACTATTCCTCTCCAGCGTTTGTCTAAACAGCGTAATTATGGCAGCGTTACTCACAGATTGTTAATTATTTATTCCTAATCTGTAGATGTAAATACACCTCTACAACAAGCAATTATGGAAGGTCTGCTAACGTGAATTGTGACTTTCACCGTAAGATATCTGACATCTGTAAGAATTCTTGAAGCAAAGTGGAGTATGTGTCTATGGCTAAAACACTATTAAAGGAAAAGGAGTTGGACTCATGATATAAATTATTAGACACTAATGACAATCCAAATTTAGTAGTGTGTATAATGCTGCCATGCCATTAGAAGTCAAGAACATCAGAATAATATAACTTTTATTTATATAATAGTGATACATATTAATAGAATGGTACTAGTGTGTCTGTAACTGGATCAAACTGGTAATTGGAAAATAACCTTTTAATATGATACGAGTCAAGATTGTCACTAGAATGTTTATTTTTGAATGGAATTTCTGGATTTTGCATACCAAAAAGATAAAAAATTAGCATAAGCAATATTTTAATAACTTTGCTCTTACTACTTTTGCATAAATTACAGAATGCAATGTATAAATTCAAAGCTCTGAAATTAAGCAATTTGAAATGAAATGTTCTAATTACATTAACTCAGTACATAATTTTCAACCAATTTTTCATTATTCAAAGACCTCCTAATCTTTGGAATGTGTGTACCTCAGTTTGTCTTTTGCGCCTGCCCTTTGGCTATTACTCCACACGTGTAAGATCTGTGGTGAGAGAAGGCCTCCAGAAGGGAGAGTGGTGAAGCAGTGACCACCTTTCTTGCTTGCTGGTGCTGTTTGACAAGGAGGAATGGTGGAAAGAGGAAAATAGGACCAACTAAGAAATCTTAAATGCCAGGGAAACTGGCACCCTCTGATTTAAAGGCATTTTTTTCAGGATTTAAATGCAATTTTCAGACTATGGAATGATGAAAAATGGCATTTCATGAAAAGTTTTCTTTCCCCGGTTACCATGGTGTTTATAGGAGAAAGAAACTATAAACAACAACCCAGGTTTCTGGGAAAAGACCCAATTAAAAAATTGGAATGTCAGGCAAACACATCCTTGACTCAATGTGTCTCTTTTTTTTAGGAAGGAGTAATATAAACATGTAGCCACACGGCATCTGCATAGATATTAAATATGATAAAAAGATTTGCAAATGTACAACTGTGACCTGAATGAAAGGGCATGTCTAAACATAATGAATCCAGTTTTCTGCTTACACTGGCAAAGAAACCAACTACTGTGCCTAAAAAAACAGTTTAGTTTTATTAGCTAAATAAACAGACTAATCAACACCTCTGATCCCTTGCTCCCACTTACCCAAAGCTTTTTGAAAAGCTGGGATGTTTCTCAAAGGCAAACTACAGATTTTATATGCTGAATTGAGGCTTTAAATACACCAAAATTCAAGTGGTGGTTTCCATGGTGACCTCCCAGCCACTTACTTGGAATGGCAAAGCACCTCCCCTCCAAACAGCAAATCCCTAAGTCCCTTTAGCTCTGTGGCAATGTGTTGAAAACAGAACGGCTGGCTTGGAGAAGGGTATCTGCTGTTGGCAGGCTCTTCTTACGTCAGCATAGATTCCAATTCCTCCTTAGACCTGATTCCTGTCATTCTGCTGGAACTCCATCCCTTTTTGCCACCCATGGTGTTGTGGATCAGGGCAGAGGGAGAGTATGAGTAAAGTGTGGGCGGGCCAGCCAGAGGTGAGTTAAAGTGTGTGTGCT
The DNA here is from genome assembly GCF_009834535.1 of Camelus ferus. NCBI lineage: Eukaryota > Metazoa > Chordata > Mammalia > Artiodactyla > Camelidae > Camelus > Camelus ferus. Next base: position 52,647,814 of record NC_045697.1, on the reverse strand, counting down.
GCTCAGATTGCAAGAACCCAGGGAAGAATTTGATGTGAATTGGAGAACAGAGTCCTGAAGTAACATGTTCCATTATTTTCACCTGGGAGATCTTAGAAGTCCAGTGTGAAACACCTGGGTGAATTTCATAGTACCTCACATTTAGTTTATTAAAAACATATATCTAGTCAAAAAATCAAAAAATAAAAACAAAGAGATGTAACTTTAATTACAGAAGAAAAATATTAGATACGAAATACGTGTGTGTATACTTATGTGTGTGTATAGTTATACATCTATTTCTATATAATGAAAATATATATACGACTCTCCTGTACTGCTAAATGATGATCGACGCACGCTCATCTAAAAACCTAGGTAGTGTTCAATACATTTGGTTTGAATTTTCTATAGTATTAGGGTTCAAAATTTGAAGTCTATCGTAATAGTGGCTAACATTTATTGACTGCTTCCTGTGTACTGGAATTTCTGAGCACTTCACATCTATTTAATGCATGTAATTTTCACAACTTGATCAAGTAGATAGTTTTTTCTAGCGTGGAAACTGAGCCTGAGAGCAGTTACGTAACACTGACCAAGGTCAAGCTGGTAGTAAATGGTTGTGTCAGGATTTAAACCCATGTAATTTGATTCTAGAGTTGAGTCTTAACCACGATCCAATACTTCCCTATCTTTGATGATCTCTATTTGAAAGAAATTAAACACATTCCCTACTGTTTTACATTATACATATATCCAGGTAAGTGTTAACTTTAGATTGATATTTTTTCCAAGAACACAGGGACAGCTATTATAAACATCAAATTTCACTCAATGCCATTTTTTGAGCGCCTTGATAAAATTGTAATTCCTCTGTTACATATTGAGCTTTTCTCACGTGGAACTCCATTTTATTCTATAGCAATTTAATGGAAAGCAAAGCAACGTTCACCTTATATATTCAGAAACCAGCTTAAATAATGAGGACGGGGAATGTAATATCATAAGAATCATAAGATGGAAGATGGCATAGATGAAGGATGAAGTAAAAGTTAGGAGTTGAGAAAAAAGTAGGGATCTATTAAAAAAAGAAAAAACCAACAACTTTGTTCTAAAGAAGTACTTAAATGAAAACAATTTGGCAAAAATAACTACAAACTAGCAGCACAGTGTTTGTGGCTGGGAATATATCCTTTCACCACAATTGAGGAGTCAAAACAACAACAACAACAAAACATTCCTGATAATTAAAAAAGGGGGGGGGGGCGGGCTTTGCACTATTTTATCCTTACTGTCAGACATTGCTTTCATATACTGGCTAGATATTAAAAGTGAGGCTTTGATGAACTCTGAAGGAAGATCTATATTTCATAGAAGTAGTACCTTCAATAGTAAATATTTACCCTACAAGTAAATACAGAAATCTTAGGACTGTGTAAAATTGCAAAGAAAACATATTTCCACAGGATTGATTAGGGCTATATGCCTGAGGGGTACTGTGTCTATCAAAAGGCAGAAGAAGAGACCTCAGTGTTTCCAATTCGACTTTCTTTCCCTTATGAAGATGAAAACATGAGTGAGCCATGAGATTCTGTTAGAAACATCACCCTGAGCTCTTCTCCATGAAGCAACGAAATCTCTCAATGTGCATTAAATAAACAACTTGTGAGATTTCCCTGAGGGCAAGTACAATGTTGTAGGGTGAGAAAAGATACCATGTGGCAATATGATTATTGCGTTAACTTACTCTACAAGAACATTATTGCCCCATCCGAGCACCATCTTCCATATCCCATTGTTGAGTTTTACTGGGGGAATGATGTCAGTGGCAGGGAATGTGGAGATAGGAAAGTTGTCTTCAGTTGCCATCCCATTAGATGCAGAGATGATAGCTCTCCAGACTTCCGTAGGGCAGATCTCCATCCGTCCTCTCTCAGTGATGACTGTTGTCTAACCCTATTTGTAATTAATAAATTGGGTACTATAACAAATTTATAAATTATATGTTTGTTTAATATCTATCTTCCACAGGAACTCTACAGTAAGCTCCGTGAGGACAAGGACTATATCACATCTTGTTGTCTATTGTTTATTCACACTACTCAGCAAGTATTTGCACCTAGACTCAAGAAATTGTTGAATGAACAAAAAACAAAATTCAGAGTAAAAAGCAAAACAGAGTAGGAGCATGGCAGATGATAAAAGACATTTATAGACTCTAGGTCTAACATTGTGTTCAGATAACTTTATTTAGACTGTTGAAGACATGAAGGAAAGACACCATGTTCCAATGAGAGAATAATGTCTACCCTTATGGATTATTTACTTCTGTCGTGAGTTTAAGAAAGGTCTAACAACATATAGAAATGGATCTGTTTCTCTTCTCTAATTCTAACCATACTCCCACTCCAATCTGTACTTGGGTGTAGGAGTACAGTGAGGCTTGTAGTTCTGTAGGAAATAAGAGGATGAATTTAATAATGAAGAATATTCTAGTGCTTGTCTCCACACCAAGCAGTGGCCTTAAATCAATCAGCATCATTTTGAAGAGATAATATTCTTGCTCACCCAACTGAAGATAGAATATAGATTGAGACATTCAATATGTTTGATGGACCAACAGGGTTATTTTACATTATTTTGGCACTATAATTGTCTTTTCTTTGCAAGGTTGCCAAATTATTAGTAATACCCCTACCTTTACCACCAGCACTGACAGCCCACCATCACCCTTAGTGATACAGGTTACCCAGAGAATAAATGGTAGAACAAAGCTTCAAACCCACATTGGTCTGACTCCAAAGCTCAAGCTCTTTCTGTATCACTCTTAGATTACAAAGCATAATCTTCACAGGCAGGTCCTCCTATCAGGACTAGGACAGTCCTGTCCTGATTACATCCCATTTAACATCACTACTCTCAGGTGAGTGCATGATTGTTAATCAGATAATTCCAAAGTTTCAGTGGTCTCAGTTCAAGGCTAAGCAGCAAACACCTGGAGTTCAGCCCCTGCTGACCTTGCCTGGATCACTTGTCTTTATCTTTTAAATAGAGGCATAGTTCCTGAGAGTAGATGTGACTCATTAATGAATGCAGAGCACAGGGGAAAGTAGATTAGTGGATTAGCTAAAGAAAGAACTAAAGATTATTACTTTATCATACACTATGAAAGGAGTGTTTTACCATGGTGCTTGATTTTGGATCAAAATTTGGAAAGACAGTGGAAAGAAAAATAGTTATTTAAGGCTACCACATATGGTCAAAATTTCTTTATGTAAGATTAGGAAGACAAGACACTCAAGCATTCATCACACATTTTTGCTCCTGATTTTGTTGTATACTGCTTTTGGTAACATTCTTTTTCAACTAAAACAATGTTCTTAAAATTGTTCTGTGGTTCTTTATCAGTAATGATCCAACCTTTGGCAAAGACGAGGGAATCAGGAAGCTAGAAATCAGAATCATATAGGTAGAAGGGAGATGACTTTTTAGAAAGTGCTCAGTGACACAACCTGGGAAGAAAAAAAAATTAAGCCAGGTTGACTATGTCAAATGCATCATTTGGCCACAGAAGAATACATACTTTATAAAGTTAATCTTTTAATCTACCATTTCCTTCACTTTTACTTAATACTGAGAATGGTTAGGGTGTGGGCTTTGTTTTTGTCATTCTAGTTTTACTAGGTTGTCTAATTTAAGTGAAATGGGAGTGTCCACTTTATTGTGTGTGATATTAGTGCCTCTGAGCAGGGTATCCCATGTCAATCGCCATCAGCCATCATTTTAAACTCAGATGCCTCTACACAAGGTAATAGAATGCTTTGCTAAATATTTTGAACTAGTATTTTCAAACCTCCTTCCAACTCTAAAATACTAGATATGGTCTTTTGGTCTGTTTCTTTCCGCAGTGGTGTCCCAGGGTAGTTTTGTGGCATTCTAATCATTGATGTAATATGATAATTGACTTAGTCTGCTGCAACAGAGGAGGTTGGCTAAGTGAGGAGGCATGGTATACTCCGCAATAAAACAAAATGAGAGGTGTAACGTGCTAAGAAGACATGTTTACTAAGGTAGATCTTTTCATAAAGAAACATGTTTACTTTCCAGTATATTTTATTAATGGAGTCTGCCTTTAGTTTCAACCAGGGAGTGGCAAAATATGGCCCTCTGTGGCCAAATGTGGCCACACCCATTCATTTGCATATTGTCCACAGCTGCTTTCTCACAACAGTGGCAGAATTGAGAGTAGTTGAAACAGAACTTGTGGCTGTCAAAGCCAAAAACACTACTCTCACTTTTTACAGAAAAAGTTTGGTGACCCCTGGTTTAAAACTAATTTATCCTATTTCTTACTGGGTATACATTCATGAAATATAACAAGCCCCTAAATTCAAACTGTTTGGTAAACAAACAAACAAAAATTTGTTTTTAAGTTGTTACAGCACAACATTAAAAAAAAATGGCATGACCCCATAATTCCCAAAATAAAAATTACCATATGGCAGCTGGAACATTCTAAGACTCTGAATACTGAGTATGTCAGTTTATTTCTTGGGAAAGAAATGGAAAAAAATATGCAAGCACACATAGATTACTGTTTTTTTTTTTTTTTTTTTTAGGGGCTTTCAACATCGCAACACTTCCGAGCACCAGCACCAATATTAGTATTATCAATACGGCATAATAGTGAAGATAGGGAGCTGAGTCAAGAGCCTTGAGTTTAATTTATTTTGCTGATAAAAGACTAAAAGTTTCATATTGATTATGGATCTATAAGAGTAATCAAAACTTACTGACTCATGGAGGAATAAAAATACAGTCAAAGACCAGCCCTGTCAGAGCCAGTGGCTGAAATCACTGCTACCTCGGGTGATGTAATTTACTGTTGGTGCTGGCTAAAGTCACTCATATGAAAGAGTGATCAGTCACTAAATATTTATGATTGTTGAAGAGGCAAAACGATTGACTTTATCCACTCATAGGATGGCAGATACTAATTCCTGGCAAAATAATTTACTTTCAAAATTTAGTGCATTGTGTTAAGACAGTTTACAAATAAAGGTATTATTTTGAAAAAAAATCCTAATATCCAAGGCCAAATTCTCCTATTTCACACTTTTTGAAAGAAAGGTGAAGAGAAAAATACTGATTGTTAAGAAAAGAAAAACAAAAGACGATTGTCCTGAAAACAAAACAACTCTGTGTTCCAATTCCCTAACCACCTGTCATACAGCGACTGTACCCATCAGCAGTCTGTTCTCTCTGGAGCTCCACTCGTGTGAACTTGGAGGGATCCCTAGGAGAGCTGCTTATGGAATGTAAGGGGAATCACAAGATTTGAAATGTGGGTATGTGCATCAGGGCTTTAAAATGTGGTTTCATTTGACTCCAGCTTGTATCAAACTTGAATATGCTTTACAACCAAACTTAATTTTACTGAGAAGAATGAAGTGCCAAATTTATGTCTGAACTTCAGATTCCTTGTCTGCTCCATCGTCATCACTAATGTGGTTACTCAACCTTCATTTGAGGAAGTAAAATGACAGTTTAAGAATCTTGTTTGTGGAGGGGTGGGTATAGCTCAGTGCTAGAGCATGTGCTTAGCACGCGCAAGATCCTGAGTTCAACCCCCGGGACCTCCATTAAAAAAATTAAAATAAATAAACATAATTACCTCCTCCCCACCAAACAAACAAACAAACAAAAATATAGAGAGAGAACCTTGTTTGGGGATGGCATGCTTCTCCCAGTATGTAGTATTTTACTGGCAGCATATCGGTAAGATTATAGCTTAAATGTATTTATTACTCGAATGTTTAATGCATTGATCTAGTTATTATTGCTGCTTAATGAACTACCCCAACATTTAGTAGCTTATGATCATCATTTATTATGCTCACAGATCCTGTGGGTCAGCACAGCAGACAGCAAGAGTGCCTGTCTCTGCTCCACAGTGTCTAGGATTTCAGCTGAGAAGGTTTAAGGGCTGGGGTGATTTGATGATCGGGGGCTAAATCATTTGGAGGCCCCTTTGCTCATACAGCTGGGGCCTGTGTTGGGAAGACTTGGCGACTAGAACTGCCAGCTGGACTGCCTATAGGTGGCTTCTTCATGTGGTTGCTCCAAGTGGCTTGGCTTGGAGCCAAGCACGGCAGCCTTAAGACAACTGGACTTAAATGGCAGTTCAAGGCTCTAAGTGTGACTGTTCCAGCAAACAGAGTGATAGCTGCATCATCCCTTATGACCCAGCCTTGAAGCCATACAGACTCCCTTCCGCTGTGTTCTGCTGGCGAAAGCAGGCCCACGCCCATCCAGGTTCCCGGAGAGGAGGGTTAGCCTCTACCTCTTCACAGGGAAGTGGTAGGGTCACACCAGAGGAGAGGAAGTGACGATGGGAGATGTCACTTTGGGAGATACAATCTGCCACACTGGCAAAGAAACAGTGAGTGAGTACACAGCTGAGAAAATGTAAGTGTTCCCTGAAATGTTAACGTTTGTGATATTGTTTATTAGAATTGGATGCCTAAAAGGCACCTCAAACCTCCTCCAGGAAAGAAAGTCATTCCTGTTAAAAAAAAAAAAAAAAAGAAAAGAAAAAGAAAAAATTGGCATTAGCTGGCAACCAGGGTCAAGAAAACAAAATGCTTGTGTTGGGAAATGGTGAGAAATCTGCATTGTGTGGCGCATCAGGCTGTGTATAGGAATAGCTGGTTGAAACCAGGTCAGGAAAGGCCACTAACTCTAAGCTAGATAACTTGCACTTCATTCAGTAGTTGATGAAGAGCTTTGAAAGTGGGTTTCTGTTTGTTTTTTAAAGGGAGGGCGAGAGCTTAATCAAAATGGTGCTTTAGGAAGACAACCTGCATTGTGTGCAGTTTAGGCTGAAAATGAAGGTGGGTGGGTGGAAAAGAGCCCAGACTTCCCACCAAAAACCAAGGACCATGCAGTCTTCATTTTCTCCATGTACCTCCCCGGGGTAGACTGAGAAAGCATGGTAGAGTGGAAGGAGGGGGAGCTTAGGCCTGGGTTCGGAACCCTGGCTCCGTAACTTTGGTACGTGTATGACCTGAGGTTGGGCGCTTGATGTTTCGGAGCCTCTCTTTCCTCAATTGTAAAATAGGGATAATTTTTATATTGTACAAGGTTTCCATAAGGATTAGGAAGTTCTTGACAAATGGTAGCCATTATTAATCGTTGGATGCAGCTCTGAATTTATTTCCTTAAAATCTTTTAGCATTACACCGGACTCCTCCCATTTCCCTTGACTGGTGGTCTCTGCTAAAGCCAGACTAGGAGAGCAGTTTATTAGGACAGCACCCTATACCTAGTAGGTAATCTTTTCTTCTATGTTCTCCGAAAAATCACCTTCATCTACTTGATTACTCTCTTCTTTATTCCAAATAGTAACTGCAGCATCAGCAGAAGCTTTTGAATAGTTGTTTCTCTAAATGGAAATGTCTTTTTCTCTTGCCAGGATAGACAAAGTGTTAAATAAGTACTCAGTACTTATTGTATTTTAATTTAATCAAAGAAGCAGTAATGGAATTTGAGGGCCACTGGCTGGAGCAGCAAGAGCTGTCTAGCACTCCTTCTTCTACATTGTTCCTCTTTAGGGTTTATTTTTAATATGTTCCCTGGACTAGGATGTCAGGCTGTTGGTTCCAAGACATCACTGAGCCTATGAAGAAATGTGAGCACGTACAAGTGATTTGAGGCTACTTTTCCTGGATCAAAGTTCACAAAGTCCTCAAATGGAAAATTGAGAGGAAAGGAATTTACCTTTTAATTATTTGAAAATTATTTCCCTCTTTCAGTTTCTGTCTTACCATTATATATGCTATTACAGATAGTTTCTGACAAATGTTTACTAAGTACTAACCTTTAAGTTTAAGCAAGAAAGAATTACTGAAGGAAATTGGCTACCTATTTCTGTGTAATTCTGGATGAAATGTTAGTTTTTGATAAACAGAGATGAAAGTCTTACAATTTAATTTAGGGATGAAGATTGCTACTACCAGGCCAGGGCTGAAATACCAAAACAACAATAACAATACCAGAACACCAAGAAAAAGATTTTCCTCTACCACTTATTTTAACATGAAAAATTAAAAAATTAAGGAGGAATGGACCAAGCAAATACCATGGTGTGACCCATTCATGGAAAGTCAGTAATGGCCTTCAAACATATATGTTGTGTGTCTATTTTGTGTCCTCTAGGGATGATTGTGGATAGAAAGCACATACATGGGATTAATGTTAAAAGAAAACACCACACAAAAAAAATCTCATTTTAAATAGCTATGCTTAAAAAAGTAGACATGTTAAAAAAGAAAATAAAACCAAAGTATAGTGGCTTCAACTTCCAAAAGTCCTGGTTTTGGATAGCTGATTTCTCAGAAAGTATATGCAGGTGTTGGTGTTAGTGTACTTGTGCTCTGTCAGGTTCAGTTGAAATTGGAGCGGTAGATGTAATTAAGGTATCGTATTGTGTGGATTTCCCCAATGATTAGCCAACTCTCTGGATCAGATGTTTAAGTTTACAGAGAAAGACCAACCCCCAACTCCGAACTTACGCTAAGTTTTAAGGAAATCTGAAACAGAGTTGACAGGTAAGAAAATACATGGAGTTCTGGTATTCACATTGCTTCTTTTGATTATGGGGGTGATAACACTACTCATAATAGGGTTATTATGAAGATGAAATGAGTTCATTTATGTTAAGTAATTAGAACAGTCCCTGGAATGTCGTAATCGCTACGTCGTGTTGGCTATCAGCAGTATTAGTATTAGTACTGCTAAGAGGGGCTATCAATATTTTCATTACCCCATGGTAGACACTGTCAATAGCCTATTCCATATGAACTTTCATAAGCAGAAAGGCAATTCTGGAACTGTACTGACATAAGCGCATAACAGCTATCAACTGGGTTTAGAAAGACGGTGTCAAATTCAGGCCTCACACCCCTTTTTTCTAGCTGTCTCTCTTCAAACTGTATCTCTTGTGTTTTATGCCAAAAGAGATTGTCTTCACTTGAAATTAGCCTCAATGACCACATCTTTTTTTTTTTTTTCAGATGACCAAAAATATATTTTTTCTTATATACATTTGGTCTTCTTCTGGGGTTCCTGGCCCCCAGCTCCTAAAAACTCTTGGAATTTCCCAAGTGAAGAGAGCTATAAAGGTGTCTTTTGCTATATTAACGAGGCAAATTTTGTCACTCACCTAAGGATGGGGTCTAGTTGTCTGTGGAGCCAACCACGTGATTACAGACGGTTTGGACTCCCAGCTGCACCCCACTGACATCCTGGGAGGGGAATGGGGTTGGAGGTTGGGTTCAAACACCAATGGCCAATGATTTTAATCAATGGTGTCTTTGTAGTGAAGCCTCCATAAAAACCCAAAGGACAGAGTCCAGGAGCTTCTGCCCACAGAGACCCCACCTTTAGACCACATCGTTTTGAAAAAATATAATATGATCAATCAACTGGAAGCCACCAGAATATTAGCAGCCTTCTTTGACAGGATATTTCTCACTGCTATTCCCTCTATTTTTTTTTAATAATGAAACTGTATTACTATCATAGCAGAAAAAAAGTAATAGATTTTCATTTTTGAAAACCAAACAGCTATAATCAAGGTGCAGCAAGATGCTCAATACAATGCTATTTTAAAATTTTGTACTGTATTTTTATTTGCCCAGGTGCAAGACAAGCAGCAATCTTCTTTTGAGGATCTTCTCATCCCAAGACACTAATTTGAACAAAGCCCAGGTGGGCCGTGAGCAAACACTGTCAGCATTGAACAGCATCCAATCACTATGAAAGGGCTCAGACATTCCAGCCCTGTCCCTGGTGTCGCAGGAGCCACTGTTTCATAGTTTGTAGGGAGGTTAATCTCACTGTCTATCAGAAGGTCTCTGTTCATTATATATTATTATGATATACAATATATAATTATATATAGTTTGTCTGGAAAATAGCTGTAGGCAGTGAATGAAATTATTTGCATATTTTAATTCAAATTTAAGTTAAAAAATAAGATATCTATCTACATGGCTCAAAATTCAAAAAAGTACAAAGGCTGCAGTGAAAAATCTTCCTCCTGCTTGTGAGGCCACCTCACAACCACCTAGTTCCCTTTCCTGGGGGCAAATAGTGCTTTTAGTTGCTTGTATATCCTTCCTGAGATATTTTTGCACACGCAAATAAATACATAGATGTAGTCTTAGAGCTATAGTTTAGGAAGAATGATGTCTTAAGGAATTTGTGGAGCCTGGATCTGTCTTAATAGAAATATATTCTGGATGAGTAAGGCTATTTGGAATGTTCCAAAAAGAGTGGATGCTACTGATCTTTCTACAAGGAATTATTGAGTCCCTACTATGTGTAAGGCTCTGTGCCAAATGCTGTTTCTCCTGTCAAGTTGCCTTTAAAATTTTTCATACATATTCATTTGTCTTTCAGATCTGTGTGCTCAAACATCACCGTGTCAGAGAGGCCTTCCCTAACACACTTGAGAATAGCTCCCCCTCACCCTCTCACTGTGTTTTATTTCTTCTACAGCTAGGATAAGTCTATAATTTCTCACCACTTTCTCTTGGGAGTGAAAGGGAGTGCTATTACCATTACACAGGGATAACAGGGTGCGCTGGAACTGTAAACTGGGGATGGGGAGCCACCCCATTCATACCATTTACTACGGCATAGCGTTTTATAGTCCAAGGAAATGGAAATGATCTCGTCCATTTATTTGTTCACTTGTAAACTTATGGAGCTGGAACTTTGCTTGTCCTAGGATCACCTAGAAGTTCCTTGACACATAGTAAGTAGATTTTTAAAAAATTCTTTTTTAAAAAAAAATATCTTTATTGAAGTATAGTTAGTTTACAATGTTGTGTCAATTTCTGGTGTACAGCACAATACTTCAGTGATATAGGAACATACATATATTGGTTTTCATATTCTTTTTCACTATAAGGTACTACAAGATGCTGAATATAGTTCCCTGTGCTATATAGTATAAACTTGTTGTTTATCTATTTTATATATAGTGGTTAGTATCTGCAAATTTCGAACTCCCAAGTAAATAGGTTCTTAATAAATATATGTGGACTAAATGGATGACCCAGCCATGCTTCATGTTCTTTGTAGAACTGAGCATCCTTTGGGCAGCAAGGGGAAATTGAAAAGCCATAAAGGGCAAATTTGCTTAGAATGTTTCCTCCCTCGGGATAGAGGGGGAAAAAAAGGGCCAACTTTTAATATTCAGACTTCAACTCTGCAGCATTTCCCATAAAGAGATCAGTCTGGCAGATGTGTACGAGAAGTGCCAACTGGTTCTTTGTAAGGAGATGGGGGTGTTGTGCTCTCCAGGAGAGGCCTGGTCTGGGGAGTAGACCAATGGGATGAGAACGGTCATGGCCCAGTTTGATCCAGTGGTTGGTTAATCTGTAGAAAACCTGCCTCCATGCAGTGGAACAGCTGTGTCTATGTGACTCAGTCCACAGGAGAAAAAGAAGAGCAACTTCAGAGCAAGCAGCCTGCCATCTGGACTCATTCATCCTCCAGGAGGTGGGAGGCCAGCAGGATACAAAGGAACAAGCACCTGTCTGTGCCTGGGAGGTGGCTGGTGCGGTCACACACACACACACACAAACACAGATTAGCAGAGTCCAAGGGCCCTGGGAGTCGGTTTCAGTAGAGAAGTCTGATGTAATTTTCTACTATCTTACCTAAAACCAGACTAATCTTTTTAATCATAGAGGGCATAGGTTTTAGTGGCTTAGTAGCTCAATTTAATTTTCCCTTTTCCTTTCCAAAGAGAGAGGCCCATGTCCTGGGTTAGGCGTCCATGGGTGAATTCCTGTAGGACGAAGAGGCCGAAACTCTGGCCTAGGGTTATTAAGCACAGCTTTCATAGTAAGTGTGTCAATACAATTTCCGAAAGATTTGCATGTTTCTCTATCACAAATATATTGTTCAAATTGTATTAAAGGGAAATATTCTGGCATCCTGTTGGGACTACTGGACTTGGAGGTAATATCTTAAGCCCCTTGATTTTATTGCTGAGGGAACTGAGGGCCCAGAAAGTTTGCATAACTTGCCTTCCTTGACATGAACAGAGATGGGTGCCTGTTTTTAGGCGTTAGAACCTCTCCTAATATTTGACTTTAGGTATGTGTTTTAAAATGACAGTTGGATATGGTTGAGAGCTTAGTAGTTGAACCTGTGAAGCAATTTATGACACAAATTTAACCAAATAAAATTATTTTCGCTAGCTCGTGCCATGCTGACAGCTCGCAAAAACTGTGTTCACCTTTCTTCACTCCTCATAAAAGGGGCTACAGTTATTTTTAAACCTGAGATTTGAAAAAGGGAATTTAGATTATAAATCTAGGTTGGTGGAACTTATTCAGGAATTTGTTGGACTGAATATGTACTTTCTGAAGTGTAAGTGAAATAAAAATGAAGTCTTTAAGCGATCCCTTTCTCTGTCTTTATCTATATCGTGGCTTTTATTCCAGATTAGATGAGAAGAAAAAGTGGTTTTCTCTCTCCTTACTCTTATGTCACAAAGTGGTTGACTAACCTGATTCCACAGTGGCCTCTGTAATGATCATTCTGCAGTGATATTGTTTAATAACAAAACAACTACAAGACAAAACAAATAGTGGCACAAAGCAAATCTCTATTCTGTATAGCAAAATGTTTGTCAGACTGCCACCAATAAGCCAGGCATTTATAAAGAAGCTGATAGAAACATTTCTGGTCATTCTTTGAAGTTTGTAGTTACAGGATATAACATATCTACACTACCTCCTTTTGTTTAGGCCCCCAAATGAGATGTATATGAATGTTGCAATTTTGTACAACTCCAGGATAAGCATTCTATGATATCTTTCACCCGTTTTCTTTTCTAATAAAAGAGAATAATAAAAAGCCCAAATAAAATAGTTATATTTATGGTTTCTGCTGTTTGTTGAATAAAATCCTTTACATATAATATCCAGTGACAAGCCATCACTCTCCTTGGTTTATATAATGAGGAAAATTAAATACGGAGGTCTTTAAGTAAAAATATACAGAAGTCTTTACAAAGAGGTGTTACTATACAAAGTCACACAAAGGTTGAGAAAACTCTTTGTGGCAATAATCCTATCTGCAAGTCAGATCTGTAGATGATAATCTGTTTGAATAATCATCTCACAGCCTATTAGTTGCATTATTTTTCTACATACAGCCTTCCTGTTTTAGAATCAAAGAGTGCCATGCTTCTCCAAGACCAGGAATGCCTGGATTGCCTATTCAAACACTTTCATCTTCATTGTTGCTGGAGACACTATGTCGTCAGGAGGTTTCATCACCTGCTGCCACTAGATGGTGCTTGTTGTTGAAACAAGGGTTCTTCCGCCCTTCTTTGTTTCCTTTAGGTGCCTATAAGGACCCCGGATGATTATTAAAGAAACTTGATTGATAAGCTCAGTAGTGGATGAGTATTCTAGAAGGTCATTTAGCACAGAGAGTTATTTATTAAAAATATAAATAAATCATTATCAGTAAAGACTACTTATACTGTTTTCCTAATTCCATTAATTTTTTCTGTTCATTCTTCTTGTCAACCAGCTGTGAGAACTCCGATATAAAATGAACAAATAAATCTTTCTTTGGGCTCATGAGAATCAAGGGATATAATTCAAGTTTTAGGATAGGTGAAAAAAAAGATTTCAGGATTCATTGTCCTCACCCGGAATAGCAATTGCAAAGGTGACCACAAGCAGAGTTAACGAGGAAACTTAATCAATGACCTTTCAAAAGAAAAACACATACATCTCAATTACTGGACAATAATCAATAGGAAAGGAAATGGAACATGCTCTTTTAATTGTGGGACAACAAACAGCAAGTAATGAGAATGATAACAGAGGTTATTGGCTTTTTGCCAAAGACAAGTCTTTTTCTCATTAATTTAAGACACACACAGAACCTTACCTCACAGTGAGGCTCTAACTCCCTCCCTGCCTCCCACTCCACACTCTAAGTTTATACCCCTTTCAGGGTAAAATTTTGTCAATCTTCATAGTGAAATGCCTCCAGGGGTTACCTATTTGGTTTGTGTGAAGGACGGTTTGATATTTTTTGTAGCAGAATATTGGAAAACATAGGTTTCTTGGACTTTTCCTTTTCCAGTCACCAACGCTGACCATTCATGGCTGGTTCACTATTATAATGAGAAATTGCCAACTATGTTGAAATACATAATCCACAGTGTGAAAAACTGCTGAACAGCCCTGGCAAATTCTTAATACAAAAGTGGCTTCTCTTTTCCTGTGAGCTTACTTTGGGGTTGCTGATTCTTGCTAACTGTGTGCTCAGGGACTGAAAGTTAATTTTAACATTAGTCTAAAACCACAATATAACTATATAGGCAAAACCTTGAAAGCGAAATTAAAAAAAAAAACCTTCTGTTTTGAATTTCCCAAAGTGGGTCGTGTAGAATGTGTGAACATACATATGAGCCAGATTTAACGACAGTCAGACACACGACATTAATATATTTTAATTTTAAACATTAGACAGCCTCTGGTGGTTCCTAGTGCCTTTTGAGCACTGACTAAGGGTTTTAAACACAACAGGTTTTTAAAAAAGATACAAGTATATACTTGCTTCCCAGACACTGGTGAGGTACAATAGATCTATTCCAGTTTTAAATACTGGAAAGAAAAGCCTTTGTTCTCAAATGATTTTCCTCCAGATTTGTTTTTCCTGGAGGTCTTATTAATTTAGCTTAGTACTGAAGAAAGAATTGGAACCAGGAGCAGGTAGTCAGCATGTGATATTTATCTCGGGCTTTATATGTTTTGGTGGCTACTGTCGAAAATGCAGTTTGGTCAGTAACTTCCACATGTATATTATTATATGTACAATATGTATTAATAGGAAATGCATATTCACTTGCATCATATACTGTGTGGCTTCCATCCATTAAGTGGCTCCTCTCTAGCAGTACCCAGAACATCAGATGGTGTGTGTGCTGACAGTCTGTTCAGATCTTAATGGTCTACTTAATTCATCATAATGGGGCTGGGTCATTGATACATTATTAGTATTTGCTTGACAAAGAGGACTTAAACCTTATTAGTAGCCTTAGGAACAGAGTAAATACAATAATCTCTTTATCTCAAGAAACTCCCTTGGATGGCTAAAGATGTTTTCCAAACTGCTCGAGGAAGGCAGAAGCCATCAGTGACATACGCAGAGGACAAGGCTGAGAGTCAGACATCCTTTGCTAAAGTGAACCGTGACTTAGCATCGTGTCACTGACTTAGCAGCACTCTGTCTACCTATATTCCTCAAGTTCTATAAAGTAGCGTCAGGAGTGTTCGGGGCTGGGAAATGCGAGCAACTTCAGTTCTGCAAGAGAGAATAAGCTCTCCCCAGCGGGGAACTCCTGTGAATAGTACAAAAAGCTGGACCTAGCAGCCCGCTCAGGGCGTGAGAGAGGGAACCCAGGAAGGCGAAGGCGGTCGGTCGGGAGCAGGGTCCTCGGCCAGCTCCAGGCGGGAGCTGCGCGCAGAGCCCGAGCCCCCGGCGGAGGCGGTGCGGCCGAGGCCCCTCCCCGCCGCCGCGGCTGCCCGGGCGGCTGACGCCGAGCGGCGGCCGGGGGTGGTGGGGGCCGGCCGGGCGGGCGGGCGCGAGCGAGGGCAGGGCAAGGGGCCGGCCGAGGCCAGTCGCGGCTTTAAATATGGATCGCGGGCTCGCGCTTGTGGCACAGCCTCCGCTACGGCCGCCTTCCCCGATTCCCCGTCCCCGGGCTCGCTCCCGAGGGGCGTCCGGGCCGGGTACCGCTGCTGCAGTGTTAGTTACTGGCAGAAACATCGGCGATCCCCATAAATATGCAGGCGCTGCAGAAGGCAAAGTAGAGTAGACGCCCGCGCTCTCACACACTCACTCGCCGCGCACCACGGGGGCCGTGTAGACATCTCCCCCCGCGCCACCCTCTCCCCCTTTCTCGCGGGCCCTTCAGATTCCAGTCCCGCGGCGCCGAAGACCCTCCCGCCCCAGCGCCCTCGACCCCTCCGCGCCTCCCTCCTGCCCCGGAGCGCGCACCCACCCGGGCCACAAAGTTGTGACTACTTGGGCGCGGGTGGCTCGCGCCCCGCTCGCTCCGCGCCTCGCGCCGACAACTTCCCGCTGCTCGGCCGCGCCGCGCCCCGGGCCCACGCCTCCGGGGATCCCGAGGGCCCCCAGCTTCCAGCCCCGGCGGCGCGCCGGGCAGCGCTTTGGCGGCGGCGGCAGTGGCGGCAGCGAAGGCGGCGGCGGCGGCAGCGGCAGCGGCAGCGGCTGCTGCAGCCCCACACTCAGCCGCCAAACTGGAGGAGCGACGGAAGCCGGACCCCAGGAGGTGAGCGCCCGGCCGGGGCAGGGGAGAGAGGGTCGGCCGACTCTCCTGCCTCCCGGCGGCGGCGGCGGTGGCAGCGGCGGCGGGGCCGAGGCCGGTCCCGGCGTTGGGGGGTGGGGGTGGGGGTGGGGGCGGCGGCCTCGGCGCGCCCGGAAGGGAGAGAGGTCAGCTGCCGGCCGGGCATCCCCGGGGCTGAGTGCCGGCGAAGTGTGGAAGCTGATGCCGCGGAAAAGTACTTCTTTTTCCTTCTTAACGTTTAAAGGAGTTTGGGTGGCGGTGTTTCTCTCCCGCTGTAAAGCCCCCTGCGCGTAACCCGGCGTTACTGCCCCGACTGTGCGGCCACTGTGCCCGCGGGCTGGGCTCCGGCGCAGTGACACGTGTGTTCCTGTGAGCCCGGTTGGCCCTAGTGTGGCTGGGCACCTGCTTGAGGGGGAAACGTTCCCAAAACCACTGGCGGGGGAGGCGGGGGAGTCGGGGGACTTTTGGTGCCACCGAGGCCGCGGCCCCCACGTCACGGCCAGCCCTGAGACGGAGCAGTCACATCTCTCCCTGGCACGCCGAAGGCGGGGGTGAGTCAGGCAGATTCTCTGCAAGCGGCACACACAGTTATTTGAAATGGACTTGGAAAGGGGAGGAGGAGGGTAGACTGGGGTTTCTCTTGGCCGGCGACCGTGGAGCCTTCCTCAGGTACTGGGCAGCATGTGCGCCCTGGCAAGAAGAGGTGATTTCTTTTTTCTTAAGTGCATTTTACCCAGCCTTTGCCAGTCCGTTAATAAGAATGACCAAAGGAAGGCAGGAGTTGGGAACCACATCAGCAAACTGCAGCAAGCGCCACAAGGAGGGAGAAAAGTTATTAAAGAAGAAAAGCACAAACAACAGTACAAAACCCCTGAACTTGACATGAAAGATGGAGAAGGAAGCCGTTCTACCTCTGTTCTAACATCGTAGAGCATTTTTCAAAAACATTTGCTTGTAAAACTTCTGTTTTTTCCATCCCTCCTTCCTTCTCAAGGCCTTACCTTCTCAGCATAATTGCCCGCAGGAAGGTCTTTCCAGGCTTGACCGTGAAGAGCAGTTAACCACTTTGGTTTACCCTCCTCATTCCTTTTCCTATTTCACTCCAGTGCTGGACCAAGTTGGTCCTAATTGGAAATCACGAACACTGGACTGTGCCAAACACACGTTGTCTCAAATCCTGGAACAACTCTTTTCCTAAGAGACACTGTGTTGTACCATATTTCCTTTTTTTTTGCTTGTACCTGGGACTTGGAATTAGAGTATTACCTGAATTAAGTTAATGTGTCCATTGCTTGTTGGGGCTTACGTTTTCATTTTGATTTGAATGAGTTCTTTAAAGCAGTTAGAGCACTATTCAGTAGCTTTTGATGGCCAATGTGATGTCTTTCGAAAAGGTTTCTGACTTGAAAACTCTCCTCCTTGTGCCTGTCACATTAGCATTTAAATAATTTTCATGGTCATTACGGCACTAAGATTGAAGTTGTTAGTGTAACTGCAATCAAAGAAGCATGTCTGCTTCTTTTTGTGTAGCTTTAACAACTGAGAAAAACTTTTACTTTCATTTTAAAGTTAAATGTAGTGATAAGATTCTGTTTTCTGTATACCACATCTTGAAATTGAGTGGATTTAACCTCATCCCAGAGTCTCTGGTAAGATGACAAGAAACTCCCACATGTGTGAATAGAGAGAGGAAAGCCATACTCTTAGGAGCTGTTGAGGGCATTGATCAGGGTGGGGGTGGGAGGGGTAAATGGGATATTTTGATGGTTCCAGGCATGTCTACCTTTGAGAAAACAGAAAACTAAGGGACCTGCAACATTTTGTATGAAGGCGTTTACAAAATGAGGTTTTCAGTATCATTTAATGTTTCGGGGTCACTGTGGAGCCTTACTAATGTATACAAGGCACCCCAGCCAATGAGATTGCCAGAATGTACTCTCACTTTATAATGATGTATCTTTTTTAGTTCATTTTGTTAACAAAAAATGACTTTAAGTGTTTGAATGTTAGTGTTATTATTTTAGTCTTTTAAATGATTAGAATGCGTTTTGGGTTTACGACAAAGTGTGAAAGGAATCGTATATGGAGGAAAAATGTGATAGGAATTGGGTCGCCTTCGGAACAACTTCCAGCATGCTCTGGTGGTAATTTCATTTTTCACTGAGCTCAGGCAAGTACAGTTTTGAGGTTCTGATCTCTTCTTCTGGCCATAGCCTGTATCTTAAAGAAAAACACAGCACTGAAGGAAAGGAAGTACACATTAGCTGGTGAATCATGTAGATAATCAGGTTTCTCTGCCCGCCTCTGAGGGCGCTGCAGTCCACGAGGACTACCATTGTCAGGGGACAGAGTCCTGTGAGAATTCCCCGCTACTTAAGTGTGGCTGTACACATCACCTGCATGTTTCTTGGAGCCTTTTTTGTGTTCATTTTTAATAATGGGAATGAAATCCAAGACTGGAGTTGATAGATACAAAGACTGGTTGTGGAAAGAGCAAACTGAGAGGAGAAAAATCTAATGATGTTGAAAGTTTCTAAGTAGTTTTTTCTTGCTAAATGAAAAGGATCAGGGTACGTGATTTGATGGAACAAAGGAAGCTATAAGCAGAGCACATCTCTCAGTTCCCACTATTGACACAGTTTCTAAGGCCAACCTATGATTTATGAAATTTCTCTACTGTGGGGGAGCTATTTAGCAAAATACATAGTTTAGGAACATCCAGGAAGTTAATAAGACTTCACAAAACTAGATCTTGCTACTTTCAGGATTTTTTTGCGTAATGCAGAAATTTTATGGAGGGGAAGAATAATGTTTCTTTCATACCAGGTCAGGGCTATGTTGTATTCCACATACATTTTGCCTTTCTCCCAGTAGAAACACAGCATTTGATGTGTTTATGTCACAAATAGAGAATAAGCTGCTGTCCTTCTAACATGAAGATGATATTTTGTATCCCCTGTGGTGTACACCATTAGTTGTTTTTCCAGTAGTGGAAATGAATTCTCCTAACCCATCCTTTTACCCAGTTCTTATGTCTGATGTACGTTTATACATGCACGTGCACACGTGTGCAAATACTACTCATTTGTCAAGGTGGCCGACTTTATTTTATCTGAAGCCATATTTATGGCTGTCATAATGATTTTGTGGCCATGACTTTTATTGCATTTCTCTAGTCTCAGCAATGCAATGCAATGGCATTTCAAACGCGGCATCAGGACAGCCAGCTATGAATGGTGATGGATTTACTTACCTGCTGTGGTGAAGAGTAGATACAGTTTTTCTTCCAATCTTCTTCATGATGTGCATGATTTTATCCTTCAATGATAAGGTCTTACTGGCCTTTGGACTAAGTTTTGTGTTGGAAAAAGTGGTGATAGAACTCGTTATGGTGAAACTATGTACATCTGTATTTGCTTTCAGAAACCTAAACACCATCTTGTTCTTTTCTCCTACAAATTAAGTAGATATAAGGGATTATTATGCTTGTTGAAAGATGGGGAAATGAAGACACAGAGAACTTTGTATGATTTTCTTAAACTAAGCAGAAAACTGTTGGTGGAGGTAGGAGCAAACATTTCATCTTTGAAATGATGAAACCGTGATACCTGTTTATTGAATGACTGTCATCAAATGAACAAATGCTGTTTCAGTCACAGCTTTTAAGGTACTAAAGCAGACAGACGTTGATCCTGGTATAAAGGGAGGGTTTCCATTCCCTGTTGGTAATCCTGCTCGGCAGTGGCCCCCTGTCGCCTCCCCTTTAGTTCAGGTCCTGCAGCACCTGCGGGCGAGTCACTGGTGAAGAGTTTTCCATTTGCTTGCGCCAGCTGTAGCTTCAGTCTTGAGCGCTAACTTTTGTTTTTTCATGGAGAATGAATACAGAAAGAAGTGACGTGAAATGAGGATGTAAAAGGGAATAAATAACCACCAACTGATATTTCAGAGTTTTTTTTTTTAAGCTTTGTGGATTATTGTGTAGAAAAAGGATATCCTCTGTTTACTTGAATTTCTGTATGAGAAACCTTAAAGTTTTAAATAAAACTCGTAATATAGTTTTGGGGGATTTTAACAATCAAAATTAATAAAAATGCAAAATAAGAAAGGAACATATTCTTGAAAACTGTTGTGGTGTTGTATGAGTGACACAATTAGAAAAGCTGTTCCTAGTCTTGGGTAAGAAGTTAGCAGTTTCTTTTCTTTCTTGCAAATGTAGTCACTGGTTGATATTCTCCTGTACTATTTGCAAATAAGTAAACTTGCGGGATTTGGAATTTTATGTTAGTTGATTCTAGCTTTGGCCTGGAGTCCTAGTATTCACAGATACGGCCCAGTAACAACTTCATCTATTTGGAACGCCTGTATTTGGCATATTCTTCAGCAAAACAGCCTCTGAGCAGGCAAAACAGAGGGTTGAAAAAAAAAAGCATACATTACAGAGGCTTCACTTTACTCACAGGAAAGTGTCCCTTAGTGTCTGTTTACTTAATTCACGTACTGTTCTAACAGGGCTGATTATAGGTTTTCTAATCTGATAGCAAACAGTAAACTACAAACTAGAAGATGGAAATGGCCTGATATTGGCAGTTACACGGATAACATTGAAAAGTGCCAGAGGACAGCTTGGAAGCGGAGGAAGAGATAGACTAACTACTGAAAGCAGATGTAGGAATTAACACCAGCGTAGTTGCTGAGGACCATTCACACTGCCCTGACGGCATCACTTGGTTGCATTTCCTTCTCCCTCCTCCCTTTCTCCTTCCCTTCTTTCTTTTCTTTTTCCTCCCCTCCTTGCTGTCTACTTAAGTTTTTATTAAAATGTAACATGTGCACAGTTAGCCCATGTACACATGTTGTTAAATTAATAAGTAAACAACTCAGTGATTTACCGGTGAGTGCAGCCCTGACCCACTGCCCATGCTAAGATGCAAACTGTTATCAGGGGCGAGAAGCCCCCTCCAAGGATACCGTCCCTCCTGACTTCTGGGACTGTGGGTTACTTTGACCTGTTATTGAACTTTGTCTGAGAATGCGTGTTGTGTATCCTTGTGCCTCTCTGCTTTTGCTCAACGTTATGTTTGTGAGATTCATTCATGTTTTGTGCATAGCAACAGTTTGTTTATTCTCTTTGTGCTATAGTGTTCCATTTTATGAGAATGCCACAGTTAATTTTTCCGTTTTACTCTTGAAGGACATTTGGGTTTTTCCCCCATTTTTGGTTCTTATGAATAGTACTGCCCTGAGCGTTCTTATACCTGTCTTTTGGTAAACGTGGGGATTTGGGAAGTGTGTGTTGTGAGTTGAATTGGGGCAAGTCTTAGTAGATAGCGCCTTCCTTCAAAAGTGGTCCCAGCATCTTATGAGTTTCGGCTACCCTACATCCCTACAAATAGCTGGTATTAGCTTTTTTTAAATTTTAGCCATTCTAGTGGAAGTATAGTTGTATCACATTGTGGTTTTAATTTGCATTTCCTGGAGTACCTTTTGTACCTTTTTAATATGTTTATTGGCTTTTGATTTTCTTTTGTGAAGCACTATTTCAGGGTTTTTGCTCATGTAGTTTCTGCCCAATATGTTATCCCAAGTAAGAAAGATTTTAAAACCTGGGGAGTAAACTTGTTTGTTTAGGAAATTAAGCTAACCAGGCAAACTCATTCACGAGTGTTTCTATATAATAAGTAAAATAAATGAGTGAAAAGATTAGGAACATTTTGAACTTGTAACATCATGGTCTGGATCTGTGAGACCGTGTCCTAAAAAAACCAAAACCAAAACAAAAAACAAAACAACTTTAACACAACATGGGAAACCACACAGAACATGTCCTCCGTGTGTACCATAAATGTAGAGCATCTTATAATGTGGTACTGCCCAGTGGCTCATGGAGACGGGCATTTGGAAGGTATGGGTTGGAGAGTCAGCTCTCTTACTTGTGAGTGATTTGATTTGGAGAATTTAGAAATCATCTCTATCTCTTTTTTTTCATTATTAAAAATGATTGTAAAGCCCAATTCGTTCGAGGTGTTATGAGAGACAGAAGAGATGGTATTTATGAAACCTTGTTCAGAAACGTGAATGGCCAGACATGTTTAGTCATTATTATTATTGCTGTATTCTACAGCATACCTTACTCCTGAGTTGAATTGTGCCAACACTGAGAGCAGTTCCTGACATTAATAGATGTTTGTTTGCTGAATGAACGAGCAACACACTTCAGCATCTTTCTTGAGCTGTTACTCTGCGTGTTTCAAACTGTGTTTTACAATTTTTCTCTAAGATTTTTACTTTTTATTGCTAAAGCCGAGTTGGGACAGGGTTCATTAAACATCAGGTTGAAAAATTGAGTTGAATAGCCAGCCATTTCACTCTATAACTCACATCAACTTTCTGCCCCTGAGTAACACACGCAGGACCTGGAGAACCTTTGAAAATGATTACAGTGCTCTGCACCCCATGGATGAGCCCCCAAAGCTTACACATGGAATATTTTTAGCTTCTATAATTAGAATGCTGGCCAACAATTTCCAGATTTAAAATATTGTAGTGGTTTCTCCAGTGCTGATACCTTGGAAACCATGTCTCATGAAAAATGGGATATTTAAGGCTGAATAATAGCTGAAGACTGGAGCTTGTAGAGAGCTCTTTCAGCTTAGCGCGGATGAGGTGGTCCTTAGACGTGCTGATTATAACATCAAAAGCAAACTTGTAGCATGTACCTTATAAATGCTTGTGTAAAGCAGCAACTCTTAATCCTTTGAAAGGTCTGATTCTCAACTCTTGGTTTGATTTTCTGAACCTCTTTTTTCTTCATATGAAAAGGAGTTTAGTGACACATATTTATATTTAAATGAAATGGAATTAAAATTTGTATGATTTTTATTTTGGAAGATTACATGATAAACAGTAGTAGGTATCCCTTTGCAAAATCAGGCTGGCAGCAGAAGGAACTTGGATTTTTGTTTTGGACTTTTTTTTTATTGAAGTATAGTCAGTTTGCAATGTGTCGATTTCTGGTGTACAGCGTAATGTTTTAGTCACACATATACATACATATATTCGTTTTCATATTCTTTTTCATTGTAGGTTACTACAAGATATTGAATATAGTTTCCTGTGCTATACAGAAGAAACTCATTGTTTATCTATTTTATATATAGTAGTTAATATTTGCACATCTCAGACTGCCAGCTTATCCCATCCCACCTCCTTTCCCCCTGGTAACCATGTTTGCTTACTATGTCTGTGAGTCTGTTTCTGTTTTGTAGATAGGAACTTGGATTTTGATGTGAAAATCTAGATAGGTTTTCTCACCCAGACTGATTTTCTTTTCCTCTTTTCTTGTATTTGAGTTTTTTTCTTTTCTTTTGAGAGCTGGTGGTGGTAGTCTTGTTTGGCTGGCTTTCATCATTTAGCTGTCTTTTGGTACTCAGGGTTCTGAGCATATCACACACGTTGCTTCAGAGTAACATGCGTCAGCCTGCATTTTATGAGGACTTTCACATTTGAGGTAGCATCCCTTATATGTGCTTGAGCCAAATGTGGCTGCTTTAGGGTGATTTACTAGAGAAATGGACTCATCTGGAATAGTAGACAGCTTTTGTTTTCTGTTCCATTTCTGTGGAAAATGGAAATAAATACAAAGGGTAATCGTGGTGAGCCTTGTTAAACTACTGTTTTAAAAATAGTGAATTTCAGAAAACTTCATCTTCTGTTCTGGGTGACTTCATTCCTGTGAGAAGTTAAAGTGGGTCATTTAAAAACAAATCACCCAGGCATATCTGATTATTACTGTGTTTAAAGACTGGAAGCAAGGCTCCTCCCTTTGGGGTCCATTGGGCACCTGCAAATGAAAAAAAAAAATGGTGCTACTGGTTTAGAGAAGAGCAAGTATTTAAGGAATAGGATCATGACTACGATCGCCTCTCCCCTGATGTCTCATGAGTGTGGAGTGCTGTGGTGCTTCTGTTTCCCCTGCTCTTCAGCATGAAAGTCTGTTGTCTGTCTGTCCTGATGAGAAGATTCCTATATCTTGAACACAAACCAGGCTCTGGTAGCTTCGACCCCAGAATGCTCCTGAATGAAGTTCTGAAATGCTGTCTAGTGAAGCGTGGTGGTTCTGCGTGAGGACTGAGATCCTCGGGCAGACTGAAGGTTTGACTGGACCTTGAGAGTTGATGGCTGCCCTTTTGGAACTCTCCCCTCGCGTGTTGCATGTTGACTGCAGCTGCAGCGAGACCTCATGGGAGAGCTGCTTCCAAAATGCCTCCACTCCTTTGACCTCTAGAGACCATGTCCTGAGGAATGTCAGATGAGCACTCATGGTGCTGGCAGAGGATAGGGCCTGGTGCGGGGAGATGGCTAAAGGACTGATTACCATCGCCTTTAGAACATTGCTGAGCGTTAACAGATTAAGCAGAAACACACAGCTCACACGTTCGCACTTTGACAAACAGAGCTCCTTTGCCAGGAAAAAGAGAGAATGTGGATAGGAAGCGTCTCAAAAGATTTAGATAAATGAGATCAGATAATTTCCCTTGAAAAATACATTAAGTGATGAAACTAAAACACTCGTCCAAAGACAGCAGAAGAAAATATAATTCAGGCACTCACACTTTTTACTGCCAAAACTTTAGGTAGTGAATTGTACACTTTAATCGATCACTTTATTGCATACGGCTCTGCGCTGCCCTTTGTTTCATTCATGTGTTCATGTTGTCTTCCTACATTTTCTGCTTTCTCGCTGCCAGAACTGTGTCTGACTGTCTTTTGTGGTCCTCACAGTGGCTGGCATATCTTATAGTGAAAATACTTAACTTAGTGGAATGGTAATTAGTTACTTTCAAAAATCTGAACAGACCAATCGGAGATGCTCAATCAAAGTCGATTTCTTCACCAGTGTAGTAGTGCTGATCGTTGCCATTAGGTCTTTCAAATATTTCTTGTGAAATTTGTTGTCGTGAAGTTTGGAATCCAGCAAATTTTGGGATGAAACTTTTGTTGTTGGGGTTTGTGATGTTTTATAGTTACTTGGAAAAATTATCTAACCTTTCTCTTTAGATATAATTCTATTTTATCTGTTCTCTGAATTGGACACAGTTTTATTCACTAATTTTTCGAGGTGAAAAACAAGTTGTTAACACTTAAAAACACTTTTTCTTGAAATAATTGCAGCCTTATAGGAAGTTAGAATATAGTGCAGTTGTTATGTAGCATTTACTCAGCTTCCTCCAGTGAACAGCGCTTTTAAGATTTCTAAAGAGGCACTGACCTAAAAAAAGTCTATAAGGAATTGTAAATTTTGTGCCTTCTCTGAAAAATACATGGGAAGTATTGTAAGAATGGCCAAATTAGGCACATCGAGTACTTGCTAGGTTTCAGTTAGAAAAGCTGAATGGGTCTGCCTGCAGCGGGCAGGGGAAAGAGTCATTCACTCACTTACATGTTCATATCCGTGAATTTGGTGTTTGCCACTTTCAGAATCATTCTTTTCTATTCACCATGTTGAATTAGGAGATTTAAATCTAGATTTTGTTCTCATTACATGTTTGGAAGATGTAGCACAAATATAAGTGAGGAAAAGTAGAACTCTATGGTACCGGTGTTAGGGCACCATGTTCATTCTAGGTTTTATGTAGAGGTGAGAGAATGTCATTGCATTCTGTGTAGTTATGTGTTAGTGTATATTGTTTGCCTTATAATATACATGCCTTATCCTGTGTGTGAATGTGTGATTGATATATTGAGACATTGCAGAATAGATATTTTACTAGTTATATATACATAATAGTATTACCAGTGAAATCTCAGTACGTTCGACTATTCTTTGGTATATTGCTACATATTACATTTGAACTCATATTTGAGTTCAGTTATCACCTCTTCAGAGGAGTCTTTTAATGCTGAATATTCATCCAAGTGTCTGAACCTTGTGAATCTTACCTAGATGGCACCCTTGAAGGTTTGGTCTTGTACCTCGAGACAGACATAACTGGGAAAGATGTAGGGGAATGCACTGAATATCATGAGAATAGAGGAGTGTCTTTAAGAGAACAGACAGAAAGCTATTTGAACAATGAAATCTGAAAGGACACCTCACCTAAGTCTAAATCCAAGCCTAAGGAAAGTCACGAATACTCTGCCCCAGATCCAAGATCACCAGCGGTTACAGAAGTTTAACATCAGAAAGAGTTCAAATTTGTGTAGTGGGTATTCTATGAGCAGCTTTTCACTCCAAGAGGAGAAACTGGCTTAAGAGGCCCAGAACAAATCTTTAGGTAGGTTGAGTATTCATACACTTTAAAAGAGAATATGGACACGTCTGGTAAATAGACCTCTTTGGATGATATTCTGTCTTGACCCAGAACTCTCTCTCAGCACTTTATTGAAGTCACCTATCATTTTGTGGAATTATTTCTTGCTCTTTGATGTCACTGTCAGATGTCACTGACAGTTGGTCCAGGGGATTGTGGGTCTGATCTCACTTGACATTTCCTATAAAGTTTACCTGCCTTAGCAGGTCTTAGCTCTTGACCTTGACCAAAAGGCACTAGTACAAGTGCATTATTACACCTGAGGCTATAAAATGATCAAATCACTTAACACTCCTTATAAAATTTCCCTGAATCAAGTCCACACCTTGCTGCTGATAAAATTAAATTGGGCGTTTCTGAATTAAAACCACCACTTTTGGTTCAGGGTTCATTTGGGATAATTCCTATACTCTGAAATAACTTGCTTTCCCAATTAAATGAAATCTATTTTGTACGTTAAAAAATCGTTGTGTTGAATAACTTAGATGTCATGTTGTGTTCACAAATTAAGTAGAAAGCTTGAAAAGTCCAGTGCCATATATTCCTGTTTGACCACAGCCTTTAGCTTCTGTGATGGAAGGACTCTAGTATATGGGCTTGAATAACACCGTGTCCTTTATATAAAAACCAGAGCAGCAGAAGAAACCAGGCTAGAGGATGTGGCCCAGGCTTTAAGCAGGCTGCTGCTTGGATTGGGAGCTGGTGGAATAACTTCTCAGTCCTGTAGAGACAGTGAGGGATTCAGTTCTAAAGTGGGCATACTGGGGTATGTGATCTAACGGGACCCTGATGACCTCGGGAGCAGTGATGGGACGGAGTAAGTGCCTGGAATGTGGGCAGTGAGTACCAGGAGTTGCCATCTGTGGAATCAAGGAAGGGGAAATAATGCTTTGAGGAGCCTGTCTCTGGGAAATTCAGAATGGGTCTGCTTAAGTTGCAGGAGTGGTCTGTTTATCTACTGTCATTAGAGTATGAGGTATTCACTTTAATTGAATTTTCTGATCACTGAAGCTACCTAATTAAGCGTCCAAACTAAAATTGTCTTATATGTTTCTAATGTATGTTATTCCAAAGTGAATTGCACATACTTATCTCCATAACAATACTGTTGAATATAATTTTCCCTTTGGTTCATCTCTCGTGGTCATTATATAATTCAGTGTTGCTCTTGGGGCTGGAAGTGTGTGGAGCTGTTGCTCCGACACCAAGTGTTCCCATATTGCTGTGTTTTATACATTCTTTTGTTTATCCTTTATGTTGTAAAGAGGATGTCTTAGCTGTGTCTCACCAGGGACTAAGGGTCTCAGTTTTTGCTTACATGGTGGGCAGTGATGCCCGAGGTATTTATTTTCATGAGTTGAATGTATGTGAGGAAATGCAGTTTCATCAGAGGCTGTGGTGAGAGGTGGGGTGGGGGATGGAGGGCACGTGCTGTCTTCCCTGGGAGGAGGCGTTAGCCATACTGAGGGAGACCGTAGGGCAGAGCTGAGGACCTGTTTTCAGGAGGTGGTCTGGGAAGAGCGGGCTGGGAGAGGGCACTGGGGCACCCAGGCAGCAGAGCGTGGCTCTGCGGGGACGGAGCCTGAGGCAGGGGTTGTGTACTTCAGTGCCCGACAGGTTTAGCGCGTCAGGGGCCGGGAGAGAGCATCCCGGGCGGCAGAGCGGCATTCGCAAGTGGAGAGGCCCGAGCAGAGGGACAGGAAAGGGCTAGTGGTGAGCACGGCTGATGGACTCCTGAAGCCAGAGAAGGTTGCTGAGGCCCAGCAGGCATGTGGCACGTTTTGGTTATTGTTACCGAGACCCCTTTGTGCCTGTAGGCTGTTCAGGCCTGTGGGAACTCCCATGGAACTTGTTTTCCGAATCCGTGTCACTGTCGGTATTTCACTGGGCCGTTTATGAGCGTGGACTCTGGAGCCGGAGTGCCCGGGCTTGAGTCCTGCCTCCCGGACCGTCTTAGGCTGGGTTCCCTGGGAAACAGCTCCTGATTGGGCGGGAGGTTTACTGGGGCTTGTGCTGAGGGATAAAGCCTGTGAAGGAGTCAAGGAAGTCAGACTGAGCAGGCGAAGTGCGAATCAGTAGCAGCCAAGGCCTCTGCTGATCCTAGCAGGAGCGCTGAAGCCTGGAGACCTCTCCCAGTTGCCCTGTCTTGAGGTAAGGGAGCCAGGCCTTTCCCCCACATCAGCCAGTCCTGAGGTGTGGGCTGCCCAGGGGCAGGGCTGTGACCTTGGCTTAGGTGGCTCTAAGATGATTTCTGAGACAAGGCTGAGCTGAGCCTTGTTGGCCACCAGCACCTGCACCAGCCTGGGGAGCACGTCTGTTCTGAAGGGGAGGACCGGGAGGTACAGCATCACTGCCAGATACTTAGTGCCTCAGGGCCCAGGCCTCCCTGTGCTTCCAGCTCTTCATCCATACCTTCCTCATTTAATTCCTAGGGTTTAAGTAAGTAATGCATATATGTGAAATGCTTAGAAAAGTTTGTAGTGCATAGAATGACTTAGGTGTTAGTTAATCATGATCACACCTGACTTTATCAGCTCTACCTTTCCCTTACAATAAGTTCTTTTAATATGCTATGAGTTTGAAGGCCAATGCTATCATTATTATTTTTTCTAACTTGCAAGAAGAAAAATCTGACAATATCTGTAAGAAATCTGACAATATTTATAAGAAAAGTAACTTAATATAGTAAGTATTTTAGTAGTATTTGCAGTTTTAATTTTTACCAGAAGAAAGATGCAAAAGAAATAACCTCTGATGAGGCAGTTTGAAGGATTTGGACATACGGACCTTCCAAGCTTATGGGGAATGGCCTGCTGTTGAGCTGGGGAGTGGTGGCTAAAGCAGTGCATGGCTGGGTAATAGTGTGCAGCTCAGAAGGCCCTCAGAGACTTGGCCTTTGTCTTTCCTGTCACTCTGGTTCTAGACCTAAACATTACAACACCATCAAGAAATATAACATTGCCACCTAAGTAAATTGCTTCATTTCTAAAACATTTCAGAATCATCCTTTTCAATATTTCAGTATTTAAGTTCTGTAAATATAGAGCGGATCACCTGGAGTGTTTTAGAAATTTGGTTTTGATTCAAAGTAATGTTCTCATGGAGGCTCAGTCCCTGCCAGCTCATTTCTCATTCACTTGGGGACATGGCTAATTCCTTTGGACAGCTTCTATCTCCTTTATATTCATGTGGATGGAGAACATTTCATCTGAAATGACTTACTTGTCCCTCTTCCCCGCCAGGCAGCAACTATATCATACTAAGTTGTTTATTTTTAAGGAACTGTCTGATTGCTCTGTTAACATTAAAGCAGAGATAGTTAATTATATATCCCACAAAGTACTTCTTTAAAACATAAAGTGTGCCTATTTCTTCTGTTTGCACCAATAGCCCATTATTGGCATATCCTAATAAAGCCAGCAGGGCAGAAGAGGAAATAATAAGAAAAAGAATTTTTTTTAAAAAGGCTTTCCTTGGATCCATTTTCTTTCTTTTTTTTTTTTTTAATAACATTTTTTATTGATTTATAATCATTTTACAATGTTGTGTCATGAATCCATTTTCTTCCCCAGTTTTAAGTTGCTTACAGCCATTCTCAATTTCTTTTAAAGAAATGAGAATACTAGGAATGAACTAAGAAAAATAATTTATCTACATATTTGTTATACAGCGAGCCATAGAAGATGGGGATTATATGGAATACTTAGCAAATATCAAGCCGAGTCAATGAGAAGTTTTGTCTTAGCTGTTTTGACGTTACCTTATTTTTGGGTTGAACAGCGTGTTGCAGGTTCCGTGCAGAATGCCATAGTTACTTTTGTTATGTGAGCCAGGAGCCTCACTCTCACTTGAGCAACCAGCAGTTTTTTTTTTTTTCCTATTGAGATTAAGAATGTCAAACACGTTTAAGATTTCACTTACAAATTAAAAAAAAAAAATTTAGTAGGGGGAATGTTTGGGAGGGGTGAATATGGATAAGAGACTTAAGGTTGACTAATAGATGTGTAAAAGGTATTAATGTTTAAAGTGGTAAAAATTCATCTCATAATAAGCCCTTTCTAAAACCAAAGATGACTTTTAAAACTGCATTTTGGGGATTAAAATACATAAACCCTCTTTTTAGAGAAATGTGGCTGAGGTTGATGTAATGGAAACAAGTCTCATATCCAAGATTATGTCAGTACAGCTTTTAATTTTCAAAAACATGAAATTATGACATTTGTATATATGGTCTTTCACTGTGTAAGAGACATGAAGTAAAAAATAGTGTTTCAGACAAAATTATTTATGAGTTCCAAAATGGACATAGGTAAGAATGAGTTCTACTCTTGTGTAGTCAATCCCAAACTGACCACAGTTACCATGTGATGGTTTTCCGGAGCATGGCCTGATAGTGACTCTCTAAAAACCACTTCATGTTCCCTCTATTTTGAATGCAGGTGGATTTTGATGTGGTTTTTAGCTATGCTCTGGTGAATAGAAATTCTCAATCTTGGGCTGTTGTTTTGAGTTTTAAAATGAGTAAATTAAAACCAGAATATATTGTAGATAAAAAGGAAAAATTGTCTAAAAAACCCAGCTTTTTGTTTAAATAGAATGACATTACTTTCATTTAGAGTATTAATCAAGGTTAATCAGTTCTTAGATTATTCATCTAAATTTGTACATGTAATGCAGTCATGGACATCTAAATAAATATGTCTGCTTAAATGATCACTAATACAGTAGAAATACATTAAACTAGGTGTTAATTAATCTCATAGTTTTACAAATGAAATGTTTAGTAGATTCACTGTTTATTATATTTCTTAAATAAAAAGCAGAAAGGAAAGATATGTAGTAAACATCTCACTGTAAATTCCAGCAAAACTACATTATTAGAATTTACATCTTCTCTGAAAATTAAGGACTAGTTTTTTACTCACAGGACACTCAAAGGTTGACTGAAAGGAAAAGAGTATTCTGTATGGGTGTCAGCTCTTTGGTCTAATGGTGTAAATGAAATGGGAAAAAAAATGAGAAAGAAATCATGGACTTAAGACTAATGGTTCAATTTCCAACAGTAAACCTGGTGAGTTCACTTTAAGTGCGGTTTGCTGCAAATTGATGGTGATTTTTAGCACTTAGCTTCTTATCTCCAAAGCACTTTCCAAATGTTGAATAATTAATTGCCACCCACCCCCGGTGGGGGTGGAATAGCAAGCCTGTCTTTCTGTTTACCAGGAAACCATTATGGCAGAGTCTGGAAATGTTGATTTTTATTTTTAGAGGTTTCTGTGCTTTCCAAGGTGACAAGCTCTTTAATGCTGTCCTGGTTTCCAATGGCAGGGTCATGGGAAGAGTAACCAAGGTTGTTGAATACTTGAAAACTTTTTCTTCTCATTGTTGCCATTGTTTTCATCTCATGCCTACCTGCTCATCATTTTGGAACATAATTTACCAAAATTAGAGCAGTAAGTATTTGTCGGTTTAGTCTCTGAAGTTAGTATAGTTGCATCTCACTTGGTAAATTCAGAATTCGGGAAGCCTGGTGGAATGATGAGAGCAAGTCTGCGGGGCAGAAAAGTCACATTCCGAAAATGGTTTTAAAAGATCAATGAATCTTTGAAACTGCAGTTTTTGTAACTTTAACTTAACCTTGGAGTCTGAGGAATAATGAATATAGACTATATATATACTTAATAGTGTATTATGGGCAGCTGAGTTCTGTGACATATATAGAGGACAAACCTGAACAAGTAAGAAGATGAGAGGCTAATTTAGCATAGAATGAAGTGCATCTTTGAATACTGGCGTTAATACATCAGGAAGGAGTTTGAGAAGAGAGAGGTCTTGAGGGAAGGTGCGATATCACAGGAGCCTTGAGGAGGGTGGGCGAGCAGAAGTGATGAGATGGCTTGGGGGGGTGACCACGGCCCACCAGATGATAATACCTGCGTTAGCCAGATGAATTCCTGGCCTGTTTGTGTTGCCAGCGTCAAGATGTCTACTGATTAGCTCTCTGGAGAGATGCAGTGTGAAGTCCCTGTGGCAGACGGCTGAAGGCTCTCCACCCCTCAGGTTCTCAACCTTTGAATAGAAAAGAGCCAGGGCCTTTCTTTAAGAGCAATTAACCCCTTTATGCCTTGAGAAACTCACCAGATAACAAAGAGAATGGTGTGGTGATTGTTTCTGATGAGTGCTGAGTTTCTTTGCATATGATTAACACCTTTAAAGGCAGGACAGAGTTCCATTCCTCTCCTTGTTTCGAGGACATGAAGCCCTAGGAATCTTAGAAGCCTCGGCTCATACCTCTAATGCAGGGATAGATTCTTAATTTTGAGGTCTGGAGTCCTAAGGGGGGCCTTCTGAACCCCCAGATATTGAATCCAGAATTTGTACCTATACGTGTTTTTGGAAAAGTGCATCTGAAGTATTCATGTTGTTAAAGTGGCGACATACACAAAACATTGAATATCTAGTCTAGACTAGTGTCCCTTAAGAATGTTTACTCAGCCCCCTCGGAATAATGAAACAAATATTAGTGTCGAGCTATCTTCTCCCCCCAAATCTCAGTGGGAAGGAAGTGAGAGCCTGTCTACTTTAGGATATTACCTTTAAAAATCTAATGTTTTCATTATTATCGGAAGCATCAGAAAGTGCAGTGAGGCAATCAAAAACAGTGAACACGGTTATTTAACTACAGTACGTTAAATTTGGAAAGATAGTGATCAAGTCTGGCTTATCTACAATCAGTCTTGGGGCTCTCTTACTATCAGATCTGAAGAAGGTGTGCCCATAAGGATATGGCAGCTTCCATTGTGCATTTGTAATTCAGCTTACTTTCCGACATGACCACATGACGTGCTCTGGTAGCATTTTTGTGGGAAACTGCTCATTGAAGACATACACATGGGAAGCAGGGGAGTTCTTTGCTTCCTTGTGGTTCCTTTTTAAGCAATGTAGTTGCTTTCCTGAATAGTTGTAGATTAACTTAATTTTTTTGTAAATAAGATAATGCTTATATGAAATTTTACAAATAAGATCTTTTTTCCCCTCATTTTTAGAAAATTGAAGTGTAGTTGATTTACAATGTTCTATTAGTTTCTGATGTACAACATAGTGATTCAGATATATATATATATATACCCACACACATATTCTTTTTTATATTCCTTTTCATTTTAGGTTTCTACAAGCCATTACATATAGTTCCCTGTGCTATATAGTAGGACCTTGCTGCTTATCTATTCTATACATAGTAGTTAGTATCTGCCAATCCCAAGCTCCGAATTTATCTTTCTCTCCCTCCTTCCCCCTCTGGTAACCATAAGTGTGTTTTCTGTGTCTATGAGTCTCTTTCTGTTTTATAAATAAGTTCATTTGTGTCTTTTTTTTTTTTTTTTAGATTCTACATATAAGTAATATATGATATTTATCTTTCTCTGTCTGGCTTACTTTTAGTGTAAAAATATCTAGGTCCATCCGTTTTGCTGCCAATGACATTATTTCATTACTTTTTATGGCTGAGTAGTATTCCATGGTATAAATATACACCACATTTTCTTTATCCGTTCATCTGTCAATGGACATTTAGGATGCACAAATAAGATCTTGATTACAACTTATTAGGGGAAGCTTCATATATAAAGGAATACTGCAATATAAGAGACTTGGTAAATACTAGTGCAAAATATTACCAAAAATTTAAGATTCTTTATTTGAGTTCACAGCTGGCCCTTGATGGGCAGGGGTTTAATAACTTCATGAAAATAGAGCATGTTAAGAATCATTAGCTTATAACGTCAGAGTCTTATTATATATGCTTATCTAAAAAGAAGGCTTCTACAGTTTTGAAGATTTTGGACAACCTCAGACATTTAAAGGCAGGTCATTGATAAAGAATGAAATGATACAACAAAATGGAGCTCAAAATTGTTTAGGGCTGCTATGGTCTGAAAGTTTGTGTGCCCCCAAAATTCGTATGTTGGAATCTTAATTCTCAAAGGTGATGGTATTAGTAGGTGTGGCCTTTGGAAGGTGATTAGGTCATGAGAATGGAGCCCTTGTGAATGAGATTTGTGCTTTTATGAGATTCCCACAGAGCTGCCTGGCCCCTTCTGCCATGTGCGGATATACTGAGAAGTCTGCACCCTGGAACAGGGCCCTCACCTGACCAGGCGGGCACCTGGATCTCAGACTTCCAGCCTCCAGAACTGTGAACAATAAATTTTTGTTGTTTATAAGCTTCTCATCTATGATATTTTGTTACAGAAGCCTGAAGGGATTAAGACAAGGGCTAAAAGTTCTCTAGATTTATTACACAATGATGTAAATATATTTAACACTACTGAACTGTACACTTAAAAATGGCGAAGATGGAAAATTTTATGTTATGTGTTTTTCACCAAAATTAAAAATAAAAGAATTTAGGGCTGAGTACAGTGCTTGATAAACAATGTATTAGATTTAACAAATACCTAAGAAGATAAGAACCAGTAACTCTCAATTAACTGAAGGCCTGGAATTGAATATATGGATGGGAATCTATGAATAATCCATGAATCTCATTATGATCAGTAGTTGGAACTATTTCACCCATGAAGTGCACATTTATTTTGATTATGTATATGAAAAAAAGGAGAGGGTAGTTTCTTACTCTATTGATTGGTTTGGTTTTCATTTCCTCTACCATAATTATCTCCTGGAGGCAAATCATGTAGTGGTTAAGTATTCAGCCTCTGGCATCAGACTGGAAGGTCATATTGCTTTGCCATTTATGACTGTGGTCTTGGGCAAGTCAGTTAGCATCCCTGTGCCCCTCATCTGTAAAATAAGCATCCCAATAGTACTGATTTCATAGCGTTGTAGAAAATCAAATGCTATAAATGCTGTAGTATATATTGACAGCAGTGCCTGTCTCATGGTAAAGACTTAATAATAGTTAGTTTATTGCTACTTTTGGAGAGATGCCTGCCAATAAGATTGATAAGATACTGCAGGTTGAAAGGACAGCATGAAGAAATGAGATGTTGGCTGTGTTCCAGATGCTATAATCATCCCTTGAATAAATGAGAATTGATGGTTTACATTATTGACACTAGTGTGAAGTCTCTTGGAGATGTTTCATTTGATTTAATATGTCTAGACACATGGGTCTTCCAGATAGAATATTTCTAAGCCTATTAATTCAGAATTATAAAAATTAAAGAAATCTGTAACCATGAGTGAGGATAAATTTATAGGATGTGGTTCTTTAACCTTAAAAGAAAGTATGCCTGTAGGTGCAAATCGCTGTCATTTCACAGACACACACACACACACACACACAGACACACACACACACACACAAACTAAACAAGGGTCACCGACTGTGAAGTGCACTTTAAACTGTTGAAATCAGATTGTTTAGTGAATAAATGTAATTTTCATCTTTCTTCAGTGATGAAGGAAGCTCTGAAAGTGGGAAAGTGATGCAGAATTTGCTACTTCAAACCCCCCTTTACGAATCACTCCATGGTCTTCCAAACATCTTTGTATTTTTAAGAACTGCATGAAAGCCTTTTTTCCTTTTGTAGAAAAAATTAGTGCTTGAATTCTATTTTTTCTCTTCTTTCATTTACATTTGGGTTTAAAAAATTTTTGGAAGGCTTCCTTCCTTTGAGAAATGAAAGTAATATGATATATCAAGTTTATTACATATATCTTATTATTGGTTAATCATATTTTTAGAAATAAAAACTGATGATTGGAAATAAAATCTGACATTACACATTTTATCACATTACATTAAAAGAACTGTGCTGTAGTGTGTGGAAGCAAACTTGGTTCTGTTTTTTATGCTAAAATCTTATAATCTCATTTAATGATTTATCAATTATGGTTTTCCTTCCTATTGTGATATGTGCTTTCATTATTATCATCTGGAATCTTCCATTTGAAATCACCTTCCTGTTTATTATGGTTGTGTGAAAAGCAAGCTAACTTAATTAATTTAGGTTCTAGCATGTTGGAATCAGTTTTGCAGGTCGTCTGTATCATCTCTTTAGGATCCCAGATGCTACTGAGAAAACCCTCATTTGGATCTATGGTAATCCTTTGCCATGACCGAAAAATGTTTGACATGAGATGAAATGAATTTCTCTCAGCCTTTTTTCTGGAGTTTCTAGACTTGATAGTAAGAAAGGGAATGACTAGTTTTTTGTTTG
Organism: Camelus ferus; assembly: GCF_009834535.1. Lineage (NCBI taxonomy): Eukaryota > Metazoa > Chordata > Mammalia > Artiodactyla > Camelidae > Camelus > Camelus ferus. Next base: position 52,610,921 of record NC_045697.1, on the reverse strand, counting down.
TTTGTTTGTTTCTTTTTGGCCGTTGAATAACCATTAACTGGCTTAAGAGGAAATCATGGCCTTTATATAGACACTGTAAAGAAGCAATGACCTATAAATGTACTCAAAGTGACAACTGCAAGAAATATTGAAGTGCTTTTGAGCAAGTTGAGTTTGTAACCAATGTATTGTATGTGTTAAAATGACTAACCATTAATAATTTTTCTGGACAAATTTTTTTATGGGTTATTTATCACAAAAGATCATATATCTTGTGATCTCTGCCTCCCTCCTTCCACTCCCCACCCCAGCCCCAAGTAGAAGCTTAAGGAAATTAACCCAACTGAGGAGAATGCTTCCTTCTTGCTACTGGGAATGCTGTGTTTGTAGACAAAAAGGATGAAGAAGTATCTCTGTTAATCTTGAATAAGTAGAGTTCTTGGAGTTTGAAGCTCTGCAAAATTGTCTGTTAATGAGTCTTTCTACCTCAGTAGGCTATAATCTCCTATGAAGTGGCTGTGTCTTCCTCATTTTTTATTGTCACCAGTCTCTGTGGCTTGGACTGCCAAGTAGGGCCTCAATAAAAAGTTTAAGTGAGCTGAAGTGGAGGTATACAACCGTAGTAACACAGTCAAAAAGTGAAAAAGAAACAGTGTTGGATAATCAAATTTCCAAAGAATGGTCTGAAAAATCTGAACAGACTTCAGACCAAATACACGACAAAGAAAACTCACATTCAGAATGTTTTTCTTTGTAATTTATCTTGGGAACGTTTATTCATTTGCAGGTCCATGTGATTTCTAGATTGCTTTCAGATAATATCTTTGTATGCCAGGGTGACTGCATCATATACTTTTACTGCAAAAACATCTTCATTAAACAGTTTATCTTTTCATAATCACCTTCCCTCTTTTCGTTTGCTTACGCCTACAGATTTTGGGCTTTGGCTGGTGATTTAAGAAGGATTTATAATTTATTTGCTTTTAACAATATAAAGACATAGTGATACTCCTCTGATTTTATACCATGGTAAATTTAGATCTGTCATTACCATGCTTTATTTAAAATACAGTGGTTTTTATAGACCTCTGAAACGCCAAACAGTTTGCAAAATGAAAACATCAAAGTGGTGCATGGGAGTTTACACCCAGAGGTACTTTTATCAGAGAGATAGATAGATATTTTGGGTCTGTAACAGATTTCTGTCCATATTATCAAGAATATGCCGGCACAAAGTAACAGTGACCTTAGTGTTGCTGCATTTGAAAGTTTTAAAAACACGTGGGTATGTTTAACACGACTTCCTGATGTATGTGGGCATGAACCTGAGGAATGGGAACCCTGGCCCTGGAGTCAGGCAGATGGACCTCTACAGATCTGTCTTGCTAAGAAGGTAGAATATTCGGTAATTTAAACCCCCGTAGGTTGGGAGTAAACACACATTGAAAATACTGTCTCTGGAATTTTTTTTTTTTTAAATAAAGAGCTCATAGTGCTTCATGGATCTTATCAGAACCACATAGCATTCTCAGGCCTGAGGTTATGCAGAAGTGAGCTCTGTTGCTTATAGTTGAGGAAACAGGTACAAAGAAAGCAGAGGCTTGTCTGGAGTCATCTAAGTCGGGGGCTGTAAGATTTACAACCAGCTTTGTGGTTGTGATGACCGCAGTGCTGTGTCACCACGGAAGTCAGCCAGCTGTCAGGAGGCCGCATGGGCCGTTTACAAGACAACTTAGATGCCATCTAGGAAAAATCTCACTTTCCCACCTTTGCTTGTCCAAGTATGTCTGCCCTCATAGAGTCTGTCTTCCATCTGAAATAATCCAGGCCTCATTCCAAAATTTTCTAATTCCCCCCTGAAATTTTGAGGTCCATGTCTCTATTATCCTTCTCTGATTTGGAATACTCTGGTATTTTCTTAGTGTCCTGTGCACTGAGCTTTGGTTTCTCTCTTGGTGAGACACACAGTTCGTTTTAATATAGTCAACCTCCTCTGTTTAATCCTCGGGATAAGGAATGGATCTGGGCAAAACCGTGTCTGCCTGGGAAAGCAGCAAGGAAGGGGCCCAGTCCTCTGGGGCTGGGCAGAATGCGGGGTCGCCCTTGCTTGGGGCAGAGGGTGGACACCGACGCTGACCTGCACTGGTCCGAGGGACTCACCACAAAACAGAGAAAAGCCAGGAGGTCACTAAGACCCGCATTGGATTCCACGGGGCAGGGCTACGTTGGGGTTGAAAAACTGGGATGTGAAGCCTGAGGCAGAGGTGGAGGGGGCGACTGTGGAGGTGGTGGCCTGTATTCCAAAATGGTAAAAAAGTGAGAACTGAGTCTAAGGCCTGACGACAGCTCAGAATTCGGTCTTGTCCTCCGTGCCCTGTGTGACTGACTTGCGTCTAATTTGTACCTTCTTTTATTCTCATTACTAGCAGTAATCCTGATTTTGCCTCCTTGCCTCCTATTGGCCTGTGAGGCAGCTCTTGATGTGTTACAGGAGTTAGTAAAGCAGAAGTAGAGGGCTCTGTTCTTATTTTTGGGATTTGCAGACACAGGTGAGCTCTGCTTCCAGGCTGGTGGGCTGGAAGGCAGGGGCCTCTTTTGCCTGCACACAGGCCCATTCTGCTGTGGAGAACTGGATTTTCACCGCACACCAGTTCTCCTAATGAACAGTCATTTCCGTGGCTGTCCTGCTGATGGCATTGACAGATGCAGGGAAAGATGGAAAAGGAGGAAGGAAACCTCCCTCTTCTCTGCTCCCACTCAGGTTGCTCCCTCGCAATTGGCACTCACTCCTCAATCATTTTCTCCATGTGGCCCCCAGGCACCCAGATGCGTCCCTGTACACTCTGTGAGTGTCCCGTGTGGAGAACTGAACTGCGTGGGGCTCCCTCTCTGACATCAGCTGACCCCGGGCTGAGGGGTGTAGAAGGGCCTTCAGCTGTGGCCGCCTCCCTTGGTTTACGCAGCCCTGTACACAGTACTTCAGAAAGTGTGTCATCCTCAGCCTGGGATGACGCCGGCCAACAGCTGTTAGAAAAATAATGGCCCCGTGGAGGAGGGGAAGGGACTGAGGGGGAATGGTTATTCATGCTGCTCCAGGTGCACTGTGGATTTTCTAAGCTGTTAACATCTCTTGATCAAAAAGTTGGTGAGCAAGAGAAAAAAGAAGTTTGGATTCATTTACTAATGCTTCTGAATCTTTTTCATGTCATAGAATGCTTAGGAAGTAATAATATTTGTACAGTACTCTGGGGTCAACAGTCTAGACATCTTGTTGCTGGAGGTGACGGGCCTGGAGCCCTGCCTGCTAGCCCCCTGGAGTGAGGGATGGACGTCTCAGCCCACCTGCAACGTGATCCCAGCACACTGGCCGGGGACCATCAGGAGTCACGGTTGACCAGGAAGCACTTCTCAGTCAAATACATTCTTTACTGGGAGCATGGGTTATGATTTTGTTTCTGCTGTGATCTCTTCATGTGCTTGGAACTTCCTTTTGTCTGAACTGTCTCATCTCTAATCTAGACTCAATAAAATACCTATCTTCGTATTAGCTATTAAGCAGGCTGAGAGAATAAATTGTGTGAACTCTTTGAGCACCTTGCAAGAAATACCCTAGATGATTGCGGTAGTATCTTAGCACTCTGGAAGTCATTTTGTCTGTCCTGTCCTCTGGTTAGTCCTGTCAGTTGTAGACTAAAACATCACAGATGGGCTTGTTTTGTTTTTGTTTTTTTTTGGTGGGGGGAGGGTGGAGAATTCATTAATTTGTTCTTTACTGCTTTTTAGTTTACTAAGAACTTTGTATTCTGGTCCTGTCCAAAGTGCAGATGGTTGTGCTTTCCAAACAACTTATTGTCATAATAGCACCCATTTAGAATAATCGATACATGCTCTCAGTGTCACTATTTTCGGCATCATTGGTTTAGTCCCTGAGGAGCAGGTGATGCTCTTCCACTGATAACTCTGGGTCTGCTCCTCTAGGACCCTCCATCCACCTCATACCTTTCCCTGGTCACTGAGGTTGGGGGACACAGCAGATGGACCCTGTGCCGGGCACAGTGAGGGCGATGATTCGGGTCAGAAAGATCTGAGTGTGAATTTCCTCTCTTAGGCTCTGCTTTCTGGGGCCTTTCCCTTCATCGCTCTGAGACTAGGCTACTTCCTAAATAAAATGGAGCTAATGGTAACTCTGGGGCTTATACATTATTGTAAAGCTCACAAGTGAACCATTTACAGGGACCAGAGCACAGTGGGTGCGTAACAAGTGTATGAGTAATTATCATTGTTGATAATTCTTTAGTCGTCGTACAGAGTCAGTAGTTTTATTATACAAGAGAAATTATTATTGCTCATCTACCAAGTTTGTCATTTCTATTTTAGGAAATCATTAATTTCAGAAAATTAGCTATTTTAGTGAAGGCCCTGGGATACATTTTTTTCTTTCTTTTCTTGCTTCCATCCCTCTGTCACTTCTATTTTTTATTTTTCTTTTATTCCGATTTAAAAACATTGGCATTTGAAGTCATTTTCCAAATTTTCCTTAGTTACCAAAGTTCTGTGGCTTTGGCAGGTCTGTGTTTCACAGGGTGACCACCTTTCAAAAATACTCTGCTGGCTTGTTTCCAGCCATTTTCCCAGTGAGTCCTCTGAGTATCACCAACAGGTTGACAAATTGACCTCTGGTATATTGAGAGGTATGTGCCTGCTGACCTCTTTCCTCGATGCCCCTGCCCTTTGCGTAAGGTTTACAGGAGGGAAACTCTCTCATCCTTTGTTCCTGGCTCCCACCCTGGGACTCATAAGCTTAGAAAAGACTTTGGAAGAACTGCCTGGTTATTCCTCCTATCCCATGCAGGGGTGGAGGCATGGCATGAAGGCACTGGAATCAGGCAGAGCTGGGTTTGAATTTCCTCTCTGCCAGTTGCTAGCAGGGTGACCTTCGTGGACTCGTGCCTGTCTGGGAGAAGTTAAGGACCTTGCTGCACAGTAATACTCACTGCCGGGGTGGTCGGCCCACTCGCTCCAGGCCAAGCAGTGTGGCTTTGTGTATGTTGTCTTGTAACTTCACCACAACTGAGCAGTGTAGGTATTACTAAACCATTTTTCAGATGAGGACATTGAGACTTAGAGAATTCATACATAACTTGAATTACTTTATAAAATTTCTTTTTAAAAATTGAAGTATAGTTGACTTACAACGTTATATGAGTTTCAGTTGTATAGCATAGTGATTTAATATTTTCATAGATTATACTCTATACTTCATGTGAAATTATTGTAAAATGTTGAGCGTATTCTCTGTGCTGTACAATATACCCTTGTAACTCACTTATTTTATACATAGTAGTTGTACCTCTTAATCCCCTACCCCTGTCTTGCCCATCCCCTCTTCCTTCTCCCCACTGGTAACCACTGGTTTGTTCTCTATGAGTCTGTTTTTGTTTTGTTATACTCATTAGTTTGTTTTATTTTTTAAATTCCACATATAAGTTATGTCACACTGTATTTGTCTTTCTCTGTCTGACTTATTCACTAAGCGTAATAGCCTTCAGGCCCATCCATGTTGTTGCAGATGGCAGAATTTCATTCTTTTTATGGCTGAATAATATTCCATTTTGTCTCTCTCTCTCTCTCTCTCTCTCTCTCTCTCTATATATATATATATATATATATATATTCACATCTTTATGCATTCGTCTGTTGATGGACACCTAGGTGGCTTCCTTGGCAATTGTATATAATGCTGCTATGAGCAAGGGAGTTCATGTCTCTTAGAATTAGTGTTTGCATTTTCTTCAGCTATATATCCAGGAGTGGAATTGCTGGATCGTACTCTTGGTAGTTCTATTTTTAGTTTTTTGAGGACCTTCCATACTGTTTTCCATGGTGGCTGCACCAATTTACATTCCCACCAACAATGTACTAGCGTTCCCTTTTCTCCACAAATATCCGTGCCAATATTTGTTGTTTGTAGATTTTTTGATTTGCATTTCTCTAGTATTAGTGACATTGAGCATCTTTTCATGTGCCTGTTGGCCACTTGTATATCTTCTGAAAAATGTCTATTCAGATCTTCTGCCCATTTAAAAAATTTTTATTTATTTATAATTAAATAAATAAATACTTATGTATAAATATATATTATAGAATATATAATTTTAATTTTAATTTTTAATCATATAAAAATTCCTTACTGATTTTTTTTTTAGAGGATCAAAATTGGACACAGAATACTACTCCAGATTTTGTCCAGACATCAAAGTTTCTTTCCTTAAGTAGACTTAATCCTTACTAAGAGTGAATAAGATTTTTCTACAAATGCTTGGGCCAGTGACAAAACAGTGCAAGTCAGTAGTGTAATGAAGCAATAAATGATTTGGCTAATAACAAAATTGCATCTATATAGGTTTGCAGGTTGTTTTTTATCTGTAGGTGCTTATTCTATGCTTGCCTTTCAAAGCCCATCGTAAACGGAATGATTCTGTGAATGTAGCAGCAACAGGCAATGCTCAGCTGGTCATCGCTTCCTTTTGGTGTAAGTGCCATCATTTGTCCTTAGCCAGTCTTTCCTGGTGTTGACTCTTGGTTTTATAGAACTGTTAGCACAGGCAGGGAGACTTACAGAACAGACTTGGAGGACTCTGTCAAGGCTGGAATGGGGTGGTGACAGTCTGACTTTGCACTGTTTCAGGCTCTTCCTTTTCAGCTTGGCTCCAACTAGTAAGCTGGGAGGACTGTGAAAGTTAAAACGAATGGACATTGGAGAGAAGGTAATCTTAACTTCTTCTGAGACTCTTCTTCACAAAGGGAATTGTCTTCTTATACTTCAGTAAAGAAGTAATTCTTTCTTTTTAACTAGTGAAATTGATTCAAGTTGGTAACAGTTCACAAGCAAGTCCCAAATCTCTAGAGAGGGAATGTTATGACGCAGAACAGATCTTTTAAGAACTGACTGATGTTTTACTTTGGTCTTTGGCTGTTATGTGTTTATCCAGATAATTGATTTTTGAGATAAGGAGAAAAGAAAATGTAGTAACTTGCCTTAGACAATGTGTGTATGTAATTTTTTCTTGGAGTAGGTTTGTCTCAACTGATTGTGGTTAGTTTTATTTGTGATTATCTATTAGAGATAACACTGCTATTTATCCTCTAATTTTGGTTATTTGTTTGATGACCTTTCTAACCAAATACATGCTGCTTCCAACTCATTTTTGGAATGTAGTCATTATATATGGTTATTTGAATCTCAAAATGTATTTCCTCAGAGAAAACAGTATTAGAATGATGCTTAAGATTCTATTCGAGCCCACAGAAGCCTATTTCATTCATTCTCTAGCAAAACAATGCTTTTAGTGCTATACTGTTATTAGTTATTTCAATTCTATTAGCTGATAACGTATATAGATTACATCACTATATGCCCTTAACTGCTTACGTCTTTAAGTCTCAATTTCATTGTCCATAAAATGAGGATATTAATAGCACTTATTTCATGGACTGGTAATAAGTTTTAAATAATTCATACAAAGCACTTATTGTATTAGCTTTTATTATTATTACTATACTTTGGCCACATTTGCAGTAAATAGATTTTTGTGAGTTGGCTTTGGAATGTAACCAACAAATACAATATTGCTTCTTTGGGAAATATATGTGTCCTGTGTTTGGCAAGAAGAGAATGTGGTGTCTCCAGAGCATCCTTCGTCCACTCTTGCCTTGTACCTCACCAGTGTCTAACAGTATAAGGGATTGTGGTGGTTTGGGGGCTACTTTTTGCTCTTCCAGGGTCCCAAAGAAAGCTCACTGTCTTATACATCAAACATTTGTATGTCAGGCAAGACCTGACTTTTGTAGTTTCGGCTTTCATATAAACTATGCTTTGATAAATAAGAAACCCCGTAACTGATCTTTCAAATGGGGCTTGTGTTCCTTCAGAGACTTGTGGTGAATTCACAGAGGCATCTCACAGAGCCTGCGGTTCTGTTTTGTCAGCATCACCAGGTTTATTTGCACCTCAGTGTTTGTTGCTGCAGATATTTGAATGCTCTGTTGCATTTTACCATGCACCTTTACACAGATGAGGGGAAAATTTTTAAATGCTGATGCTAATACTAAGAAACATAGGTACCATAAACTTCACTTTGTTTTGACTAAGCTGGAAAGTCTTAGGCATGCCAAAGTCAATCCAGTACTCTTTGGATGAGAGCCTGTGGATTAAGGTGCGAAGGAAAAGAAAAAACATGTTGGAATACTTCGTATGCATTTAAATTTATTATGTCTGAAATGAAGGACTTGAGTGTGAGCATTAGAGCTTTTTAACCTTTGGGAACAGAACTGTCTTTATAACATGTAAATATATTTGTTCTAATTTTTATATTAACATGTTTTCTGGAATGCATTGAGTGTAGAAGGAGGGAGGTTTATATAGGGTAGTTCGAAAAAAATGAATTTTAAAGCTTTTTGGTTTGAAAGAGTTCCAATATCAACAGAAGAGGAGAGACTAGTACAATGAACTTCCATCTACCCATTACCCAGCTCTGACATTCACAATATATCGCCAGTCTTGTGTCACACTTTTTACCACCCACCCCCTTTTATTTTTTTACTGGAATATTTTAAAGTAAATGCTACATCATATCATTTCACAAATTAATTAAATATTTCTAAGGAATATAGACATTAAAAAGTGTAACCCCTATGTCATTGTCATACCTGATAGCATTAACAATCATTCCTTAGTATCAGCGAATACCCAGTTAATATTTAAGCTTCCTTAATTGTCTCAAAAATTTTTTTAAAATTTTGCCTATATCAGGATCTCAACCTGCATACTGCATTTGATAGTTATATCTTGTAGGTTTCTTTTTTCTTTTTTCATTTGAAAAGAGCCATTTACTCATCATTGAGTGTGAAAAGAATTTAAGATCTATTGAAAAAGACTTGAGACTTAATTCTGGAAATTATAGCATTAATTTACTAATTGAAGAATGCAGTGGCCGAAACAATACCAAACATAGATCATTGAAATTTGAGAATCATGGCTATGGTTTCTAATGTTCTGATAAGATGCTGTTATTTTTATTTATTTATTTATTTATTTTTGTCTATTGTATTTTATACTTTTTAAAAATTGCAGTATAGTCAGCTTACAATTTTGTGTCAATTTCTTGTATGCAGCACAATGAAGTTTCTTTTTATCTATCAGAATTAAAGAGGGTGTTTTTAAGTTGGGGAGGACCTTACTTATGTGGAGTGACCTGCTCCTTGCTAAGAAGCCACTAGAGCCAAACAAGCATTTCTTCCACTCTTAGGCAAGGGATGGGGCTGAGGACATTTCCTCCTAAAATACCATAAATAGAGGTAACGGAGGAATTTGCAGTCTTTCTGTGTCCTTCCTGTTCTCGCAAAGTTAATCCAGAAAGTTTACACTTAAAAGCAACATTTTAAAAAATATTCAGAGCATAGATTTGAATCATGGCTGTTAAATAGCCACCAACAAATCAATTTCATGCTGTTCTCCTGATGTCTACGTATTAGTCATCTGCTTTGGCATCTTCTGGCACTAAGCGTTGCCATCCCTGGGGCACAGTTAGGTGAGGACCTAGGTGGCAACTACATAAGTCATAAACTTGGAGGCTTAGTTTGGCAGAAGTTAACACAGATTAGGTGGATAAGTTAATGCTGATTGGCCTTAGTTCAGAGAGCTGACACGTTGCTTAGCACCTTTATGAGGCTGAGGTCAGTGTGCAGGTGCTGAACGCTGGGGATAAAGTCTTCTAAGATGGGTCAGTCCATTCTTTGGTCTGCAGACAGAGGACTGGGCCAGGCTCTGGCTTGGCTGCCGTAGGATGCTGCCCCAGCAGACCCTGCCTGGAACTTCTGTGCTGTGGTCCCAGGAAGACCTTCTGAGTAGAAGTAGGTTCCAGGAAGATCCTTAATAGAGTTGTTTATATAATGACAAAGATTTAAAAAGTGAAGAAGACTGTAAGCTTGAGGAAATGTTACTGTTGCTCAGAACCTCCCAGTGGTTTCTAGTTGCTCAGAGTAAATGTTGAAGCCCTGTGCGTAGCCTCCTAGGCCATGCAGCCTGCCTGTCCTTTACCTTGACCTCTCTCACCGTATTTCCTACCGTCCCTATTCACTCTGCTCTAGATGCTGGCCTCTGATGTTCTGAGATGGCCAACCAGACTCTCCTGCCTCAGGGCCTTTGCCCTTGCTGTTTTCTCTAATAATCACTTCCTCACCTCCTTCAGGTCTTCACTCAGAGTGTCACTCAGTGAGGCTTTCCTAAACTGCCTGTTTAAAACTGACCCCCGCCCTGCTTTGTCCACCAGCACTCCCTAAATCTCTTCCTTGCTTACGTTTTTCCATAGCAGTATCACCTAACGTATTATACAATTTACTTTTAAATTTTGTTTTGTCTATTTCCCCAATATGGATTTATCCTTCGTGTCTAGAATAAGGCCTATTCAGAGTAGACACTCAATAAACCGGTTAAATGAATGAGTAGATGAGGTAAACTTTGGAAAATTTGATCACAAGTATGCACTGAGAGATTCCTTGAGCAAAAGAAAGGGTAAACTTTAAACAATATTGTGGAAAGAGACATCAGTAAGGGGGCATAGACTAGAGAAATGTCTTCGTTGTTCATGTAACAGTGAACTGTGCTTATAAAATTGATGAGATGAAGTAGTGTTTCGTCTTAGTAGTGTAACCCATATGGTGAGTGATATATTCTTTGGGCTTTTGGTACAGTGCATCCCTGGCACGTGTGAATCTGACAGTTGTGATTTTGGCTGTTTGCTGGCATCCCTGAAGAGTCATACCATGTAGTCATTTGCACTTTGTAAAGGAAAACTTGAGATGGTCTCCTGCGCCAGTGGTGAACCTAGACTGAGCCTGGCGGATGGCCCTGCACTGCAGGTCATCCTGGTAACCTTTTCCTCAGGGATCCAGAAACTCATATAGTTACACTTGACCACACATCATATCTGAATTTATATATTGCAGTAATATTGGTGAATTTGGGCATTTGCAAAGTGGGGTTGGGGAAGAGGTGTTTCATGAATGTCAAAGGTCTGTAAACTCTAGGTGTTCTGGTGAGTCTCCTCTTTCACCAAAGGCCTATTTGGTATTTGTGATCCTGGGTTCCTAAAGAGTTTGGAACAGATTAATCAAATCAGCTGAAGAGAGGCGGTATGACATGTAGTGGTTAAGAGCACAGACTTGTGGAGCTAGACCCACCTGGGTTTGAATCCTGACTTCGACAGTTATTAGCTGTGTCACTTTGGGCAAGTTACTTAATCTCTCTGTGCCTCAGAGATGATGATAAAGATGGTACATACCTCAGTAGATTGTTGTGTGAGAATTAAATGTACTCATAATATTTGTAGATGCAGTTACCTCAGTGACTGGCACATAGTCAGCTTAACCTAAGTGTTTGCTAAGTAAAAATAAAAGCATTTATTTGGGAAGCCTGTTAGGGATGCTTCAACTTTTGGCCAGTAGAAGCACCAAGAAAGAGAAAATGATGAGTGTGAGTGTTACAATTTGAAGTTATAAGAAGGCATATTGAAGTTACGTAATAGGAAAGAAAATTCTTGAAGGTAATGCCTGATGGGCAGGGATTAGTTAATTATGAAGAGGTATGGGAGAGTAGTTAAGTTAAACTTCCTGCCTGGTCTTCTTGTCATGCTTATTGTGTGATTTGGGGTAAATTATTAACTTCAAATTACAACTCTAAATGGGTACATTAAAAGTTTTTACCTTATAGGGTTGCCATGAAGATTGAATCAAACAAGCACTGTCAAGTGCTTAGCGTAATACCTGGCACAGTGTAGTACATGTTTTAAAAATGAGACTTAAAAAGAATTAATTGTTGATGAGAGTCCCTAATCTCAGTCCCTACATTGTTATAAGTATGGAAATCGTTTAGCTAGAACCTTCAGCTCTGTCCTGTCGTTGAGCTGGCTGGACAAAAGCTGACAGCATCCCAAATGAAATAACGCGTGCACGACTCTTAGCACAGCACCCAGCATGTAGCAAGAACTCAATAAAATGCCGAGAGCCTCATCCTCACCGGCAGGTGTGGTGGTTCAGGATGAAAGATGTGAACGGTGTGGCTGCCACTTTGGGTAGAGGTGGAAAGGGAAGGCACCTTCCTCCAGTGTCAGCTCTGGGTGTCAGAGGTGGGAAGGTCAAGGAGCAGTACCTGCTCAGATGCCATCCAGCTGACTCCTGGCACTGTGTCCTGGAACAAACTCCTGCTCTGGAGTCCCCATCCACCTGCCAGCCTGGATCTGACCTGAGGTCACCGTAAAAGCCACAGTGAATGTATGAAAAATCACAGACTCCAATGAAAAGTATAAATTAACTCTGGATATCTGTGCTATCCCTGTGCTAATTACTCAGATAATTAACATTGACTATGTATCAATTTAAAGTTAGGCTGTAATTTCCAGAGCTCAAAGTTTATATTGACATTTCAAATCCTAATTTCCGTTTGTAGGTAGTTGCTATCCAGCTTCTTTATTGGTTTGCCTAAACACATTACAGAGTTTTATTTGTCCAGCTGCAGGCCTGAGGACAAAATTGAGCTTTCTTATAGTTTCTCCTGCTTTTTCTGGATTTTTAAAGCAGTTTAGCCTGTACTTTATTTTTAAGTCCATTCATCTACATAGTCATTGAACAAATGTTTTCTTAGAACCTACTATGTGGCAGAGCTAGGTACCACTTTACCTTTTTTTTAAAAGCAGACAAAGGGAAATTCTTACTTGAATTTTTTTTTTGTGTAAAAGGAATCAAATTTTTTTAACTTAGTTTTTTGGGTTTTTTTTTTTTTTTTTTTTTTGCTTATTTTGGTGGTTTTTGTTTTGGGGGAGGTAATTAGGTTTATTTATTTATTTATTTATTTATTTTAAAATTACTATTATTATTTTTTAATGGAGGTACTGGGGATTGAACCGAGGACCTTGTGCACGTTAAGCAGGCACTCTACCACTGAGCTCCCCCTCATTTGAATTTAATTCTGTATAATACAGTACAGTTACAGTCTATGTGATGGGTTAAGTTCTAAAGTTAGGCAATAAAGAGAAAATTAAATAGTTAAGATTATTCTTTAAAAAAAAATCCCTTAATTCATCCACAGACATAACATCTTTCAGGGAATAAATACAACATACCATTTCCCCACTCTAGCTTTGGAGCAAATCACTGTTTCTTCAGTTGGATACTAGACAAGTAATTCGAAATTAGCTTGTGTGTGGGGTTCATGTTGTTTGAACACTACATTCAGGGTCTTTAAACTCAGAGATGCGCTTAGTACCAACCATATATGTACCCTCACTGTACCTGCTCCTCACTGGTTGATTGATTGATTGGTGCATTCATTCATTACCATTTCATGAGCACTTATTATGTGTAACGATTGTACTTGACCTTGGAAGTAGAAAGACTTTAGAAAGATGATACCCCTCTCAAAGAGGTCCTAATGTGGTGGAGACGGCTGCCATGACGTGTCCAATCCAGTTGCATGAGGTTAATGATTGTGACGGTGCAGCATTGAACAGGCTGCATGAGAAGCAGGCATGTTAGAGGAGCCAGTGGAGAACAGGAAGAAGCACGCTCTTCTTGGGAAAGGGTGTGTCTGAGAATGTGGAGCGCTTTCTAGAGAGTTGGGTCTGGAATGGGTTAATTAGGATGACACAATGTTTAGAGGAAACAGCATGTACATGGAAGCATGGAAGCCTGTGCAGGGACTGGAATGGCGGGAATGGCAGCAGCTACGTGTGGAAAGCTCATGATAAGCCTTAAGTTCCATGTTGAGCAGTTTGCACTTCATCTTCAGTATACTGAATGATTTTTAAAAGGAGAATGATGCCAAATTGTGTTTTATAAACGGGTGGATAAGTGAGGAATGAGTTCAGGGGCAGAGAAACCATTTAGAAACCATCAGTGGGGGCGGCCATCCGGCCATCATACACTCACTTCTAAGCCTGGATGTGCTAGGGCACGTGTTGCAGGATGGGTTTACAGCTATAGGAGTCCTTTTCTTCCCTTTTGCCTGGTGGGTTGTCTTGTCTTCTTCCCTTTGCTTTTTTTTGAAGGGGAAGTAATTAGTCTATTTTATTTATTTATTATTTTATTATTATTATTTTAATGGTGGCATTGGGGATTGAACCCAGGACCTCATGCATGCTAAGCAGGCGCTGCCCCTGAGCTATACCCTCTTGCTTGCTCTGCTTTCTTTACTCGGCTGCTGGTTTAGCTGGCTCTTGGCTGAAGACCTGACAGTGGGGAGGAGGGGGTAGGGGACAGGCTGGACATGCCCACGGCTGCCCTCCTGGCTCTCACGCAGCCGCCCCAGCCTTTCCGTTCTCCCCTGAACCCTCTCTTAGGACCTTTCTGATTTTCACACCAGGGCCCTTAAAAAAGGGCAGTTGACAGTTAAGAGTTGAGAAGGAAGACTCCTTTTCCTGAACCTAACAGTCTAAACTCTGAGAAAACTTCCCATGGACACAGTGCTGCATTCCTGAGGTAGGAATGAGACTGTTCCGTTCTTCAGTGGAACTCTGGTCGCAAACAGCAGCATGTGATGGTCGTGAAAGCCCGTGGATTGGCCCATTGAAAAAATTAAAGAGTGGATGTGAGGCTGAGTTGGGGGGATGTCTGAGGCGTCAGGCAAGCCGTTCCCTTTTCAGCACTTAACACCCTCTGCAGAGGTTTCGCCTCCATCGGTCACCTCCCCTGAGCCTGCACGCTCTTCCTCAGCATGGGGAAGGTGGGAGAGAGGAGGTTGGTCCTCGGCCTTGCTGGGCACTTATCACCAGTCTCCCCAGTTGACGCTCCCGTGCATTTGCTCCTGGGGACAGAGTTACGGCCTTCGGGCTTGTGGGACTGTTAATAACTACTATACTCTCTGGACCGTTGGGACCTTAGATTTAGTAATGAATCGAACTTATTTACTCTGGGAACTTACTTAATGTCCTAACTCATTTATGAAGTGTTTTAGGGTCATTTTAAAGGACACTGAATGAGAGGTTAACTGACTTTCCCAAGGTCACACAGTTCCTAAAAGGCACACCCGGGATTTGCACTCACTCAGTGTTACCTGATTCTGCATGTGCAGAGACGGACCAGCTTCTGTGACTGGCCATCGTGAGCTATGAAGTTTTCAAGGGAAATATTAAAAAGCAGATTGGAAAACCAGCCTTTTTAAAATGGAAATCTTTATTGAAGTAATTGTAGACTCACATGTGTATTTGAGAAATAACACAGAGAGATCACATGTACACTGCTGCTATTCCCCACTGTTAACATTTTGCAAAACTTTAGTACAATATTGCAACTAGGATTTTGGCACTGATATGATCCACTGAACTTAATCAGATTTCTCCAGTTTTATTTGTACTCATTTCTCTGTGTGTGTGTTTTAAGTTCTATACAATTATATCACCTGTGTGGATTCATATACCCATCACCACAGGGAAGATGCTGAACAGGGCCAGCTCCACAAGGGTCCCTCATGTTGCCCTTTTATAACCATGAACACCCCACTGCAACCTCCACCCACCACGCCTCTGCCTTCTCTACACTCTGGCCACTACTAGTCTGTCCATCACATCTAAAATTTTGTCATTTCAAAAATGTCATATAAATGGAACCATATGGTATGTAGCCTCTTGGGATCAGCCTTTTTAAATAGCATAATCCCTTGGAGATTCATTTAGTTTGTTTTGTTTGTCAATAGTTTGTTCCTTTTTATTGCTAAGCAATACTGCATGGTATGGGTGTACCAGCTGGTTTAACCATTCACCTGTTGAAAGCCATCTGGGCGAATTCTAGTCTTTGGCCATTACAGAGAAAGCTGCTGTGAACATTCCTGTACAGGATTTTGTGCGAACAGAAGTTTTCATTTCTCTGGGATAAATGCCCAAGAGCACAAATGAACTTTTAATGCAGTTTGTAAATCCAGACCAGAATTATGTTTGGCCTGACCCTGCTCCGGATTCCATTTTCACCTTTTATGCAGTCTGCGGTGTGATGTGGCACGGGGCTGGCCCCCACGTCTCCCTGGCCCAGGGCCTGTGTGAATCGCCAGGCTGACTGGGGCGTGCCTGAGCTCTGCGCAGGGCGTTTGCTTTGCTGTGTTGCCGCCTGATCTCTGGGACTCCCCTCTGCCGTGAGTCAGGCTTATCGCGTTTGCCACACTGATGTTTCTTTTCCCCAGCATGGAGATCTGGAGCTCCAGCAGTCTCCACGGTTAAGCTGCCAACTGCGTCCTTCTCTTTTCCTCCCTGTGGGACTGAAAGGCTCTCTCCGCATGGGGACAGTGCAGTGAGGAAAGGAACAGTTGCGGCTTGCCCTCCGCCCTTGCCCTCCGCTTCCCTGTAGTGAACACATGTTGCCAAAAGATGGCAGTGCTCTTTGCAGCCTCTGTGACCACTCTCCCCTGTCGCCTGTGGTTTGGAGAACGGATACTGTTCTTGCTTGATGTGTCTGTTGAAAATGTGGACCACAGATTTTCCAAAACAACAAAGGCACCAATAAAACACTGTGTGGTTTAAAAAGTTTGAAAGAAAACATTACATTTGCTAGTGATTTGTAATGAAAATGGTTCCTGACTTCTTAGAAATGATTTGAATAGGAAACAGAATTTGGAGATGTGTGTGTGAGTGTGCAATTTTAGATATCAGTACTAATTGTTGAATTCTGTGTGGCTCCTGGAAAAGCGCCAGGAGAATACTGATTTTTACCTCCCATCTGATCTATGACCAGCTGAGTAGCAGGGACAGCCTGCATTTGAGCTCAGAGACCTGAGATTAACACCTTTCAGTCCTCAAGTAAAAGCCCTTATGCACAGTGTAAATATAATTTTCATGGCAGCAACAGCTAATAGTAATGATCCAACCCTTCGCTTCCTGGTATTTGTCCACTCCCCTGCGCGCATGACTTCGGTTTGTGAGGGCATGTGTGTAAAGGACTGTTTAAACATTTGCTGTGCACAGGAAAGCTGCTGTAACGTGAGAGAATATGGGGTTCACTGGCTGTTGTAAACAGATCAAGCTAGTTAGGATAAAGGAGGTGAGTTTGAATTTGAGGTTAACGAGCAAACTTTAAGCTGTGTGCACGGAAAGAACCAGCGGTGTCAGACTCAGGTATGGACTTGCTAACAGCTGGAGCTATTCTGCTCCCCGGGGTGCCATTACCTGGTGCCTTTTTGGAAGTAGTCAGAAAGCCCCACTACTCATTCAATCTACACACAGCCTCTTTAGGTGGAGAGCAGGGTGTGGAGAGAGGGTTGGCCCTGGAAGTGCGGCTGTAAGCCCTGAGTGGATCCTCTATGCACAGACCAGGGTGCCAAAGTTGGGGAGGGGTTTGAGAGCGGCTGCTGCCGTGATCGTGCAGCTCAGAACACAGTCGTGGTCCTGGGGTGACAAGGGAACATGTGGCTCCACCTTAGGCAGCAGCCTTTTTGCTGCTAGTGCATCCTTTGGCAAAAGCCTTAGGTTAGGAGGAGAACTGCTCTGCATTAGTTATAACCCTGAAACCAGATGCTGTTGCTATAGAGACGAGTGTAATGCTACCGTGGGAGGCAGGAGAGGGGAGGGATGGGAGAAGGGAGTGGGGAGGGCAAGTGAGGCGAATCTAAAGGCTAGCACACCAAAGACCTTCAACCTTTAGCAGCCCTGCGATGGGCAGGCTTGCATTCTGAAACTTGTGTGCTGGCGGCCTGCCACTTGCTGACTGGCTGGGTGGCAGCTGCTGGCGCTGTGTGGACTAGCTGGTGAGCACGTTGGCAGTTGGCGAGGGCTCTGGGGGGTGGGAACTCAGAGGGGTGGAATGTCGATGGGTGCCCGAGGCCCAATGGCTGACAGTTTTGCACAAATGTTTCTCGTGCCGGGCTTAAGTCACCCTTACAAGCCTGTGTGGTGATTAGGACCGGCCGGTGAGAGCCGGTCCATTTGGCAGCAGATTTGACATGTGTTACAGTGAAATCACTTTCGTGTCCTAGAATAACGGAAGATAAGAGAAGTCCCAGGTTGGTTGGGGCTTCCGAGGAAGGGGTCTAACTTCTCCTGTCAGAAGCCCTGCTGAGGGAAGGCAGCATGGGCCCCGTGTGGGTTTTACACTGACTGGTATGACCCTTATCCCCGTGATGCTGGTGAGAAGCTTCCAAGTCTATTCTGAACTTTGCCTCCCGCTGGCGCTGTGCACAGCCTAGGGAGCCGCTTAGAAGCCTGCGCCTTCCCTTCTTTGTTTTCTGCGAGTGCAGCTCGTGTGAAAGGAACTTTTTAGAATGGATTTGGGGACCTGATTAAGGACTCGATGAGTTCATTCCTTCCTACTGATAAAGGGGAAAACTGGTGGGGTCAGACGGTCATTTTAAAAGATATCTCTGTCTTACTAATAATAGCAAGCAGCCGCTGAGAAGGTCTGGGGGAAGGGGACACAAACCCAAATAACTGACGCTTGTGGCGTCAAGAGGAAAAAGCGCCGTGAAGCCCCTGTGCCTGGCGCAGGAGCCCAGATGTGCCAGGCCGGACCTGCTCTCCGGCCAGGGCTGCGCTGGGCGTGCAGGCTTTGTATCTTCAGTTTGCATTTTCTTTTTCACTTTCTACAGGGGAAGAGGCTGCTGACAGAAGCTCTGCATTGTCCATCAGAAAGAACTAGGTTTCTCATTACTTGCTATGTATAGTCTTGGAGGGAATGTGAAATATGTACCAAAGAGCCAAGGAATGCCCCCAGCGTTATTCGCACTCTGACACAGACGGTGCTTTAGTTATGCTGGGTGGCTTTCTCCATCTAGGAAGCGGGCTCTGGGCTGTAATATTTGTACGGTTGTTCAGTTGTTCCTGCCTTCTTCCTTTACTTCTGCTTTGATTGTTTGTTGCATGCGATTTGGGGAAGGGCTTAGGTGCAGAGGCTACACATTTTATTTAGGGAATATGTGGAAAGTCAGTAGACCACTTTGGGACCAGCTTGATTCATGGTGGGGTGCAGAAATGATGTTTTGCAGGAATTGGTGTTGGATTCTGTAGGTCGATAGGACTGGAAAGCATTTGTTCTGAGAAAAAATGTGGGCTAAACTACTCTTTGTTTCCCGAAGGGAAGACAGTTTTCTGAGTGTCCATGCAGTAGTCCAGGCTCCAGGCTTTGCTGTGTTTCCAAGGTCTTTGAAGGAATTTCCATGTTAAGCTGTCATACTCATCTAGGTCCACAAGGGCTGTAATACTGAGGGGTTCTTGCCCCTTGGACAGAGAAAGCAGATGTGATTACACCAGAGCCTTTGTCTGTCTTGCTCAGCACTGGATCTCCAGTGCCAGCAGGGTGCCTGGCACCCAGTAGATACCCAGCAAGTATTTACTGAATGAGTGAATGGGTGGAGGTTTGTTTCAGGTGCTTTGATTGTCATCACCAACAACCTCCATGTCGCCAAACCCAAGTTCTTCTCTGTTTCCATCTTTCTCAGCCTCTTGGTAGCCGCACGCTCTTCCTTTCCTAGCTTCCCTGACATCACTCTTTCCCGGTTTTCCTCTCACCTCATGGACTGCTTTTGTTCCTCTGCTCTGCGTGTCAGTGTCGGCATGCCCGGCACTTGGTCTTAGGTCAACGCCTCTATTTCTCTGTTTTCTTCCTGGATGATTTCATCTGGTAATAGCTTCAAATACCAGCCTTATTCATCGATTTCCCCAATTCTTATCTCCAGCCCTGGGCTCCTGAGCTCTAGACTTAGACATATAGTGGTGTGCCTGACAGTTTCTCTTTCATGTATAGTAAGTATTTCAACCATAAAGTGGCCAGAAAAGAACTCTTGATTCCTCCCCCTACACCTGTTTCTCCACAGTTGGTTGAAATAGTTTCTTTTGTCTGAGATAGTTTCCTAGTTTCTTTTGTCTCCTGACTATGCATTTCTCACATAGCAGCCAGAGTGATCCTTTAAAAGGCGAAACAGCTCAAGTCACTTTCCGTCTTAAAACCCTTCCGGGGCTGCCATAGCACTTCCGCTGTGTCCTGCAGGGACCTGATGGCTTCCAGTATCGTCACCTCCCATTGACCGTCCGTCTCTCTGTCCAGCCTCACTGACCTCGCTCTGTTCCCGGAACGTGCTAACCTTCTTCCCACCTTAGGGCCTTTGCACTTGCTGTTCTCCTTATTTGGAATGTCCTGCCCCCAGATCTTCAGATGTCTGGTTCCTTGCCATCATTTTTGCCTCTGCTCAAATGTCAACTCGTCAGAAGCCGCCTCCGAACCATCTCATGCTAAGTAGCCCCTGCCTTATTATCCTCTTCGGCAGAGCGCTCCGTGCTCTCTAGGATCACCTTGTTCATCTATTTATGATTTGTTTCTGGGCAGTTTTGTCTGCCTTATTCACAGATGTATTCCCCTCCCTCTGAAGAGGGCCAGGGATGTAGCAGACACTACATAAATGTTTGCTGGATCAGCAAATATGCTGGATCATTTAATCTTCACGGGAACCAGAAGCTCAGAGAGGCTGATAACTGACTTGACTTCTCAAGTCTTCAAGGCATTTGCTTTTTGCTATGATCCTGACAGCTGAGCCATATCCTGTTCGCATTTAGTTTTATAGTTTTAGTTAGAGTGTAGAGAAGGAAAAAGACATACATCAGGATGCACTTTCGTGTATAAGGCCCATACCCCTGAAATAAGATATTCTGTAAGTTTCCAGAAGTAATAAGTTTCTTCATGGCATTGTCCACTGGTAAAGTCAAGGGAAAAGAAAGAGAAGGATGGACGGAAATATACCTTTATTAAACACGTAACAGGTGCGAGGCACAAAACTGAGTGCTCTCACATCTGTCACCTAATTTGAATTGCAAAGCAATCCTGCCAGGCTGATATTCTGACCCCCAATTTTATAGATGGAAAAACTGAGGCTCAACAATGTTGGATACTTTGCTCCAGGTGATACAAATACTAAGTGTTAGGGGCTAGGTTTTTTAAACCTGGGTCTCCCTGACACCAAATTTCTGACTTTTTAAGCTCAGATGGTTGCTTTGTGAGATGGAAATACTCCTAAAATAGAAAGGAGGGAAATGTGAATTCAGTGCTTCTCCACGTAGATTATAACAAATATGGGAAGCACAAGAATACGTTATAGAGACAATATGGAAAGCAGACCTACGGGATTCAATGCCTGAGCATATAATTGGATGAACAGAATACAGAGTGAACATTTGGTTCTCTGGCAGAGCTCATGTACGGTATGACATAGAGCAGCTGTCCCCAGAGAAAGTTCTTTGTTTCTAGATCCGTAGGACACAAGCAGCATTTGAGCAATTCGGGATTTCTTTCTGCTTTCACTATAAATAGAGTTCATGGAATTCTGTATGTCAAAGTTAGTGCAATGAAAAGGAGTCACAGAATATGGAAATAAACCTTAACTCATTCTATAAAGTAGAAACACGTTTGGCATCGGGAGGCTGTGAAAACGCTGTCATTACTTGGATGGATTCTGAGGTCTTATTTAGCATATGAAATTGCAGAGGCGATCCTATTATGTAAGGAGACAGGAGGACAGCATAATGTGGCTACAAAATGAGGAACTTTGTGCCCCTTGGGGAAGAGTTAACAGGACAGCTATACACAGAGAGAGACATGTGATAAGAATGTGGAAAATGAATGAATGAGTGGCATATATATGTGACCGTTGCCGACGCCGGGTTGCTGGATAATCCTCAGATGTCAGATTTCCGTAAGGCCAACATGTGACTCAAAGCTTGCCACTCAACAGAGAATACTGGGCTGTGCTGGTATTAAGAGGCTGGCTGGAAGCTAGGCTCCCACTGTGCACTAGCCTAACTCCCCACCGCTCTCTGTGTGTGGGTGGGTGTGCGTGTGTGCGTGTGTGTGTGTGTGTGTGTGTGTGTGTGTGAGGGTATACATTTTTATGCAGTGGGTGTTTAAAGAGCTGAGCACCGAAGCTGGATTTCCACAAACGATCATCACGAGTACTCCAGGCACACCAAACTTCCTCTCTTGGTATTTTTTTCTCCTTTCATCTTTTTTTTTTTTTTTTTTTTGGGTGCAAATCCCAAAGGAGAGAACCCCCGGCATCCAGCCTGGAGGACTGAGATGATTTTCTCTCACCTGTCCCCGTGGGTGCCCTCTCAAGGTTAGGACCGAAGCTATGTGGGACCGGCATATTCTCCAGCACCAGCTGAGAGGAGCTGAAGGAGCGAAGGAGCAGCAGACACCCAAGGCGGAGGGACTCTGCCCCGTTGACATGAACAGCGGCTTACAGGTTCACCTGCCCAGAAGCTGGGCAGCATCTGGTGGCTCACTCCAGGAGAAGTCTGAGCATTCTTTTTTTCTTTTTTATTACTATAGGATGGAGGATGAAGCTGTCCTGGACAGAGGTGCTTCCTTCCTTAAGCATGTGTGTGATGAAGAAGAAGTAGAAGGTGAGCCTGACGGGTCTGGGGAAGTGTATACGTACATACCTATGTCTTTGTAATAGCGCGCATGCATGGCACGTAGCTTGTATTTTTGAAGTTAGAAACCCACGGTTTTCTGTGGAGCTTCCTTAATCTCCACATTTTGCTTCAACACAGAAAGTAATTCTTGAGAAGTATACTGGCCCATCAGTGTCTGAATCAGGGTGGTCCTGCCTGGCTAATAACAACATCCAAAAAACAGGGGTCTTACTTTAAAGCAGGTGCCTATGTCAGTTGTGCCTCTCCATCAAAACTAAATAATTTTGCCTGATAATATTAACCACCTTCCAATGACTAATTCAAGGAAGCTGCTAGATTTATATAAATGTATTTGGCAGTATCTTCTAAAATTTTTCCTTATTGCCTGCGGGGTAGAGAAACAGATGTTACGGAGGGAGAATGATACCATTGCTGCAGGAAACATGGGTCTAAGCTGAGGATATAAAGAGTGGTAATTATGGCTGCGTCTCAGTTAGGAAAAGATGGGCAAGCATTTCTTCCTTAAAAAACCTCCAGGACCTCTTTTGCTCATGTTCCCCAGTGCCAGCTACAAACCAGGTAAGAGTTAAATTTCAGCTGGTGCTGGGTGCTTTCAGCGTGCCTTTCCTTCTCTCTTCTCTTGACTTAGCAGTGATTAATTGATAGTGAGAAGGTAGGGCTTAATTAATATTTATTAAAGTAAGTATGTGAAGGCATCACAGATACACCAGGTGTCACTAATTTTCATAATGACAGTTTGAAAAGTAATCAAGGTTCTAGACAGTACTTAAGAGTTCAGTGAACCTTGCTGGGGAACCATGTCATAAATTCTGCCCTGTAAAATCACCCAAGGAAGAGTTCGTATGTGTTTTGGACACTCTAGTCAGATTGGTACCATCCAGTAAGTATTTAATGTCTACTAGAGACTGGGACTGGGGAGTGGGTGGGCTCAGGTAAAAGAGGCTGGGTCCTGTGTGTTCTAGGGTGCCGCTTCAGCCAGGTCCCAGGCAAGGGGTGCTCCTCTGGCACCTGGAATAGTTGGGATAGTGTGGCTGAAAGGTTTCCTTAGTAAGTTTCTTCAGACCGTGTCGTGTTGGAGGGCTGGTCTCTCCCTGCACCTCCCTCCTCCCTCTTTCCTGCGTGTGTGCTCTTGAGACTGACTAATAAGAATTTGATGCCTGCATTTCTTAGGAAAAAGGAAACCGCAATATTTTCTTTCATATTGTTTTATGGGTTCCTTGCACTTTTACAACATGACTGTGGGGAAATGCCAAGTTAGTGAAAGCAAAATAATAAAACTTTTGTCTTAAGAGTCTTGTAACCCATGATGTTAAACCTCCATTGTGGTGACTCTGTCACTGTCCCAGTGTCAAAAAGGAGATAAGAATCTTAAAGTTATAGCATATGAAGATAAGAATTAATGTAGGATTGAGCAAATACCCTATAATTTCAGGACAGTTAAGGTAGAAAAATCAGTGAGAAAGCTTGGGGATGAGATGTACTCTGTGTGTGAGTTTGTATGTGTGTGTGTGTTCCTTGTGAATAGCCTTCTAGCTAACTTCACAGGAGATATAAATCGTTCTTGAGTTTGTAAGGTCTGTAGGATTGACAGCAGTCTATTAAAATAGAATATTATACATGGATTTCTTAAGGCTTTGACTAAGAAGTGTATTTCCTGAAGTTTTCCCCTTGATTTTCAAGTACAAAATTAAGACAACAGGGTAATGAACAGCACAGAACCCTGGAGTCAGGTTTCTTTAGGGAGAAACAAAAGACAAAAAGTGGCGGAAACATCTGTAAAATTGTTTGGCTTTGTGAGGATTCAGCTTGCCGCGTGGATTTTGTGTGTTTTCTCTTCTGGTTAAGACTGTGTTTGAACGATTATGTTTCATGTCGATTGGAGCTTGGATTAATCACATGTCTTACAAGACATGGCTGCTGGTGGAGGATGGTTGCTCGTGGTCTCGTTGTTTTGTGGAGGTGATCCAACAGTATGGCCTCCTTGTAGTGCAAGTCATGAAACTGTAGTCAGGGCCCTCCCCTCCGACTCTCCCATATCCTCACCTCGCTTCCCCCGGTAGGGGTGGGAGCACTTACATTTTACAGTTACTCCAGGTGAAAGTGTAAGGAAGTTGAAATAGAGATGGGTGTGACGGCTTTATCTATCCATGGTCCCAGTGGTTGAGAATGAAGAAACAGATGACTTGACTGTCAAGAACTCTAAGCAGGATTTCGAGTGGGAATGTTTTCCTCAAGGACATGAGTCTGTCTCATGTTTTCAATTGCATAGAAAAGAGTGTCTTTGAGGGAGAGCAGGCTGTTATTTCTGTTCCAAAATAGCTGAGTTTCTGGTACATTTGTGGCAGGCAGTTGGTGCTCCGATTTTAAGGATCAAATTCAAAGGGCAAGGAGCTGGAACACCTAACATTTCTTTTATCAGACATATTTCCTTTTATCCAAGTAGTTATTTCTGTTGCTTCTTGGATAAACATGGTCAAAGTATATTGCAGCACCCTTGGCAAAAGTAAACTTAAGATAAAACTTTGTTTTTTAAAATAATTTGCACAAACAAGATGCACTCCCATTAAATGATTATTAGGGTGACCTCCAATGACTCTAGTTACTCTGAAATGTTTATACTTTAGAAGTTCTTCTTAAGGTCACTCAATACGGGGTGATTGGATCGGCTCAGCCTGGAGGCCAGGGCCAGATGCTCCCTCACAGCTCTTCCTGAGGCTGTGGTTCTGAGGAGAGGAGAGAGGCTGAGATTGCCAACCCCACCTTCAGTTCACCTGGTTCAGCTTTACTCGCAGTGGGTGGCATGACATTGAATCCACATTCTAAAGACTCAGTAGAAAACCATCAGCTGCAAAACTCACTAAGAGGAGAGTGAGTCAGAAGAGGAGTCACCTTCTGTTTAAATAATGAATTTATCCATGTGGGATATATTTAAAGACCTAAAGCTTGTTTTCACATATTTGTCTTGTGCACTTGTGTTACTGGCTTAAAGAAATACTTTTTTTCTTTTTGTCTCCCCAGTTTTTAATTGAAGTATAGTTGATTTACAATGTATTAGTTTCTGGTGTACAGCATAGTGTTTCAATTATATACATACATACATTCATATATATATATATATTCTTTTTCATTATGGGTTGCTGCAAGCCACTGAATATAGTTCGCTGTGCTGTATAGCAGGACCTTGTTGTTTATCTGTTCTGTACATAGTAGTTTGTATCTACTAATACCAGCCTCTCAATTTATCCATCCCTTCCAACTTTGTCCCCCAGTAACCATGTTTGTTTTCTATGCCTGTGAATCTTAAGGAGATACTCTTGAGAAAGAAAACCAAGTGTCAGTTTTGACCTTTAAAATAGAGGCTTTTAACATCTCTTCTTTCTTTGGCTACTTTATACTGTGTGTTTTTTTTTGGGGGGGGGTGCGTAATTTGGTTTATTTGTTTGTTTATTTTTAGAGGAGATACCTTGGATTGAACCCAGGACCTTGTGCATGCTAAGTATGGGCTCTACCACTTGAACTATACCCTCCCCCCATACTGTGCTTTTTAAAGCTAACATTTTTAGTATGGAATGGTGACTGTGGGTAAACATTTAAAATTTTTCACGTCATTTCAGATATCACATTTGTTTCTGTACCAAAAGGCTCCAGGCCCAGCCCAGGCATTTTCACAGAATTGGTCTGTAGATGACAAATGAATGTTACCAGAGTGATCCTGAAATGCTGACTGTGAGGAACTAAGTTTTCACTTCAGACACACTTAGAGGAAACAGGCAAATTTTGTTGGGTGAGCCGAGGTTGAGATGGCAAGAAAGAATCCTAGGTAGCTCTTTCCAAACAGAAGGAAATCTTATGGATATTTTATCCTTTAAAAAGTCAGCTAAGATTTGGGGTCTGTATGACGTAAGCAGATTACTTAATATTCTCATATTTTGCAATAGGGGAAAAAGAGCAAACTCCACCTTATCCTTTGAGATAAGGCCTTGGCTCTGCAAGACTAGGTAACTCCCCAGCCAGCCTTGGCAACTCTGACTTTGTGAGGAGGGGCCTTTTCTTAACATCAAACCTAACCAGCAACTCAGGAAGCACAAAGTACAGCAAGACAATATTGGCTGAAATGGGTCTCCATTTCAGAAGTTTGCTCAGTGTTCTTACTAAAAGCCATTATGATATTTCATGGGGTTTTCCTCTTTCGTTCAAAACCAAGTCCAAAAGGAAGTGTGCTCCCATCTGTCCAGATGGAAGAATAAGTCTACAGATTTCCATGTCTACGGATGGACACTGAGAGAGAGAGAGGATTGTTGAAAATGCATGGAATTTATGGGAAGATTATTTTTAGGGAAATAAAGGTGAAAAAGTAAAGACAGGGTCTGGAACAAAGTAGACATTCACTAAATATTTGTTAAAGGAAAGAGTGAATAAATGAATGTATAAATAAACTAAAGCGTACATAAAATTACTTTATATAATCCTCTAAAATCTTTGTTTAAGTTTTTAGTTAGCAATTTGGTTCCCTTAGAACTCAGTCGAATGAGGTGATAGTCTCTAGGGGTCCTCTTCTTGCTGTTATTCCTGCTTCATTTTACAAAGATCATTGATGTCTTTATATCGTTTGTATTGATAAGAAGAAGCCCCTAAAACATCTCCACCTTATTCTTTTTCCTTCTTCTGCTCTGTATTTTGAAAAGAGAGATGAAATGGTGAAATGGTGGCTTTTGTCTGTCTGGAGGTCAGGATCTGAGCATTTTACAGACTTGAAGTCATCAAGACTCAAACCTGTTTTTCACTAGAGGATATTATGATGATGTATTTATGTGTGTGGGAGGAGGTGGTATTCTAAGGAAAAAAATGGGGCCTGCTGGACAGTTGTTAACGATGACAATGGTCAAAACGTAACTGCCGAGAAGGAGTGAATGAAAGCCTATCGGGTGGGGAGGCAGGGGCCGAGTCCGGGCCGCGCTATTCTGAGCGCTGGACACAAGTGTCCGGTTGCGTTTTGCTGACCTCCTCTCTCCTGTTCACTCTAATTGCTCAGAAACACTGTGTACAGAGGAAATACTTGGGCAAATATTGCCGAGGGAAAAGCCTTCTTAAAAGAAACAATGATTCCACACACTGGAGCGCTTGAAGGAAACGCTGTGAGGTGTTTACGGGCTGGTGCTTGAACGGGCAGCTTGGGTTTCCCAGAGCGGCGGAGCCCACGCCGACCTCTCGCTGTGTCCGGCCTCTTCCTCCTCGGGGCCTCCGCTGAAATCCCTCCAGAGGCCCTGCAGCAGGCAGCACCTGGCTGCCTGGCGCCTCGTGCTGTGTCAGTGAAGTTAAATATTTGTGCATGGATTTCTTGAGCTCCGTGATAATTCTGTGGGCTTTTGAAACTAGAATCAGACATCCTGCCCCCAAGTTTTCCAACTGTAGAGAATTTCCTGATGGAAGAGTCTGGGCCAACGCCCTCTGAAGCCACTTTCTGTCCTGGGTGTCTACATTCTTTTATGGCAGTAAACTTCACAGATTGAACTTGGTACTTGTTGTGTTTGACAAGGATCCAGAAATTCTAAACTAATACACTTGGAGCAGTTTTGTCTATGGTTGAGTTTCTTTTTTCAAGGCTTCGTGTCTGCTCGTATTTTTGAGACATATTGTTTCCTATTTATTTGGGGGAGTCTCTATCCCTTGTTTTGTTCATGTGTTGTTAAAGCTGAGCGGCTGGGCATCAGTTTGGGAAGAAAAGTTTAAAACGCGCTGTATTGCTGCAGCATGGCATAAGTGAAGGATGAAATTCACTGTTTGGATTTTGGATTTCTTGTTCTGTAAAATGAGAATAATAGATCATGCCATTCACCATTGAACCTGTTTGGATAATTACATGTTACCTGTTACAATGTCACAGCGCTTCATGTCCAGTGTTCCAGTGTACAGCATTGCATGTTACAGTAAGAAAGTGTTGCTGCTGTATGTGACATTAGGAATAGGAATGCTCTGTACCATACCACTTTCTGTTCTTTTGCTTTCTGATTGATATAGCCGCACCAATAATTTTCAATGATGATTATCACTCTAAAAATTGCAACTGACCTAAATGTTTGCTATTTGCTTAATTCATTTCTACCAACGTCTATCCCTTGCCTTCCTAACCACACTTACCTACTGCTTTTTGTATTGGAAAAGGCAAAGCCAGAAAGGTTTTCCAAGGCCAGCTGTCTATTTCTCTTTGGACTTATTCTGATTCCCTTTAAGGTCTGGATGTTAGGTCTGATTTTCACAGTTAAATGGCTCTGATACATATTTCCCCTACCTGTGAAATTGCCTCCTTTTACAAGAAGAGGCATACTAAGTATAATTGCATACAGGGTAAATTACAAATGCGTGCTTATGGTCTAATAAAGCCTGCAAAGTTGCTTATTCTGGAAAACAGATTTAACTATATGATACATTTCCACCAATGAGGAGAATTCAAGGCTCTATTATATAAATATCTGCATCTATCTATCTATATAGTATATAAATATATTATATATATACATTTTTTTCTTCCCCCTCTGCAGCATAGACTAGAATATGTTCCCCAGTGGCTGTTATATAATTTGGGTGCCAATTTAATGAGATTATGCAATAGTATAGAAATAATACTAAGTATTTCAACCTGAGCTAAGTATTTCTCCATTTTTAACATTACAAGACTCAGAATCATTGGGGAAATAAAGCTCAGTTGAGGCTCTCTTGGTGCTGTGGTGAGCATGCTTGTGGGATTTTTTTTGTTTTATTTTACTTTTCTGACTGATCGCGTTTAGGGGACTGAGGTGAGAGCCTTCCATGATGGGAGTTCACAGGAGGTTCCAAATATTGTGCCCCTGAAGCTGCTGATTGCCAGGTGGGATGAAGGTGAAGGTGGAGGGGTGGTGAGTGACATCCATTGAATCAGCAGTAGAGGAGACTTAAATAACTCCCTTCTCTGAATAGCTGCAAAAGCTTTTAAATCTGATTAATTGTTTCTACCTTTCCACGGAGTTAGAATTAGAAAGCAGCCACCCTGAATGCTATACTCAATGTGTTCACCTTTCCTTATACCCCGCTGGCTTTGAAAGGAGAACAGATGCTGCATAAACCTCTTAGGATATGATTTATCTGACTCCTCATGGTGGGAACTTTTGGAAATCAAAATGGGTGTTTGAATTTTAGTAATATTGGGCAACATATCAACTTTAGAGGGCTAGAATCACACATTCATAGATAGGCTAAATCATCACTTCATCTTCCAGTTGATTATTAAATTTTATTTAAAAAAATGTTGTTTGATTTATTTTTTTTGTAGGGGGAGGTAATTTGTTTATTTACTTTTAGAGGAGGTACTGGGGATTGAACCCAGGACCTCACACGTCCTGAGCATGTGCCCTACCACTTGAGCTATACCCTCCCCCTGATTATTAAATTTTCAACAAACAATTCTACCCCTGCTGAAAAATAAAGACAGTGTCTTGGATGTAGAATGAAAACTCATAATCAAAAAACCATGGATACATGTATTTGGCAAACTCAGTCAGTATCTGCTGGTTGAGGTACTTTTCTTCAGTCCATGCTGTGTGTTGAGAATGTCGTAGAGAACCAGGCATCTCAGGACCTATTTCTGTTCTTGGCTCTGCCCTGCCTTTCTGGGTGACATGAGGCCAATTATGCTTGTGTGGTTACATTTCCTTCAGGCAAAGGGCAGTTAATAACCTATCTTCTTATCTACCTACTAGAGATGCTCTAAGGAGTCTTGGAAAACACCAGAAAAATACTTTGGTACTAGCAGTAAGCCAATGGCAAATTACTTAATTTCTGAGTCTCAGATTTTCATGGAAAGAAGCAGCATTGGTGCTTCCTTCTCTTCCTAGTTTTGCCAGGGATGTAAGTCAACTGATTTGAAATCCCCAGGATGAACCCTATCAATGTAAGATATTATCTTCCCTGGATATATTCCTTGCATGTGATTTATCTTTACGCTCAACACCTTCTCAGCAGTGCTTGCTGCGACTGCAGAACGCTTTCAGACTGCTGGTACTGATACCTGGTGATCAACAAATTAGTTGATTAATATCGATGGTGACTCTCCTTATTAACTTTAACTGATGGACAGTGCCTTTATTATTATTTTTTTTTCTTTAAGCTTATCAAAATGGTAGGAACAGTTGCAGCGGTAAGCTCTGATATGTTGCTTTTCCAGGCTCACATGTACCATTGCAAGTGATAACATATTCCAATTAGGACCACAATTCATGTGCAGTCAAATAAACGAGTCATTATTTAAGGACACAGGTTGGTAGCTATGACAATTTGGAGAGTGTATCATGTACATGGGTGAGTTTACGTGGGAGACTAAGGAATGCATCTCTCACAGAGTGACAGTGAGCTGAGACCTAGAGGGTGAGGAGGATTAGCTAGGTCAGGAATGAGGGAAGACTCCCAGCTGCTGAGAAAGAGGCAGGCCTGTCTGAGAAGCAGAAATAAGGCCTATGTTGCTGGACCACGTGAACCAGGAGAGGGTGGCCCCAAGTAGATAGAACCCAGATAATTTGTGGCCTTTTTTGCTATGCTAAAAATTTTGAATTTTTTTGAATGTGCGCTGGGGAGCCATTGCAGAGCATTATAAGCAGGGAAGTGGCAAGACAAAAATTTGCATTTTAAAGAAGATCTCTCTGGCTGGTGGATGGAGAGAGTTTCCCAAGAGGGCGAAGGTAAAGGTGGGGAGACTGTTGCTAAGATTCAACTGAGAGATGATGTTAGATTGGAGCAGAGTGGAGACAAAAGAGATGGGTTGAATTGCCAGGACTTGCTGATGGACAGATGGGTGGATGGACATGATTGCTTCTGGATTCCTGCTGTGAGTGATTTGGGAGATTTGTGTGTCATTCGTCAGATGGGGAGTACTGTAGGAAGAGTAGTGGAGGATGATAGGAGTTCAGCTTTTTGAGTTTGAGGCCCCTGTGAGATATCCAGGTAGAACTCTAAAGCAGGCACTTGGCTACACAAACTGGAGCTAACAAGAAGGATGGGGTGGAGATGTAAGTTTGGGAGTCCCTAGGGAGATAGCTAGCATTTTAAGCCATAAGAGTGGATGACATTACCAAGGGGAGAGGACAGAGTGAGATGAGGATTGAACTGGGCTCTGCTATGCCAACGTTTGAAAGTAGAGAAGGAGCAATCACAGAAGTCAGAGGAAAACCAGGAAGAGGGCAGTGTCTCTGAGACCAAGAGAAGAGCATTTTCAATAAGGAGCCAGTGACTGGCTGTGCAGAGTGCTACCTGGAGTCAGGTAGTTGGAGGTTAAGCAGTAGTTAGTGGATTTGGCAGGAAAAGGTGATTGGTGGCTTTTGTTAGCGATCTGGATGGCATGGTTAGGAAAGAGTCAAATTGGAGTTGATTGTAGAGTTTCCAAGGAGAAAACTGTCATCATAAGTTGAGAAGGCACTTGGAGAAGT
Source organism: Camelus ferus (assembly GCF_009834535.1). Taxonomy (NCBI): domain Eukaryota; kingdom Metazoa; phylum Chordata; class Mammalia; order Artiodactyla; family Camelidae; genus Camelus; species Camelus ferus. Next base: position 52,579,036 of record NC_045697.1, on the reverse strand, counting down.
AGTAGAAAACGTTTGGCCTTTCTCTGTGTGTGCTCCATTACATGTAACCAGTTAAAATATTTAGAATTATTATAGACTTTTTGGAGCTAGAAAGGATCTCAGAGAAAATGTAGCTCAACATTCTCACCTTACAGACAGAGAGATGAGCCCTGGAGAGGTTAAAGTGATTTGCTCTCAGTAACACTGAGAGTAATTGGATAACTAGGATGAGGAGCCAGGCTTCTTGACTTCCCCAGGGCAGGACTCATTCCAGAAGAGTGTGCTCGAGTTCTGGTTCCTCTGGAGCAGGAAAGGAATTTGGAAAGGGAGATGGATGAGAGCTGGGAGGAGCGCCTGGGAGAATAGGAAGCGGGAAGAACTAAACGGAGAAGAATAACAGGTGTTGGGAGAACTGAGGAGAAGGTGAGCGAGAAAGAAGACACAAGCCTGGCTGGCTGCATTGTTTGCATGACCCCAGGTGCTCAATGGGAGGACAGATGTCACAGCCAGAACATTTTCATATTCTGGGGCAGTTTATGGAACTAAGGGTTGTGGATTTAAACCTGTCTTTCTGTGATTATAAGACAGAGACATTTTCAGAGAACTCCTGAGCCCTTTTTGTCTTCTAGGTGATTGCTAACCCGAAGGATTAATCCTTTTTTTTTTTTCCTTGTCTGTGTTTTGCAGACAGTGGAAAATGGGGGCCAGGGAGGTGGAGTCTGGTACCAAGGTAATGGGAAAATGGGAAAGGAAACCTTTTATAACCAACCAGGAGAACCAAAAGTCCCAGCCTCTACAGTGTTAACTATTTGGCTCTAGTTGGCTCATTGATAAATGAAGAGGTTGAGCCAGGTGATGTTAAGGGTCATTCCAACTCTGAAGGTACGATTAGGTGCTGCTGTGAAGTGACTGTCATGCTTCTCTTTTCTGGATGCGTGTGGAAAACTAGAGTCCTGAGGTTCTGGGATTGGGTTTAACTAGGCTAATTTAAATCTCCTGTGGCACTTTCTCTAGTTCTTGGTCATTGTTTTGGCCCCACAGCATTATCCACGTCTCATTTCCCTCTATACAAGTGTGTGAGAGGAGGGAATGATGAGAGCTAGTGTTCAGACGTTTGATACCTGATCAGCCGTGAGTGCACGAACTATATGGTGGATTATCTGTCTATAGCGACTAAAGACTCCTCTTCCTATTGCCGGCCAGGACTTAGGCCAGTGCTGAAAGGGAAGGCAGAATAGAGTCGGAGACGAACAATGTGGTTAGAATGAGAGTGTGAATGTGTGCATTTATGTGCCTCTCTAAGCGGCCTCTCCGGCTGCAACTGCAAATCCGGTTGTCAATGACCATTGGATTAGCCATTGTTTTCTCCCTTCCAACCCTACTTCCCATTCCGTTGTGCAAATGGTGACCACAGGAGAGTTAATGGGAACTGTCAGTTCTCTGTGGCTCACAGGTGGATTTTGTCTGACTGCATGTGTACTGCACGGTAAAATTCTCCAGCTCTTTTGGGGTTCTAGAGTGTCAGGATGAGTGGAGGGAGGGGTCACCTCTTCCTGCTGGGTGGCTCCTCTTTGCTCTTAGCACTGCCCTGCCTGGCACTAGCCTCCCCAGATCTTTTGGCTCCACTCTGCCCGGTGCAGTCAAGTTACTGAGCTTATGGAAGGTGTTGCCTCTGCTGCACAGTTAGACTCTACATACTGACTAAAACAGCTGAGCCAAGGACCAGTTAGACTCGGTCTAAAGTTGGCTGTTTTGTCCTGCTCGGGGTGAGTGCTCTGGAGTGCCTCTGCTGGAGATCAGAGGGTGTTCACAGTTATTATCAGGGCTTGAGGTAGGTGGGAGGGGGCGAAATAGTGCTTTGCTTTTTTGCCTCTTTGGAAATAGGAGGGAGATATGAGAACACTTATGGGGCACCTTTGTGCAGCAGTCACAGTGGAAGACACTTTGCTGACATTATTGGATTCGGATTGTCCATAAGAATGATACCTAGCTCTCTCTCTCTGTATAGACGGTTGTATATAATATATATAAATCTCAATATAAGTGTATAGCTATAGGCATATAGATTATATTTTATATCTATAGATATGAATATAAAGGAGGTTCTGCTAGAGCAAAGTTAGAATTACTTTGGAGAAGCAGCTTTTTAGAGATTGTGAAGCATTTCAGGGGCTGTAGTTTATAAAAGATAAAGTGATTTTTAGTCCTGTTGATTCATTAAGGTAGGTTCCCATAGTGCCTTTAAGTGACTGTTCTAGCTTAGATGTTTTCAAATAATGGATGATCATTGCATATAATAAAGTTGTATTTCTTAAAAAAATATTCATGACTTCAGACTTGATACAGAGCTGGTCAGTTTTAGCCTCTGTTATCAGCTATTAGTGATGGGAACTGTGGTGGAAATGTTACTTCAGTGAGTGGTCTTAGGGTTCTCGCCTTTACCTAAAGACTGTGATTAGAACTGTTTTGCTAAAAATGAGCACTTACAGGCAGGTGCGCAATTTTCCTGAGCTAAAGGGCAAGCATTTAGCCCAGTCACCTTAAGCTCGACTCCCCTTTGAGACCTTTTCCTGTGCTGTTTGTTCTTGCCTGGAGATTGTTATCATCATCATCAAATATTAAATATTAAAAGTACTGTGCTCAGTAAACACCAGGTAACAAGCTGAGATTTCTTATCAGTCTTGCTTGGGGAACCTCAAGTTGCCTTAAGGATTTCTGGGAGGCTTTTAGTGAACAAAATTCCCTGCAGTTCAGTGGGAAGAAAAGTATTTCCCTGTTTTTCATCACTTTTATTATTTATTCACTTGCATGCCTGCTCCTAAGTGTAACTGGTAGTATTAATATTAAAATAGATTACTAATCAGCATTCAAAATGGTCTATAAATAAATTACATGTGTAGCATGCAATGATCTATTAATAAACACATGCATTATTTTCTTTTCTATATGAAAAGTTGCCCTTACCCGAAATACAGAAGTAGAATCATTCCTTGTCCTGAGCACTGTATATGTCTGAAGGGTGGACCCTGATGCAAACATCTAACCAAGAGCTGACTTACCCGCTGTATACCTGCAGAATTACACCATGCCTTTGGAAGTGGGTTTTCTTCTCAAGAACTGGTATTTATGCCCAAGCAAATTAGCAGTGTTGCTTTGATTATATCTTAATAGAGTTGGTTATGGACACTCTCTCGAGTTTGTGAGTAATATACTAACAAGTTATTTGTATCTCATTTATTTAAGTATTTAGGATTAGACACACTGATCTATTACTTATTACATAAAGTGCCAAACACACAACCTCTTTGGCATCTGGATTTGATACTATGATTCTGTTTAAGGTTTCTTAAGCATGTACTTCTAAAAAAAAAGCCTTTAAGATTTATTTTAGTCCAAGAAGTGAAGTCTTCACAGCATCTTTTAAATAATCTATCACTCATCCAGGGGCTCTGCCTCCTCTTCCCCATTCTCCTTTTTATAATTAAAAGGAAATAGTAAATCTCTCTTAAATTTGCCTCCCTCCCCTGTGTGCTTCCTGGCAATAGCTGGAACATGTTTTGGGCTTCTTGGCCTAAGGCCAAGTCAAGGAAGGCAGTATTGAACTTACGTTTTGGGACTGTGGCTGGTTAGTTCTGAAAGAATGATATGAAGTGCCAGGTGTTATGGAATCTTTGCTTTGAATTGGAGAGAACAGAAATTCCGTTGATTATAGAAAGAGCAACACTGTGGATAAAAATCAAATTTGGAACATCCCTTAGTGTTTAATTAGAGATGCATGTAGGAGGCTGGGGATGGCTGGGGGATGGCTGTGGGGGAAGGCAGATTTTTGGGCAAAGATTTAGACCTACCTAAAGGATCACTGGAGGACAGGTAAAATCTTTGCCTAGAAATCTACTTCGCCCACAGCCACCCCCAGTCATCCCCGGCCTCTACGCCCAGTGCTGACATCTCAGCTTTTGAATAATATTTATATGCTGCTTTATGCCAAAAATGTTTAACATGAAGGGAAAATAATGGTTGAAAAGTTGAAAGAGTGAGGTTAGTGTTTAAAATGCACGTCACGAAACTCTGTCTACCCACTACGGGTTGGCCCAAGATTTGTCTCTTCTGTTTCTAGCAGTCAACATGAGGAAGGAAACCTAATCGTAAGGTAGTATAAACATAGTGTATATTACTGAAAAAAAAAAACCCCTAAAAACAAAGTAATGATAAAACACTCACTGTTCTTTTAAAAAAATTATTTCATTTTATTCTTTTAATGGAGGTACTGGGGATTGAACCCGGCCCTTGTGCATGCTAAACATGTGCTCTACCACAGAGCTATACCCCTCCCCCCGAAACACTCAGTATTCTGGATGTTGAGACCTGAGAGATACTCCTCTTGCAGATTTTGAGTTAGCTGGTGACAACATCCTTGACTTCCCTGACCCTTGGCTTCTTTGCCTGTATGGTGGGGATAATAGCAGTATTTGATTTGTGCCATTGTGAGGGCTGCCTGAGATCATAGATATGGGAGACCAAGCCGGAACCTGGCACGTTTGTAAGAATTCTATAAATGGCTGCTCTCTTCTGTATGTGTATAAACACAGAGCCCTGTTTCCTAAAGGAGCTCATGATCTATCTTGCATGAAGAGGCATATGTTGTTAACCACTCTGTCTGCTGCAGAAATTTTAGTTTGGCTGGTTTGATGCGTCTAATTCTACAAGGTCCTGAATCATCCTTGGTAGCGAAGTGGGTATCTGGGGAAGCCTCTTTAACTTGAATGGCTACGTTTACTAAGTGTAAGAGTTCTCTGTTGGCCTGAAATTGTGATTAGCAACTATCCATGCCTTGAGTTTGGAAATATCCTGGGAATTGGGAGAACTGGACATGATAGCATCGCAGGACCTGTGCTTTCACCGGAAGTGGAGCCCGTGAGGATGGGAAGAAACAGGGATCACCTGGTGATAATTTCTGACATTCAGAGATAACCAGGGAAGCCATGTTTTCTTCCCAGTAGTATTGGCTGTGGGGTGGATTGTGAGATTCCCAAAACATTTAGAGTTTGTTGGGAACTTGCACCGTCTGTCAGAGAAAGGCATGCGGGGTATTTATTTGAACACATGATACGGAGGCCACTGCCAAATCAAGGACTGAATGCCCTTTGACTTATACATAAATGAACACTGTCAAATGTAGATTCCAGTAGTTTTATTTTACAAAATTTTGAGTAGCAAGAATGCAGCCTTTATTTTAGTAACATTTTGAAAACAGTTGCCATTTCCTTATGAATTATAGCTATTAAATTTGTTTTGCTTTTTCTTCTTTAATATTATCTTTGGAAGCAGTTTTTACTGACATTTCTAACAGAGTTTTTTTTTTTTTTTAATCCTAAAATTCCCTTATAAGTTAAGCCGGCAACTGTCCCTGATTCTCTGAGTGTCTTACTGTTTTGTAGACTCTTGCTGAATTGGAAAGCTTGTCTATCAAGTTTCTCCTTTTCATTTTACATGTAAAATAATACTGTGCTCTCAACCTCTATGGCTTTCCCAAGAGCTGGCTGTCATTGTGGGAGTTGTAGTTTTTAAAATAGCCATCAATCTTCATGACTTATCTCTGAGACAGGTAAAGATATTTTAATGAATATAAATACTGCACTCCACCCATGATATTCTTATCAACAATGGCATATATATATATATATTTCTTATCAGTAATGTGACTTCTGTTGATTCTAAAGACAGGTATTCTGTGGGCTGTAAGAGTGCTTCCATTCCAGCTCATTTACTTTTGGTATTTTTGGTGAGTAGCATATACAGCTTATGAACTCCTTGGTCATCATTTTGAGAAAGCAGACCTTTCCACCACTTACCAAAGTGAGGCTGTCTTCCTCTCCTCTGTGGGCAAAGCTACTGAAATGAAAAGAGGTTGAGAAATCATCGATGAAACACAAGCACTATCCCTGAGGTCCTTAAGGTCCAAAAGGTTTGTTTACCTTTGGGACCATGTTCCTCTTCCTTTATCTGGACATGGGCAGAAAAGGAAAATGTAGTTAGCAGTAGTGTACGAGAGGAAGAGGAGGATGCTTTGCATTTTGAATGGCTCAGCTCAGTGCCCTGGTTTCCTCTGGCAGCTCTTGGAAGGGTAGATCTTCCTCATTCGAGGCATGTTCTATTTGACTGTGCGCTGTGAGGATCCTCCCAAAAGTTCACAGCTGTGTGGGTACCAGAGAATTGTAACTTCCCAGAGGCCATCACTGAGAGTATAAAAAAATGCCTGAGTGGTTTTCAGGGGTACAGAGAGGGACTGCAGATGGGCATGAGGGATCTTTTTGGATTGGTAGACATGTTTTGAAGTTGAAGTTGGATTATGTTGATGGTTGCACAACTCTGAAACTATAGTAGAAATTACTGAATATGTACCCTTAAAATGAGTGAATTTTATGGCATGTGATGAATTATACATTGATAAAGCTGATAAAAAATGTCTGAAACTGGGGACGTCTGAGAAGGAACCACATTTGCACTTGGTACCTGGGCCCTGTAGTGCAGCATCGTGTCTGGAAGCTTCCCCACCTGTGGGAAAGTGAGCGGGCCTGGGGTGGGGTGGGGCGCCTGAGGGAGGAGCTGGCAGAGATGGGCATGAGCTGAATCTTATTCCTAAGGCAGAGAGGAAGCCTGTGATCACGATGGGAGTAAAGTGGCCCCGTTTCTGTGGTGATGACAACTCCAGTTAGGTTCCAGAAGGTAAAGGACATTCCTCTCCATGGGCTCGGGAATGTCACTCCCCAAATCGGCCTAACTCTTTTGTCAGGTTGACCACAACAGCACTTCATAGCCAGCAATCTTACCTTAAAATCTTACCAGCCCCTATAAACTGTCTTCTAAAGGAATTATCAAATATGCAGTGCAGATTTGGGTAAATACATTAAAAAAAATTTTCTGTATGACATCAATATGACTCATGTAGCTTAACTGCCATTTTGGGGGCTTAGGCATCATTATTTCATAAGGAAGTATTTAACGTGACAGGTTAAAACATTTTTTTTTCAGCCTCTTAATTTTTTTCATGATGTTTTCCCATTTCCTGAACGAAGGCAACCAAGCTTTCAGTGTTTGATTTAGTAAAGAAATTGGTTGGGCTTTGCTTACGTATGTTGTGTGACTTGAGATAAAGCTGCAGGACTCCCTCAGTAACTGGAGCGCAGGAAACAATTGACACTGTTTCTTAATTCACATTGTTTCTGAGACGTTTCCTACTTCCCAGTATAATATCGCTTTCCCATGAGAACAGTTTGCTTGCAAATGGTTAGACATGATAAATTTCTCATTGGCACACATCCTGTGAGGAGAATGTCACTGTGCTTTGTAGTAGTCGAGTTGGCGTGTGTGTGTGTGTATGTGTGTGTTTGTATGTGTGTCTGTGTTGGAGGGTGGCAGTGGGGGGGCTTCTTTTTTCACTTGGATGCCTCCAACTTCATTCCAAGGATCAGATATTTTCTTTTAAATGCTCACCCATTCATGTACCATTCTGCATTCCTTGGTTGGAACCTCTTTCTTGACTAGAGAAGGTCCTTTAATATTTTGGAACCTCTTTCTTAATAGTACTGTTTTAATCCTTCCAGTTTAAGGGAACACCCCTGTGAATTATGGTGTTTTTAGATATACCCGAGGAGTTACTGTGGAAAGGAAGCCACAGCATTTATATCAGACACACTGCAGGGATGTGTGTTGCATGTGGGTGTGTGGTATTGTCTGTGGCACTTAACGTGGTCATCAAGGAATAATAATTCCAGAATGTAAAAGGAAATCCATAGATTATCTCATCTTTCTTGCAATTTCCATTGGCAATTTCCCATTTGCAATTCAAAACCAAAAAAACAAAAAAGATGCTTTTACATTACTTCAGAAATGGTGGTTCCCACATTCAGAAGTTAGGCTGGATATAAAGTGAAAGTAAAAGTTTCCCAATTAAAACAAATAAAAAAGATGTAGAACTTTGAGTTCCTTTTTTTCCCTGTCTTATCAGATTTTGTAAAAATAATACCACTTGTCAGTTTTGCAGCTCCTTCCATCTAGAGAACTGAAAGCATTTCACAATCTTTTTTCCTCATGCCCTTCTCTTCAAGGCAATCTTTACTGGGCTGGGTTTATTTTTATCATTTCAACAACCAGTTTTTAGAAACTTTTGCAAACGAAAAAAGAAAAATGAGAATGGCACTGTAGCTGACATTCATTTTAGCTCTTTCCTAGTGTGAACATTTGAGTATTTCTAAAATGTTCTCTCCAAGTATGTCTTATTTTTTCTTAGTTTGTCCCAGTTCTAAGTCTCTATTCTGCTGATTGGGTAGAAAAAGTTTTCGTGAAAAACCTTATCCCCAGCCAAATGACTTCTTGAACTTCAGTTAGATCTTTTTTCTCCCCCAGCTCCAAGAGTTCCTTTTTCAATACTCTATTCAGTATAATCACAGACTCAAGGAAGGTTAGCAGTGGAACAGCCTCTAGGGATTACCCAATTTAAGCCTCTCATTACATACATGGTGAGACTGAGGTCCCGAATAGTTAAGGAGCATGCTCAAGGTCCAATAGCTCATTGATGGCAGTGGTATGACCAGAAAGGATTCCTGATTTCCAGTTTGATATTCTTTGGCTTTCCTAAACCAAAATAGTCTATCTGGATAGACCTCGAGCCCACCCTCCCAGAATCCTAGAGCCAGCCAACAGGTTGAGTTACACACCAGCTAACCAAAAATTGGGAAGAGGTTTTATTTTTCCAGTTTGAGTTCATTTGTCGAATATGGAATGGTCATGTTGAATTCATAGACCTTTTCTTCTGACCGTGGATCTGGTGTGACTTATATGTAGCAAAGATTGTGATTTGAAATGATGAGTGGTTTGTGTACCTTCCTTAGGCCACCACACCATCTACATCGGGGTCCATGTGCCAAAGAGCTACAGGAGAAGGAGACGTCACAAGAGGAAGACGGGGCACAGAGAAAAGAAGGAGAAGGAGAGAATCTCAGAGAACTACTCTGACAAGTCGGATGTGGAGAACGCAGATGAGTCCAGCAGCAGCATCCTGAAGCCTCTCAGTGAGTACTCCCTGGGTGTCAGCGCCTCTCTCAGCCTCCCCCCACCACAGCTGAGATCTTCTAAAGATCTCGTGGTTAAAGGAAAAGGATGCAGCAATACTGGGATTGTTGCCTTTAAACTTTATCTCTGGAGATGCTTCTCTTGCCCCAGCAGATTGGTCTAGGAAGAGATCTAGTAAAATTCTGAGTTTAGGCATGGTCCTGTGTTGTCCATTTTGACCAGTAAAGTGGTATTTAGCTACAGTTATCAACAGTAACTGGAAGGCTGCAAGAAATTTTTCGATTATTTCTGCTTGGAAATAGGTTCTATTAAGACAGTAGTAAGACACTAGTAGTAAGACAGCCAAGATAAGAATGTTTTATATACATATATGTGTATATATGCATATATACGACATTTAGAGGATTACAGGTGACATTTAATCGAGTTGATTTAAAAAGGAATAGTGGGAAAGCATCCTGAAAGTCAGAGAAGGGCATAGAGTGACCCAGCTTGTGAGATGTCGAACCTGTTAGCGGTCGTGCTTCGGGTAGAGGCGTTATTAGGAACAGGATAGCAGGAGGTCAGAGCACATCTTTGGCTTCAAGCGACAGGGTGAACTGTGTGTTTAGGTGTATGTGTCTGTTGCTTTGGCTTCTTTTGATGTGGAGAATCTTTGGCTGTCTGGGTAGCTCTGTGGCTGGAGTGAGAATCAATGTATGCGGGAGAAGAGAGAAGCCGCAGAAACATACCAATTTGGGAAGATTCTCCAACAGGAGTTACATAGTGACAGCTTTTCCCGCTGCCAGGGCTCTGCACTCTCCTCCTCTCTTTGCTACAGTTGCAGAAATATGGAACCTGCAATAAGATACATTATGGGCCCTGGAGATAAAGGTCCAGCTCAGTCCTTGCAGGTGGTGAGAGGCCAAGTTAGAATTAACAGCTCAGGAGTGTGGAAGGGCTAATGTACAGCGTTAAATTAAAAAGGGTGTGAAGGATACTGATGTGAATCTGTGAATGTTTTTGTAGTCTCACGACTGGAACTGAGCAGGTGGCTTAGAAGCTGGAGAGGTACTTATGCTGAGAGGAGCAATCAATGACCACCAAATTAAAGATGAAAGTTTCGAGGAGAGTTTGGAACTGGACCACTAAATTAAAACATACAAGTGTTTTGGAATAAATGTAAGATGTAGATAGGACCAGAGGGCAGGGGGCAAGAGTTATGTGCTTTTCACTGCAATACTGGAGGGGAAAGCCTTCTGAAAGTAATTGTTCGTATATTGACTAAAAAAAAAAATGAGGTCTGAGTTTTAAGCAAAGTCCTTGAAATGCAGACAAAAAAGGTCACAGTTAATGGTCTGGAGGAACAAAAGATAACATCCCTTTCCAAATAAATTACTACTGTTTATCTCGCTTTGCTATCTGTTTTGGCAAGGCCTGAACCAGCATCAGAGGCGCTGTCCCCAGTGTTGTGTGTGTGATCTGTCTCCCTCTCTCTCTTTCTTTCTCTCTCTCTCATCATCTCTCATTCTGCAATTTAAGAACAAGAGTGCATCATCACTATAAATACTAAAAAGGAAAGAGACACTCACCTACACAAATGGGCCAAGGGATTTTGAGATGGTGATTATGTAACAGCTTTTTAGGAAGGGCAGTGGAAACAGCGCCAGTGAGACTCAGATAGGTGATGGGGAATGGACAGGTCAGAAAGGTACGGAGACTGAACGCTGAGTCTGGTACAGGAGTGCCATTGCTTTTTGTGGCACTTGGGGACCAGTTTGAGGACAGCAAGTAGAATAAGCCAAGTAGTTCATTTTTTTATTCTCAGAGGGCTCCTCTTTGGGAAGTCCTCTAATTTTTTTTTTTCCTTTTACCAGTCCAAATGGTTTATTTTGCCAACTTGACTTGCTCAAGCTTTAAGATATTCCCAGTGTCTGATACTTTTGTATTTAAGGATGGGTTTGGCTGAAGATCCTGGGTCACCAGATAATCACCTTTGATATTCAGTAAACATCTCATATTCCAATTAAAACACATTGTTACTCATTGCATTGAAGCTTGGACCTGCAACTTGACACCTGCAATTGTGAGATGCTAAGAAAATTAAATTTCGAATGCCCACGTTAAACTTGGTTTCTGAATTAATCCTATGGAGACACCACTGTTAAGGACAATGATCATGAAGAAATTACTTATAAACCTGTATTTTATGGTTAGTTATTTTCTGGCAAGTCAGTAAGTTATGCTGTCATATGCCTTTGACATATTTGACATGAGGTATCCAATTTGACATGAAGATCCTCTTAGAAATTACCATATTTTTTCCCCTGCATATCAGGGAGACTAGACAGATTGGTACCTGTCTATCTGGTGCGGTGCTACTTAAAACTGTTGCCCTCAGTTATATAGAAGGGCATTTAACCCTGTGATTTTGGGGAAGCGATCAGGCTCTGGCACCAATATGAAGATGAAATCCTTATGGGAAAATTCACTGAGATGTCTGCCTCATATGCCATTGCTGTCTCTCGGGAGCAACCCCACACAGTTTCTGTTGTTCCGGGATCTAGGGTTTTTGAGTGACTTAGGTCTACATATCTACCACGTCCCATTGACCAGATTCTTGCATGGGCCTGGCATTCTATCAGGTGATGCTTAGAACTTCTGAAAAAAATCACACAGGTAAACAGAGTAACTTGATGAAAATCATCACTGATTTCTTCCTTGATGTCACCCCTGCCTCCCATCTGCACTCCATCAATGACTTCTGTTGGGCCTACTTCTAAAATATGTCTGACTCTTGTCTACTTTTTTGGTTTGGCTGCCACATTCTGGTCCAGGGAATCCTCATCTCTTGCTTAACATAACTGCAACAGCTTCCATTTTTCAAGTGTTTTCCCGCACAGAGGCCACAGTGGTCATCAGGAAGAGTGAGATGCGTCACGCCGTTCGTTCAGAACGTTCCTGATCTTTCTGTTGTCCTTAGAATAAAATCTCCGTCGGACATCAGGCCCACTGTGTCTCACCCACCCTGCTTTGTGTTACTTGCTCCTTGCTCACTTTAATTCAGCCACACTGATTTTTCAGTGGCGCCCAACCCTTTTCTGCCTCAGGACCTTTGCTCATGCAGTCCTGTCCTTTTGGAACCGTTGCTCATTCTTGTCCTGGTTAGCTGCTCTCTCCCTTTGTACTCCAGCTTTAAAGTTTCATCTCTTCAGAGAGGCCTCTCCCTACTACTCTAGCTAACGTAGGTTCTCCGGTGTTAGTCTTCCTCAGTTCTTACCTGTTTCCTTCCTAATGCATGTTCCTGTTTGGGATTTTGTTAGCCTACAGCTCTGTCTTGCACTGATGCTACGCTCCCTGAGAGTCAGAATCAGGCCTGTCTTGTTTACTGTGTTATCTCTGGCACCTCGCACAGTGCATGGTACATAGTCTGTGCTTAATAACTGCTTATTGAAGAGCGATTGAGTTGATGGATCACTACAGAGGAAGACGTAGGTGTTGCTTCTCTTGGCCTCACTATTTCCCACAGTATAGAGGAAGATCCAGCTGACTTCCTTGTTTTTAATCCTCACACATCACCTTTATATTTCCCTGCTCTGCCTTTTTTCCCTTGCCGTGTGAAACCTGGCCCTAACATTTTTAATGATCCCACTTTGGAAAGTGCCTCGTTATTTTAACTATTGCTAAAGTGGTATTTCGGTCTGGGTGCAGGACCCCTGAGTGTGTTGAGTTGCTCGTCACCTGCAGGTGATTTGCAGGACACAGGGATTCATCACATATGTTTAAAAACGCTCACTCTTCCGGGAAGTCGGGCAGCTGAGCTTCAGAATCCATATTCAGGAGGCACAGAATGGAACAGTAAGGACAGCTGTAACAAGACAAAAGCCAGGCATCTTCCAGGTTTAGGGACGCCAGGAAGATGATATAATTCATGGGCGCATTTAACTCATAACGCAGGTGCTGTCTTCTTTTCTCCACGGCTCTGGTGTCGAGACAGGGCTTCTAAAAAGCGGGTCCATGTTTTGAATCTTACACATTTGGGGTTTTGGGGAGGAAGCCAGCTAGCTCGTTTCTTCTCCGAGCTCAGCCGCAGCTCCAAGGCCCAGCCTCACCCATCTTCTCAGTGTGGTGTCCGAGCTGGTGTCCCAGCTGGGACACAGAGAGGACAACACGTGTGAGAAGCGTGGTGCAGGAGCCCCGGGGGGGAGGCTGGAAGAAGAGGGAAATGGAAGCACAAGCAGGAGGAGAGACAAGGGAGCGAGGAGGTGGCGTGGAGTGGGTGGTGGAGAGAAAGCTAGATTGTGCTCTTTCTTAAAAATAATCCTTCTGCCTCCCCCAGCGTGCACTTTTCTCCCCCCCTAAGTTAGCAGCTGCCATCCTCTGAGGGTGGCCCATTCTGGGTGGGAAGGTGGTCCTGGATGAGTTAGGCTCTGCAAACAGCAACGTCAGTGGTTTTGACCACTGTGCTTTGCATTTTGTTAGTGTCCTGGGATGCTTCTGGGGGAGTCACAAGCCACCCTGAGACTGCAGAGACTCTGAAGATGTGTAAAATGTTAGGAAACAGAGCTACACACAGAACATCCTGTTCATCAGCATATCGGTCTGCTGTGTAATGTATCTCTTGACAAGCTTGAACGTGCATTGGCATGTGGAGGTGCTAACTGCCTCTCACACGCGTGTCTTGCCCGTTGTGGAATCATGTCACTGGTCTGCGTGTGCAGACACTCATTCAGTCCTGTGGGGTTCTTTTTTAGTCCTGCATGTGGACCAGAACTGATGGATTTGTGCTAGTGAACATTGTTCTGCGAGCCTGGAACAATGCATGCCCCTTGGTGATCCAGTTGCACTCAGGAAACTGAAGCAGAGAAATGGGCAGCTGCTTTTGTTTGGTGCTTCCGGGGAAATGAACAGAGTACCTTTTCTTAAGAGCCAAGATTATCTGGGGTTTTGTCGTTTGACTTCCCCTTTTCCCAGTGCTCACACCCCCGTGCCCTACCCCCACGTGACCCCATTCTTCTGGGTGCATTTCTACTTTTTTTTGATTCTTAAATGTTTTGGGGCAAGACCCTTAATTCTGATATCATACAGTAAGATTTCTCTAATTTTCTTTATGCTGTTTCGGTATCCCCCAGATGAACCCTTATGCAGGAGAGAAGGGAGTCTTTGAAGTCTGTGTGAAATGAGGTAGATTCTGTCCCTGTTAAGAAACAAAACACTTAAGAAATATACTGTCCCTTTCATCTTCTCTATTTTTCATCTTATATAAGTAGGAGGAAGTACTTTATCTTAAGGTCTGAAACCAAGGCTTTTGGTATTAAAAAAATAATTGAAAACTTCAAGTTTTCCTTTTCAGAAGGGGCACTCGTGATGTAATTTTCCTGGAAAGGAAGCGTATCATAGCGGTGAGGAGCACACATTCGTCTGGCTCGAATCCCAGCTCAGGCCAGCAGCGTGGCCTTGCAAGATACTCAACCTCTCTGTGCTCATTTCCTCACCTGTAAACAGGGAATAATGATAGAACTCAATTCGTAGAACTCTTAAGTATCAAATGAGCAGTGCATCTGGTTAGCAGTGACTATTTCGAGTTCCTCTGGACCCTTGTTTCTAGCTCATGTTTCCCGTCCATTGTACACAGGTAATGCCAAAGCTTCAGACTAAAACATTGTAGAGATTAATTCCCTGTGAACACTAATCACTATTGTTTAAGGTCTTCTGGCCATTTCTGTTCCAGATTCCCACCAGCTCTGCCTTTACTTTAACTATAAGCTTGGCTTCCGGCTCCCAGGGGCCTCTTTGGGAGAATGAACCCAAATTCAGTCTCTTAACTTGCCGGTGCTCCAGCCTGGATGCTGGCTGGCAGGGGAAAGGACCGCGGGGACCAGGCTTCCGGGGGCAGAGGTGGTAGCTACTGGGCTGCTGCTTGGTGTGGAATACTGCCACTAGTGGGTGGCTCTGCTTACCAAGTGTGCCCCTGAGCTCAGTCAACGCTGGAATTCCCAGTTCTGGGCCCCTGCAAGCAAGTGGGCTGCTCCTCCTCTCACGAGAAGGATCTCTTTCTTTGCGTTTCTCAGGGAAATGAATCTGGTTAAGAGGAGCAGTTGGGTGGGGCGAGTCAGCAACTTGAAGGCAGTGCTGTGCAGAAAGGAGAAATGTCTGGCATCTGAGTGTTTTTGGTGGCCCGAGGGTGACCCAACAATGTTGTGTTCTGTGTGGTACAAATAATTGCTGTTATTCCTCTGTGATGCTGAGGCACACAGGAGGACTGTGTCATGGTGCTTCTGTCTTCTTTAGCTGCTTAACTGTATAAACCTCTCAGGGAAGCTGTGCATTTTTGAAATGCAGTTCTCTTGAAGTCACCTCGAAGTGGCCTCCAAGCAGCAGTCCTTTACACTATGGGAGGGCGTCACTTCTGGCTGCCTCCGGCGATTCTGTTACAATAGGTATTCCGTTTTCTCATGCCCCGAGGTGTCATGAATAGTGCGTGTATGTGTGTCATGGGAGAGTTGATGCTGCTTCTATTTATAGGGACTCATGAGTTCAGGAGGCCTCAGAGGGTTCCACAGGGCTCCAGGTGCCGGGGTGGAAAAGGGGGGAAAACCAGAGCAGTGTGTGGAATTTAAGATGTGAAATAGGCTCTAATGAGTTGAATGGAGTGTAAATGATTGCCACAGGCACTGCCACCCAAGCAGAAGGCAAGACACATCCTGTGGTTTGGGTTCAAGGTTACAAGATAAGAAGCTTGGGGGCCTGAGTGTGTTTGTGAGTTAGTGTGTGAGAAGGTGTGGGGTTGGAGTGCGCTGAAAGAATGAAGGATATTTTGGGGGGGGGGACGGTCTTCTTGAAATGGTATTCTCTTTTGAAAGTTTCTTATATTGAAAAAACTAATTATTCAAGGACCATATGGGCTCTTAATACCAGGTATTTAGATTCAGGACTTTACGAGTTTGAACGGTTGATGCAGAAGTTGGGGTGAGAGACTGTCGGGGACCATGAATGTTCTCTGTAAATCAATTCTCTGGAATTCTTTTATGACTACAATCTGGAAGCAGGAATTGGGTTCTTTTAATAACTTTCCCATGGATGTGGAGTGTTCGTTGACTCTTCATCACGTTTTTGTAGAGGTGTTTTAAGCGTGGAGTCCCCGTTAGCCCGGTTACCTGTCAAAGCAAAATCTCAGTTATCCTTAAATCTTCCCTATTTTTTTCCTTCCATCGTCAGCCACTCACTGAGTCCTGTTGGTTTTCCTTCAAAGTGTCTCTTGTGGTGTGTCTGCCCTTTCCTTTGAACTCCTTAGGCCATAGCTTCTTGGATTTTCTGCCTTTAGGTTCTAACTTGAAATAGAAGGGAGTTATTTCAGACAGGGCTGTCATACATCTAAAATGTCACTTCCATCTAGCCTCTCTCAATTAAACAGACAAGGGAACGAAAAACCTTCAAATGCCCCTGATTAGTGAAAGCAGGTTCTCAACTTGGGGTCCTCAGACATTTAAAAGGAAACTGGAAATGTAATGGAGGTCCCTCTACTGTTTTCAATATTTTAAGTAGTTTAATGAAAATTATAGGTCTGTTCTGTTTTAGCAAGGTCTTTTATACCAGATCATAAGGACTTTCCTGGTTTCTGAACTCCGGTGGCAACTGTTATACATTATTTTACAAGTGCATTACATATTCCAGTGCTTAGACCTGTGAGCACCCACTAACCTCTTTCACTCAGTTGTGTGTGATCTCTCCAGCTGCATGGTTAGAGCCATGGGCAGGACCAATATCTCATCCTGATTTTGAGTCGTGTTCTTTGAGTGGATACACAAATAAAATGTCCAGAAATTACCCATTAGGTTAAAATATGCTGTTCTGTCTGAGAAAATAAAACCAGAAGAGGAAAAGTTTATGTAATTATTTAGTATTAACAATTACCTTGGTTTAAAAAAATGCTATCCCCCAACCTTTTAAATCTTATTGAAATGTAATTAAAATAGAAATCACCAGAGTTATACAACAGGGTGGGTTGAATAATGGTGAAACGGAAAGAGAGAAGGCCAGGAAAATGATTTTTCTCCTGCTCTGTAGTTCTGTCGTAACTTTGTTTTGCAGTGACTAGCTAGCATGTAATAAAAATAGAAATTGTTCATGTTTTCAAAACAGAAATAAAAGTGCTACCCTGTATGTGCTTCTTATGAGAAGATACTGAAATGCATGAAAATATGTAGGTCAATGCAAGAATGCAAAATATCATTAAGGTGGCATTTCACTGAAGAACCACATTAGCATGGTGAGTTGGAATAAGCCCGTCTCTGCATGAGACTGTTTATTTGGGGTTCATATTCCACTGTGCTGAGTGAGGATGGCATGTAAAAGAGGCTACTGTGATAGTGGCATTTGTTAATCACCGAATGTCACCAAGGCTGTTTGTGGAGTGTCTTACCTAGAGAATTTTAGGAATTGTTTATGTATGTTTATCATGGATAAACAGATTAACGCACGTTGCTGCAGAGATGAACTTAGGTGACCTTTGTACATCCTTCTCAGAACTATGTAATGATTGTGACACAAGAACATATCTGAATTTGTTGTTGTTGTTGTTCTTTTGCTGTTTGCCAATTAAGCAGAATTCCATTTTCTAAAAAAGCAGGTTGTCCTCAGTACCCGTAGAAGCCACTTCTGGTAATGATGTACACTTGTGACCCAGCAATTTGCATTAAAATTATCCTTTATCAGTCACCAAAATTTTACCACAAAGGCCACAAGAGAAGCAATTACATTTAACTGATTCTGCTTCATTTATAAGGTGTTGGGAAGGAATAACTTAGGTGTGATGGAAAGTGTGGCTTCTGAATGCAAATTCACAATAAACATGTGGACCCCGTGGCTAGCTGTGTTCATTCAAAACTGCAGTTGTTTTCAGCCGGAAATTGGGTGATTTCTCTTACCAAGTCATGGGAATAGCAATTTCTATAACAAGAAATTCATGGCAGAGTCATCCAACATCCAGAACACTTGCATGAGCAACTAGAAAATCCTAAGTCAGTTCTTTGTCTGACTCCGTTCTGTTACTTTTTGTGTAACTGCTAAATTTTGCAAACAAACAAAAGCCAAGGAAACAAACAAGCAAAAACTTTCAAAAAGATTTTCAGATTATTTTTTTTATTGATGTCCACACCCAGAAACAGCTAATTCTTTCTCTCGTTCCTCCAATTCTTAAATATAGATTTTGAGCAAAAGGTACTGTGGGTTAGGACTGAACGCAGATAACTGATACTCCACTGGCCACTCATTTAGATCAAATGCTGATCAGGTTTTTGGAAGTGTGTGTGAGGTGTGTGGCTTGAGGAAACTTTCTGAGCTATGATTTGCATGCTGAAGCCGATCTTGGAAGGTTTATAGATTTTTTTCCCCTATGAAATGGACTGGAAACATGTTTTTGTCATGTTCTCTTTAAGCTCCTTTTATTCCTAAATAAATAATAATAAATAATAAGTAAATAAAATAAAAAATTGTTTATTATTTTGTGAATCTCTCTGACATTTGTAGAAACATTTAAGTGGTGAATATAATGGGATAAATTTGAGGATCTGCTTGGCATGTTTTTATAGTAGAAGTGATGGAGATGCTTTCCTTTTCTGGCCGGTGGGGAGAATGTGTTTAAGAGTGGGAGTGGGGAGCCCTTATTTCAATAGAAGGCTCATACTAGTTTGGTGAAAAAGAAACCAATCAGGGGCAATGTACAAGAAGGAAAGTCAACCTGAAACATGTATTTATTTTAAATAACAATTGATTTTTTAAAATGTCATTGAGCTCTCTATTTTGGCCAGTCCTGGGGATAGAGAAAGAAAGCACATGAATGGGATTGCAGGTCAGGAGAGAGAGGAGATGACAAGTTCTGAAAAAGAGAGGACACGGAGGGACCCCGACTATCGAGAAAGACAGTGAGACCAAAGAACAGAAAAATTACCGAGTGAGTGGCCGAGGCTAGCATCTCACCTCTCCAGATGGAGCCCCAGTACGTAGCAGGACCAGGTCTGGACAAGCTCTCCTCAAGCCAGTTTCGAGTGGCCTCTCCCTGTCTTATCTTTAATTCCCCAGGGATAGTTTTCCCACCATGATTATGAAATGATTACAGTGATTCTCTAACTAGCTGCCTTTCATTCTTAGTTTACATTACCTCTTTCTGTTGGTTTTAGAGTCGTCTCTCAGCGATGTTCCTTCTCTAAGGAACATGGGTCTTGTCTTAGAACTACACTAGTCCTTTTCTTGATGCTTGCTTGTTATTTTTTTTTTTTAAATTCCAGAACACTCTGGTATAAAAAACCTTATTTAGCATTCTAAAAAAATTCTTTAAAATATTCTCTAGTCTTCTAGCAGGTCACTTAATATCATGGCATTACAATTTATACTCCTTATAGGAGAATACCCCCAGGATTTGTTCAGCCTCCAGACGAAGCTGGAGGAAGGTATCTTCTTTCTACAGAGGCTAACCCTGGGTGTCCACACCAAATCCAAGACTGGTCCCTTAGTAATCTGTCTGATGACAGTGGAAATTCAGAGTGAGGCAATGGGACTTTTTTGGAAGACAGCTGGATCTAGAGGAACTTTTGTAAGCAATGAACCATTCTTTAATTGAAACCACTGGATGTGGTTAGTAGTTTACTTTAAAAACACCGTATGTTAGTTCATTCTTATATACTGTGACAATCATAGTTTAATCAAGAGCTGCTTGTGACTTTTCTGTTTAGTGCTCATAAAAGAGTGGCTCCCTTCCTTGAAATCCTGATCTCTGTACCAAATGCCAACACAGTCACAACTACAGTTTGGCGTTTCGGCAATTGTGCAGCTTTTGGCGTATGTGGTAGGTTTTTATTTATTTTTGTCACTTTCACTAATTGGTTATATTCTTAAATGAGAAAGTGTTTTCTCAGCCTTTTGTTGGGTCAGCAGTGACTTTTCCTCCTTTCTCCTCCTTTCTCCACAGTTCCCTTGAGAGGAAATCAGCTAATGTAACTGCTTTTTGACTCTCCTTCTTGGCCAGAAAGCCAAGCGAATACATGATCTCATTGAGACATGATCTATTTGTATGAACCATAAGCTTGTAAGCTTGTCATCATCCTTCATGGCTCTGGGGCAGGCGCCCCCGTGAGCCGCCACAGCAGGGTGAGGAAGGAGATGCAGCCAGATCCCCGAGCCTTCAGTGCAGTGCAGTGCAAGTCAGCTCAGTCCAGTCGATCTTGATCCAGTCCAAGAATTATTTAGGGAGCCCTTCTTCTTTTCTTCTTTTTGGGCATCGACCTGGGCACTGGGCCTACAGAGATGAAAACTTCATAAAGAAACCTGACAGTTTAGTGAAGAACATGACACTGATCAGACACACTGCAGAGGCTGTGATCATCGCTGTGGAGGAGTTATGCACAAGGTGGTGAGAGCATCAGGGAAGATGCCTGGGTTTGGCAGAGGGAAGGGAGGAAGGCCTCACAGAGGAAGGAACATGTGAGTTGAGTCTTGGAGGAGCAGGACTGTGTCAGGAGGTGGGGGAGCAAGGTGAGGAGTGGGTTAGGTTTCTCTGCCCCTTCATTCAGGAATGGACCAACATGGGGAAAGACCAAGCTGAGGGGCTTCTGCCAAAACACTCCTTCCCCCTTAAGAAGGAAACAATGTGGTCATTTTCTTTCTGTACTTAAGCCCATAAAAGTCCATTTTAGGAGGCTCTCCTTGGTAATCTGCCTAATATCTAGTCTCTTCTGTATTCTCAGAACCTCAGTTTTGTTCATGATCACAATGTGGCAGCTAAAAACCTTGATTTCCCGGGTTCCCTTGTGGCTCGGGGTGGCCATGGGACCTAGTCTTGACCAGTGAGATGTAAGCTTCTGTGTCCTGGGTGGTACTGTGTGGAGAAATGCATTGTTTCCTATGGAAATGGATAGGTGGCTGACACATATTTTAATGGGTATTGGTGAATGACTATTTCAGTTCCATTATTTACACCATAAACAATAAAAAGCAGCCATGTGTTTTTATGTTCAGTAAGTAAAACCTGGGCTCCCTTACCTTTGTCATTCTCCCTGGGGAGCCTGCACAGCACCTCACATTTTCTAGGTTGGTCTGTTTGTGTGTCTACCTGTTCCTTCACTCTCTCCTTACAGAGGAGAGCTAGGAGAAGTAGTAAGAATAAATCTGTGGATAAGGTGCCTTGACTTTTGTTGATAAAATGTTGCTGATAACAATAGTAATAAATATTTATTGGATATAAGCTTTGGTCTAGTCTGCAGGTACCTAAAAAGTTGTCATCTTAGTTTTCCTTATCAAAGCCCTCTGAGGTTACTATCCTCTTTTTTCAGGGTTAAGGACATGGAAGCTTGCAGAACTGAGTGACTCACCTGACAGTACATGGTTGGCAGGTGGCATTGCTGGAACCCTGGGGTCTGACACTAGGCAAAGAGTTTCAACCATTGTCCTTGAATGATTAGGAAACAGTTTGGATCTGTTTTTGGCTTTTTCACAGCTTCTAGCATTCACCTGCTAGACTGAATGAAATTTCAAAAACATTGTACACATCCAGATTCAATTTATATTGTCAATATTGATTCTTTATTATTCCTTCATGACCGAGTGATAAAGAACTTAAGCAAAATAGATGAAGAAGCCTTTCCTTTTCACCCTTGAAATCCTACATGTTTAATCCAGAAATCTTAGCTTAGAATCAGAATTCATATTGTGCATCTTTTTATGACTGATTTTCTAAGGAATTGCATTTATTATTTGAGAAAGTACATAAAACAAACTACAACTTAGGTAGCTAAACCTGATGAGGTGAAACGGGCGCTCTGAATAGATTTTGCTGTTGGCAGTTAGGTTTCCTCTCTGGGTGAAGTGTCAGGAAGCTCATCTGTTATCAGTCACTGGATCAATTTATTGTTATCTGTTTATCTTACGTTGAAACCTGTTGTCTGTCAAATTGATCAGTTGACCATTCTTTCTTTAGTTCTTTAAATTTTTTTTTTAATTTTAAAGTTTTAAAATTTGGTCAGTTATCTTGGTTGCATGTTTTGAAAATATTTTGATTTCAAGTGACTATATTATAAAATGTCACTCAACTTTCCTGTTCTAGGAAATCCTTAGCCCTCCAGTCTGTGCCTTCTGAGCAAGTGAAGTCATAGAAAGTTATTCAGTACTGAGAACTCCAGGGAGAGTCAGTAGACCCCAGGATCACATCAGTATCAGGAAGGATGAAATGCCTCATTTATCCATTCATCCCTTCACCCAGAATGCTTACTGAAGGTCTACTGTATACTAAGCATGGTGCTAGATGCTGAAGACATGATGGTGACCAAAATTAGAGACACTTTCTAACCTTAGAGAGCTTATAGTCTGTTTGAAGACACTTACTAATCAAATACTGTACAAATAGATGTTATTTTTTATTGAAATATAGTCAGTTTACAATGTATCAATTTCTGGTGTACAGCATAATGTTTTAGTTATACGTATACCTACATATATTCCTTTTCATATTCTTTTTCGTTACAAGCTATTACAAGGTATTGAATATAGTTCCCTGTGTTATACAGTAGGACCTTGTTTATCTATTTTCTATGTAGTAGTTAGTTTCTGCAAATTCTGAACTCCCAATTTATCCCTCCCTACCCCCTTTCCCTCCCGGTAACCATAAGGTTGTTTTCTGTATCTGTGAGTCTATTTCTGTTTTATAAATACGTTCGTTTGTGCCATTTTCTTAGATTCCACATGTAATATACTAATAACTGTTCAACTGCACTTATGGCAAGTGCTCTGATGGAGTGTGGCCCATGGTGCTGTAAAATCTGATAGTAGTGGGATTAGGGAGGTCAGGAAATGACTTCTCTGAGAAAGTCATACTTGAGTTGCGATCTGAAGGATGAGCAAGAAGAAAAATTGGTGAAGGCTGAAGAGAAGAACACTGTGGGTAGAAAGGAGAGCACAAACGAGGCTCTGTGCTGGGAGGAGGCACAGTGTGCAGAAGCACTGTTGTTTAAGACGTGCCGTGAGCTCCGCCTGAGTATGGGGATGCCTCGCTGAGAAAAGTTCCATATAGAAAATAATTCTGTTTTCTTTGACTAATATTTGAGAAAATAAAAGGCACCAATTTCAGGTTAATAATCAAGCATACGGAACACCAAATGCACAAGTTAAAGCATCAGTTTTTTATCTGAGTTTAGATAGAACGTTTTGCTTTCTGATGTCCTTTTCTTCCCCCCAATGCTGTTTTTCTACTGAATCACCTCTGAACTTCTGTTTACATGCTGTTACTTTCTTTTCCACAAATATTGCTTCCTACTGTATCTGTGTGTCAAATAAAGCATTTGTTTTTGAGCTACTGGTGAGTCTCAGCGAAAGCTTTTGGCCTTGGCAGGAGAGGTGCGTTCCTACCTTCTCTAGTGGCTCCACGACTGTTTTGAGGCAGTACCCTCCTGGCAGTCACGACTGTCCCTGAGGACACCAGTTCTACAGTTCAGAGTGTAGAGGAGTGGAGGAGCCAACCCTTCTGGGGGCTGTTTCAGGAGCATTGACTTTAAACTATATGCACGCCTTTTCTATCTGTGACTCACATGATGTGGGGAGGAGGAGGAGGATTGAATAACAGGGTCAAGAGGATACAAAACCTCAGCCCTGCTTCTGCTTACTCAATAATTTCCTTCCAGAACGACTTTACATGTCTCACCAGAGCGTGGAATGGTTGGTATCTTACCATGGCGATTTATACCGTGGTTGTCGTTCGGTAGCCTGTTCTGTCATAGCAAGGGCAGGAAGAGAAGTTTCTGATGCAAAGGGAGATTTTGTTTGGCCAGAGGAATTTTGAAACCTTTATGTGCTAAGGAAGTACATCAGTGTATTTTTGTTCACTGTACTTTCAAAGTCTATGATCAGGAAATGTGTGTTTTCCCTAAAAAAGAAATGAGAAAAGGTCCCAGGAGGGCTTCATTGACTGTAGCAAACTATATTTTTTATGGCACTTTTCATATTTTTGCACTTTGCTTTTTCTTCCTTTGCTCCAAGTTGCATTTTCCCATCAAAGTTATTTTAGATGGCATTGAAAGTTCTCCCTGGGCCCTTTGTGCACAGTTCAAAGGGCATTGGGAGAGCTGACTAAGCCGAGCTGACTCTATATGTTGCAAAATGTTTTATTTTTCTGTAGCACGATATCACTTGATAGAGGCTTTTATACCACTGCACAATTGTTCCATAACCCTCGGTGCAATTAGAGCAAGCGTGATTTCTATTTTAGGAACACAAATCAGAGCTTCCCACAGGCTGACAGCTTGCCGGAGGTCACACATCCTGCATTGCAGGAGTCAGGTTTAGGACAAGGTCTTCGGCCCCCTGGTCTGGCTCTCTTTGTACAGCCTCATGAAGCTCAGTGCTGGAGCGGCTGGCTGAGGATGAGGAGCATTTGATTGGTACCGTCAAGTCCCAGAGGGTTCTCTTTATTCATTTCTCCAAAGCTTGGGGTAGTCAAAATTAGAAAACGACAGCTATGAATAGTCGTTTTCCACTTGATTGGTCTAAAGTCAACTGAGAAAACGCCTTTGAAAGTGGGTTGCCTTGGAAATGGATGAGCAGAGCCGGAGAATAGCTTTTTCTGTCTTTGAAATTCCAGCAGTTTAGGTGACAGTCGTGTCTTTCTGAAGGGCGTGGGCAGACCCTGAACGGGCTTTTCCCGTTGCTCGTCAGCCTGGCCGTCGTCGCTCTTAGCACCAAAGTCTCTCATCTTCACAGATGCCTTTTAAAAATCTTTGGTGGCTGTTTCTTTCCTAAGTTCAGAATGTGAAGAAGTAACTTCTTTTTAGTGTGGCTTGTCTTCACTTAGAAGTCCTTGGTGTTAGGAGACGCACGCCGACCTGGATGGGAACCTGTCCATCTGTCTAGTACTTTCAACTTTGTAAAGGGCTGTCACCTCCATGAGTAGGCTTGATTCTTGTAACAACCTCGTGAGAAATCTGCTGCCTGATTTGTCATTCCCTTCTTTTGCAAAGGAAGGAAAGCAAGACTTACAAGAGCAACATTACACAGTGGTGAAGACCACGGGCTTGGAATCGGAGTCTGAGTTCAGATCCCAGGGGCCTTATTTATCAGCAGTTTGATGCTGGGCAAATCACTTGACTTTTCTGTCTCAGCTCTTATAATCTACACAATAAGGTGAGAAAGTACCCACCTCATTGAATTGATCTGAGAGTTAAGTGAGTTATGAGGCCTTTAAAGGCCATTGGAAAATCGTAAGGCCCAGTGTGTACGAGTTATTGTTGTTAAGCGATTTGATCACATTTGCAAGACGTGGGGTTGCGCTGGGACTTGGACCTGTGACTTTCATCTCCACCCCCTCCCTCAGTCATCTTTTCAACATGCCATTCTCCAGCAGGTTCCTTCTTTCTCTCCTCTATGGGTAGGCAGCTGCTGTACCAAGTTATTAGTGAGCGGTATGGGTTTTTGGAATAAAAGACTTGGAGATGCTGAGAGAACATTTGAACTCCTTGGAATAAGTTGGCAAATTATTCTAAAAATGGAGAAACACCTACCCTCCCTATTATTAAGAGCTGCTTGATTTTGGCCCAAATTTAGCTTAAAAAAAAATCCCCCTCTCTGAATTACATTAATAGTATATGAGTCCTGTTGGCCGTACCAGTTGATGTGGTGTCCTCTACCACTGTCATTGGTAGAGGATTAAGGATTCCCATGTTATGAGCCCCTTGTGACCCACAGCCTGTTCCGGTGATGGGTCTGATAAGAGTGAGGGGTGCAGCCTACAGGCTCGTGAGGGGCAAACCATGGTCTCATTTACACTGTACTCTAAGCAAATCAACTTAGATTGGTGGCCCCAAACAACAAATTGGCTTAAGATGCTTACTGAGTTGGAATTGTCCCTTGAGATGTTTACCTTCATTTCCATCTTGCTTCTTCCTCCTCAGGGAGTCCTGCTAGAGCTTTCTAGCAAGCCTAGCATGGTGGCTGCATTGGGGCCCCATCACTGCACATCTTCCCCGGCTGCCTGCAGGGGTCCTCAGTGCTGCACTGCAGTCTCTATGTGCACACCGTCACTCATGTGAAGACTCCCCTCTTCTCTGCTTGTGACAGTAATAATACTAATAGAACACTTGACTGCTTATAGAGCACACTTGTATACCTAAATTGTCCTGAGAGATCTCTAGAGATTATTATTCTTACATGACATGAGAAACTATGGATCTGAAAGGTTAAAGGAATTGCCCAAGGAGAGGGGGTAAATGTGAAAAACAGCTAGGACGTGAGTAGCTCAAGCCAGGTGCTTTTTTCCTAACACGATTTAAATCAGTATTTTCCTCTGGACTGAATTAATTAGTTGGTTACTTAATCGCTTCTCACGTTCTGCAAAAGATTAAGGAGTCTTGTAATAATTAAATATGGGTGAAAGTAGATGTCAGAATCAGGGAGAACATAGAATATGCAGAACCATTAGGACCAATATTGTCATGGGGTTGAATTTGCCTCTGAGCCTCCTGGCAGCCAAGATAAAAAGAGAAACACAATCAGTTAGGTATTTCTTATCAGAAAAGGAAAATGCTAAGGGGAAGTAAAGATATTACTAGAATTGTATTCTAAAAGGAATGTTTCACTTTAGGCTTTAGATAAGGGGCAATAAGAAAAACTGAAGATAATACTCTCAGCCAAATTTTATAGCTATGCAATAACATAAAACATGCATTGCTAGGGGCAGACATTTGCTGGGTGCCTGCATGTGTCAGGCACTGTACTAGGAACTTTGCATGCCTTATTTTATTTAACCCTTATAAACATTTGATTATTGCAACTATCTTTTAAAGTAGCATTATAGCCGATTTAATGATAAGGAAAGTCAGCCTTAAAGAATGTATAAAACTTCCTCAAGTTCACGTAGCGAGTAAGGAGTAAACCTGTAGGTGAGACCCAGGCCTTTTCTGATTTTAGAGCCCACACTCTCCTACTCTGTCTTGCTGTTATAATGCTTTAAAGAGATACATTAGCTAAAAGCAAGTATATCATCTCTGGTGCTTCTGTGCACCCAGAATGGAGGATTATCCTCTGTAAACATCACTTCTCTCATTTGGGCTTTGGTAGGAAGTGGGTAGCACTGCTTGAGAGTGTTTCTCTAAACTAGGAGATCTGTTATTTGTTGTTGTTGTTGAATACTATGCACTTTATACACATGATCTTCTTTAGTCCTTCCAGCAGCTCAGAGAGGAAGGTACCATTACTATTCCCATTTTGCAGATGAGGAAAGGGAGGCTCACTGAGGTTAAGTGACTCACAGAGTGTCACCTAGCTGCTCAGTGGTAAGGTTCAAATACAGATCTCTGGCTCTAATGAGCCCCTGCCTCACCATTTTGCTTGGGGACCTCTGGCTAAGCAAGTGCTAAAGTTGTTAATCTCATGAAGAAACTGAGATCCTAATGTAGACTCTTGTCTGGGAGGAGGGAAGTGTCAGCACGGAGATGGACCGTGGGGATAGCTCCAGGCAAGCATACATCTCCCTGTGTTTGGTCGACCTTAGTGTGTCCAGGCCTTTGTGAGCAGTAGTTTTACATCGTATAGTGTGAATGTGATTACTCTGACATACCACATTTCGAAAAAGGTGTTCCTGATACCTCTCATAACCACGGGAAAATCTTAAGCATATTTCAGTGGATTTTATTTTATGGGATTTCTGAGGAACCCCCCAGGGTGAATTAACTACTAGATATTGATATGGACAAGTTTTCTTTTGGGTTATGTGGCCAAATATAATGATTTTAGTTAAGAATAGTTGATACAGAATTGCTCTTTTTGACAGTCCTTCAGTACCATGATCAATGATGTAAGTAAAGTCACTCCCACTTTGTGATTATTCTAATAGTAATAACCATCACATCTACCATCACCACAGTAAGAATAGGTAACATTCACTGAATATTTTTCTGAGTACTTGATAAGTAGTAGCATCATTTAATCCTTGTAACAAGTCCTGTGAGGGAGGTATGACTATTAACTCCATTTTATAGATGAAGGAATGTAGAGGGGTGAGTTAACTCACCCAAGGCATGAAGCTGATAAATCGTTTGCTCACTGCACTAGTCTGCTCTTTATATATGGTGAATCAAATAAAGGTACTTATACCTCTTTTCTCCTATGTGGGTTCCACTGCAACCAGTTCATATGCAAATGTTTTAAAATCCTTAAAAATATAAATGAAAAATGATGGGGCCAGGGATGCAGAAACCAGCATAAGATTGCTAGTTTACTTAAGAGGGGACCATTCCTGCCCAGCCTAATTCTTGCAGTGGCGAGTACCAAATGACTGGGAGTCTACTGAGCTCATGTAGTTTGGGTCATAATTGGTTTCAGTCCACAGTGTCAAAAGCTGATCTTGTGACACTGTTCTTGAGTGGTTTCCTTACAAGGTAATGCATGTTGTTTCAATTACTGAAAGTAGCATACTTTTGCCCAAAGTCTACTTGCTCCTTAAGCTGAATGTTGGATTGAGAATTCTAGATGTGCATATTGATAAAGAAAAAAATTGGCATAATGATTTGGAAGAACAAACGATCAGGAAGTCTGTAGCTCTGAGAAGCATATTGGGTAAGCCTTAGATGCTGAAATTGGATTGACCTGGATTAGATGTGTGGCCTCGAGTCAGTTAACTGACTTCTCTAAGTGTCAGTTCTCATCTGAAAAATGGGGATAATACTGTCTCACTCATAGAGCTGTTGTGGTGATTACATGAGCTGATCAATATTAAGCGCCTAGTCTGGTGACTGGCATATTATAAGTTAAACATGTACGATATGATTGCGCATTAAAAATGGGGTAGACTGAGTCCATTCAGATAGAATTATACATGAAGAAATAGAGCCAACAATTTGACAAGGACTAGGGATCACCAAATAGAATATTCCTGAAGTAATTTAGGCGTCAGAATTTGTTTCCACATGCAATTAGTATCTTTGGAGGAGGTGGAGGCTCTAATTACCAAGCCCTGTAGAATTTGTTTCCAACCTGAAAGGGACGAGGCGGCCGTGTGGTCGAGCAGAGAGAGCCCTGGTTCCTAGGAAGTGGAGTTCCTAGCTGGTTCCTAGGAAGTGGAGTTCCAGCCGAGCTGTGCCGCTCACCAGCTCTGACACTGGCTCCTCATTGAATGTTTCTGGGCTTCAGTTTACTGAGTAGTGGAATGCGGAGTTGGTGTAGGTAGTTCCTAAATTTTCTTCCGGCTCCATATTCTACTGTAAATTAGCGCAGGTTTATGAAGCCAGATAAATGAATCAGTTAAAAACTAGGTTGCCAGAAAAGAGCTTCCCCCCCCGCCCCAGATAGTCACAAATAAAGCAGAGAGAAAATAAATGAAAATAAAACAAAAACTCCGAGGTAGGTTGCTGGACATTCCAGAATGTCCCTTAGGGCCAAGTGACCCTTTTATTGTCTTTCATTGGTTCCTTTGGAGAAATGTGCTCCATTCATTCACAGGCTTAGAATCTTTTGCTTCCTTCCTTGATTGAAAAAAAATTCTTTTAAATTCTTTCAGTGCAACAGCAGGAGTGACCCCAAAGGATGGAGGCACAGGAAACGTCTTTAGTTTAATCGTTGCCAGTACACTCCTTTTCTGAGTTGCCTTGAGCTGTCACCAGTGTGAATGTATGAATGAATCAAATGAATAGGGAAGATAAGTCCAAATAACAGAATCCAGTTTTTTTTTTTCCTCCCAAGAACAATTTTGTCTTGAGCAAGGGGTCATTTAAACTGGAGATATAGTGACACTTTCTTTCTACCATACTTCCTGAAAAGTTTCCCTTTTGTTTGGGACTTGTTCAAACTGGCTGTCATAATTTTCCTTAAAATAATGGTGATGGGGGAGTGATGATTAAAGCAGACATCCTAGAACTGGTTTTCTGCCTTTCAACATTTCCAGGTAATAAGATTTTTCTCAGAAATTTAACTCTTCTTTCTCTGATCATACTTAAAAAAATAAATTTAATTTATTTATCTGTTTTTAAAAAATAAATTTTATTTATTTATTTAATTTTCCCTTAGCAGAGGAACTGGGGATTGAACCCAGGACCTCATGCACGCCAAGCACATGCACTACCACTGGGCTATACCCTCCACCCCTCTGAGAGTGCTTTGAGAATAGTAGTAATATACAGAAGTTGCCATGCCACAGACTTCTTAGTTAAACTTCCACATTTAATATATGAGACAACTGAGGAAAAGCGGCTTGGCCAAGGTGACCCAAATTGTTAACTTAGGCCTCTAGCACTCAAGCAAGTGTTTTCTCTACCACACCACGTTTCCTTCCTGCATTGGGCTGCAGCTTCCTCATTCTTACAGAATACCTTGAATTTGCCACAGCGGTGACCATCTTCCACCAACACCAGAACTTCAGAGGGTGAAAAGATTTTTTTTCCTTCTGATCGGTCAAATCCTTGAGGATGTGGCTACCGAGCTCTCCTGAAACCAAGAGACATTGGAAGAGCAGAGTGCAAGCCCACATAATGAAACTAAGGCTTCCGAGGCAGTTAGTGAACAAGTGAGCTCCAATATGAGATAGGAGACCTTTCCAAAAGCTGAGAATGTGGCAGTCCACCTAGAGTAATTCTGTGTCGGTGTAAACATGGTCTTTTTTTTTAAAACTAGATTTTGAAAAAAAATTCTAGATTTACCAGAAGTTCCAAGAGATGGCACAGAGAGATCCCATGTCCCCTTCATCCCATTTCCCCCAGTGGTTACATCTTACACAATTATAGTTTAATACCAAAATCAAGAGACTGACACTGGTACAAAGTATGTGTATAGTTCCATGTTATTTTACACCTCCGTATATATTTGTGTAATCACCACCCCGATCAAGATAAAGAATAATTGTATTACTACAGAGACCTTCCTTGGGCTATTTCTTTATAGTCACACCCTCTCCTTTCACACCATCCCTAACCCTTGGCACCTCCTAATCTGTTTGCCATCTCTATAATTTTGTCATTTTATGAAAGTTACATAAATGAATCATGCAGTATATGAACTTTTTATATTGGCTTTTTTCCGATCTGCCTAACGCCCTTGAGCTCCATCCAAGTGGTAACGAAAAGTTCATTTTTTATTGTTGAGTAGAAATCTACAGTATGCTATACCAGTTTACCTGTTTACCATCTATGAGACATTCTGGTTGTTTCCAGGTTCAGGTTATTACAGATAAAGGCGCCTCAAGCAATTGTGTGCAAATAGGCCTTTGAGTAAGCATCATTACACTTCTCTGAGATAAATGCCAGGGAGTGTAATTGCTGGGCTATATGGTAAATGTATGTTTAGTTTTTAAAGAAACTGCCAAACTAATTTTCAGGCTGGTGGTAGCATTCGCTCTCCCACCAGCAGTGTAGGAGCTGTCTGGTTTCTCTGCGTTCTCACCAGCGTTTGGTGGTGTCACTCTTGTCTGTTTTAGCGGTTCCAATAGGTGTGTAGTGATCATCTTGTTCTGGTCCCAACTTGCATTTCCCTAATGGCTGATGGTGCTGATATCTTTTCACGTTCTTATTTGCCATCTGTATATCCTCTTTGTATCCTTTGCCCATTTTCTGGTGGGATTGTTTATTTTATTTTATTTTTTTACTGTTGGGTTTTGAAAGTTCTGTATATATTCTCAATGTGAGTCCTTTGTCATATGTGTGATTTACAAATATTTTCTCCCAGCCTATAATTTTTCTCTTTTCTTCATTCTCCAAACAGAGTTTTTCATAGGGCAAACATTTTAAGTTTTGATGAGGTCCAATTTATCAATTGCTTTTTTATTTTATGGAACATAATTTCTGTGTCATGTTTAAAAATCCTCCACTAAGCCCTAGTCCTGAAGATTTCCCCCTTTGTTATCATCTAAAATTTAAAGAAATTTACATTTTAAATCTATGATCTGTTTTGAGTTAATTTTTATATAGTGTGTGAGGTTTAGATCAAGGTTTGTTTTTTAAATTTATTTTTTCCTCTAAATAAAAAGATATTATCTATAGGAAAAGGTACATGTAGTAAGTCCATATAAAGTTATTGTGTTACCCATTTTTTATATTAGTGTCTTCTACAGAGAAGTGGTCAGTGCAAAGAAATAAAAAAGAAAAAATTAACGTAAATTTGATATCTTTTTTGGGGCCGCAGAATATTTAAATAGGTGAGCGCAGATGTCAGGCAGAGCAGGAATCTAAAGGAGTACATCTCCCGCCCTGAATTTGATTTGCCGCTTACCACTCGGATGCACGGCAGTTGTTTGGAGTGGGAAGTACAGCGGTTACTGCAGAGACAGCAGAGCTTGTACTTGGTGCGGAAGATTCTGCAGTGGGCCTGGAGCCGCAATTCAAGGTTCTACTTGAGGGCTGCAAAGCAGGATCTGAGTTCAACTTTGTGTTTAATACAGCGCTGAAGAATGATTAGTTAGATAAGAAGATGGCCTTAGAATTTGATTTTGAGGGGCAACATAACGTAGCAGAAAGCCATTCCCACTAGGCAGGAGTCGGAAGGCTGTATTTAGTGCCAGTCCTGCAGTAAGCGGTTTTATGACTTTCTGCAACTCGGATAACCAGTATGAGCCCCACTTTAATCCTGTGGGAAACAAAGGGCTCAGACCTTAAGTTATCTCCAAACTCTTTTCCCAACTTACATTCCGTGGGTTTGTAAAAATAATTTTTAAAAAAAGGACTGTGGTATGATCTTCATTTTTCTCTTGTCGGTTGGAATATAAAACCTTGATATGAGCAATGATAATTGATGTTTAATGGTGCATTTGTTAAGTGTTACTTGTTACGGTAATGCTCCTTTAATATAAAATATGTATTATATTAAGTGTTTACATGTATCTAATTCTACAGTGGTTAATTGATTGACAGATTCTCTTTGAAAAATATTTGAGGGCTTACAATGCTCTTAAACATTGCATGTCCTCTTGGAATCGACAGTCTGTCTTAGTATTACCAATGAAATGTAAGCTTTTGATTTCTCTTCAGCAATACACAACATCAGTAACTGATGGCGAGGGCCATTTGACTTATTTTCTCTTTTTTGATTTCCCTTTAATTTTCTGAATATGATGACCGCATGCTGCACATTATTTTGTTCTTATTTTTCTCATTTACATAACCTCACTGGTACATGTTCTGAAAAAGAGCAGCTTTTTAATGAACATGGCTAGGAAACCTTGAAAGCTTTGATGTGGGAGTTGAACAGAAAAGGAAGTGGGAAAATGATCCACGTTCTTAGGAAAGAAAAAGTAGCCGTGGATTGATAAACTTACAGGTGGACTCTGTGGAAAGCCAGAAAGTTACCCCTTTTGGCCAGTGCGTTAGAGTGCACGGCAAGCAGACAGGTAGCTGAGTTAGGAGAAAGGGCCGCTCCAAAGCTGATTTTAACTGGACCAGAACTGTGTCCATCAGCATTAATGAGTGGAGCATGCATGACTGGTGAACGGATGTTTCAAATATGCAAAGGAAAAGGGGCCTTTTCATTTGAAGCCGAGGTCTGACAGTGCCAGATGGACTTGGTTTGTGAATCGGATGAGCTAAGTTTTGTTGTGAAACTACCACTGACTGTCCGTCATGCATTTTGGAAAAGTTGTGTCACTCTTTGTCTTTTACAATAACCTGCATCTCTTCATCTGCCGTGGCTCAGTGACAGACAGCGACCATGGCTCTTCTGATTCTCTGCTTCTTTAGTATCATGACAGTCTTTGTTCCTCTCCCTCCCCCCTCCCCTGACCCTCCTTTCTCTTTCATTGTCTTAGGAAGCCTTTGTGTGAAACCCGTTTCCATCTTTGATCTCTGTGTGCTCTTGCATGGTGACATCTCCGGAACAAGAGGACACTCTCGGTTCAGAGTGTCTGCAGTGACTGAAATGTGTGCTGTCCTGACATTTAATTCACAGAAGGAGCTTCTCTTCCTTGTCCCCAGAGTCACACGGGGCCAAACTAGTTCTGCCTCAGTTGTGTCGAGTGTCTTGGCCTTCGTGGGTGGGAAGTCAGCAGAATCTTGACAGGATCGGATGTGAAGGCCACTCTTGTCTCCTACGCACAAGGCCACAGCCTCATTACCCTGCGTTCCAGGGAAGGAAATGTGAGGCTGTCGGAGGAGTGGCTTTTGAGTCAACATGATTGCTATATGATCCCCACTTTCTTTCCTTAAGCTTCACGGCTATGGATCACCAGATTGTACCCATTAAGAATTTATTGCTCTTTACAGAAATCAGATTGCGTATGAAACTGATTGCTTTCCTTTTACAAAATTTCCATTGGTTTTGTATGCGTTCCAGGGCCAGGGGAACTTCCGTGCAGAGCTCAGTGTAAGCTGATCCCAGGCTGGTCCCCGGTGTCATCCTTTCAGACCCAAGTGAGCTTTTTATATCCTCTGGCTGCAGATCCCTTCTCCATTTGCTTTTATGCTAAATGATGAGAGTGAACCATCATCTTAGAATTTTCTAGGTAGTCAGCTTTCAGGAATAGAATCTTTTTTTTTTTTTCCTTTGTCTTGACTTGATAAGTCTGTAAACTTCTGCTGGAAATTAACCCACGGTGATAAGGGTAATAGGAGCAATGCTAGTAGTAGTGTGATGTCATAAGGTAAAAATAAGCCTCTATCAGTTGTATTTCCCAGAATGGAAATAAAAGACTTCTACTTGTAATTTAGACTGGGATCATTTTAGATGTTGCACTCTTTGCCAGACTCATTACTACTCCTTTAATGGTAGAAAGACTTGGTTTCTACCAGAAGTATTCTTCATGGAATTTGAGCACAAAGGGAGTTTACGGGCCAGTTATTCTGTCTCTCACCAAAGTAAGAATCCTTGCTACGACTTTCCTGGCTGATCATAATTCACACTCCTAGGACCAGAGAGCTTGCTTCTTGCCCTGTGGTCCATTCCATTTCTGGACAGTTTTAATCACTAAGATGCCTTTCATTACATTGGATCAGAGTCAGCCTTCCTGTGATTCTGACCCTTTGGTCTTAGTTGTGTCCTTGATAATTCAATGAATCCTTTTCCCTTTCTCCACCTTGAAAACAAGAAGGAATTGTAACACTTCTCAGCTTTGTGTGACTTGATGTTTTTATAAGCTATGTTCTATTTATCTCTCTTCTTCCAAGTCATTGCTGACAGTGTTGAATGCAGCAGTGCATTACGTCTCCAAGCTGACCTTGCTTCGTCAGCCAGCTCTCTTTGTGTTTATGTCTTTCTGAACCTTTGCATTTTAAACCAGGACAGTGACCTGCACGTGTGTCCTGGTCTTGGCACCCCTTTGCTCTCACCAGTGCTTTCGCTCCCCATTTTTTGCACACTGATTCTTACACTTTGGCTTTTGTTTCCAGTTACACATTGTCCACTAGGTGCCTCTGGTTTTCTGGGGTTTCATGCTTTAGGCCTCTCACATACTTCTTTCACCGATAGCTGTCAGCCTGGTGCTCCCACTGGAGACTTTGATTAGGCAACTGTGGAGTCATGGAGTGATTTTCCTTAGAGCGAGCTCCTGACTGGTGTCCTGCAGCAGCAGATTACAGATAGGCTGGGAAATTGATCTCTGCTGCTCTTGGGTAGCAGGCAGGGCCATAGTGGACCCAGGTGTCAGGTAGCCTCCTTTGTATGCATCAGTGTGACATAGAGACATCATTCCCTGTGTGTTCCATCACAGGCTAGAGCCTTAAGACTGCTTCAAGGAATTGACAGAGAGTGTCCTTAAGTTAGTGATGGGATTGGATGTGATATTTTGCTTAACTCAAGATAAATGAGACAGTCATTTAATCAGAAAAGGAAATGAGGCTTTCTTGGCATTACACATTCTTTGTGATCCCGTCCCGGCCCAGCAACCTTTTGAGTTGAAAGCACTGGGTATTGTCAGATGTGCTCTGGGTGAGGAAAAGCCCCCAAGGGCTCACCTGGGTATTGTGAGAACAGACTGCCCATGTTGATGAGAATCCATCCTCTCATTAGTGTCTGTAGCCTCAGAGGATGAGTGGTGGTGACTCACGGACCTAGAGACCAAACCATGGTTACCAAAGGGGAAAGGGCAGGGAGGAATAAATTAGGGGTTGAGGATTAGCCAGATACATGCTACTATATATAAAACAGATAAACAACAAGGACCCACTGTATAACACATGGAACTATATTCAATTTCTTGTAGTAACATATAATGGAAAAGAATCAAAGGAAAAAAATATATGTATGTATATGTATAACTGAAACACTTTGCTGTACTCTTGAGGCTAACATTGTAAATCAACTACACTTCAATAAAAATTTTTTTAAATAAAAGAAGCGATATGGACAAATTACATGGTGACTACCCAATACAAGGTCAAAGCACTTGGGAAAAAAAGATGGGTGGTAGTATTTTAGGCAAGTTCAGTGAAAGCTTGAACTTGGAAGTATGCTGATTTTCAGCTCCTGCTTATAAGGCTGACACAGGCAAGATGGCAGGTGTTAAGGGAAGCAAAGTCAATAACCAGAGCGCTGGTAGAGACACCAGACTGCTCAATAATGACCACTTGTACAATAATTCTTATATTACTCTATAAAATGCCATTGAAAATTTGTACTTACAAGAAAAGTTAAATCTCACTTTTTTTTGGAACTTTGTTTACCTTGTCTATTTCAAAATTTGTACTTAGATTACAATTTTGTGGTAAGATGTCTTTCCTTCTTTGTTTCTGGTTAATAATTTTCCACAGTGACAAATGCTAGGTTGTGTTTATTGTGATTTTGCATAATGAAGACTTTGAAGCAGCAGTTTCTTACACTTGAGTGGACATCAGAATCCCTTGGAGGGCTTGTTAAAAGTTCAGATTTGGGGGCCTCACTCCCAGAGATTTGATTAAGTAAGTTGGGGTGGGGCTCAGGAGCGTTTTATAAAAAAGTACACCACGTGGGTTCTCTTGCCAGTGGTCAGAAGACCAACCATTGAACAGCACTGGTGTAAAGGACGATGCTTTCCTGCTTGCCAGGTGGTGGATGCTTTCGTTGTGTTGTCGAAGGCGCCATTGCTTTGGAGGCTTGTGTTTTTCCCCTAGCATGTGTCTCTTCTTATGGCGTGTTGAAACACAGTGACACTCAACCAAACTGGAATCATCACCAGCAATTTCTATAACATTGTTCAAAATTAGCTCAGACGTTATATGTTGCTTTCGGTGATGACATTCAGAAAACACTTAGCTTATTAAGTTGAACAGAGTAACATCACCTTACAATTGTGTATGGCTATCCTATTAAGCAGTATTTTCACTGACATTGTCTCAGTTGACCTTTATCACAATCTTGTGTTGGTGGTATTGTCATTTCCATTTGTGAGTTAGAAAGTTTAAGGTTGTGAGTAAATGGTAAAAGTGATACTCTAACCTGCATCATTTTTACTTCAAAATTAGGCGGGATTTACCATGTGCCAGGGACTCTCATAGACATTTTGTTCATTCTCTCTTTGAATCTTCATAAGAAGGCTGTGAGGTAAGTAGTATTATTATCTTTTTTATTATCATGACCTTTTAAAAAGAAGTTGGCTCTTGATGAGATTAAGTAAGGGTAACTTCTTAAGGTCACACCTTTAAGTAAGTGGCAGAGCCAATATTTGAGTTAGGTTTGTCTGACGCCAAAGTTCATGCTCTTACCCTGGGTAGTGTGAAGGCAGATTGCCTAGATTGATTACAATCCTCTAAATAGACGTCTTGTCCTCAGAGGCTGGGTGGTAGTATTTCCAGGCAAGTTACCAGTACAGACGACAGCAAGTTGCCAGTATACGTTATACAAAGCCATGCTACAACTCATTCTAGAAAAACAAAGTAACAGAAAGAAAGATCTAAGAGGAAGGAAAACAAATGTTCAAAATAAAAAATTAAAACCAAATGAAAGGAAATACAAGTGTACATTTTTAGAAAACTTGATAAAAATAGTACTTTCTGCTTTTCAGACACCGGAAGTACAAAGGGTGGGAAAAGTGTAAGTTGTAGTCTGTGTGCACTCGGATAATGTTAGCCATTCTTCTTGAAGGAGCTATAGAGTTGTCCTGTGTTTTATAGGCTTTTGAGTGTCAGTCAGTCTTTCATTTAATGGGATCATATTTCCGTTACGAGTGCCAACTGGCATTTGGCCTTCATGCCAATGCTCTTGATGGTGGTTGTCTCTGTATCTTCAATGTACAGCATAGCCTTTGTGTTTAAGTCAGAAGTTTGCTTTCACCAGACACAGCTTGTATTTTTTGTTCTAGTGCTTTTCTCCCCTTGAGAGAAAAGTCTCAATGATGCTATATTTATCCTGGGTTTCCTTTTGAAAGTTCAAAATAAAAATTTTGCTTTGGGTAGTTCTGGTTATAATCCAATGATCAGTTTTAACACGGAGGAAATAAACAAAATGTTTAAATATTTTGTTTTGCTCTGAATCCTACTTTGAACTATGAGTTAAAACAAAGTATTTTGTATTTACTAAATTTCACCAAGATTCTGTGTGAATAAATGACTTGAAGCATCTTTTTAAAAATTTCAAGTCAAGCTTTTATCATGACCTTATATCATCTATTACTGATGGTGATGAAAGTTCCCAGCATCTAATATGTCTCCCCTACACTTTAAAATTATCTGTCTACCAAAGTGCATTTAGCATCTGTCCGTATCCATCTGACCTTTAATACATACTGACTGCATATTAACATCTTTTGGTTCTGATAGTGTAGGGAACTGGGCCAGAAAGGAGCAATGTTCAGGATGATGTCTTGTTTGAATTGATTCCATCTTGTGTGGTGCCCTGTTGAAAGCCATGAGTGGAAGATCTTGGATACATCAATTCAGGCCTATGTTTTCTAAGTGCTTTCTATCAGGGAAGGTTGGTGAAAGTGTCAGAGGCCCTGCTTTCTGATGAAGACAGTGAGTCCATGCAGCTCTTGATGGTTTGGCTTGAGAATAAGGAGCAAGGGTAGGGCTTCTCGTGAAGCTTTCAAGGGCATCTCAAGGGCATCACCACTTGAGATATCTTGTGTAGCTCAGTTACTTATTCAATTAAAAAAAAACTCCATGGAAATGCTATGGAGAGCATTCTGTTTTTTTCCCCCTCACTTCATGCTATGAGTTAAGAGAAAGTCAATTCTAATTCTTGTTTGTTTCTCCTTTGTATGACTGGCATCAAAATACCTTTGTACCTTTGAGTCAAATGCAGGCAGATTTTTGACTTTTAGGGTGTCTGGTGGAATTACATTCTAGGTTCTTAAGCTTTAGGGACTTAAGCAGAGGCCTAGGCTGACCTTGAGAATGTGCTTTCTTATGCCTTTGAGAACAGCACTGAGCAAAGCAGCTGGAGGATCCAAGATTCCAACACAGACAGGAATAAGTAATTAGATTAGATAAGAAATTAAATTCTTTTCCTTCCAACAGGTGGACAAACTGAGGAGGAAAATATGAGGAAGGAGATAAACCTCATTTGAAGAGAGAAAGAGTTTATAATGGAATATTTTTAAACTTCTTATTGAAGGAAATTACATCTTTTTGGACTGTTGGTTGAAACATGCATTGGATGTGTAGTGTTTCTTCTAGTTACAGAATTTGGGTATAGGATTATGACATTGGCCAGCCATGACAACTGTGTTACTAATGAACAACTAGTTAGTGGACACCTGCTGGCACTGTTGTGTCCTGTGTAGAGTACCAAAATGTTCTGAATGTTCTCATATACCAACTAAAAATGTTACTGTAAATGAGAGAGGTTCCCTGCTTCCAATAGTTTTATAATCCAGCAGGGATAAGGACAATGTGTGCAGACAACACAAGTTGCGAGTCCTTGCCAAGTAACATACCAGTAAGTGAAAAAAACAGTGTAAATAAAATATCTAAGTATTGCGTGATTAAGGGAGTGGTGCTTGAGATATGCTGCTAACGGAGGAAGGAGATGAATTTTGAACTGGATGAAAGAGAAACATAAATTGGCAAATAAAAGTGAGGATGGCATTTTGAGTGGGGAGGATGGTAAATGTGAGGACACAGGTATGGAAATGACAGTAACGTGCTGGTTCCTAAGCACACTGGCTTGGTCCGGATAAAACTTCCACAGCCATGGATAATTTATGACGAATTTGACTATTGATTTGATGTGATAGCTGTAGGAACATGCCACAAGTACTTGAACACATGTGATGAGCCCCAAATGAGAGATACAGCAGGATAAATATCTCCGGAGGATTGGAGTGGTAGAGCTAGAGGTGGTGGTAAGCGGCTGTTTTGTAATCACAGGTAATTAGGGTTTAGTGGGAGGGTGTTGGGAAAGTCTGCTGGGTTGGGGAAAAAATGAGCTCAGTTTTTGAGATGTTACGTTTCAGGTGTCAGGGGTGTAGCCTGAGATGACGAGTCAGGAACTGGAGATGGGATCACAATTGGAGAGCCTTAATCATTGATTTTTGAGGCACCTGTCCGAGGTGACAGTTCAGTAATGCACGTGGTGTATGTTTCACAGTGGTGGATACTGAAGGAGAAATGCAGAAAGCCAGTTCCGGACCTTTGGAGGTGTTGCCAGCCAAGAGGGTGGAGGCAGACAAAAAGGAAAGTCAGCAAATGAGACAAAGGGGTAGCAGAAGAACACAGAGAACATCCAGGGAAACCATGCGAGGAGAGAATTTCAACGGTGCTAAATGAAGCATAGAGGCCACAGGGACTGAAACTTGAGAAAGGCCTATCGGATTTGTTAAGGGAAAGGTCTTTGGAGTCTTAGAAAAATGTGTTTCCAGTAAAGTTTCAGTGCAAAAGTGCATCAGGGATTTTCTAGGTACTCTGCATGACAAGAGGATTAATGTTTAATAAATAAATCCCTCTGTAATTGCTTTAGCACATATGACTGGGTATCTGGGTCTTCAATATTTCAAGGGAAATCATGAGGTCAGTTCAGGAAGAGGCTGAGGTTAGAGTTCTCATGTTATGCAAACCAACCAGGGGAGCTGGTGAGTCTGTGAGAGAGCGGCTCTCCACGCTGAACTGTTGGGCTTACTTGGATTCACAAAATCCTTGGGCAAATGGAGAGGCCAGTTTGAAAGCCTCCTCCTGGCTATTATTATTTGATGTCTGCTAATGGATGAGCTTTGAAGTGTTTGTCAAAAATGTTGAGTTGTGGGAAACAATAAGAATCTGATTAAAGTTTATGAAACTAATTGACATTAATTTACATGGATTTGGGGGCACCAAAGAAGTTCTGGTCAACACTGGATCAGCACTCTAAATTTAGTGCCTTCTTATTAAATGTGATGTTAAAAGAACCTGGCCATTTTTAAAGAAACATCGGTCTAGTTGAATAAATGTTGGCGACAGATTAGATTCAGTGAAGAGCTCATTTAAAAGGCAGCAGACACTTTTTCATGACTCAAAGAAAGAAATTTGTAGAAAGAAAACAAACTTTTTGATTTATCTCCTGTTCAACTAGTTAGTGGTAGTGTCATTAGTTATAAAACCTGAAGCTATAGCTACAATATAATCTAACATAGGTGCAAGTAGATGAAAATGTTGTGCTTTTCTGGTGAGTTAAATATACGATTTTGAATTTATAATCATATCACAAGAAACTAGTTGAGAAGAGGTGGAGGTAAAGATGGAATTAACTTTTTTTTTTTTTTTTTTTTTTGCCTTTAGCTCATTTTTCTTTATGTTCAGGTAGTAGTTGCCGAGAACTAACCAGGTGCTAAATACAGTTTTGCTATGATAGCGTGTTTCTTCTTGATTTCCCCAAAGCTGTTGTCCATATAGGATGTATGTTGAATTGAGCCAATAGTTTTCAGAAGGTCTAGAAACT
The DNA here is from genome assembly GCF_009834535.1 of Camelus ferus. Taxonomy (NCBI): domain Eukaryota; kingdom Metazoa; phylum Chordata; class Mammalia; order Artiodactyla; family Camelidae; genus Camelus; species Camelus ferus. The sequence continues at coordinate 52,537,237 of NC_045697.1, read as the reverse complement.
TTCTAAATTTACTTGTTTGAACTCTACCTTGTTGCCAAAAACGAGGTGATGTATAGTTATTACTTAAATGAAAAGAATACAGAATAAATTATAAATAAGTGGGAAAATGAAAGGGAAAAAAAGATAGCAACTTAAGTGGGCTCAAGAAAGAACAAATGTAAATCATGGAGTAGTCATGGTCATGTGGTATATGTGGGCCTAACTTTTGGTTTTAAATTTCTACTAGTCAAAGCAACTGTGACACTTGATTGCTTACTCCACTTACAGAGACCATGAATTAAAAACAAATATCTTGCTTAGAAGAAGCACAGGTACCACCAACACACACCCAGAAAGAGACAGAGGACTTTGTATAATGAGACGAATGACACCCTTAACCACGTCTTGACTAGAAACCAGTCAAGTTCCCCAAGTTCTACTGAGCTGGCTCCGTGAGTCCATAGATGGCTGGTGTCCCATGAGAAGGTCCTTTGGCAAAGTCAATTCAGTGGTGGGTCTTCTGGGTCAGTTAGATACTTCTCTTAGTACTTATGTTTGGGGTAACTATTTTTCTTTCCATTGCATGTGTTTGGAGCTTTCAGGGTATCCGTGTACAATCCAGGACATACCCCCGTCACTCTTAAGGTCTGAGCACTCATATTGAAAGCGCTCACTGTATGAGCTGTCCTCTTACTGTGAGCCAGCAGGAGAGAGGAGCTTTCATAACATCCTTGAAGGCTGAGGTCATGGTTTCCCAGTTGGTTTCTGGAGTACATGATGAAGAAATTCCAAGGAAAAAGTTAGGGTCTCCAGGTCTCCAGTGGCTGTAAAGGAGAACTAAATTTCCTGACAAAAATTTCCAGAGATAGTTTTCATGTTCCTTCCAAAATTAGGAGTATACTAGTCACTACAGAAAATTCTTTCCAGAGAAAGGTGGAACATTCAGAAAAATAAACTAAGTAAAATAGCAGTACGATTTCTTTGAGTTTAAGGGAGAAGTGAATTCTCCAGTTAGGAAAGGTTTCCTCGGTGATGCTGTCTAGTCCTGCAGTGGACTCGAGTCCCCTGACGGGTGTGACATGTGTCTTCCCTCTAGAGCAGCCTGTTCATCACGTTTCCCTTGGCACGTGATTCAGGTTCTTGGGGACCTTGGTAGACTCATCACATTAGATCCTGGGCTGATGTAAGTTCATGTTTGGATGTTTTTAAATTGGGTTGGGACCTGGCTAAGGGAAGAATGTATGTCTACAACTGGCCCTGAAAGAGATTAAACAAGTTTGAAATGTTTGGTTTTTAATGGCAGGGGAGTTGGTACTAATATTTCTTTTGCAGTGAACTAGCGAGTGTGCCTGTTAGGAGAGCATTCCTGAACACGTGATGAATCAGAGACTGACTAGCTGTAGTTTAAGGAAGACATCTGGAAACTGCTTGTGAGGGAGAGTTTGACATTAATTATAGAAGATGAAACATGCCAACGATTTAAGGACAAAAAACAGAGATTGCCCCTTACCAGACTGATTGCTATCTGTTGTATGTTCTCTTTTAAACATTAGGATTGCTGTCTTAAAAGTAGTTGGGTTTTCTTTAGCCAATGATATGTAAAGAACAAATGGTACCCACAGTTGTTACAAAGATTATATTTATAGCTATGTTGAATTTAAAACATGAAATGTCACTTGTCAAAAAGGTAGTTTAGTTTTCTCCTTTGTAAAGGAAATTTAATCTTGTTCCAGAAAACAGATTCTTTACAACTTACTGCTTTTATGAGACTATTTATTTATCTTTCTACAATGTTGACCACTTAGGTGTGCTAAAGTTGTGAAGTATGCTCATTCAGACCTTAAGTTTCTAGGTGCGGATGACCGAGGGCAGCAATTTCAATGACTGAAGAGGGGAATAGAGCTCATTTCTGTAGGGAGTGATGATTGGAAACAAAGGAATAAAGTTTGGGAACATCATGGTTATAAGTATAGATTTAGGTGTTATTTTACTTCAAAATATATTTTTTATTACAGAGGTAATAATATGTGAATATGTATTGAAGTAAATAAAATTAATATTGATAGGCAAAAAGAACAATGTAACAATCACTTAGGATCTATAGATGGCCATAGATGTTTTAGGTGTATCCTCCGAAGTTTGTACATTAAACATAGGCTTTTTTTGACAAAAATGGTGTTGTACTGTAAATACATACTATTTTTCATAACCTGCTCTTTTCTCAGTGTCTCACAAACATCTTCCTAGGTCACTGTATAGTTTTTAGCTAACCCAGTATCATTTTAAGCCTGTTGTACAGATGCCCCAGAGTTTATTTAACCATTCCCCCCGTTTCCAGATTCATTTCAGTTACCATAAGTAGTGCTTTAACAAACATCCCTGTGGTTAAATCCTTGAGCACATCCATGGTTAGGTCTTCAGAATAAATTCCAAAATGTGGAATTGCTGGGTGAAGGCGTAAGCAGAACCGGAAGCTTCTGCCACGAAGCGTCACACCGCAGTGTGATCAATGCTGTACCAGAGGGCATACAGAGGTGGCATTCTCTTTAGAGGTAGGAGCTGAGGCTTTGCCACCACAGTGTAATTTGGAATGATTGACAGTTCGGCTTAGCACCTGGGACCTCCTTCTGGGAGCTGGAGCATTCTTCAGCTCCTACTCTGTGGCGTCTGGTAGTATTTTAGGCTGAATCCTTCCTGAGCCAGACTTCTGCTCCTTACAATTTAAAATGACATTCTTGGAACAGTCATGGACTGTGGCAAAGGGATAAGCCCCTTTTCTCCTCCCTAAACTTGCCTTTTTTTGAATTTCTCCTCCTTCAGAGCCATCCACTGATATTCTTACCCTGCTGCGAATTCAAGTCATTTTCCATCCGAGTCTAGCAGACAGCAGCTAGGGACTGTTACTCTGCTTCTGAGCTTGGAGATGGACAGGGACTCTCTCTTGATCCTAGGGGACAGTTAGACCTTGAGGCTGCAAACCCTAGTTATTAACGCAGCACCTCTGGACTGGCTTTTACCTCTAGTTGGGAATACACACATCCTTTTCAATACCCACGGAAGGGATTTTCAGTCTTTACCTTGATTTTCCTGAGAGAGGAGGCAATCACAGAACCGAATCCCTTTTCAGCATTGATTGGAGAAGAAAATATTTGTCGTCCCTCTGGCCTTTTCACCTTGAGAGAGCCTTCATTATTGGAGTGTGTTCATCCATGGTACCGGCTGCCCTCTCCTCCGTCTCTGAAGCACTGTACCATTCAGCGCTTGTTTCTAGGGCTTAACTTGTCCTGCCTTGAATCAAATCTTTTAAATTTGTTTTGTTTTTTAATTTTCTTTCTTTATCTAATTCAAATAAAATTTTAATGTATTTTTATAGTTTAAACAAAATGGAATCAAAAGTAATATAATACAGAATAAATAATGGAGCAGAAAATCAAAGCCTCTCTTCATCCCTTTGCTTGAGCCCTTTCCAGGGTTATCTTTCTACTCCTCTCTCTTTGGATTTGTATGCCTTTAAATGCACATGTAGAAAGATATTAACTTGTGTTTTGCAAGAGATATGATTAGAAATTGACCTAGCTCATGTGTAATGATGAATGAACCATGAGCCTAAAAATCCAATTTGTACTTTTTAGTAGCACGCAGCATTTCTGTGTTATGAGAAGTGTCTGGCTAAATGGCAAAACTTTAGGCTCCTTGGGGTTATTTTTTGAGGTTTTTTTTTTTCCCTTTCTTTTTCTTCTTCTTCTCCTTCTTCTTCTTCTCCTTCTTCTTCTTCTTCTTCTTCTTCTTCTTCTCCTTCTCCTTCTCCTTCTCCTTCTTTCTTTTTAATGGAGATACTGGATTGAACCCAGGACCTTGTATATGCTAAGCATGTGCTCTACCACTGAGTTATTTTCCTTCCCTTCTTGGGTTTATTTTTATTCAGAGTTGGATGTATTGTCTGTTTGGGGGCTATAAGTTACTTTTAGATACACTGGACTAAATCATAATGTTTTAAACATCAAAAAAGGATGTGGGAAAACTGAAGTATGATTTGATTATTTCTACTTATTATCTGTATTGTCTCCTTAATATTGTCCTAGTTTAAAAAGAGTGTGTTTCTTCTGTGTGTTTGGCATATCTTGGAGTTGGTGATTTCAAATAATTCTCCACTTATTACACATACTTAAAGATCTGCTTTCTCAGGTTGAAAGGGAGAAGTATTCTGTCTTTACAGATACGTCATTTCCACAGATATATCAGTTTGTCATATTGGCTGAGTGATAGGAAATAAAGGACAGAAAATAAGAAATTATTCTCCATTGGATATCACTTTGTTCTCTCAAATTATCTGGATTTTAAAGTATTATTGGAAAAAAAATACCCCCTAATCTTTTATTAAAGATGAAAGACAAGCTCTTACAAACTATAGGTTGTTCACAGGACTGAGAAATATTGGAAATATGTCTTGGCTCAACTAGCTGGCCACCCTTGAGAGCCAGTAATACCAAGTGGCTCAGCTTAGTTGCACTCGGTGGCAAGAGACGTTCTGAGGTTTCCCATGTGTCGGGAGGGGGCCCAAGACAAAGAGGTCCTTGTAAAACTCAGCTAGAGACTTGGCCGTGGGACAGAGTCCTTGAAGAATCTGCATTAACTGTGCCCTGCCCAGAGGCACGCCACTGCAGCCCCTGTACTGTAAACCGTCAGCATCCTGGAAAGGATCTGTGGCTCCAGGTAGACACTCGGCGCTGCTTTAGCTCGTGGACCTCATTATCATCCCTGAATCCTGGAGCTGCCCCTGTAGCATCACATGCCTTCTCTGCAAAATCATATCGCATGTTCATCGTTAAAACCTTGCTTACTCTTTGTCTTCTCACGTGTGGTTGTTTCCGTAGATCATTACTTAGCCTCACTTCTGACTATCAAGTTTGCTGCATAGATATATACAGTTTTAAATTCACCAATGCAATAGTTTCTGATGCCACAGTGGAAAGAGAGCTCAGTACCATAGTATTTGAAATCAGAAGACCTGGGTTCAGCTTCTGCTTCTGTCACTTAATAGCCCTGTGACCTGCTGAGGCTCTGTTTCCATCTCCTCTCCCCATCTTGGGACTTGGGAGCCTCAAATGAGGTAAAATATTTAGAAGCCTTCTGGGGACTGTAAACTGCCACACAATTGTTAATTATTGTTACTATTTAAATTTACTCTCTCCAGTGTAATCCAACATTAGTAATGAGTGCCTCATGAGCCACCTTAGTCCCAGAGGAGACATACATTTGATATACCCTACTCTGGTGGTCATGGACGGGCTGCTGGTGAGGCACGAATGTCACAGGTGTGCTGTTTTCTTCCTGCGGCTCTGCAGGCAGCCTTGGGTGGAGAGAGGAGGCAGAGAACAGAGGTCAATAAAGGCTTAGTTTCCACAAAGGTTGGTGAAGGACTGTGTTTTGAAGGATTAAGTTCAACCTTTCAGGTTAATAGTGCTTTATACTTTGATCGTTAAGAGTAGCATTTATCAACTTTCATAACAATGATTTTGTGAGTCACCAAATGCCCAAATATTGTCAGATGTGTATGACGCTTTTCAGGGAAATTACCTAGCTGTTTCCGTGAAAGTGAGAGTCCTTCGGTTACGCAGTAAATAAACAGCGTAGGAAGGACGGTTCAGAACTTCTGAAGGTGAGTTTCACATCCTGGAAAATGTGTCTCCTCAGTTGGACGCTGGGGCCATCTTCAGGTTAGAAGGTGTCAGCAGGAAACGGTTCCGGTTCAGAGATAAGTCGGTTCTGTGTTTGTAGAAAGGCTTCTGTTTCTCAGATGGGACTTGATTTTCTTCCGTCTAGCCTCATGGATAAGTGGCCAGTTTCATTTTATTTTTTAGCGTCATCTTCAGTTTATTTGCTTGTTCTTTCCATGAGAAACTTCTCTGCTAAGAGGTTCTCTGGGGTTCAACATCAGTGAAATCTTAGCAAATTTTTATTTATTAGTCTAGCTATTATGTTTATTCTTATAACATCTTTTTTTTTTTTGTAACAGGACATCTCACACATCTAGATGTGTGTAATGTGGACATGATTTATAATTCCAAAGAAAAGTTTTGTTCTGGGTTTGAGCGAGCTGTTGAATTAACCAAGTTAGGATATTCATTTTTGCTATCCGTGAGGCCATGAGGCGGAAGGATATGTGACTTCAGCCAACTGGCCGCCGACCAGCCTCCCTGTTGTCTTGGCCATAGGAAATAGGGCATTTGGAGACAGGTGCTGAGGAAATGAATAACACCATGATAAGTCTGACACATTCCCAGTTTTGTTTTCTATATTTGGTGTTTGATGCTTTTGTTGTATTGCAAAAAATGGTATAGTTCAGTAAGATGCCATGTTATTTCAGTTTTAAGGTAAGAGTGATTTTTGTAGACATGGGGAAGAGGCATGTATTTGAGTTTAGAGCTGCGTATTTAGTATTGGGGGTTTGGAAATAATGGTCATGTTTTTTTCAGTCTTGGCAAAGGAAATATTTAAAAACTTCAGAAACAACCCAGTTATTTTTAAAGTGTGTTGTAGTGGCAGAAAGAGAAACATGCTGAAAGGAATACCTAAAAAAACTTGCTGAACATGCATGTTTCCCTTAATGTCTCGGAACTTGTCTTCTTGTTTATAAAATGATATTTCTATATAATTTCTAAGATCCTTTCCAGATCTCAAATTCTGTGATTTTTCTCTGTGACCACAGTGATTGTTTGATTCATTCCACCGAGTGTGAGGGTAAGAGATATTCCTTATCAATGAAAATTACCCTTGAAGATGTAAGGCAGCAAACTTTGTTGCAAAGGGAACGTGTGGACGCGGGCCAGCGGGTCTTGACCCTCACTCGTTGCCTGTAGCTCACTCTCCTTTATGTGTCCTGCCTGCACTGCTGACTCTTGGCTCTTTGTTTCTCCACCTCCAGATCTGCTGAGATACTGGAAGGTAGTTCAATGCATAGTTTTCGTCATCCTGCTCCGAGGTAGGACACGTGTATTTCAGTGGTGACCTTCAGTGGTAGCCTTCATTGTATGACTCGTAGGAAGCACTAAGATTGGGACTTTGTAACCTTATGGGAAAGGAGGATGGTGCCATGTTAGGATAAATGGGGTATTTTGGAGATGGAAAAACACCACATACTTTATACAAGCATAGACTTTGGTAAATGGATTTTAGATAGATTGTTATTCAAACTCCCATCATGTTTCCTTCAACTTTTTCACTTCTTGTGGTAATCATTTTTCTGGGATCTACAATTACATTTTATGATAAATGAGGTTTTCCATCCGCCAAAAAGAAAAGTCTAAAAATCAGGCTATGCCCGTCTTTTTCTCTCTCTAAAGTGCTTTCCATCAGATCTCATTTCCCTCAGTTTTAATCTCTGCTGTGAATGTGGTAGTGATCTCCAGTGGTGCATCTCATGAACTTAAAGCACATTATGGATATAAATCTGAGGGTTTAGCAGAAGAAAGGAGGGAGAGAGAAATATTAAGATGGGATGCGGGGCAGTCGATAAGTTATTCATGTAATGCTTCTTTGGGAGTAAAGAAGAGCAGATTGGTTGTTTATAGTAAGATTTAGCCCAAATGGCACTGGCACAGTTGTCAGTTTCATCTCGCAGCAATGCAACACGCCTATTAGTGTTTTTCACATTCTCTGTCGTGCTGTCAGAATGGCTGCAGACGACTTTGTTGCTCAGACTTAAAGGCATTTTTTGGTCTCCTGATGTCTTTCCCATGGATCATCGCTTGAAACAACAACTCTTCTGGTAGACATGGATGAAAAGTATCTATTATGACCCTTCCCATTTTACTTGTTGATTTTTTTTTATTAGGAATCACAATTTCTGTTCCTCTTAGCAGAAAAAATAAAACAGGAGGCCCTAGGCTAGCATTGTAATCCAGGATCAGAATCACAAGACTGTGGATTCGAAGCCTGCCTGCACTTTCTCAACAGAGTTGCAGCTGTAACAGCCCAGATAGGTGTTTTATCTCCTTTTCTTTCCTTCCCTCCCTCTTCTTCTTCTGTTTCCCCTTCTTGTCCATCCCCTGTTCCTCTCTCCCTACTCCCTTCCTCTCTCCTTCCCTTCCTTGCTGTGTTTAAGTACTTGCAGGAAGAGGGGCGCCAGCACTTTGCTTTGCGGCATCTCATGAGCTCCGGCTTCTTTTCCATCAGTGTCTGTCGGGTGCCTGTTGCATTCTTGGCTCTGTGCTGGGTCCATTCCTATGCGTTGTCTCATTTAACCCCCACAGCAGTCCTATGAGAAAGCGTTTCATTCTTGTTCCACTGGAGAGAAGACTTTGGCCTGATGCACGGCGCTGGTATGTGGCAGAGCCTGCATCTGAAGTTAGGTCTTCTGAATCCTTCCTTTACTGGGCAGAAAGTTTGTGCTTCAGTCTGGAAGTGTTTTTAGGGAAAGGCCCACACCTCAGTGTGGGAGCGAGGCAGCTGCGATTAAGCAAGCGCAGTGCGCAGGGCCCAGATTGCCTGATTCCAGAGCCACCCGGGTCACGGTTCTTGCCTTTGTGTTTTAGAGTCCATACCTACTAACCGGGATAGTGGAAAGGTGTTGTAGAAGAATGTTAACCTATAGAGGTCCCTATCAGCTGTAGCATCTTCCTTTCACGTCTGCTTTTAATTTTGTGGAACTCTTGGAACTCCATCAGTTGGGAGAGAACTTGCAACCTAGGTGTCTTTACAAAATTTTTTTTCCCCAGTTTTCCTGAGATGTAACTGTCATACAACACTGTAAGTTTGAGGTCCAGCATAATGACTTGACATACATATATACTGTGAAATGATCACCACAGGAACTTCAGTTAATATCCATTACTTCATAGAGTTGCAAAAAATTTGTTCTTGTGATTAGAATTTTTAGAATCTGTTCTCTTAGCCACTTTCAACCAACATAGTTGTTTTTATGGCATAGCATTTAACAGAAGTTTTATTACCTAAATTGATTGTTAACAAATTTGCTGAATTGCTGAAGAGAGTCTGATTATTCAGTGGGCTTATCAATACATATTTATTGAATACCTTCTATGTGACTGCCAACGTGCACTTATTTTCTCATTAAATCCTTCTGTCATTGCTGTAAATGTCAATCATTCACCTCCCAGATGATAAAATATGAGGCTCATGAATTCTTAGAAATAGAGAGTAAGATGGTGGGTATCAGGAGCTGAGATGTTGGTCAAAGGGTACAGACTTCCAGTTTTGAAATGAGTAAGTTCCAGAGATATGGTGTAGTGACTGTAGTTAACAATACAGTATTATATACTTGGAAGTTGCCAAAAGAGCAGACCTTAAGCCACACACACACACACACACACAATTATGGGAGGGGATGGAAATGTTAACAAACCTTGTGGTAATCATCATCATAATAACCACTGTAATATATACTTGTGTCAAATCTTCATGTTTTACACCCTGAACTTATGCAATGTTATATGTCAATTATATCTCTGTAAATTTGGAAAGAAATGGGGCTCAAAAAAGTTAATCTCCCCAAGGTCACATAACTAGTAGATGGTGGAGCTGGGATTTCGATCTTTGAGAGCACAGAAAGAGGACAGTGGTTACTAGTGTGGGATTTGGAATAAAAGTCCCAGCTGTGTCTCTCACTAACTGTGTAACCTTGTGGGCAAATGATTTGACTTCTCTAAACCTTCATTTTTAGAACGAGTGATTTCAGAGGGCTCTTCTGCAAATTAAACTGCAGGTATGCAAGCCTTTAGCGTGGTCTGACACGGTAAGGGAGGCGTGCCCTGGCCCCTGCCTACAAGGGTTTACTGTGTTAAATGAGAGTTGAAGCATAAAGGTGAAATGTGAACCAATTTTATATTGTTTCATGATGTATGATAAAGTGTTAAATCATGCAGTTGTAGCAAAAGAGAAGACTAGCAGGGGGCATGTTGCCTATATGAGACAGAATGTTGGACTAGGGCCGAATATACAAACTCTACTAGCATCCTGTGACTCTTAGAGCAGGTTATTACACTTCTGTGTCCCCCTTTCTCTGTTTCCTTTGTTCATTCATTTATCAGACATCTGTTGAGAGACAGCAGTATGCTGAGGCACACCACGCTAGGGGTCTAGGTCCTGGAGAAGGAGCTGAGACGTGATCCCTGTTCCCAGCACGGGCCATGGAATTTACAGCCTGAAAGGAGGAATGGCAGACATAGGAAGACCTCATTATAATGCAGCATTAAAAGTGATATCACAGTGCTGGAGAGACACGCAGTACTTTGCACATGTCCAGAAGACACTGGTTAATTCTGTCTTGAATCAGGGAAGGCTTTATAAAAGTGTTGCCAGTTAAATTAAGAAGTGAGGATGAGAAGGAATTATGTCTCTTTCATCTTGGTATTAATGTTTCCCAAGTGCTGAGTGCAGTGCCTAACGTAGTAAGACCTCAGTAGTGAATTGGACACTGATCTGCAAGCCTGACTTGGTTTGAAGATCTGTCGCTTCCTATGTTTGTGGTCATAGTTCTTCCACCTCCCTCAAACACAGCTTAAGCCCTAGTTCTTTTTCTGTTGGTACACTGGGGTGGTTAAAAGCACAGACTCTAATTTCACTTCCTGTCTCTGCTACTTATTGTCTGGGTGACCTTGGGCAGGTTACTTAACTGCTCCGTGCCTCAGTCTCCTCATCTATAAAATAAGATAATAATGGCACCTCGTGTTATTAAATGGAAAAAAGTTAAATGCAGAGGACTGAGAATGCGGACTAAGTATTAAGAATAGTAATCACTTAATAGTTATTAGCAATTTTTGTGTTTCGTTTACACGTGTCTTTGCCCTTAGTTCATTTATCTATAATGCCAGTTCACAAATACTCATTGTTACTTGCAAAAGTAGTATTTTCCTGTATATTTTGTGATTGACGGGGGGAAAATGGGAAAGTGACTTATTTTAGGAAGCAAGTTGTTTATTCAGGGCCTGCTCTTGCTTTAAAGCACTGATCATAAGGTCCTAGTTAATGACACAGGGAGCTCACATGTGTTTTGCTAATTACAAATCATGCTTCTTGGCGGCCTCTTTAACTGGTAAAATGACCTCCAGATTCTGATTTTTCTTCACTCCGTATTAATAGTTAACAAACTGTTTAATGTGCAGCAGGAAAGCCAAGTAAGCCTGAAGCGTTTAGAAATGGCATGTGAATTAGTTGTAAACTGTTTCAGTAAATATTAAATGGGTGGCAATTACTTAAAGTGATTGCTTAAGTTTCATTAAAGTATTTAAGAGAAAAATATGTGCTTAATTCTGCTTTAATTATAAGGCGCTCATTAGGGTAGCTTCGATCTAGGGTTTACCAAACCTAATTCATAACTTTACCCAGGGCATCTCAGTCTGTTAAAAATACAGATTACTGACTCGCCTCTCTCCTCAGCCCCACTGAGATTCAGGAACTGGTAATCTGTGTTTTTAATCGCCTCAGGGGAATCTGATGATCAGGACTGTTTGGAAGACACAACTCAGGTGTTGTCTTTTTTTTTTTTAAATAGACAATTTTTTTTTAGAGCAGTTTCAGGTTCACAACAGAATTAAGCAGAAAATACAGAGCTTGCACATAGCCCTCCCCACCCACACATACAAACATCCCTACCCTCAACATCCCTCATTAGTGTGACATATTTGGTACAATCTATGAACCAACACGGACATATTATTATCAACCAAAGTCCATAGTTTACATTAGGGTTCACTCTTGATGTTGTACATTCTGTGGGTTTTGACAAATGCATAATGACATGTAGCCACTGGTATAAGTATCATACAGAATAATTTCATTGCCCTAAAACTCCCTTGTGCTCAGGTGTTGTCTTGACTAAATGTCTACTTTAGATTTTGCATTCGACAGTCGGAAAAAGCACTTAAAGATATGTCAGAGTAACTGGTTACCAAGGGTTAGGAGTGGGGAGCAGAGACGAAGGTAGCTGAGAAGATGGAAGTCTGTGAGTTTTGCGTTGCCTGGCTAAGCCTTCAGCACGGGAAGCAGCACCACCGTTGTCTGACTACAGCAGGAAATGCTTTATTGCTAGGCTTACCACAAATTAGTTGAGTTTTTTTAGGTTGGTGAAGAGTGTGGATGAAAATAAGGTAAGCTTATCAGATGTTATCTGGTAAGTTGAGTAGAGCATATATGAACAGATTAGCGAAAGAAATGCTGAAGTACACTGTTGAAGAAAGTTGCTTAACCACAGATTGTTAAATTCTTAGAAACAAACAGAAGCAGACAGCTACATTCTTAAGGTGTGCACGGCTAAGAGAACAAAGATACTGAGATGCAAAAAGCTCTCAACTTGAATAGGTGTCCACAACTCCTTTTCATAATTTTTAAAATAAATTACATGTGTTTTTATTGAAGTATAGCTGATTTACAGTATTAGTTTCAGGTGTACAGCAAAGTGATTAGGCTATACATAGATAGCTATTTGTTTTCAGATTCTTTTCCATTATAGGTTATTACAAGGTGTGGAATACATTTCCCTGTGCTGTACAGTAGGTCCTTGTTGGCTATCTGTTTTATAGATAGTAGTGTGTATATGTTTATCCCAAACTCCTAATGTATCCCTCTCCCCACCCTTGCCCCTTTGTTAACCATTAAGTTTGTTTTCTGTGTTTGTGAGTCTATTTCTGTTTTGTCAATAGGTTCATTTGTGTCCCTTATCACAACTTTATAGATGTGTTCATTGTGATAAGAACTGCCAAGTACCCTCCCTCCTCCACCCCACCAACTACAGCACGGCCCTAAACAGCTTTTTAAAATGCCCACCTGCTTTTGCCACTCCCTGCTTGAGGCCCTCAGTACTTCCGTGTTGGTACCATAGGATAAAGTCTAGATGCCTTATCAGGGTGTACAGGGCCATTCATGATTTATCGCATATCTTTTTTTATAGTCTCGTCTTTCTTCTCTTACCACGTTGTCATGCTCTGTGCCCCAGTCACACTGACCTGTAGGCTTCCCAAATACTTTAAGGAAAAAGAAAACCAACATTATTCTGTTATAGCCTGTAGCACAGTGCAGAGGAGGGGCTCAGTTCACAGTCAGTTTTAATAAGAGTTGATTGGATGAATGAATAAATCAAAAAGCTCTTAACACAATGACTGTAATTGTCTGTTTACGCCTGAGTTTTTCCCTCGTGGGATGCGAGCCCACTCAAAGCACTACAGCGTGTAGATGAGTATACGCATCACGTGTGTGTAGTGTGTACATGAGCACGTGGAAACTCATTACAAATATGAGTGGATCAATAGTCTGCCTGACTGGATCACAGACTAACAGATACTTTGCATATTCATGGTCAACCCTTAGTTATCCACGCTATTAAAGGGAGATTGAACAAGCCAAACATATTAAATAACAGTATGCTTGATTTTCTTGGAATTTTTAAGATTATCAAGCCAAACGATGACTATCCGAATCTTGAGAGACTGGAAATTTGGCTGACTTTCTAGGTTCCTCCCTATCCCATGGAATTCTTTGTTTTTCTCTCTATTCTGTGTTTAACAGCATCAAACCTAAAACCCATGTAAATATAGATTTAGGCAAAGCTGACCTGTCCAAAATCACACTTCATCAGGATTGAGAAGGCACATACGTGTTTTGAGCTGTATAAGGACTTGGGCTTGAGTTAGGTTTCCTGGGAAAACAAAAATTGACAAAAGATTTTGAACAGTCATTATGTTACTTTATCATAGTCAGTTTGGTTATGATGAGAAACTGAAAACAATGGATAAAAGTTGGTCACAGTCACCTGGATTCATGTGGAGCCATTGCAAAGCCGTGGTGCAAACATCGATTCAAACCCTCTTCAATGGACACAGAGAAGACTTCCTTCTCAGACGGGGCTTCCGATGCTCCCAGGGTTGAGTGGTATGGGGTACAGGATAAATATATAATACTTGCCTGAAGCATCACTTTTACTTGAATATTTGGAAGAAATATTTAAAAATTATTAAAAATATTGAAATATTAAAAAATATTAAACATAAATTTATTAACTGTAAGTGCAAAATCCATTAACGTCTTTAGAGTTGAAAGACAAAGCGTGGAGATTTACAGAGGTATTTTGAGGCTGGGTGATCCAGTTGCTCACTCTGATAAGAGTTCTGAAGAACGTGCACATTATACTAAAGGTTTGTAAAATGGATGATTTAAGGAGCCTAGCATAGACATTTTCAACGTAAAGTACACAGTTTTGACTTCTTCACGGAGGACTCTGCAGTTCTCTTTAACCACTTCTTGGGCACAAAGGACGGTGGTAGGATTTTAGCTTCACTTTGTTGCTTGAGAAACCAGTGAGAACCCAGAGCTTCAGAGAGAGATGCCTTTGTGCTTTTGAGAATAAGTTAAATCATGAACTGCTTTATTAGAGCCAGTTGGAGGTAGCATACTGCTGGCAATTCCAAACCATTTAAAAAACAAAAGTTACGGTTATTAATTTTTGAAGACACAAAAGCATGAATCAACATTATAGCAGTGTCAGTATCGCACTAGGAACTGGTTTCAACTGAACTGTGGCAGCAAAATAAACGTTTGCAGATTGTTTTGACAGCATGTCATCCTCTGGGCTTCAGTTTCTTCGCCAGCAGCCTTACTTTTGAAACAAGAGTTGCTGCACTTGAAGTAGAGAAGAAAATCCTCCCTCTGAACATTTCTGGACCTTAGAGAATAACTCTATTTGCAAGCATTTGTAATGTAGCCCTGCAAATGTTTTTAACTGGAACTGAATATGTTGCTAAGTGATGCGCCTCGAAACATCTGCCTGGCATATTGCACTGTGGTGGAAATCAGGGAAGTGAGTCCATAAAGCAGAGTGGTCAGCTGGTCTTCATGGTGGGACAGGCCGTTTTAAAACACAGGTCACATGTGTTTTTACAGTTCTCTAGACAGGGCTGTAAAATGGAAAGGCACTTACTCATCTAATGTACTGAATTGTTGTAAGCATTTATTGACCCCTGACAGTTAGATAGTCTTAAAGATTGTAAGGCTCCTGTGCTAATTTTCATGGGATACTTTTTTTTTAACTTCTAAGATTTTATGAAGGTGTGCATATGTGCTGTTAGTTGGTTTTATTCTTACTTTCCAGGGTACACCCATCACTGAAGTTAGGCACATGCAACCCTAGAAGGTTAGTTTACTTCCTGGAGTCAATATCTTTTGTATATTTTTTGAAAGTCATTTGATGAGTTTGAAGAAAATCATTTTCCAAAGCAATTGCATATTCACTTTATACAAAACTCTGCTTCTATGTGTTTGTACACATTTCATCTGACTCTCAAACAGATCTGTAACCCCCAAAGTTAAAAGTGACAAGTTTATGGGCTAAGTTGTTTGAGCTCTGGAATGAATTTAGACAACTCTTAAAAGCCATTCATAATCAGAGGAAAATAAATTAAAATGAGTAGAATGGATGGCTTGTTGAAAAGTAAAGGAATAATGGCTCGATCTCAAGCTTAGTGTAGGAAAAGTTTAGCATTCCTTGAAAGGCATTTGGTAATATATAGTACTTGGTTACTTAAAAAGAGAAAAATAAACATTGTTATTATCAAGATCCTAACATGACTCACTTTCAAAGAGTTTTTGTCAATGGCTAGATATGTTTTGAGATATGGCTCATGGGCGCTTGAAGGGTGCCCTGTGTTAAGAAATACAGTAGAGATAGGCAGGAAGTGGGGAGCACATTATAGTAAAATGAGTGTGGACTTTATAGTCAGTCAGATCTACAGAACTGCATTCCAAGTCTCAGATTCCCTCATGACTAGATCTTGTGATTTGGGTAAGGTACAGAACCTCCTTGAACATGTTTTATTGATGAATACAGAGATAATAATATTTAGGTTATAGGGGTGTTCTTAAAGAGATAAAATGTTCCTAGTTCATGCTATTTACTGATGAATGTTCTTATTAATAAATGTTTCCAATCAAGTGCTCTGACTAATGCAAATATTGCATTTTTTACTGCTTGGTTGGAAAAAAAAAACCAGAAAGCATGTTGAAGACTCTTCAATTAAACCCCATATTAGTAACTCTCTTTTGAAGAGGCTTGCAAGTGGTGATTGATTGACAGAAGAACAAGCAAAAGAAGAAATCTTGTGATCCTGGAAAACTGAAGTATAAATTTTGGAAGAGAAGACTGCAGTGGGTGTGTAGTCCAGTTCACTTACATGGGATTGTATCCCAAATGAGATTGTAAGCCAAGTTACTATTCTTCAAGTCTTTTATCATTTCAAATTGTAATAGATTCAAGATAGAAGAGAAATTCACTTCTGAAGTGAGCTTGATTTTGGCATGTGAAAGAATACAGTTTTTTTTTTTTGGACTCAGCTCAGAATCTACTAATTTCATAGGCAAATTAACCAATTGCCATTCATGGCAGGACATACCCACACAAACATTTCAGAAAAATTTTAACTGCAGTTGATGTTTCTGAAGTGAATTCTTGGACATTACCATCCATATGACTCAGATGAATTACTCTGTAGGAGAAAATTTAGTAGCCACTGATTTAATGTCTAAATGATGCAATTTTAATATGTAGGTCTGTTTTGTATTAGTGGCCGGGAAAAATGATTAGAAACTGACTTTCAGAATTCTGTTTAGGGGATTTATTAGGCTGAGATAACAAGTAACCATTAGATGGCATTTTGGGGTGTGATTTAAAGTAGGATTAGATGAATATAATCTTATAAGGACAGGGCGTTGGCCAGTTTTTCTTTGCATATACAAGACAGAAGTTCAGAGTATATTTAATAATTATAATTTATGTACACCAACAATGAAATCTGTAAAAATATTTGGGCTCTTGTTTTGAAAAACTAAGACTTTTTTAAGGAACATGATCACAAAACATGAATTTTGTCCTACTGTAGTAGAGACTCATACTTCCTAAAATCTCTGTTAGACAACACTAGAGACTGGGTGAGTATTTTTTAGGGCATAATGATCTTCATGTGTGTGTGTTTTGGGTGCAGCTCAGAGGTAACCAATGTTGTATAATACTTACTGAGTGATTCTTGAGTTGTTGATGTGTATGTGCTTTGAAGACAGACACTTACGTGAGGAGAAAAAGCAGATGGTTGTCTGTAGGACCTGTGCATGAAAACTTGTGCTCTACACAAAATATCCCCATTCGTTTCAGCACGTCATCCTTGTGCGCGGCTTAGTGCCTCTCACCGCGTGTTCCTGTTAATCTGTGGACCATCATGCATCCCTTTCCCTTTCTGTGTTTGGAATTCCTCATCCTTATTCACATGCTTTATTCTTCTTCCAGGGATGTCTCAGCTTTTTAAACCATCTTAAACAGTTCATGCTTACTTAGGTCTCTGGAGCTGGTTATGTGCCTTTTCTCTTGAAGTCACCTTCACTGAGGTTTAGTTTTGTTGCCACACTTGATGATAAATTCGTTGAAAAAGGACGAGTACATATCTTCGTTGTGCAACTCCTTTACGTGGCTGGTGTGTAAATACTCATAGTCAGTGCCCACTACACATCTTTGACTGAAAAATGGGATATATAAAGGCTGAGAATATTGCCAAGGATTAATAGTCTTTCCCTCCAAGAATGCCAGCTTTTCAGGTTTTTTCAGTCTTTCCATTAGGATATTTGTTAATAGGTGTTGTTTCTCAAAGGAAAGATGAGCTCAAAAGTGATAGAATGAATAGCACATCAGTAGGTCATTGAATACAGTAGCAGTGTCTTGTGTTTCTGGGTAGATTTTGGTGAGGCAGAAGAGCACAGTTCAGTTCCATCATCCATGGATGTGCCTTGTCATCTCTTCCTTTTTCCTGTTGTTACTGTGTGTCAACCAGGTGGGAAAGGTGAGTCAGAGGGTAAAGGGGGATTTGCTCAGTTGGAATTGGAGCTGAGCACGAGATTTAGGTCTTATAATTCTGATTCCATCACTCCACCCATGATTACTGTTTACTCAGGGTTGTGTTGTCTCAAGAAGTAAAATTCCTTGCTATCACTAGGCAGGAGGGCACGTGTAGAACTCCATCTGAACAACGAATGGTTCCTAGGCTATAAAGATCTACTCCCCCTGAAGTTAAAAGAACGAGCCACTGCAGACACCTCATTGATCACTTAGGGGAATTTGCCAACATACCAGCAAGATTTGGAGGGTCTTTATTATCTTATGTAAGCCCTCCTTAAAGTGTATTGAGGACGATCCCCCCTTCCCATCATACTCCCAAAACAACAGTACTTCTTTAATTTATTTTCACAATATTAGGCTTAACGTAAATGAGTATTTACATTTAATATTTGCCTTGACCTATTGACTCTCCTACCTATCCGTAATGAGTTGCTTTTATCTCTATTTGCCCTGGTTTTTCACTCTTAATTTGGTGACTTGATCTTGATTCTCCCTCCTGGTGTCTTTAGATTTGTTGTTTGTATTTGCTGGCTTTGGCATTTGACCTTGGCTTCCTCTTAGAAATTTCAGCTTGTCTCATTTTTCAGACCCAGAGCACCTTCTACTGCCTTCTTAGGAGTTCTCTGTCTCATTCTTTATATCCTTCTGTATTTGAACCCCAGGTATCCCACTTTGCTCGTGGCTCTTTCCTGCCTCTCCACATACGGAGGGTGGCAGAGGGATCTGGACAATTGTCAAGTGAATGCCTTACCTCTACTTTCTAAGGTTACTGAAGCATTTTGCGAACATAGTTCCAAGAAAGACAGATTTGAGCCTATGTAGGTCTTGAAAAGTGTGATAAATTGATAAATGTATTTCTAAACTACTTTAAACTGATTTGTGATGAATCTAAAGAAAGGATTGTCTGAGAAGACAGAGGAACTCTAAGATTTGTGATTGATGTTTAAGTAATTGGAAATTCTGCAGCCAATTAAGGAATAGCCATGTCTTACATGTCACCACAAGCCTTAGAAGTGACTAGACACTTTCTCTGCCTGTTCTTTCTGAATGGGAAGCTGTTACTAATGAATGCCGTTTGAAGTGGTGCTCGTTGACTCTCCTTCTGATGAACCGAGGTTATCTCCAGATGACTTGAAGTGTATAAATTAGACTTTTTATATAAGGGATAAGGAGATGTTGGATACAAAAAATATAGTGAAAACATATTGTGTTGAAAAGAGTGACTTTCTCACTTTTGTTGATATTACTCTCATGAGCCATGACACACTTTAATGGGAAATCAAAGTCCCTGACCAGCTCACATACACTGTCTGATCTACGTTTTCCATCAGCTTTGTGTGGATAACTTAGAAGGAGGTTTATTTCTGTAACAAATGCTCCTCCCTTCTAAAATATGGTTCTTAAAACTTAGCTCGTTTCATCTTCTTGTTTATTGAAAATGGGTTTAGCAAATCACTGTTGATAATTTGGGAAGGTACTTGGTGAAGCTGCACGAAAACTTATTGTTTATATTAATTATTATAATTCACATTATTCTTGTTATTCATGTGCCATTTCACAAGTCATTGAACTTAAGCTTCACAAGTGGCCTTTAAGATTCCAGCCTCATTTTGAGGTCTTTGCTGGCCAGTGGACATATGTTGCTGGTTGGCTTCAATAATGGAGAGCCTTCTGGGTAGATCAGACAAGGCAAATGAAGCACTATGTTGTCTGAGAACAGTGAAACTATTGATGTCAAATTGGTAGTGTTGGAGGACCTGTTATATATATTTTTTTCTTTGCTGAGAATGTAATTAAGCTTCAGAGAGGTGAGAGATCACTGCCACTAATTTTGAGCAGACTTAAGGCAGAAAAGAGGAAAAGCTCAGTGTAGAATTTTGTTGACGATTCTTATGTTCAGAGTCCCATCAAAATCTTTAGAGCAGTGACGTGTCTGTGGGGAATGTGACTTTTTTTTTTTCTTTATAAAGAACCAGTACCAATGCAATGTGTCCTTGATGCCCCCATTCCCTACTCTTTCCTTTCTTAACGGAATTATGTTCTGAATCACATTTCTCAGTATTGCTATCCAGGAAAGATGGGTAGAAATTTTTGGCAATGTGGGGATGAAGTCAGAAGCCCTAAAGATTCTTTAAAGCTTGGTACCTTTAATTCTTATGTATTTTGAAAGAAAGTCTGCAGGAAGGAGGATGCCTCTTTTTGTCTGTGGAGGCATCTGATGGCAGCAGCGTGGTGGTGGTGACACTAATATTGGAGCAATAAATTTAGCTACTTTGTATAGAAGAGAGTTGCAGTCGAGCAAGTCTGTAGAGTTTATTTTAGGAATCGGGAAGATTTCCTAACGTTGATGAGAATTGAGTCTGACTTTAGAAACCTCAGGGTATAAATTGTGCTGATAATTGTTCTGAGTTGAACCTGGAGAAAATGCTGATGTGTTCACTCTTAAGCAGAGTGATTCATCATATAAACCGTATCATGGACAGCTCTGGCAGGGCAAAGAGAAGTGAAGCAGGGAGGAAGAAATTAAAGAAAAATGGAAGTGGGAACTGGGACACGCATTAGGAACTCTTAGGTCTTTTAGAAACAGGTTGCAGGTGGCCACAGCCGTTGCCATCTTAATTAATGGGTGAGTTACTGTTTACAGAAAGCACCTTACTTTTTCCATGCCACTTGCATGAGGCCCCTCACCCCGTCCCCATTGTTCTGTGCCCATGGGGTTTCTTTTATACCTGTGTGGCTAATCAGTCTGCTAGCTTTCAGAACCATGGCCAGTCCTGTCCTATGGTTCAGAAACGGCTGTTTGAATCCCTAGACAGCAGTAGAGGCAAATGCTTGAGGGTTATGTTTGTTTTGAGCATTTGTTGAGAAAGATAATTGAGATTTTGCAGTTTCAAGTACTGTAGGGACTAATTTGGCATGATTGTCCCCACATTAGCGATTAAAAATACCTTAATAAGTTTGTTTTCCTTATAATAATGACATTAATGTTAATTTTGGAAAATTTGGAAATTGCACATAAGCAATAATTCTATTTTTGGGGATAAAGGTTGTTAACATTTGGCTCTAGTTTTTTTTTTTTTTTCCTATACACACTATATAAATCAGTAAGCCTTTGGTTGCAAGTGCAAGAAATCCGATTATAACTGGAATAAGCAAAACAGAATTTATTGATTCCCTGAAGGAAGGGTCAGGGTACAGCTGGTTCTTTGAGGAAAGGAATTTGATCTGAACAAAAGACTAGAAGGGAGTTAAAAATAAGAACCCACAATTAATGTTTATGCAGATATGTAAGGCATTAGGTACCTTGCAACCTTGATAAGACAGAGACATCCTGGTGGTTAAATTTGAGTGATAGACATGGTTGTGGAAATTCCTCTTCCTTCCTTGAATCCTTTCTTTTCTTCTGGAAATTCTCTGGCATGTGGTAGGTGTCAAAAGACATAATTTACGTCTCAAGCAGGGGCAAAATGTACTCTGAACAATGTACTGACTCATCACATCCACATTATCTGTCATGATATTCCATCCAGACTTCTTGGTCACCTGCTTTTTTCCTTCCCATTGCTGTGTTGCTTTGGTACCTCAAGTATTGCCTCCTTGGGAACTTCAGAAGCTGACTTGCTTGGCAGGGTATTGTCATTGGCTTGTTGGGCCCCAGTGGCAGTGTCTACAATGTGATACCCTTTCCAGCTGATTTTTGCAGGCAGAAGGCATCAGAGGTGGGATGGAGCCAAAAGGATAAGAGTGAAACATCCCCAGGGGGCCTAGCAGATACTTGGGAGGTAGATTTATCAGTGAGGGGCAGTCATGTGTTATGTAACTGGGGCAGAGTCAGTGAAATTGGGTTATTACTGTTTCTGTGAGCCTATCTTTTCCCTCCAAGGGCTCGTGACTACCCTGCAAACATGGATTAAGTGAAGTGGGAGAAATGATAGGATGATATGGGAGAGTCCAGACCAAAAAAAAAAAAAAAAAAATCAAAAAGCTTATTTTCACCATTAGTTCAGTTACTGTATTAGCTCAAGCTGCTGTGACAAAATATTGTAGACTGTGTAGCTTAAACAGCAGGGATTTATCTCTCACAGTTCTGGAGACTGAGAAGCCAAGATCAAGGTAGCAGGTGATTTGGTTCCCCGATGAAGGCCCAGCTCCTGGCTTGCGGATGGCAGCCTTCCCCCTGTGTTCTCACATGGTAGAGAGAAAGAGGCAGCAAGCTCTCAGCTGTCTCTTCTTATAAGGGCACTAGTCACATTATGAGGGGCCCACTCTCAAAACCTCATCTAAACTCAGATATCTCCCAAGAGCTCCATCTCCAAATACCATCACATTAGGGACTAGGGTTTCACCATATGAATTTTGTCAGGGACACAGTTCAGTCCTTAACAGTTACTTAGTTTAGGTCACCAGTGAGGCTGCTAATACCCAAAATGACTGATTTGAATCTTATGTCTTTCTAATAGAGATTCTTGAAATATTGGGACAGTATAAATAATGTAATTAATATAATTGGAATAATTGATGAAAAGCATCAGCAGACCAAAAAGGCTTTGAGCCAATTTTTTTTCAATATGATGTGCCCTGGAATTTCATAGATACATTTATTTGACTGACAGGCCATCACTGGGACTACTTCCTTGTGAACAGCTTAGCAGCATTTTAGATACACATATGAACACCACTGAAAGCCTAGTTTTAATTTTTCCAACCCACTGTGTTGGCAGAAATTATGAAAGCAAAGGACAGAATAAGTTGAGGAATGTGAGGGCTACCACTTTTTTGTTCTAAAGAATTCTGAATATCTTATAGAAAGGACTTGAGTCCTGATAACATTTTTGTAATATAAACTATAGGTAAATTTTTTTTTTAACATCTTGAAAATGGAAGACTGAGACATAGGTATTTTCCAGAAATGTCTCAGCAAACTCCAGTTTCTGTCACCCCCTTGCTGGCTGAAGCTGAGCTTGCTCTGCTCCTAAGTGAGGGAGTTGGTGGTATCCTGGAATCCAGGCTCTTCGTGCCGTTGACTCTTTTTAGCTGAATAATCATGTCATGGCAGATTAAGGATAATTGTGATAATTGACAGCTTTTCATGTGTGGGAGCTTATTAATACATGGATACCTAAGTATTTTTGAAATTATCCTTCTTAATGACAGCTCTTTGGCTGTTTCACTGTCTTGAAACAGAAAAAGTAACCATCTAATTTACCTGTCTGGAGCCTGCCAGCATGTAAATCAATAGTCATTTTCTGGGTATGTTGAGGTAGAAGTAGGTAGAGGCGTGGAGAAAGTCTACATGATATGTACAGGTCATGCCAGTAAAAGTTGGATTCTATAGGAACAGGTTCTTCAAAGCAATTAATGTGAACATGCTAAAACGTAGATGGCTAATAGAAGTTAGCTCTACTCTAACCCATTAAAATGGGATCATAGCTGTTTGTATGATAACTCTTTGGTAGCAAGTGACAGAAAAATTGCCTCAGGTTACTTTAAGCTAAAAGGGAATCCTTACATATGATTGAGAAGTTACTGACTTCAGGCATGGCTGAATCTAGGTGCTTAAGTGATGGAGTCAGGAACATGTTGCCGTCTTGGTTCTGTGTTTTTTATTCCCAGGCAGGCTCTTCCCTTAGGGTTGCACGGTGGCCATCTGCACTCAAAGCTTTTATTAGCATCTTAGCACCTTAACATAAGGAGAAAATTTATTTCCTGGAAGTTCCAACAAAAGTACAATGCTTATTTACTCTGATTGGGCTGGATTAGGTAAAGTGTCCACTCAAAAATTAATTGCTGTGGCCAAGAATTGTATGATATTCTCATTGTCCAGGCCTGGGTCACAGGGAGTGATTCAGCCTCAGTGGACTTAAAAGTATTATAAGACAGTTCTCCAAAGGAAAATGGGGTGCTGTTATCAGAAAAAGAGGTTAGGGGTGCTGGGTGGACCAGATGCCACTGCAATGCATATGTGTGTGTGTTAAAGATTAATATGTCTATGGAAATGTATTCATTTAGCTATTTATCATTTCTTATAGTTTTGAATATGAAAGTAAGTCTGAGGATTTTATATATACATTTAATTGTATTTTTTAGAGTACTACAGTGGCCTAATGATTTGATAAATTGTGTAAGTTTTAACAACTGTGGTATCGACCTGTAAACTCTTATCTCAGAAGAGAAATGAATACTTAAAATGTTAACTGTGTAAACCAGTTGGTGATAGCACATTAATAACTTAAAGAAACAAATAGTTATTTCTTTTTATACTTTGGTTTGAGAGCTAAGACTTTACCAGATGGTGGACTTTGACAAGGAGAAAATACAAAATCCAAAAGTCCTCATTTAACCCACAGAAGGGAATTTGCATGTAAACTTGTCAGGCTCAGTATGAATTGTTCATTATGATCATTATTTCTATTAAAAAATTTATTTTGAGGTAGCCTGCAGGGTGACCACAGTGGGATGCTTCGCAGACCAAAAATAAAAGAGTACATTCACAGATTGCCTTTTAGTGGGTAATGAACCAAATGTTCAATTAATTTACTTTTGGACTCTTTCATATGCCATTATGATTTCTGTCTCTTCTGAAGTCCAGTACATTTACTGTCTGTACTGTTTATATAGAAATCTGCCCCCCACCCCTTTAAATGAGATCATCCATTAGAGTGGTGGCTACGATATGGGCTTGGAAATCACATAAGTGGGTTTGAGATCCTAGCACTTACTAATTGTGTAATCTTCGGGAAGTCCCTTAGCTTCTTTATGCTCAGTTTCCCTGTCTGTTATGAGAGAATAATATAAGAAAATAAAAGTAGTAGATAGTTCATAGGCTTGTGTAAAACAAATGATGTAAATGGAAAACACTTAACACAATGCCTATTACACTGTAACTATTCAAAAATGTTACTTCTTGCATATTACATTTTTATCCATAGCATTTTTCCTATTATCATGTGTTATCTTCCAGCTGTGAGTTCCTTGAGGACAGAGGTGTTATCTTAAAAAAATACTTTGTGTCATTTCAGTAAATACCATACTGTATTGCATGAACTAAAAATTAATAAATATTAATTAAGTTACCAAATGAGAGTATAGGAACTGTGCTTCAGATATGGCTAAGCCCCCCTTCCCCTCATTTCCATTTTGTTACATTGTGTCATTTTCCTAGTTGTGCTTAAAAAGAGACAGAGGATAGAAGCAGAGTAAGAGATCTTGTGAGGAACTGGGGCAGAATATATATTATTCATTCTTTCATTCATTCTCTTACTCATTGTTTCATCCCTACTCTTTTGGGTAACTTCACTGTGCACAAGATAGGCACCAAGAGCAGTTTAGGTAAGAGATGAAAAGCTGCAAAGACAAAGTACAGCGCTGCATAACGACACATCAAGCAGTGGATATTAAATGTCTTAATAGATGTGCACATTAAATGTTGTGGTCCCTCAGGGTGGGAGGAGATTGCATCTAGCAGAGGAAAATAACTTACCTGAAATGCTCCTCCTTTTATTTGTGACTTACTCTACAGGGGCTGGCGACCGTGTTTTGGTGCAGCTTATGTAAAGATGGATTAAAGGGAAGGGTAAAATAAGGACAGTTTTCAAAAGTTAGATATTTTCCATTTCAGAGTTCTTAATGTAAGTTGCTTTGGGCAAGCGGTTATGTTTTTGTGTACTTGAAAATGTCCGAGGTTTACTTAGTTATATCTAATTCATTAATATTCAAAGTGACTATTAGGTGTACGATACAGTGTTGGTCTTTAAGGAAGGTGCGTAAGACACAGACCTCGTTAGACCTAGTTAGAGAGAGGTGGCACATCTTCAAAAGTTAGATAATAATGAACAAACTGTATATTTGTTGGTGCCTCAATGAATAGTTCGGACAAAAAGTATTGTGATGGTTTGAATAAAGGAGGAATTCATGTTTCTGGGAACGGTTAGTATAGGTTATTGGAAAAGATAGAATTTTCAACTGGGCCTTAGAAATTGAGTCAGAGTTAGGGAGGAAAGAAAAGAATATTCTAGACAGGGAAAATGAAAAAGATCTGAAAATGAGCGGGTATATTCTGTCATAAGACACTTCCGGGTTCCCGTGGGACACAAGGTTGGACCCACAGATTGGGGCCAGAGTGACATGAAAGGCCAGCTGGCAGTGGGCATGGTGAAGAGGTTTCTTCCCATCTGCCATCTCTGATTGGTGGGTGGTGGCTGCCCAGATGGGTGCGGAGGCCAAGTTCAGGCTCCGCAGGAACGAGTGTGAAGGTGTGGAAGTGACGTCTGCCGTGGGACTGGTGGTGGCAGTGGGTGTGGCGGCATTCCCGTCCCACATTTGCCTTCTTCTTGTTGGCAGTGGGAATTTGGGAGCAGTGGGTGTCCCCAACCCTTGCAGACCATCATGTCATCGTAAAGGTGGACATGGGTCAGAGATAACCACGCTGGTGTAGGATCCTCCAGGAAATTCTGGAGCTACTCAAAAAAGCCAAAACACGTTTTAACCAGAGGACAGAATGAATAAAACAAAGAAAGAAAGAAAATCAAGGTATGTGAGAGGCATTAACTTCGCTTTGATCTACAGGCCTTATGTTCTGACAAAGGTGATTGGATGAACTTGACAGTTTCTCTGTCTCCCTCCTTTCTTCCCTCCCTGTCACCCTTTCTCATTTTTTCTCCAGGTTCTCTTTTGTGATGAAACTAGATTAATATTTACTTAGAACCGTAATCTATTCATCTGTGATGCAAGTTGATTTTCTGATGCTTTCATCTCCCCACTCCCCCTTATGAAAGTGAGGCTGAAGGGGTTTCTTTATTTTCCTCTTGTTCTTTAATTGGCTGTTTCCCAGAATGTACGCACTTGTGCTCTCATTCTTGAAGCCACTTAATTCACTGAGATAAAACATGCAGAACTTTTGACTGTTTTCTTTCTTACCTGATGTATTTTCAACATAGAGGGCTTTTCCAGGCCAGTATCTGTGAGAGCTTTCTTTCTTAGAAGCTAGGCATATTTTACTAGTAAGGGCCAGTAATTTTAAAACAGATTTAAATCTTGTATTTTATCATCATCATCCCATTTTTCAGGTGGGGAACTTGAGACACAGAGATGTTAACTAACTTGCCTCAGGTCACACAGCAAACAAGTAACAGAGTTTGGATTCAGACCCTGGCAGCTGGGCTCCAGAGTCTCAGTGCAGTGCTGTGTCTTGTATTTAGCTCATTTCTTTATCTGAATTCAGGGCCTTGTGCATGCCAACCATGCTCTCTCCCGCTGAAGCTATACCCACCCTCTGTAAAATCTTATCAGAATTGATTTGAAGAGTGGTCGTCTTCTTCCTATTGTACAGTTTATGAAATGGAGTGAGCATCTTTTCTATGCCCAGGCGAATTGTCATTCTCCTCTCTAAGTTTGGATCAGCTGCCAACATTTTATCCTTTGTGCTTTCCATGTCAGGAAATGTCTCTGAGCACTCTTTCAATGGGAAGTTTTTGTTTTGGCCAGACTCACTTCCTCTGGGACATTGTTATCATTCTGGTACAACCACTTGCGTTACTATTTATGCTAAGGAGTTTGCCTTCATTAAGTTTCTCTGACTGTACGTCTGGAGTCTCTCAAGTGGTGAACGGCAGCATCACCTACATTCCTGTACTCAGCTAGGTCTTCTGCAACTCCATTTGTGTTTGCCATAGATTTCACTTCTAGCATTAGCACTTCTTGTTTCTGTGCTGTGCTTCCATCTTTGTTGGCCAACTCCCCCTTTCGATTATCCATGTCGTATAAACTTATCAGGACAAGAAGGCAACACAGCTACTCACTTTGCTGTCTGTGCCTGAACTGGATGACACATGTGGTGACCAGTCACTGACGGACTTTGAAAGAGGCACTGTGATTGATCACCATCATGAAGCACATGTTATTTACATAGTAGTATTATAATATGCAATCACACACATGTTATGTACATATAATTATGTACACATAATAATGTACATAACATGTATTGTGTACATATGATTATATGCACATAAATATGTAATTACATGCTTACATAGTAATTGGTGGACTGAAGAGCTAAAGTTTGTCCTTTAAACAATTACTCACAGTTAATATAGCACGCAGCTGACATTTCAGCTGTGTTGTAGGGGGACTAGTATTACTTAACCAAACTCTGGTAGCTGTAATTCACACTCATCAGACCTACGCAAAGTGAGGGCTCCCTCAATTCCAGACTATTTTATGGATACATGTGTATTTTTCTTTACCAAAATAGGATCACTTTATGCATATGATTCTGTAGTTTTGTTTTTTCATTTAATATATGGTACAGATGTAAAAAAAAAAAACCTCATCTTCATGTTTTATGACCACATGGCATTTTATTGAATGGGTTTCGTGTAGTTTATTTAACCAATCTTCCTTTTAAGCTTTTTCTGTTTTTCTCAGTTATAAACTATGCCACAGTGGTCACTTCTGTAGTTACGTCTTTGTGATAACAGCAATTATTTATTTGAAATGAACATCTTTCTAGTAGCAGAATAACTGGCTCACAGGATAGGTACAGTTTTAGAACATTTCCATATTTTTTTCAAATTTCCCTACAGAGAGATCTTCGCTTTTAGGCTGCACCAGCCATGTAAATTAAGAGGTGCCATTGCGTGTGTCCTAAACCCTTGCCAATACTGGGATTATCATTCTTTTTAATTTTTGCCATTTTAATTGGTAAAATGTATCTTATTTTATCTTATTTCAGTAATTAGTTTTGATTACTAGGTAGGGTGAATATTTTTCATGGGTTTATTTCTAGTAAATGTATTTCGATATTTATGGAATTTTATTCTGTCCTGTATTATAGCAGCTTTCAGATGATAGGGATTTTGTGTTTGTTTTATTAGGTTGAATACATACATTTCTACAAATTTCTACATATGTATATCTGTGTAGATCTGTGTACTTGGTCTGCATTCACGTGTATATAACATTTTTGGTTTTACCCAGGGCTGAGAAAGAGTATCTGTGGCCCTTGGTTTTGTAGCATAACCATCAGTTTCTGGACACTTTCCTTTTTTTTTTTTTTTTTTTTTTTTTTTTTCTGAGAAAGAGAAAATAACCCACGACTTGGGGGAAATTCTAGTTAATTTTTCATTACATGATTTTTCAGGAGACGGAGTCAGGAGGAGCTACTAGGGCATTCAATTATGTACTTGAGCGTATTGGACATTTTTTTCCCCTCAGGTGTACAATGTTTTACTTGGGCTTGTTTTTCAAGGGCACTGAAGTGTGACTAAATATTTTTGGGTACCGCCATCATGTAAAGAAGAGGCTCCGTCCTGTTAAATATTCCTTCAGCAGCTTTGCAGTGAGGCAGCCACGGGCAGTGAGGAGCCTGTGAGGGCTTGAGCTTTCGGCATTGGACGCGGGGAGGGTGGCGGGGGGGTGGGGGCCTGGGAGAAACTCAGGATTGGGGTGCTCTGTTGCCCCCTCCCACTGCTGTGGAAGAAGCGATTGGCTCAAGCTGGTTTCTGTCTAATGCTTTCGGATGGGTCCCTAGTGAGGAAGGAGGGAAGGTCATGCGGTTGGACCTCAGCTCATCTGAGGGCTAAAGGTTCTTCATTGCACACCACCCAGAACCTCAGTGCTGTCCTTCTGGAGGGCGGTGGAGAGCTTAGAACCAAAGGAATAGAGAAGGGCTTGGATTCCTTTTTGTCTTTAGGTTGGGGACAAGGGAGGCTCATCAAGGAAGATGTCCACGGAAAATGTGGAAGGGAAGCCCAGCAGCTTTGGGGACAGAGGAAGAGCTCGGAGTCACACTTTCCTCAGGGTTGTGCAGCCAGTGTTTAACCACAGTATTTTCACTTCTGCAGTCTCTCCTGCCGCAGAACGCATCCGATTCATCTTGGGCGAGGAGGATGACAGCCCAGCACCCCCTCAGCTCTTCACTGAACTGGATGAGCTGCTGGCCGTGGACGGGCAGGAGATGGAGTGGAAGGAGACAGCGAGGTGAGGCTCAGCGGACCGTGTGGTAGCCACCTGGGGAAACAAGGACGGGGCAGGATGCCTGTCTGTGAGCCCCTTCCTCTAACCTGAGCACTCTGAATGACTGATGAGCACGAGGCTGGCTGGATCAAGGAATTAAAGAATTCTCTTTCTTCTCTTTGACATTGACAGAGATTCAGTACACCCTTAATTTCACTGCCGGAACATTGTTTCCTTGGTCTGCATTCTTATCATTTTCACACTTACACAGAATTAGAAGTAAATCTCCACTTATATGCTATGTAATAGTGAAATATTTAAAAGAGATAAACTGAAACACCTAAACAGGATAGCCTAGAGATTTGCACCCACAGTCTCCATATGCCTAGGTATCTTGTGAGACAGTGTCTTACTGATGGCTCATTTCCTGTTAGGAGGGAGGTTGTGAAGACAACAACTCTTACCCATAAACTTGCTATTATTCCAAGTAAAAATCTGTCATCTTTTAAGTACCCAGTGAAAGCAAGTAGAAGGTTCACTTGCATTGGGAATGTTAGAGACTTGTGTTCAATTTCAGACTCTTGTCACCTGTCAAGATGTATCACACTCAGTTTTTCAGAACTTTGATTTCATCATCAATAATTACTGGATAATAATGCCTACTGCATATAATATATATGTATGCTATATAAGATACATAATAGATAAGTGTAAAGTAAGCTAGATATCTAATTATATCATGGATATTTATATACATACATACACATATATATGGAAATGCTTTGTAAGTTGTTAAGCACAGCACAAATATCTAAAGTTTCATTAATCTCACAATAACAGAGCTTTTCTTCTTTTCTTCCTTTCTATATGTAGATTTGGTTAACACTCTACTCTAAATCTTCTATGACACAAAATCATGTAATATAAAGTTGTTGATATGATGCAGTTTTTGGTCTCTCATTGTCCTTATATGGACAGTCTGTATTTGATCGTCCACAGAGTAATGTTAAATATGCCTTTTATAGACTGTAATTTAATTCAAATCAATTAAATTCAACCAGTGTTTTTTGAATGCCTAGTACATGTTGGGCCCTGTTTTAGGCCCTGGGAACACAGATGTGAGCAACAACTTGTTTCTGCTCCTCCATCTCTGGTGCTCCCTCTTGAAGCCCTTCATTCTTTGCACTTTTGGGGCCTCATTCCATGAGACAGAAATTGTCTCTTATTCCCCTCTCTCAGGACCAATAACCCAGATGTTAAAAGTCCTCTGCAAAGAACACTTTTTTTATATTGAAGTCTAGTCAGTTTACAATGTTGTGTCAGTTTCTGGTGTAAAGCATAATGTTTTAGTCACACATATACATGCATATATTCGTTTTCATATTCTTTTTCATTATAGGTTACTACAAGCCATTGAATAGAGTTCCCTGTGCTGTACAGAAGTAACTTGTTGTTGTAGTAGATAAACAAGATTGTACTGTGTAGCACAGGGAAACTATACAGGATCTTGTGGTGGCTCACAGCGAAAGAGAATGTGACAATGAATGTACGTATGTTTATGTATAACTGAAAAATTGTGCTCTACACTGGAATTTGACACAACATTGTAAAATGACTGTAACTCAATAAAAAAAAAGCTTTAGAAAAAAGAAGTAACTTCTTGTTTACTTATTTTATATATAGTAATTAGTATCTGCAAATCTTGAACTCCCAATTTATCCCTCCTCCTCCTTCCCCCTATCGTAACTGTAAGTTCGTTTTCTATGTCTGTGGGTCTGTTTCTGTTTCTCTGTAAAGTATAATTTTCATTCATAAAACATTATCCAAAAGAAGACTGTAAAAGCAAAGACTTTTATTAGTATCTCCATTTCATTCTTTCTAACAGGAGAAAACAGAGTCAGAATCATAATGGTGCAGCCTGAGTTAAGTGTTGGGGAGACTGTGGCTTTGCTGCTAACTAGCTATTCCATTTTGGGCAAGTCGTGTAGTCATGTCGTCTTCCCGAGCTTGAGTTTTCTGTTCTATGAAATGAAAGCCATACTAGGTTCATCCTCTCTAACATCATGTGTATCTTCTAGCTCTAAAGTTCCATCCCTGTGTATATAATGGTGTAATCTGCTGTGACTAGGAGACCTACCTTGAATCCTACTTTGATCCTAAAATTCTGTGCCAGTGCCCGTATGGAGTAGAATTCAGGTACAGCGCTCTGTTTTTGCTTTCCATCAAATGCAGACTATTCTTTATTTTATATGCCCCCTGGTCCAGGCAATGTGAAGAGATCACAGCTCATTGTATAGGTAATTCAACATTTCATGAGATGGACACAGCACTTTCATTTTAGATTCTTAAAGGTTAAGATGGTCTTGAATACCGTGTTTAAAGACTGTCCTTGGGAGCATGTATGTCATTTCAGTGTTGTCATTGGTCCCTGAGAGAGTATACTGCTGGAGAGGAAGTGTAGTGGGAATGTCCTGTGTACCGGGAAGAGACATACTCACAGAGTCTACACTCTATAACTTCTCCTCTATAGGACTTGCCACAATTACTATTAATCAACCATATATGCGATTTTTTTTTCATTTTGTCTCCCTCGTTACACTAATTCATCTGAAGTCAGAGACCACCATGTCTGTCTTTCATTACTGTATTCCCAGTGCCTTGCAGCACTTGGCATAATAGGTCCTCAGTAACATTTGTTGAGTGTGATTAGTTGAGAACTGATTGCCTTAGAATCTACTGTTCTAAATATAATAATTTCTTAGAAATTTTACATGATTAGAGTTGAAATTCTGTGATAATCCATCTCTTTCTGACTGATGGCAGCTTAATGACAGACCCAAGGTACCCAGCACACCAAGTGTAAAGCCCAAAAGAGGACCTTTGTTTGATGTTTCAGACTAATTCATCAATATGCTGGTGCCATCTGTGTTTAGTTCTCTAGCCCAGACTTCTTGCCTTGTTTGATTGAAAACAAATGTTTGAATGGGCAATAGGCATCTGAGATCACATGTTGGAAACTGAGCTTCTGATCTACCCACCTCATACCTGCTTCTCCTACAGAATTCCCCACCGCAGTGAACAACTCCCTTTTTCTAGTTCCTTAAGCCAGAAAGATTGGAGTCTTCCTTGATGTCCATCTTTCTCTACATCGCTTACTCGATCCATTGGCAAACCCTATCTAGTTTACGCTCAAGAGTTATTCGGATATTCAGAATCTCACCATATCTCACATTCAACACTGTCACTACAGTGGTTCAGGTCACCATTATTTCTCATCTAGATTACTGCAAACACTTCCTAATTATACCATCTCCCTGAACCCGCCCTTCCCTCATGAACTATGCCCCGTGATCTCTTTGACCTCACCTCCTACTTCTCTCCCCCGCATCCGCTCTGCTCGAGCCTCACAGGCCCGATCAGGCTGCTGTGTCAGGGACTTCGCACTTGCTCTTCCCTGTGTCTGACATATTCTCCTTGCTGAACTGCTGTACCCCACAGTTCCCTGTATGGCTCATTTCCTCACCTCCTTCAGGCCTTTGTTCAGATGTGACCTTCTCAGTAGCTGCGTGATCTAAAACGGAAACTTCCCCCAAACCTTTCGACCCCTTGTCCTCCATTGTATTTATCCTTTGCACTGACCAGCATTTAACATATTCACATATCTTGTTGTTGTCTCCTCCCAATCAAATTAAAGTGCCACGAGGGCAGGAGCTTTTGGCTGTTCTGTTCACCACCGTATTCCTAGTGCCTACAACTACCTGGAACATAGGCCACAATCAAGATATGCATCTTTATAGAGTGAGTGAATAGAGACATGGACCCTTAGTTCTGAGTGTGTGACTCCACCTAAATTACGTTGGGAAGTTTGGAGGCGTTGTGCCTCCGGAAATGATTCAGATTTTCGGTGATTTTTGCTTCCTGTAACAGAACTCTGCTTCTGAATGTTTTTACAGCAATTTCTGACTCCCATTTACAATGTCCAGTTTCCAGACATGATAGGGCTATTCCACCCCCCCCCCCCCGATGAAAAGCTCTCAAACCTTCTAGACTTGTAATAAAAGTTTACATTTGAAAATGCAGGGTGGATATTTTTCTGGCTAACATAAAATGAAGAATTCCTTTCTTGGTGAAAACCCCAATTAAGTGGGCTGTTTTATTCCATAAGAGAACTAACCCACCAGACTTCTCCAGCTTAATGTAGTTTCTGCTGTGAGCCCACATTCCCACAGAACACAACAGAACCCTCTTCGGTACTGTCCCTCTGGATGTTCTGTACTTTTTTCCGTTGACTCATGACTTGATTGACCAAGAATATCCTGCTTGAGTCTCAGCATTACTGGAGTTTTAGTTCTACTTCAGGAAGTTCAGGTTAGCTCTGTGTCTCAAAAAATAAGGAAAGTGGTTCCAGTGGTAGAGAAAATATCCCCATTTAAGTCTCAGAGAGCCACAGTAGTTATATAAAACCATAAACAAGGGAAGTCTTTATTTACGTGAAGTACAGCCAGCTCTACCACCCTCTTCTTTCACATCGTTTCTCTGCTCTTCCCTTTCCTAAAAGTCAGGACTTTGAATTTTCACTGGCACTTCCAATAGAGAGCACAGGTTAAAGACTGTGCAAAGGGTAGAATGATCAGGACTGAGAAAGGCATATGAACAGGGAATGCAGAGAATATTCTTTTTAAAAAGAGTACTCCTAAGTGTGAGGTCATTAGGATACTGACATTCAGTGACATAGCAGTAGATGTAATGAAATATTTGGTATTAGTGAAGAAGTCTGTGCTTCTTATTAAGAATTCCTAGGTGGCTAGGCATTAGCTAATGGATTCATGAAGCAAACCAGTAAAAGAATAAGTCATGGTCCAGCTTTGGTGATGGCCCAAAGCCAGGAAGAAGGGCTATCGCTACCCTCCACTGCTCCAAACCCTTTATTTCTTTGAGTCTGTGATGTCTGCAAGCCTGGTTATTGGCTTTCAGTTTCCCCTCAGTGAATATTCAGGTGGGCCACTTTGGGTTTCATCACTGTTATAAGAACACATGTTAAAAGATCACATCCCCAATATGATCCACGTTTTACTGCCAAACCTGGGTGAAAAGGAAAGACGTCACAAGTTTCAACAAAGCCAACAAGCCAACAAGCCAACAAAGGAGAAGGGTGTTGATGTTTCAGTCCTAGTGGTACAGCACAGAAGGACCCCCATTCGTGTTTCTGCTCGGCGGAATGACTCTGCCTCCCCGGAAGAACCTGATTTCAGGGCCTGCCCATCAAACACGGTCACTTGTGCTTACCTTGGGACTTTGCAGAGGGACCTCTCTCTTTCCAGTCCACACTGCCTTCTCTGTGTCTCCTCTACTGGATTACACTGGAAAATTCCATTTCAGACCAAGTTTATTTGTTCTGTAAGAAAAAGTCTGAGGGAGAAGGAATTTAATCATCTATGTGATTATATGTGGTTACTACACTGTTTTGCAATAGCTTTTGCAGTTGATCTAGAAATTTAAGAATTCTTAAAAACATCATTCATCCCAGATACACACTCATGTTGGCTTCTTTTATCTGTGATGAGGCACTTATCAGTTAGCAAGAAATTTATTATTGCTCTAATAGTTTTATGTAGTTGGTTATATTCCAGGGCAAAGGTCAAGTCTATTTTCCACCATAAAATTGGCATGTTTTTAAGTGAGAGGTCTTGTCTTTTCTTAATTATATTTAATCATATGATGGGAAAGTTGCAAAATTCAGTGATTCCCAGGGGGCCTTCTGTTTCTTCAACAAACTAGTGAAATGCTATCTGGTTGGCAGTCACTCAGAGTGTGTTAAATTGCAATGTACTTTATCATTATTCTTCTAAGACCTTGGAATAAATAAACTTCACCTAATAAACTCCTCCTTCAAGGTTACAACAGTTTTGTAATTGCCAGCATTTAAAAAGCCAACTTCTGAAATTAATTTTCCTGTAACATGTCAAGTACTAAGACAAAAGGAAAAGTAGGAAACTTATTGCAAATATATGGTTACTCATAGTTATTATGAAGGATAGATAGTAGCTTTTAGTACATTTTACAGTAAAAAAAGTCTGGTTTTTTAAAAACATAATTACATGGTTCTAAGGCACCTTTACAAATTCACTGACACTCGAATAGGCTGAACTTTGGTACCTTTGCCTTAGCCTTTCCTATAATGGGTTCTGATTTGAACTGAGTAGTTTTCGGGTTTTTTTCCTCAAATTTGTCCTTGATCTGTGAGGAAGATAGACGTAGTATGGGTAGTTTCTGGGATGAAACTATCTGCAAACAGTCTGTTTCAATGGGCAAACCATTACTTTATGCCTGAAGCAGTATGTTGGATGTACAGTCAGTTCCTTGAACAATTTGAGCAATGCCTTTTAAAGGAATTTAATAGTCATCATCCCAGAGTTCCTCTTGTGCTATTCTCTGTGCTGTGCTGTGACATCATCACCGCATTCAATATTTACTGAACTCAAAGTGAAAGAGATGCTTCAACTGAACTATGAGATAGTACTTATCCTTTAGGAATGTAGATGCTAAGGAACTGGCTGGTTCTGAGGCTACATTTCCATTCCATTATGGTTAAATCTTGACCAAATCTTGGCTGCTATAATCCAGGAGGGTGAGTAATACTATTCCGTAAATCTAAGCTAGTTGGGGTTTATTATTTCTAATGTACTTTTAGAACTTGTTCAAAAATCACATTCAAGATAAATTGTAGAGAGGAATGAAGTAAGAGATAAGTCAAAAAAGAATGCAGTGGTTTTGCTACTTTTTTCTTTTTTTAAAGAAAATTTTATTAAACTTACATAGTGTTGACAGTGGAGGATGATGCCAAAAACAAGCCTACTGTCACACATTGTATGTAAGAAAGGCTTAGTTTTCTTTTACGAAGTGCATTTGGCCATAGAGATTTATGGCAATGGACAGAAGGGCAACTGGTTATCATTCAGTAAAGATAAGAGGGGTGTGAAGGCTGTATGTATAAAACACTCCCCTGTACTGAGTTTCTAGTCAGTTTCTAGCTGATCCTTGTCATTCTTCTTGGACTGAAATTTTGTGACCAAAGATTCTATCCCTCAGCTAATAAGAATACTCTTAGGAATAAAAACAAGGTCACTGCACTCTCGATAAATAACATGATTATATGTAACCCTGACTAGGTTTCATATACTATGGAATCTTCTATCTTCTAGAGTCTCACCTTAAGCAATAAATTATAACATCAAATGTAAATGTGGTTCAGATACTAGTTACCAACAAACATGGCTAGAGAGTCTGTGAGTGAGCCTGAAAAGATAATATGCTTAAAGTTAGCCAATGTAATACAGTCCATAAGATAATTACTCTCAAAATAACCCTATTACCCTTTATCGTTTTGGCAAATCCATAGAATTCTGTTCTATGAGTGTGATGTAAAATCGTCATTTTTCTCTCACTTCCCTCTATTTCTGTGTTTCTAATACCAGCCGACCTGAAGAACTACTAATTCACACACACACACACACACACACACACACACACACACACAAAGGGTCTTTCAGAATGTTTCACAACCACTTTCGTATAAATAAACAAGATCCAGTTCTGGAGTTTTAGAAGCTCTTTGGTGTTGGCTTTTTACTGTGAGGAAAACATAAAAGCCTCCACCGCCTGCATCTTTGGGGACACAGGGGAAAGGAGGAGGGTCTTAGAACTGCGGGTGAGGATGGGGATAAGGTTGCCGTTGAAGCATGGGAGTTTCCTGACCAGGAGAGGGAGGAGAGAGATTTGGGATACGGCCGATACGCTTCTGAATCACATGAGTGTCTGGCTTGATTAAAATTCTGAGTTCCCTTTGACATTGTGGCTGATCTCTTGATCTGTTTTCACTCCTGGTTCTACTAATGTGGGTTTTTTTTTTTTTTTTTTTGACTCATCTGGGGTGGTGAGCAGTCTATAAATAATACCTTATGTAGAGCTTCCTCTGATCTCTGCCCTTTGTTCTCCTCTTTAGTGAATTGGGTGAGTGTTTAGCTTTTTCTGGGAAAACATTTTTCAATCATTAAACCTTTGGGTGAAGAATGCAGAAAAACAGTTTTTAACCCCCTCTTTATCTTGTTCAGTATCTTTCGGAGGTTTGAAGTGACAGAAAGCAGCATTTCTCTTTGAGTCGTAATGAATAGCAAAATGACCATGCTTTCCTGTTTTTCTTTACCAGTGTAGGAAGAATAGGTATGTGTGATACGCGGGATTAAACTTTCCTCATTCCCATATGTTGCTGAGTTATCAAAGTGCCTACAGTTAGAAAGAAGAAGCTGTGAAAGGGGGTTGTTTGCTCCATCGCTAAGGTTAACAAGAGACCTGTTATTATCAGAATAGATGCATTATTTGCTGAGCTTGTGTACTTTTAAACACACATGGAGCCAAACTTGAAGGATCGAGCTTCCGTTAGCATCTCAACGAGAAGGGAACATGTCAGCTGAGATACACATTAAAGTTAGACACAGCAACACACGCTGGCCTTCTTTAAGCATTAAAGGGAATTTTGTATCTGACCACTTCACACACTGTATTTTCAAATATTTAAGATAAGCATCAGTTCTTAACTGATATTTCACCTTGTGTAAACTTGCCTTGTGAAGTCACAACAGAATTCTCACAATGTTGGTTATTTTTACATACTGTAGGCTCTACCCCCATGGAGAATTTGCAGTGCATATTTTTCCTACATTATTTAAAAAACTGGGATCAATAATCATTCTTAACGACTTCACGTCTACATAGAGACAGATAGGAAACCAAGGAGGCGGCGTTGGCTCCTTTCGGTTTGTTTTCTTTCTCTCTAACATCGGGGGGAGGAGCAGTCTAGTGACTCTGTTTGGCGTATTTATAAACGTAATGCAGTTAATGATGTAATAAGCTTTTAAAACTCCACAAAAGATGACATTTTGGGCGTGCTGGTGGGAGTGGAGCTGGAGGGGTTGGTGTTGCTTTTTCCAGAGGCGGTTAGAACACTTTTAACAGCTGCTCACTAATCTCTTGTTTGTAGGTGGATTAAGTTTGAAGAAAAAGTGGAACAGGGTGGGGAGAGATGGAGCAAGCCCCACGTGGCCACCTTGTCCCTGCACAGCCTGTTTGAGCTGAGGACCTGCATGGAGAAGGGCTCCATCATGCTGGACAGGGAGGCTGCGTCTCTGCCACAGTTGGTGGGTAAGTATGTCGCTTTATGTGCCTGTCCTTTCTGCAGCCCTACCTGCCCACCCACGAGTCTCTGTCCGTGCACCTGACTCCTAGTGTCAGCAGAGTTGAATATTCTCAAAAGTTTATTCTCTCTGTTTTATATTATAAAACTAGTAAGGTTTATTGCAGAAAGTTTGGAAAATACAGGCAAATATTGAGAAAAATAATCACCCATCATACCTCCATCCAGATATAGCCATTGGTAACATTTTGGCATTTTTCCATCCAGTTTTGTTTCTCCGTCTTCTCTCCTATGCTTTTCACTTTTATGTGATTTTTAAAATTACAATTGGGACCATATTTATATGTGCAGATTTGCATTCCTTCACTTATTAGCATAAAATTAATATTTGGAATGGAGCCCCTCACCCCTCCACCTTGGTTATATGGGACTGGAGTCTGGACGATAGATTTCTAGAACTCCTTGACCTTAGACATTGCACTGAGCTTCTCTGGGCCTCAGTTTTGTCATCTGTAAAATAGGGTTTAAATCCTCTGGGAGAAGGAAACTGGTCTAGTTCTAGTCCTTGAGTTGGGGTGATTTCGTAGGTGGAAGTCAAGCTCCTTTAGCTGTATGTAGAGAAAGGTTGGATGGGGGCAAGGAGCCAGTGGAACCATACGGATTAGTAACTGAGTCAGGTCACGCTGATGCCAAGTATCATTTGTACAACCCCCAGTGAGTCACTGAACCTCGTGGTGCAGGGCAGCTTTGGCATCTTGGTAATTAGCGTTGTGCAGCAAATGTTAACTCGTTAAGTTGAACACCTTGGGCACATATCACTACATTCCAAAGAGTAGTAATTGTTTTCATTTTCTAGAAAGAGCCTGGCCTAAGCTGCCTTATTACCCTTCAAATCTAGTTGTGCTGAAGATCATGTTTTCCTTAAGAAGAGATACAGGGGCTCTGCTTCTTGGTCCTAGGACAGTTCCATGACTCACTGACCACTGGACCTGTAGGAATGACCGCACTTCCTTAAGGGGTCTGCAGTGTGCCTGCTTTGGGACTGTGGGAAGAGAATGTGGATCATGGCCCCACTGACCCATGTAAAATTCCTGTGTAGTTTCAAAATTTCATTGAGTAGCTGTAGGCAAAGAGCTTGTCTGTGGCATCTGTGTCCTTATAGACCATGGGAAGGCTACAGCATTTGTATTGGAAGAGAAGATTAGTTCTCACATCAGGCATATGTCTTACTTACTTATACATATCCAGTTTTTCTTCGGAAAGCTTGTTAGTTAGATTTGCAAAGAAGCCCCATACTGTCTGTGCATCAGAGGTGCTCAAGGTGCAAGTGGAGAAGGGAAGAGTGATGTGAAGATGCTGAGTGGCCAGAATTAATTAGGTCATACATTTACTCAGCAACGGTACATGAGTGTCTACAGTGTGCCAGACTCTATTCTAGGCCCTGGAATTAAATTTGCAAATCCACCACTTTGTAAATGGGATGAGTTACAAATCCACATCCACATGGACAGTGAGAAGATAATGTAGGAAATACTGCTCTTTGTAGAATTTTTCATGTCCGACAACACAGGTGAGGCGGAAAATGGATGCTTGATGTATGAGGAGAGGTCCTGGCTGACTGTACCCAGGGAAGGTGAAGCCCAGCTGCAGAGACTGAGAAGCAAAGGGGAGGGATGGTTTCCCAGGCGATTTGTTTCACTGACTTTTCTTCATTTGTTAAAATCTGTGAGAGAGATTGTTACCCAAAAAAGTATCCTGGTTAGCAAAAATCAGTCCAGTTTTTGAGTGAGAATTGCAATTTCTGTTTTCAGACTTTAAAAACTAACCTGGGGTAAAGATGTCTCAAGTTAGAAGTCAGAAGTGCATAAACACAGGGCAAAGTCAAAATTAAACTGGTGATGGGGCAACAGGGAGAGAGTATGTGTCGTGACTTAAGGGTCACCAGAAAGTTTCCTACATTGAAAAGAAAAAGGCCTATCATATACCATGGTTACTTCCTGAAATTCCACCATTTGGAAGTTCATCTCACTGAGCCCAGGGTTTGCTCTCTATGAAAATGCACATGCTCTCCGGCATCTTCAGCCCATGAGATGCAGGGTGGTGGTACAGAAAGAGTGGTGCGTTTAAAGTTGACAGGGTGGTTAAAGTCTACGCCTACGGACAAGGGGCGTCACCTAACCCTTTAGCAGTCTCTGTTTCTCACCTGTAGAATGTGGATGAAGGGAGACCTCTCAGGGTTGTTGTGAGAATTGAATGAGGACCTCAGCTGTAACTGTTCCTTCCTTGCACGACTATCCCAGTATAAATGAGTTTATCCAGATCTTTCTACATGTCACCTCGTGGGGGCAGAGTACAGACTGGGTCAGGCTGAGAGATGCTCAGGGACTTCACCAGCAGGAGAAAAGATTCTGAAAGGTGCAGTGGATGGAGCTAGAAACAGCTTCACAGCTTCTTTGCTGTGCCTGGAGCTGATCAACAAGGGTGACCCGTTAAAGTCAATTGATAAACTTGGGCTTTTCTGTAAAACTGTCTCTGGGATCTTCAGTGCCAGAAAGAGCTACTTTAAGGAGTTTCTGATCTTTGGTTACTAGCTGACCCTTTTCCATGTGGTAGAAGACAGAGTCCCACATTATACTGGAAACTTGTTAGCCAATGACCAAAGAAATGGAGAGTTCTTAGTATATTTAAGAAAAATTTATCAAGCATTTTACATTCACACTTTAGTTTTCATTACTTCTTATTATCAGCTGTGGCTTTTTCCTCTAACCACCATACATTTACTTTAATAATGTCATTAAGGTTTAAACTTGAACACCACTAGGTCACTTTGAGGCATCATCACGCAGTACTGAGTTTGCTCTGCCGCCCCAGAGGCAAGCAGGCAGAGAGTCAGCATTGTCATTCTGGAGCTGATAATACAGAAAAACAGTTCAGAGGCAAATAACACACATTACAAGCAAAACGAAGAAAGAAAGAAAAATGGACAATATTTGGAGGAGCGGGGGGAGAAGAGTGTGTTTGAGTGAGTGTAAGTGGCTGAAAAGCAATGCTTAAAAATCCTCTGAAAGAATCAAAACCTTATAGCAGGTTAAAAAACATGCAAGAAAAAGAGAATGCCTTTATTTCAGGTGACCAAAAATGTCACGGTAACTTGACGAGCTACTGTCATTATTTGTTGATTAAAAAAATATTTTTCTGGCAAAGGGTGAAGGGAAGTTGTCTCGTGAAGGGTGCTGTTAATTCCGAGTTGAGAATTCTGTGCATCTAAGTCTTAAGATGCATTACCCCTTCACCCCAGTTTTATTTCAACAAATGAGAAGAAAAAGAAATCATGGCGAGTGTGACTATATCAAATGAATGATGGCATGATTTCTATTTTTCTTTGCAGTCCACCTGCTACTCCTTCTCAGTGGCCTGCCCGAGGGGCCCCTCCCTCTGCAGGTGCAAAACTACCGCCACGTGGGGGCCACGAGTAGTGGGCCCCTGCTTCAGCAGATGTCACTTCTCACACTTGTATAAAAAATTC
Organism: Camelus ferus; assembly: GCF_009834535.1. Lineage (NCBI taxonomy): Eukaryota > Metazoa > Chordata > Mammalia > Artiodactyla > Camelidae > Camelus > Camelus ferus. Next base: position 52,494,700 of record NC_045697.1, on the reverse strand, counting down.
AGCCCTATTCTGATTCTCCTCAGGACCTCTCCTAGTTTTCTTCATGAAGCTCCCTTTCTGAACACTAATAGAAAATTTTTTTATTTACAGGATAAAACATCACTTTTATGGGTTATTTTGATAGCTTTATTATTGCTGTCATATTATAGTTTTACATTTAAAGGGTGCCATTCATATACGAAGCCAAGTACAAGGGAGTTTTCCTCCCTTCCTGAGTTAAAAAAAAATTTATAAGCCATTTCAGGTACTTTATTATGATGGGAAATGGATTAGGAAAATGTAGATCTATTTTTGGAATTCTCATCTTTATATTTAAAGGCATTCCTGAGCCGTGCATGTTGGCAGATGTGTTAGTCATGTTGTTTCTTGCTTTTAACACCTTTTATATTTTCAAAATGGTAATAAATTTTTTTATCACAAAACTAAAATATGTCCATTTTTAGTAATGCAGAAAAATATAGCCTACAAAAGTCAAAATACCTCTAATCTTATCTTTCAGAGCTAACCTGCCAGCAGTTTTCTGTACATCTCTGTTTACACATATGAAATTTATTTTACAAAATGGGATCAGGCTATATAACCCTCTATCTGGCCTTTTAAACCTAAAAACATGAATATTTCCATATTATTAAATATAAATATCATTTTAATGGCTGCAAAATAGTCAATAATCTATAATTGGGCATTTAAATTGCCTTCAGGTGTTTATTATAAAGAAAAGAAATAAACATTACTGGGTTTTTTTGGTGTGTATGTGCATGAAATAGATTACTTCTTGATTATAGATTTCTAAAGATGAAATGTTCAAAGGGTTTGAACATTTGAAAGGGCTTTGTTCTTTATTGGCCAAGTGGCCTTCAAGAAACGTTGTACTGGTTATTTCTGTCATTATCAGTGTGCAGCCTTGCCTCTTGCATACAGTGTTCACATCACTGAGGACTAGTCTTAAATTTTGCCACTTTGATAGATTAACAGATATAATTGGTTAAATTTCTATAAATTTGTTTAAATTTTGTGTTAGTCTTGAAGTTGAATATTTATTGGGCCTTTGTTATTTCTTTTAAGAACATTTGTCGACTTTGACCTTGTTTTTTGGTTGCATGACCATCTCTCTCCAAATTTTTTTTGGTCTCGGGTTTCCTTTTTAAAGAAAGAAAAGTATTGTATGATGGGAAGAAGATCTAAACTGAATCAGAAAACCTGGCTTAATGCCGGAGGCAGAGCGGGTAGCCTCTAACTGGGGCTTACCTGTGAGCCGGTCTCCCCTCTCATGCTCTTTTTGCAGCTATGTAACAAGGGATCGAGCCTGGTCCTTCCTGAGATTCCTTTCAGCTCTGTGATCCTCCAGAGCTGGCGCTTTCTTTCCCCGTTGGTAGTGTCTGTGGGATTTTGAACACTAAAGGCTTAATTTCAGTGTAGCTGTGAAATATTACTGCCTTCACTTTCCTTGCAAAGTTTTGTAGTTTATGCTTAAAGTGATCCCTGTAATGTGCACCATGTTTATGGAAACTTAATGAAGGGCATAAACCACACAGGTGTTTTCACCTGTAAATCACCTGACTGGTGATTTCCAGGCATCAGTCACAGAGCCGGCTGTGCATATACACGGATTGGCTGGAGATTACAAGGAGGGAGAGAATAGAGGGAGGCCCTGCCAGGAAGGGTAGATAAGAAACATTTTAATCCACAAGCCTCGAATTAGAGTAGGCGTTTGATAACACTTGCAGCTGATAGGCTGGGGCTGTTTGTTTATTTTTATGATCTTGTAAAATGGACTTCCCACATTGATTAAGACTTAAAGGGAAAGTGGACGGATTGTGTTTGGTAGCACTTAATTATTTTACTGTGGAACAAGGGGTTAATTATAATTACAGGGTCCATTCTGAGAGTTTTACTGAGTGGGGTTTCTGTAATTAAAAATGCTCACAGCTAAAGGCCACTCTCAAACCAAAACATTCCTATGGGAGAAACTCTTCCTGCCTTGCTCAGGCTCTCTACTAAGTGGTCCAGTGTTATGTGACATTTACGGCATCTGTTGTCAGTGAGGCAATGTGATGGGAAGTCCTGGATTCAGCCTCTGCTTGGCTCCCAGGTAGCCGACTGTGTACAGTGTAAATCGTCAGCTTCTAGCTATGGGCTTTGAGACCAGTTCTGTGAGTGCTTGTTAGAAAGACGGACTTCTGAGAGGCGCCATCATGCCCAATCAAAGCTCCTTGAACTGCTGTCAATAATATTGTAATGACTTTGCATGGTGACAGACAGTTACTAGACTTACCACGGTGAACAGTTCATAACATATATAAATGCCAGTGGGAAGAGATGGGAGTGGTTTGGAGCTGCTGTTATCCTATCAGTCCCCATCAGTTTTCCCATCAGACTTTTGGAAAAGAAGAGCTTTTGTTTTCTTCTCCACCTTTGTATACAGAGAAGTTTGCCCGAGAGGAAGATACTGACGTGTGCTTGATGCACCCATGCGCCTCCAATAGTGGGCCCTGGATGCGTTGTTCTGGTTCTATGCCGGGGGCAAAAGCTCTACCTGCACATCGTGAGCTGTTGTCCTGCCGTTGAATACCTTGCACAGATTCTGTGATATTTTGTCCTGAGCCCCATTCTGAACAGAGGAAATGTCGACTTGTGATGTGACATTAGAAATTTTCAGAAAAGATTTTTTTAAGGCTGTTTTATTTTATTATTTTTCATTGAAACATAGTTGGCATACAATGTATTGATTTCAGGTGTACAACATAGTGAATTGGCATTTATATACATTATGAGCCGATCACTACTGAAAGTCTAATAATTATCTGTCACCATACAAAGTTAATAAAATATTATTGACAGTATTCCCTGCACTGTACGTTACATCTCATGACTTACTTATTTTACAACTGGAATTTTGTGCCCATTAATCCCCTTCACCCATTTTGCCCACCCTGTTACCTCCTCCCCTCTGGTGACCGCCAGTTTGTTCTCTGTATCTATGGGTCTGTTTCTGTTTTGTTTGTTCATTTGTTTTGTAGTTTCCACATATAAGTGGAATCATTTGTTGTTCTTTTTCTGTCTGACTTATTTCACTTAGTGTAATACCCTCTAGATCCATCCATGTTGTTACAAATGGCAAGATTTCATTCTTTTTTATGGCTGAGTAATACTCCATTGTGTATGTATATACACACACACACACACACACATCTGTTTTATCCATTCATCTGTCAGTGGGAGCTTAGGTTGTTTCCATATCTTGGCTGCAATTCTGCAATGAACATAGGGGTGCATACATCTTTTTGAATTAGTGTTTTTATTTTCTTTGTCTACATACCTAAAAATGGAATTGCTGGATTGCATGGTCTTTCAATTTTTGATCTTTTGGGGAACCTCTATACTGTTTTCCACAGTGGCTGCACCAGTTTACATTCCTACTTAACAGTGCATGAGGGTCCCTTTTCTCCACATCCTCACCAACACTTGTTACTTGTTGTCTTTTTGACGATAGCTATTCTGACAAGTGTGAGGTGATATCTCACTGGTTTTGATTTGCATTTGCCTGATGATTAGTAATGTTGAGACTCTTTTCATATGTCTGTTGGCCATCTGTATGTCTTCTTTGGAAAAATGTCTATTCAGATCCTCTGCCCATTTTTAAATTGAATTGCTTGTTTTTTTTTATATTGAGATATGTAAGTTCTTTATGTATTTTAAATATTAAGCCCTTATTGAATATATCATTTTTAAATATTGTTTCCCATTCAGTAGGTTCTCTTTTTGTTTTTTTTTTGATGGTTTCCTTTGCTGTGCAAAAGCTTTTTAGTTTGATGTAGTTCCATTTGTTTATTTGTGCTTTTATTGCCTTTGCCTGAGGAGACATATCTAAAAAAATATTGCTAAGACTGATGTCAGAGAGTGTACTGCCTATTTTTTTTTTTCCATGAGTTTTATGGTTTCAGGTCTTACACTTAAGTCTTTAACCCATTTTGTGTTTATTTTTGTAAGTAGTCTGAGAAAGTGGTCCAGGCCTAATAGAAATTTTATTTTTTTTGTAGTAAGACTGAGATATTAAAGTTTCTACAAAATTCTGGCCAGGTTATAGTTTAAAATGACTAATAAAATATATTGGAAAGGCTTATTTGGATCTAAACAAGGAGAATAAGCCCCCTTCTTAGAAACGACTAAGGCATAATTTTGTACTTTAGTCTTTCTTTCATTGGATTAATTGGTGTTCAGATAACCTGATATGGGGAAAGGTGTATTTTCCTTTTTCTTATTATAAAGATGATATAATATTACAGAAGAATTTCAGAAAATAGATTTAAAAATTGATAATGTCATGATGTTAAATTTTACATATTCTCTTGAAGAATTTTCATGTCATTTGTATTTCTGGCATATTGCTGTGTTGGAATACATGACATTTTCTAATCGCCCTTTAAAAAAAAACAATTGAAAAATGTAAATTACTGACATTGTGTTGCCCATAGAAGAATGTGATTAATGTGAATTTACTATTAACTGGGACTTAAAAATTTACAAGGCATTTCTTCCTCTGTAAATATGTAATTAATACCAGAATCTTTATAACTCTCTCTTTAATGTCAGTATGCCTATACCTTGTATCTTTACCTTCACAGAAAGTGGGAAGTTGGAAATTTGGAAAATAGTACCTTGATATTATTAACTTTGAGGATGACATTCGTAAAGTTAGAGTAAAAACTTAACTTCGTGGTCTTGTGACTGAGTTTCTTTTTGTTTTTGTTTTGCTTTGTTTTTGTATCAGAGATGATTGTTGACCATCAGATTGAGACAGGCCTGTTGAAACCCGACCTTAAGGATAAGGTGACCTATACTTTGCTCCGGAAGCACCGGCATCAAACCAAGAAGTCCAACCTCCGCTCCCTGGCTGACATTGGGAAGACAGTCTCCAGTGCAAGTAGGATGTTTACCAACCCTGATAATGGTAATGCAGGGCCACCTGGCTGCTGCTCTCTCTCTCTCACCTCACTCACCTTTACGCCACCTCTCGTCATCTTTTCTTTTTTTTTTTTTTAAACCTCTCTTCTTGTTTCTTCTTTTCTCAAGTTCATATGCCACAGCCATTTCCTCATGACACTTTTTATCCAACTGGGCAGGTTTGCAGTCCTGTTGGAAGGATTTCAGCAGTCACTGTAGGCTGCAAATGCCAAGATGCCTTGCTTGTTCCATGCACGTCTATTGTGATTGAAATGGTTGGGTAATGACGCTGTGATGAAACAGCTGGATGTTTCCAATGACTCAGCAAACTTGTAGATTATTGAGCACACCAAGGAATACACTTTCGACATTGTGGTTTATCAGAATTGGGAGGACAGACTAAGATGTGATAAATACTCTGAAATCTCTTGTCATGAAGTGTTTGCTTGATATAGGAGATGATGTCCGGCCTGTAAGTGATTATTCATCAAAGTAAGGGTCAGTATTATTTTTACTACTTAAAAAACAATCTGCTCTTTTGTTATATGATACTGATAGTTAGATGGGAGAATAATTATTCAAGGTAGAATATTCACCCCCTTATATAGCAATAGGAAAGGCGTAGTGTTTTATTTATACTCTCTCGCATTTACCAGAATTTCTTATAAAATGTCTGTCTTCTGTGTCATTGTCTTTGTTTCAAATAAATTTCATGACTGGGTGCAGTCTGAGAAGGGAGAAGTTAATTTCCGTGAGGTATGGAAAATGAAGGCATGGGAGAAAGAGTTGCTAAGTATTGGGCTTGTAGGTCGCTCTCATTCCAGCCCCAGTCATTTTAGTATTAAGAGAAATGAGCTAAGGGAGCATCTTAATTCATTGTTCTCAGATGCACTTTCAGAATAATATATAACATGTCACAGAAAAGGTAGACTAAGTGAACTGTACAAACTGAATTCTAACTCAGTCGCTCCATTTCTGGAAATTGGGTTTTCTGGCCTTAATATTAAAATTAATAGTTGGTTGGGAGCGAGCTTACTATTAGCAAGCTTTGCTATATTTTGGAACCATTCCATGTTGCTTTTTCATGAGTGTTTAGTCATTAAGCAGAACCAAATGAAAAGTTCAGTTTTATTGAGTGACTCTTACATTGATTTAATTGCTACTTTTTTTTTTTAAAGCACGACAGGTTATAAATAAATAATTAATAAAAATGCTCTTTATGGCAGCGAGGTGAGGGTATAGCTCAGTGGTAGAGTGTGTGCATAGCACGCACGAGGTCCTGGGTTCGATCCCCAGAACCTTTGTTAAAAATCAATCAATCAATCAATCAATCAATCTAATGGCCATGCCCTCAACCCCCCAAATACTCTTTAAAAAACACATTCACAAAAGGAAGACTCATTCCTACAACAATTTGATGGTTCTCCCATTACCTAGAATATTGCTGCTGACTAGGAATGTTTTGGTTTTTGTGTATTTTCTGTTTTACTAATTTATTTTAAATTGCATTTTGAAGAGTTCAATGGCTGGAAATGTTATGGGATAAACCATTTGTTAAAACTGATGTCACAAACAATAATTTTAAAAACAACTCATTTTAAAAATTATGGCCATTATGGTACAAGTCTGTTTTTTAATCTTTATTATCCTCTTTCTCACACAGAGTGAAATTTTGTGATTTGGAGATTTATTTTTTTCTCATAAAGTTGGTGGTAGTATAAGGAAGCAAGGTGTGCACTGTTTTCAGATACTGCTATATCTGCAAAGGGAAGAGGTAGGAACATGGCAGAGCGAGCGAGGGTGCCTTCTACCAGTATGGTGTGAGCTCCGTTTTCATGCACATGTAGCTGGAGTAGAAATTAGGAACAGATGGGTCTTGGAGGCCAGTATCTTGGGCTTTAGGGGAGGGCATTTGGATGTGGAATACAGCCAGTGGGTTGATACTGCTCATTGTTCAATCTTTCATCCTGTCAGTAGATCTCTGTATTTCAGAGGAAAGTTGAATTGCCTCCATCACTCACCTTCTCACATGTGAAATGCCATAGATGCTGGAGAGAAAGCAGGTTGGAAAGGCAGGCAGTTCTTTTCCTTTGGCTCTTCAGCTGATCAGCTTACACCCTGAAGCATGGAATATGATTAGGCCTTTTAAAAGATGTTATTATTGGCCTCTGTGCTCCCTAACTCCTTTTAAATATCCGGAGGCAAGATTTGGCTTTGAGAGATTCTGTAGTAATGAGTTTCATGTGCCTCCAAGGTACATGATTATAAATTATCAGATGGCAAATTTTTGGTTTTCTAGGGGCACTTGTTCTTAACTTGCAAGTTTATACAGTTATCTTTATATGTTAGGACTTAAATACTTAGTATCTTTAACAATGATGAAATGTTCTCAGGATAAAATTCTAAAAGAATTATAGAACTTTTGCTACTACTTTAATAAATCAGTCTTATATCTATTGTAGTTGGAGCTAAATTCTAATATCCCCATGTACGGACCTAAATAAACCTCGATCACCTTAGCTTTCTATCGTAGGCTGCAAAGTAGACTCAGGATGCTGCCAGCTTTAGTCATGGCAGCAACAGTGCAGTGAAGAGCTGGGATTTATGGAGACGCTCCCGAACTGGACATTGTCTCATTCACCTGTGGTGTGTTGGAGCCACCTCTTTATACTCAGAAGAGTCAGTTGTTACCAGGAATTTTGATGGCTTGTTGTTAAACACAACTGCTATTAAAAATTAAATTATATAAACATGCAGTTAGATAATGATATTAAAAACAATGGTAATAATTTCAAAATTCATTATCTCCTACTTGTTTTACTGTAGGCTACACTCTTCAGGTTACTTCCTTGCATTGTGTCTGTGTGGGAGAAATGCTGTAAAACAGTGTGCTGCCATCACCTCTTCCCAGCTCTGCATTCAGGGACCTCATTTTGGAAGCTTGGAATCAGGCATGACGGTAGTATCTACACCATAGAAATCAGCAAACGCTACACATCAGGGCTTAATATATTGTTCGGTCAATTGCTTCTAGGCTTAAAAAAGGGATAGAGAAAATGCTAATAATGCAGATGAAACCTTAAAGTTATTCAGTGTCTATAGCTGTTGTCTTAGCTTGGGTTCCCATAACACACTGCCATGGACTGGTATAAATCTTAAACAACAAGGATTTATTTCTCACAGTCTTGGAGGCTGGGAAGTCCAAGATCAAAGTGCCACAAAAGTCGTTCTTGGTGAGGGTCCTCTTCTTGGCTTGTAGATGGTCACCTTCTCATTGTATCTTCACATGGTGGAGAGAGATTGATCATCTTTCTCCTGTTTGTTCTTATAAGGGTCCTAATTCCATTCATGAAGGCTCTGCCCTCAATGCCCCACCTCCTAATATCATTACATTGGGGGTTAGGATTTCAACATATGCGTTTTGGGAGAACACAAACATTCAGTCCCTAACAGCTGTTAAAATGTGACTAGTGCAAGGACTTGAGGAATTATTCTTTCACTATCCAAAAACCATCACCCACTTTAGCAAAGGGGTCACCTACATTGCTGACGATTGAGTGAACTCTGACACACGCCTTCACTGTTTCACTTTTGCCTTACTCATTCACATATATGATAATGGACGTTCAACATGGATGTTGGACCTATGCTTGTTTGCCATTTGCAACCCTAAGTTGGCTACTAATAAAAGAGTGGTAAAAATCAACATGCATTCTGTGAGAAATCAGCTGGCTATATGCAGTTTACAGTACTGTATATTTATTATTTATACGTGTGCTGTACGTCTTTTATATCAGTAAAGTTTACTACACACACACACCGCCCCCAACACACACATTTTCCCCCCAGAGCTTATTTTCAAATATTTCCCAGCACACCCACTACCGCCCACCACTGGCTATCTGTGGCTAAAGACTGTCTCTACTTTTTAGGGTCCTGATGTGGCTTTAGATGCAAGATGATTTAATATTTTTAAAAAGAAATGAAAAACGTTTTTATTTGTGATAAATCAGGGAAGAGACAGGCTAGCTTCCAAGTTGTTAATTACTATGAAATAGCCACTTATCTGAGATACCTGTGAATTCTGGTGGACATGTCTGCCAGGTACTAAATTTTAGGCAAGTGGTGTATTTTCTCAATGTATTAATTGAGGCATTTCTGTGGAGTTAGTGTTGCATGAAGAAACCAAGTAGGTTTTCATTTCCTCTAGTGTTAGATTTTTCTTCACCTACTCTCTTTCTCTTTGTATTATTTTAGGTTGAATCATATGAGATTGCTACTTTTTATGGGTAAAATAAAGTTGACTATCGGCAATTTCATTGGTTCCAGTTAATGCCTTGGTCTGAGATACTTATTTTAGTTTACTATGAACGAATAACATTGAAGCCCAGGAACATTCCTTTGTAATATTTAAAAATCAAATAGGATGTATTTAGTTTGTATTTTATTAGAAAGTGAAAGTAAAGCTTCTACCTAATGTGTATTCAGTGAATAAATACTTAGCAAGATGTTTCTGACAAGGTTACCGGGTAACTCTGTTAAAAAGTCATGTTTTACAGGATTATCTGACTTTTGAAAATATCATTTAGCATTTAAAGAGATACTTTTGATATGTAGTGTCTAATCTTACAAAAGATAAAAACAAGACCCAATTTAGGGACCCAAGAACCTTAATTTGAGGATTCAGTTTTCACTACCTTTGTGGAGATTCGGGCACAGCCGTCATGAATTTGTCCCTGGTCTTTTCCTGACTTCATTTTATCCCATGAAAACCCTTGCCCTCTGTGGTCTGGGAGTACAGGTGCCCTTTACTGAAAAGTGACTTTGTTGATCTAATTGGACGTAGATTATGAATTTCATTTTTCCCAATCCAATTTTATGACCCCAATTTTCATTAGATTTTTTCAATAAAAAATTGGAAAGGTAATTTACTACTTAGTTTCTATGTCTGTAAAACAGAGATAATGAAAATTAAATGAGATAATGAATGTAAAATGTTTAGAATGGTAACTGCACATAGTAATCACTCAACAAATAATATTAAATTATATGTAATAAGTTTAAGCACATTTAAGGAAGAAAAAAATCTCATATCGAGTAAGAGTATTTTCTGGAATGATATTTGCTCTGTAACTTACTATTGGGGAAGAATCTCATGGACGTAGTGCTGATTTGTTTCCTCTGTCCTTTGGTGATACCAATACCATTTCATTAGCAATGGGAGAGGAGAAAACCCTTTCTCATTACAGCCCTCTTGCGGAAGAATCTGTCCCCATCATTGATTTTTTTTCCCCCCTTGCTGGCAGGAAAACCCTAAACCACACTGAGAATCCAAGATTCAGTAAAGCCACTCCAGCAGGTAGATGAGGATTTGGAAAAGGTGGCAGCTCCAAGCCAGGGCAGCTGGCTCTGGGGCCTCATGCTGCCTCATGCAGACTTTCTCCTGGTGCGCTATGGCCTCTTCGGTAGTTACGGGAACTCAGGGCCTGCTCCTGATTAAAACTCCAAATTTTATCTCAGTTTACTACTTCCTTTGTTCCTTTCAGGTATGAGAAATGCAGCCCACTTGCTCCCACCGCTTGTCGCCACCACTTACTTTCTCCCCAGATTCCTCTTTTCAGTGTTATCTTCCCGACAGGAGGCTGCTTGCTAGCAATTTCCCACACTGCTCTTTCTGACATAAATACACAATACCTTTAGATATTTTTATTTCTTGATTATTTTTTCTTTTTCTTTTAATAACAGCTTTATTTTTTTCCCATTAAAAAAAAATTGAAGTAGAGCTGATTTACAATGTTGTATTAGTTTCTGGTGCACAGTGTAGTCATTCAGTTACACATATATATACACATCTTCTTTTTCATTACAGGTTACTGCAAGCCATTGGATCTAGTTCCCTGTGCTGTGCAGTAGGACCTTGTTGTTTACTTGTTCTGTATACCTTTAGGTATTTTTATAAGTGTAGTCTATTGCTACTCTCTTTAGTGACATAGATGGTAGTTAGCAACATAGAATGAACAATGGAAAGAAATCAGTTTTTTCCTGTTAGTAATTCTCGGCTCCATTGAAGTGTAAATTGGGATTAGAGTGGCTCTTGTTGCTTTGCACCTGATTGGAGGCTAGGCACATTCCATCTGTTTGGTTTGGGTGCTGGATCAAGCTGCCTAGATGCTGGCACATGGTCGCTCTTGCTGGGACCCCCGCCAGATTTGGCAGCCTTCTTAGTTCTCTTGGGCAGTCTTAGCTTTTGTGTGGGTTTCAGATTCCAGCCTATCCCAGTTATCTCTGGCTGGGTTATTCTCCTTTGCTGTTCCTCTTTCTCCCCGTACCCTTGAATTCAGACTTGGTCCCTGAATCTATGGGTAAGGCAGATGTTTTGCTAATTTCCCTCAAGGAGTCTGTTCCAGATGGAGGTACCATGCTTCTCAGGTTCTGAGATGGGTCAACTGACAGGCTCACATCCCATTCAGAGGAGAGCCCTCTTCCCAGGTGCTTTCCTGCATACAATCAGCTCATTCCAAAAACCAACAGTACATATCCATCTGTTTTGTTCAGAACTCTAATTCTCCATTCGTTTGCACAGCACAGATGAATGTCCTGGCCAGAATTCAATGAATGACCAAGCTCTTCTCAGCCTTAGATTAAATGAACCTTTCCATGGAAAGTTTCTAGAAAAATGCCTAAATAAAAGTGTCCTTTAATAATAGTAATGAAATAACACAAGTAGTTCTAATTCATGTATCAGACAGCATTCTTATTTTTTTTCTTTACCCCAGGCAGGTGACTGATCTTCCAGATTTATAATGTTCAGATCTTTAAATAAACAATAACACATTTTTCTCCAAGGGTCGTACCCTCCTGGCATTTGCTAGTCTAGTCTGCTCTTCACGGCAATGAAGAATAGGCTTAAGAGATACCACAAGGGAGTATTTAGCTTTTGATATTGAAGGCCTGCTTTATAATCTTCTCCTTGAAAACATGGCTGCATCTTTTCCAAAGGCTTCATTCTAATCCTGGAGTAACACTTAGCGCAGTATGAGTTTGAGCAATTTATATCATCTCCTTGAGCCCCAGTTTCTTTATCTGTAAAATAAGGGTGGTAATGTCTTGTTCTGTGTATACAGCCAGAAGTATATGAGATACCTTTGTGAGAATTATTTAATAATGTGAGGTATCATTGCAAAGAACAGCTATTATTCAGAAATATTTTAAGGGGAAAACTTAGTGCCTTTCAGACTTAAAACTTAAGACAGAGCTTCAACTTACCACCCTTATTTTGTATTCTCTTATTATCTGTGTCTTTCCATCCCCCACCTCCACTTCTCCATATATGAAAACATTCTTGGAGCTTTATTTTTAAAACAGTGCTACTTTCATTATCAACTTTACAGATGCCAAATAATATACAAGGAGGTACCACTCATGGGCTTTATAATATTTTTGACTTAGAGTATAAAGGTTCATTAGTATGTCTGAGCAATGACAGTTCTTAGCTCTCAATAAAATATATAGAGCAGGATGTTGCCATGAAATAAACATATTTAAAAATTTTGTTAATTGCCAGTGTGTTTTCCATAACTGGGGTCTGTGATGGAGTAAAAGAACAGAATGATTCTTTGTCTTCTCGTATCACATATGAATCATCTCATCTTCTTTCTTTCTTTCATTGGAGAAGAGCCCTTCACTGATTTTCTGCTGCCAACCTGGAGTAAATCTTCTTCTGAGACTTGAGATCCTTGATAGAGCTGCTATTGTGAAGCCTTGTTTCCCCGGCCTCAGCGCGCTCTAAGAGCAGACAGGAGAGGAGCTGTAGATCCTGGTCCCTGCCTTGTTCCCTGTGAAAGAGAAATAGAGAGGGGAGGAGAGGGAAGGACAGGAAAATGTGAGGAAAGGAAGGTAGGCCAAATTGAAGCATAAGCTGTGAGTCTTATAGACTCTCTACCATGTCTCCCTCAGAGCAAAAAGGGGGAAGAAAATCAGTCTTCCAAGAATGATTAAGCGTGCCTCCTTTCACTCAAGCTCTGTTTCAGTATAAATACTAGGGACAAAAAGGAGATTTTTTTTTTTCAGGTTTGTGAACCTGATTTCCTAAAAATCACACTTGGAAGTTAAAGTTGCATTAAATTAGGCTAAGGTTACTGCTTTTCATGTTTTCGAATACCCTTCAGGATGTTGAGCAAAGGAAACGTCGTTCCATCAATGATATTAGTAGCAGTAGGCAACAACAATCATGCCGCCCATTAACTGAGCACCTGTTATAGACCAGGCATTGTTCTCTGTGACATTTCTAATGTGTATGTCATGATCTCCATTTGCAGATGAAAAAACCTGAAACTCAGAAATGTAAACTAACTTACTCAAGCATAAAAAAAAAGGCGGAGGAACCCAGTGTGCTCGATAACAATATTCCAACTCAGCTACGATGATAATGAGCTTCCTCAACCATAATTTATTTCCCACACGTCAGTGAGTCCAGGGCTCTTACTCTGTGTAACCCTGTGATGATGAAGGGCTCTGGGGTCATTCTGTGTCTAGGCGGGAATCTGTACGAAACATGGCAGTCGAATGTCTTTATTGGCTTTCCAAGTGGAGATTTCTAGGCAAATGTCTCACGTTTACAAGTGGAATAACGCTTAACTCCTTAGTTAAATTTCTTGGCTGAATAATGGTGTGGAATATATAGTAGGTGCCGAACAGTCACTTGAACATGCAGCATTGCAATCCTGAAAGAGTCCAAAAATGTTAACATGAGTAAAATTTATTTTCTTCTTAATAGAATTGTTAAATTTTTTTTTTTTTGATGGAGGTTTTTTGGTTTGTTTGCATGATTCAAGTAGGGACAACCTTATCTGAAGAGGTTTTGGACAAGTTGATTCTTAAAGGAAAGATGAATCATTACCAAAAAAATCCTCCTCACAACACCTTTGTCTACAGTCTAGATATTGGAAACCATCACTCAGAACTCTTTAGAGCTGTATCTTTCCTCATCAATTCATAGTAATATAAACCAGTTTCTACCTTGTTTATGCCTGAAGTCATTCAAAAGTGATTTTAAAGAGGATCTGTAAGCTAGTAGCACAGCTAGATTGTTTATTCTGCAGCTTAAGTGAAGAAGAGGCACAATGAAAGCATTATTTGGAAAAGGCTTATGTTATACATCATTACTATGCTATAATCGTAAAAAGTTTGGCTTCAGCTTGAAGGGCAGCTTTTAAAAATTTTATCTTTGGAGTAAATTTGTGAAGAGAAGAAAAACAACATGAAAGGGTTACAGAGTTTGTATCTCTCCCTGCACAGAAGTACACAGAGGGTCTAACAAATCAGTGTTGGAATTTGCCAGTATAAGTAATGGATGCTGTGAGCCTCCCCAGTTTTCATGAGGGTAAGCTGCCAGATGGCGCCAATCAGCTCTGCTAGAACGCAGGTGCCAAGTCTCAATGGGCAGTTTCATTTTCATGCCTGTCTTTGGAGCCAGGTTCTTTGCCGGTGTGTGCCAGACTCTGTGCCTCTGTCCCCTTGATGGTGAGGGCTGTCTATGCAAAAAGGAGTTCCCAGCTTTAGTTCCCAGCAGATAATGCACTGACATGTTGAGGGGAGCAGAGGTGAGAGAATCTGGGGGAAGTTAACTCATCAGCACCTGAGTTTTGGAGCAGCTGCTGACCTCCTGTACTCATTTGAGAAGCAAGCCATGGTATGGTAAAATTTGGGTAGCTATGGACTGATCAGAAGCTAAAGAATGCACATGCTCTTTTGAGTTTACTTCGCATTCCTAACCTCTGTCTGTGCTCACTGCTCTGGAATTTTAGTTGGTCCTTTCTTGAGCCTGGATAAATGGCAGCCGGTTGTCTAGCCTCTTCCATTTCCTTTAGCTAAGCCTGCAGGGATATTGGCTCTTTAAGCCAGTCACTCAGTTGTCAGAAGAAATAGGAGGTGAAAGTTGGCCAGTATGATAATACAGATTTCAAAATGCCTCCCTCTTAACAATAGCAATTTTGGAATAATCTCAATTGGTTCATTTCCCTTTTTCATTTTTCTTAGTGCAATAAAAACTTGCAAATAAGTTCAATTATGGGAAACAATTAAAAATTCAGATTGCAAAGAAAAGACATCAGATCTGCCTCAAACAGGTGCTGGCACAGATGGCTCGCTCACAAGTCCTGGCTTTATTTACAGCTTTTAAATGCAGACAGATAAATTGACAAAAATGTTTCTGGATTTTATAATATGCCGAATGCCCAAATTTGGCCATAAACTTACATTAATTTGTAAATGATTCAGTTTAGAACCTGACCCTCCCCAGTCTCCAGTAGCCTTAAGAGGACCACTTGTCTGCCCTGTCATTTGCACACTTGTGTGAATAGAGTATCTAATCTTTTCTTTTGGTTGGTATGCTTTGTTTGTTGCTTTGATCATTTAATGACAGTATTATTAAGGGGGAAAAGTTCCCTCATGTCAAATTGTATGTAGTCTGGTGGTTAGTTATTTCCAACCTCATTGTTGTACCTTGAAGGATAATTATGCTCCCAACTTCTTACTAGCCTTGGAGTGGGACGTCTGATGAGAATAACAAAACAGAGGGCAGGAAACCCAAATGGAGCTATCTTCAGGCCGAAGCTGGTGGTGCTCTTGCATTGATTAAAAATACCTGGCGGAACCATGCTATAGACTTAGCCTACCTCATTATTCTGTCTTTGATGTGGTCTAAGGTTTGGCATGGAAGCACCACATATTAAAATTATACTAAAAGAAGTATTAAAGGGCACTGGAAAATGA
The DNA here is from genome assembly GCF_009834535.1 of Camelus ferus. NCBI lineage: Eukaryota > Metazoa > Chordata > Mammalia > Artiodactyla > Camelidae > Camelus > Camelus ferus. The sequence goes on along the minus strand of NC_045697.1, from coordinate 52,478,983 downwards.
GGACTAATATGCATTTCTAAGTTGGTTTAAGGTACTGATTTACCTATATCCCAGTTTCATGTTTCTGAAGGGCTGAAAAACAGGAGGCAAAGGAAGTTGAAAACCAGTTCTGTGTTCGTCAAGGAAAGTGTTTCAGAAGTCACAGTATGAAATGTTGCTTTCTGCGTCGTGTATCAGCTGCTTAGAAGGGTCTGTTGGGTAGATCATAAAAAAGGGCCTTTCTAATATAACACCATGCTCCCTGTGCTTCACAGAAGTGTGTGTGACTTCCCTCTGTGTGTGCTTATGTGGCGCAAGATTATTAACAATCTTGATCTTACATCTTGAGACTAGTGTTCATTATGTAAATCTTTCATCTGGCTACAATCCACGTTTTGTGTATTAGAACTTCAGGGTGGATTATCCACAGGTACTTGGGGCACTATGATGATTGAAGGTAATTTATTTTAGGCTTTTCAGTTCTGTGTTGGGATTTGTTCCACCTATGGATGCAGGGTCATGGGAGGGGGTGTGTGTCAATGTAATATGTCATTGTTCTCCTTTAACCCGCTTGTGTGATTTGCTTTAGTATTTTTTTCTTCTTAATTAATGCTTCCATCCTCATCCTTGCTGTGGCTGCTCATGTGTCCTCCTCCTCCTCCTGTCTTCTGCTTCTGACACTAAAGCCCGCAGCCCGCTTGAGAACTCAGTGCCCTGCCTAGCAACCCGCACCTTGGACGATGACCCCCGAGTGCGGCGCAGTCCCAGCGTGGGATGGCTAAGTAAGTCCATGACCGGGAAGGGGCAAGGATGGTGGTGGTGGGCGGGGGAGGGCACGAAGACTGGGCTCTTGGTTACTTAGTGGAGGGCATCCTCAAGAATGCCTGGAAGGGTAGGACTCACAGGTTCCTGAATTCACAGTTACGGATTCATTTCTTCTGTTAGTCAAGAGGACAGGTACAGTGTGTCCTCCTGGGTGCAGGCTGAGTGCCTTGTAAGGCCGTGGGAGGAGTTGGAGACTAAGTCGGGCGTGGCCCTGGTAGTGCTCCTTCCAGGGAGCACTCACCAAAAGGTCAGCTTCCTCGCAGGGCTGACGATGCCGGATCTTCTTACTTCAGAGGACTGTGAGGGAGATCTCTTGAAGATGAGGTCTCCGAAAGTGGTTTGAAAGCATTCAAATGCCGAGTGAGAGGAAAAACTTTCTAAGTTAGTGGTCTGAAGAACCCCCAAGTACCCATTAAGGTACCCGGAAGGGCAGTAAGTGCTACCGACAATGAGAAAGTAGCATAGATAGAATGTTTACTTTATAAATAAATGGTTTTGTTAAAAAGACAAGATTTCAAACTTTCAGAGGTTATGAGTAAGTTTATGGCTTCAATTGTAGTCTCACAGATGTATACTTATCCCCAGACTTAATAAGTTTGTGCACATTAAAGTTGTGTGCCTTAAATAATGTACAGCTTTTTCTATGTCAATCATACCTCAATAAACAGTTTGTTGAAAAGTGCTTGAGAAAGAAAATTTATACAAAAAAATAGACAAAATTTATTTACCTAAAACCAAAAGAGAAAAGAACAGTTACCAAAAACTACATGAACTTTCCCCTGAGATTTCCAAATTGGATTATATGTGATATGAATTTCTTTTAGTTGTGAAGAAGCCCATTCATGGTGACATAATTGGACTTTTAACTGTTTATTATTACCATTCTTAAAAACTGAACTATTGATTAAGCTTTTTACTATTTTAGCATAAAGAAATTTCACTTACTGGGAAGATGTCTTTCTCAGATGACTTAGTGGGGGAAGTTTTCATTCATCCTAAAATAGTGTTTGTTGTGCTTCATTGTTCTAGAGCTTTTATTGGATGGAGTAAATTTGATCTTTTTAGTAGCTGTAGTAATAATCTCCACGTCCCTTCGAGAGATAAACATGTGTACTGCCCACTACTGAATGCCAGACACTGTATTAGGCACTGGCTGTTTAGAGATGAATGAGTCCCTGCCCTCAGTGGGGTTTCCTGTCTAATGAAGAAGACAGGACACAATGGATAACAATTGTATAAAGATGCTAAGTAAAATGACTGAAAGTACACACACACACACACACAGACACACACACACACACACACACGTATACACACACAAGATTATGGGAACATCTGCTTGGCCTGAGAGTTGTGATGATAGAAGAGGCTTTTGGAGGAGACGATTTGGGGGCTAAATCTTAAAGAAAAAGCAGAAGTTTGGTGGCAGGAGAGTTGAGGGGGGAAGTGCCTCTTATTGAACTATTAACTTTGTGATTATGTCTGCTATACAGTAGGTCTAAGAAGCTTGAATAATAATTTTGTCTTGAAAAATCATAAGAGTTGCAAATATTAACTCATTACTTTTGGGTACAAACCCTCAGCTGAGTCCTATATGTGATACCATTTAATTTTCTGAGCAATCCTGTTGTGGTTATTGTTATCCACATTTTACAGATGAAGAAATAGGGCTTAGAGAGGTTTAATAACTTGACCAAATCATACAGGTCATAAGTGTCTGGGGCAAGACTTCATCATGTACTAGTTACATCTGTAACTTTGAAGGATAGTGTCTTATTGAAAGTACAGTATAGCAAATTCACATGGTTAGATGGCTGGAAAGATCTGCTGACCCCGCCATGAACCTTTAGCACTCACATGATTTTCTCTGCAAGAATTGTGCATTTCTTCTAATAAACTTTTCTTTTTTTCCCTCAGTGATGCCTCTTGGGGAAAAAATAAATTCAGATACAAAGTTTAGTCATTGGAGTTTGGAGCCAGGCCTAACTGGATTTGAATCTTGTGTCTACCACTTGCTTGACTTTGGGAAAGTTACTTCTCTACTATAAATTTGGGTTTCTCGACTGTAAAACTGGGTTAATCTTACCAATTTAGGATTGTTGTGAGAATTAAATTAGAAATATGTAAAGTGATTAGCATATCTCAGCACTCAATAAATCTAGCATTTTCTGTTACTAGCAAAGTGCTTATAGGACTTGCTGAAGAAATTGTAGCTATTCTTATCCTTTTAAAGTTTTATTTATCCATGTCAGACATCTAGACATTGATATACTGTTGTGGATAGAGTATCAAGGAAATTGACCAAAATGTCCAGTTTGTTCATATTATGGAAATGTGGCAACCATATGGAAATCGACCTAGGTCAACCCAACACCCTGGGCCAATCCTATTAAGAAAACATATTTTAGTCATGAGAGAGGATTCTTCTCGTTGTGTATCTATATGATATATTCTCTTGCTAATGTGTAATTTTTTTGATGTGTTATCTCAGTCACCTCTCCCAGGGTCCCTATTACCTACCACATCAGTTCAATAAATGTAATATACACACGTAAAATAACCAAGATGTGCAAAATGGCATTACGTCCTGCTGGTTCTACGTACCTATTCAGCCTTATTTTCATCTCTTCTTGGTGGGAACCTCTAGTCTTACCAGCTTGTCCTTTTCCTTTTGGCTTATACTGTGGGAAGCCCCACCTCAGTGCCTTACTTTGTTCCTCTGCCCTTCCAAGAACACCTTCTCAATTATGTCTATCCAGAACCATTCAATAGGTCCCAAAGCAAGCCCCATCTCCTTTATGAAGTAGTCCTCATAAACACAAAAGATCTTTTCAGGTCTTAAAATTCCATAGTTCCTATTGTCTGTGCCTCCCGTTGAGGATTTGTTATATATTGTTTTATGTTGCCATCTGATGTTTCATTTTTTGTATTTTTTCGTTTCGACTATATAAAAAAGCTCCTTTAGGTCTGGAGCCGTATCTCATGCTTTTGCATCTCACCATATCTCATGCCTTTTCCAGGATGATGTAGGTACTTGAAACATGGGAGTTGTACACTAAATATTTATTAAACCTTGACACTTCATCATTTCATTAGAAGCAACCAACATCCCAGTTTTCATAAGGGTCCCTCTTGGCCACAGTAACTCTTAACCAGAAGTGATCATTGTTGACCTGCAAAAATTATTTCCGCTTATTTCTGTTTATCACAATCTGATGAATTTTGTTATCAGTTTATTCTGATAGTTAACATGGAATTTGTTTTCAAAAATGCTGCCCAAATTATCACCTAAAAGACAGGTTTGTGAACAAAGTTCCATTACTTTAATCTTTCAGTATTCTTAGCGAGATATTTTCAGGCTTAGTGTTAACTTGAAGTAACTAAGCACCTTTAAAAAGCTAAATTTAAAGTTGCTTTTGGGGGAGTCAGCGTCCATCATTTCTACATTGTGCGCTTCTTATCTTAGTTGTCACCTGAGGCAGATGTGAGCTCGCAGCTCTTACCCATTTCAAATGCTGCCGAGGTGTTGAATTAGAAGTTGGAACAAAACCAAAAATCATTTCCTCTTACAGATCTCCCGGCAGATCTAAAACCAGCCTGGGCCACCGAGAACAAAAGAAAAGCTTTTACCTCTACTTTTCAGGACAAGTTAATACCCACCTAAATGCTTTGCCATTATTAGAGCGGAGGAGCGTTCCCTATCTTGGTAGACACTCGGAGCACTTACCAGTGAATTCAGCTTGACGTCTAACAGCCCACGTCCTGAGTCCTTAGAAAACACTTTTGTCCTTTTGCAGTTACTGGTGGTTGAAATCAGCTGCTTCAGACTCTTAGGTCTGAACTTCAAAGAAGAATATGAGATTTAGGGTTTTTATTTTCCCTGCCGTCTTCTGCGCATTCAGGCATCTGCCTTCACTTTACGTTGTGTTGTGTCTTTCTGTCTAATTTGTACATCTACCAGGCAGGGACCTTCTGGTCCAGTTCAGTGTTTTGTAGGTGAGTATCCAGTGTTTGATGTTATTACTATCCTAAGTATTAATATTAGATAATACTGTTTTTTTAAGAAGTGAAACCACAGTGGTACAATTCTGTGGATTCTTGTTTCATCTTCCAGCCAGGTTACACAGTTAATGTTCGTTATAATTTAAAGAATGTAAGTGGGACTCTTCTGCTTTAGGAAAACAAATATTTTATTTCTTTTTAGGCATTTCTGGAGTTAATCAATTCAAAGTCTTTCCACTATTGGACAGTTTGCTGACTAAATAAAAATTACAATTTTCTCTGGCCGTAGAGTTTTGTTAAAAAGTTTTGAAACTTCTTTAGGAAAGTGATGAACCCAGAGAGTTCACTTTAACAGGTTCAGAGTCAACAAATATTCCCAGTGCTCTCACGCTTCTAGTTCCATCGTCCAATTGGAGAGAAAGAGACAAGGGAAATTCACAGCTGACAATATTGGAAGAGAGGCAATCAATGGAAGTGCCACCGGCAGAGTGTGAGGACAGACCTGCTCGTCTGCAGTGTGTGTAACATAGCAGCATACGTTATACTCTCTGAAAATGCTTATTAGAAACGTGGATAGTGGGACATAAAAAGAGAATTGGGAGAATAATTCTTCTTAGGGGAGGTAGACTTTTCAGTGGGCCATAAAGGGTGGGCTGTCCCTCTACATACGTGGAGATGGTGGTAAAAGCAGGGCGAGACATTGAAAGGTGACTCGAGGCTGAGAGAAAAGTATGTAAGCAACCAGGTTGTTGAGAATAGAGAATAGTTTGTGGGAGGTAGTCAGGTGACACATTGCATTAGCAGAGAGGGCTTAGGACCAGAACATGTGGCTGCTAAGGTGGCGAAATCATTGAGCTGTTTCGTGGAAGGTCTTTGAAAGTTTTTTAGCATGGAGGTAGCATGATCAGAATTGTGTATTAGGGAAATTAGTCTGCTGGGGGTTTCGAATGGGATAGAAGGGGGAAAGGCTGGAGGCAGGGGAGAGAGTTAGGAATGGGCTGTAGAAGACCAGTTGGAGAGAATGAGGATCTGGGACTGTGACTGTGGGAATGGAAAGGAGAAGGGTATTGCAAGATGTTACAGAGATGGCTTCTGCAGGACTCGGCACCGGTTGAATGTCAGGAGAGGAAGAGGAGGGCATCCAGGGTGCCTCAGGTTTTGAGCTGGTGACCAGGGAGATGATCGGAAAGCGGTCATAGAAAAGAGTGACGGGATTTACAGAAGCTCAACAATTCCAGTTTCTGCCCCTTTCATGCCTGCTGTGGCCGTCTGTGAAGATAATGTTTCACTAGGAGATTTTTAGATTATTTATCATGGGCCAAGACTCCTTTAGAATTCTGCTTTTTTATCATATTCTCACTTTAGTTTTGGGGATCCATTTAAACCTACCTTTGGAGTGCGAAATAACCACGACACCCCAGCTCTCTTTAGACAACTGGCAAATACAGAACATTTATTTTCGTCTTGATTCCAAGCATTTCACCTTCCATCCCTATGTTCAAGATGAAGGCTTCTTGATTGGCAATATTATTTGGGTCATTTATTGTATTCTCATATACATTTTGGGCCTTTTAAAAGGCAAAAAGGAAATCCAAGTAACTTTCAAAATTCTCTCACCATAGCTTTTCTTACTCAAAATTTTTCAAAAGACTGTAGGAAATGAAATCTTTCAGCAACCTGACATCAACCTCCAGACTTTTTAGTTAACATAAGACATTCAGAAAACTTATGTCATATCCAAGAATAAATTATAACATTCTTCTTCAAATACAGGCAGTCTTAAAAAAGGGGGGGTGTTAGTTACTATTTATCCTGAGCTGCTGAAAGAGGGCCCACTAGTTGTTTCACTGATATTTAATACGGGATTTACAGTGGGCTAGAATACATGCTGACTCTCAAAGTTATTAATAGAAAGAATCAAGGTGGAGAAGGAATAAAAACTTAGAAATTCTGTTGTATTTCAGAGTACTAGGGACTTGGAGGAGATCTTAAGAGGCACAGATTTTGAAAAACTTCGACCATCTGTGGAATTATAAAATAGAGGTTTTTCCTCCCCCGACAAGGAGAGCTTGGGATTTGTGAGCATTCAGGCTGGTGCTTGGCAGAATGGTGTACGTGGAATATGTTCACCGTCGAACTCTTCTCATCAGCAGGTCTGTCCCTTTTCCTGACCTTTCAGGCTTTCACTGTCTTTCTCCTCTCTTTCAGACTTGGAACCTCAGAGTCATCGGTTATGCATTCTCTCTTCCCCTCCAGCCGCAGTGAAGGATCAATTTGTTAAATGGCACCTCTGATGGGTTGCTTGCCTCAGTCTCCTTTCTAGTCATACTGTCATTGCTTTTGTTCGCATCTTTATTTCCTCTTGCTTGGTCTGATCTAATAGCCTGTTCCCTGGGGTCATTTCCTATAGTTGGGCATATGCAAATGCACCCTGCATTTTGCCTTCCAGTTAGTCATATCAGACCCAGCAGATACGTTACCCCCTCATGTGGAAATGGTCAGTGGCATCTTAGTGTGTCCCAGACCACATCCAGACCCCCGGGCCTGCCAGTCAAGACCCATTGCACAGTGTCCTGTACGCAGCATGTCATGCTGCTGTATCTCCCTTTATCTACACTACATCTCAGCAGCAACTTACCATTACTTGAATTTACTGAGTGCTTCTCTCTGTTGGTGCCTTTGCCCTGAACGTTCTCTCCACTTGGAATACTCTCCTTCCTCCTGAAACTTTCTGTCAAAATTCTGCCAATCCTTCAGGGTCCAAGGTTCTCCTTGAAGCCTTCCCAGCTTGAGATACTCTCTAGTGACCTTGAACTCTGAACACACTTTTTCTGTCTCCTCACATGACGTTTATCTCATTCTGCTTTGTGTTGCAGTGTGTGGGTACATGTCTTACTCTACTAACTATACATTTTTTAAAGGCAGGACCCGTGTCCAATTGAGGTAGGTGTCCTCTATCACAGAGATGGATGATCACGACCCATGGTCCAAATCTGACATACTGCTTGGTTTCATAAACAGAATTTTATTGGAACACAGCCATGCTTATTAATTTGCGTATTGTCTGTGGTTGCTTTCCTGCTGCAATGGTAGAACTGAATAGTTGCAACAGAGATCGTATGACCCATAAAACCTAACATATTTACTAATTGCCCTTTTACAGAAAAAGTTTTCTGACCCTTGGAATACAGAACTGATTCTCAGAGTGGGGACTGGGGACCCCTGGATAGCCCTGGGATCCTTTCAGAGGGTTTGGAAGGTCTTTGTATTATTCTTTGTATCATTCAGCCAAAACAATATAATGCAGCAAGTTGAACACAGGCGCAGACATGAAAATCCAGCTGTATTTTACATTAATCCATACAGTCAAGACGTTTGTAAAAAATGTGAAACAATGCCATTCTTTTTTTGCCAATTTTTAGTTTTGGAAATTGTTATTTTTCATAAAATGTATTACTTATGCTAACAAGTAATTGGCTTATTATATTATTTTAAATTAATAAATATTTTTTAAACTTTAGTTTTAATTCCTAAACCAGAAAAACACTCTTAATTTTTAAGTGTGTAAAGGTAGCCTGAAACCAAAACTTTGACAACTGCTGCTCCATTGTGCCTAGTAGAATGCCTTATAAATAGTAGTAAATCAACAAATGGTGAATGAATGAATAACAGAACCAAATGATTCAAATGTAACATTAAATAAAGCACAGTGATAATACTTGAAAGCTTTGAAAGGGAAGACTGAGTAAGAACCACTAAGAAATGATGTCTACTATGTGTGTGTGACATTATTTATTTATTTGTTATTGAAGGATAGTTGATTTACAATGTTGTGTTAGTTTCTGGTGTATAGCATAGAGAGTTTGTGTGTGTATGTGTGTGTGTGTGTGTATATATATACACACATTATTTTTCATTATAGTTTATTACAAGATGTTGAATGTAGTTCCCTGTGCTGTATAGTAGGACTTTGCTGTTTATCGATTTTATATATAGTAGTTTGTATCTGTTAATTCCAAACTCCTGGTTTATCCCACCCACCCCCACCCCAGAGAACGCTGATGAAACATAGTAGAGTGAGGATGATCTGAGGGGGTAAGAAGAGCTGGTCTTCCTGACCATCTTTCTTTGCTGCTTTCATGACAACTAGTAGTCAAGATAGGCTGGGTTTTGCTACAGTGACAACTAGCCCTGTTACTCCAAGAGAGGAAGGCCTCAGTTCTTGTCTTGCCCAAAAGAGAAGAATTCAGACGGGAGACAAAGGCATTGTGTAGTTAAAGATTTCATTAGGAAAGCAAAAGCACACCTGTAAGAGCAGGAGATGGGCTGATCCAAGAGAGAATGGCAGCCTTGGTCTTTCTTGGTCCCTCCTGTCTTATACCCTCACTTAGAGACGGTCTCTTGATTGATTGACGGCTCTATCCCCTGGAGTGCTTCGTCATGCCCGTCCCCCTTTGCACATGTCCTTACCTGTGATGCAGACAGAAAAGCCCATGAAGGGGGAGCCTACACTGCAATGCTAATTACATTACAATGAGCACTGGGTCTTGTCTGTTCGGGTTCTTGTCACTGCCACGCATTCACGGCAATCCAGTTCTAACTGGTTTCTTGCTGGCACTCTTTTAGAGGAAGTAAAGCCCCCATCTTCCGGACCACCCTCTCCCCTCCACCTCATCTACCTGGTGCCTCCACTTATTTAATTGCCTAACAACCCCAAACATCTCAGTTCACAGCACAGAGGTTTCTTTCTCATACTATTTCATGTTTAATGTGGAAGTGCAGGGAGCTGTGCTCATCACCGTTAGGCAGGATCCAGGCTGGTGGAAGCCTTATCTGGGTTCATGCTTCCACAGTCATTGTACCATGAAGAAGAGTTTTGGTGACTCACAGGTTGCCTTGATAACTTCTGCCCAGCAATGACACATTCTTTCACTTACATTTCATTTGCCAAAGTGAATCATATATCCACACCTAACTCCAAAGAACTGTTATCCTACCATGTGCCCAAAGGGTGGAATTTCAGAAACATTTGGCAGACAACACCAATGACTACCGTCCAGTTATAACAGAAATTATAGCTTTGACTTTGGAGTGTGCCTTTCTGGGCAATGCATAGAGCAGTGTGAGCTATGCAAGGCCAGTGTGCAGAAAATACTCTCCTCCTGGGTACTCTTCCAGATGGAGGGAGAGAGCTTTTCTCATAGTCAGGGAGGACTGGGGTTACCAGTTCAAGGTCTACTGAAAAACCACTGGGGCCGTGGTTTGACGGGAGGTGGACTAGATTAATTTGAAACTGATGGAGGATCTTTCAGGCAAATATACAGTAAACCACTCTTATTAGACCAAACAATGTCTGGATTTAATTCTTGGAGACCACTGGAGATCTAACTACTCGAATTAGTATGTCTGTGCACATGTGAGTGAGAGAGATTAGAGGAAAAGCAAATGTAATATTCTAGCTGTAGATATCAATTTCAAAGGTAATAATGAAATTTCTTCTTGGCAGCAAGCAGTAGAATTTTACTTTGATGAAAATTACTGGCAGAATCTTCAGAAATAATGGCTTTTCTTTCTGTGGTACACTGAATGTTTATGGTGTAGAGTTGTCCTGGTAATTCAGATCCCAATTCTACTCCTCTGAATGCGTCCCCCACTCCGGTAGCCCCTCACCCATCCCCTGGCAGGCCAGAAGCCCCTGTCATCTTGTACCCCACCTTGTCCTCTGGCCTCAGTGCCCTTCTTCTCTTTCCCTTCCTGTTCATCCCTGCCTTTCCCTGACTCTCCATTACAGCTGCTAGTCTACTTAGGATCCAGATCCTCGTTACCTCTTGTGGGAACTATTTCATTATTTCCCATTTTCCCAGCCTTCATTCTTACTCCTTGAAGGCCATCTTTCACAACTGCCAGAAGGACCTTTCTAAGTTACAGATGCCAAACATAGCACTCCCTTTGGTCAGAAACCTTTCATGGTAACCTCTTATCCTTTGTACACTCAAGCCCAGGCTTTGTAGCCAGTTAACTATATTCAATGTCTTGTAATAGCCTATAATGAAAAAGAATATGAAAAGGAATATATGTGTGTGTGTGTGTGTGTGTGTGTGTGTGTGTGTGTGTGTGTATAACTGAATCACTATAGTGTACACCAGAAATTAACACCACATTGTAAACCGACTATACTTCAATTAAAAAATAAAAAAGATCAAGCCCAGGTTCTCTAATCTGTGTGATGTTCCTTGACTTGGTCTTTGCTTAACTCTCTAATCTTCTCTTCACATTTCCACTTTAGTACGACAAGCTACAAGAATTTGGATTTTCATATACCTAGATTCCCTGCCTTTCAGTCTCTCTATTCCTTATTCATGCTGTTGCAGCTACTCCCGCTTGACCGGACTGAGTTTAACCTATCCTTGAAGCTCTGATTTTCTCCAGGAGACTCTTCTTCATTTCTCTCTTTTCCCTCCGTCCCACCAAAGTGCCTCATTTCTGCTCTCATACTCCCCACCATTACGTTACCATCATATCATAGAACAAGTATGTTTCCTTCCCTGTTGGCAAAGTGCTCAAAGAGCCTGAGCCACATCCCCCTCGTCTTTGAATCCCCTCTGCCAAGTGCAGTGTCGCACACTTAGTGGATGTTCAGTAAATGTAGGGCTGGACTCATTCATCCACCCAGCTCTTGCTATGGGTAAATTATTTGCTAATCATGCACTGTCAGTCACACTTGTATCTCCTTTGTCCCCACTAGGGTGTAATGGACAAGATATGCACTTATCATCTTTAGGAACCTAGTTAATCTGAAAGCAAATAAGAAAGGAAAGAATATGTAGCAATCTGCTTAGCCAGAATGTGTGGTATCCATTTGCCTGAGACAAACCTTCTGAACAATAGGTAGTTTCATTTTTGTTTTTGACTATTTGGTACTCTTCTCAAATTCATCTATATATATTTCCTTATTTGTATGACTTAGTTTTCTTTGACTTTTTTTTTTTTTTTTTTTTTGGTGAGGGGTGCTGGCGGTGTGTAGGGCTGTTAACGGGCCATGAGTTGTGGTTCTTCTTGCATAGATTGGGGTTCTTTTGGAGAAAACTGTGATTTATTTCTTACTCAGGAGCTAATGTATTGCCTGATACACAGACACTTTGTGAATATTTGTTGATTAATTGAACCCTTAACCTGAAAATGAGAGAAAAGACTGAAAAGAGAGGTAATATGCAAACCTCAAGCAGGAATGGTTTTTGAATTTGTTAGATCATAGTCTTCATCCCCAGCCTAGCCAGCCTCTCTGGCATGGGGGAGCTCTGCTGCTTTTCTGTGGCTGCTAATAGTGGTAGAATTTGGGAGTTGGATTCCTTGGCTAGGGCCTCCGTTTCTTGCTCACCAGATCTTTCTGTCCATGGTTGAGATAACACTACTAAGGCAACTTCAGCTACTACCAGCTGTCATTTATTCAACCAAGTGCTGTCCCATTTAATCCCCACAAAACATCCCATGAAGTAATAAGCATCCCCGACCTTTTGTTACAGATGAAATCACTGAGGCTCAGTGAGGTTATGCTACCACAGTACTTGAGGGCTGTTCACAAATTCTGCAGTTCTCTCTTTTTTCTGGGCATATATGAATACCCTCCTCCTCACCCACGTGAAGTTCAGTGGACCACATGACTTCCTTTGGCCAATGATACATGAGAACTGATGGATATCATTCCCAGGGAAAGCTTCAAGAGCAAGTATGTGCTTCACTAGTTTCTTTTCTCTCAAACCATCAGTACGTCTGTTACCGAGTCCAAACTCATTCTGCTCGCCACACAACAGGCCAGTAAATTGAGAGACGAGGTGTTGGGGCAAGGAATAATGACTTTATTTGGAAAGCCGGTAGATAGAGAAGATGGCAGACTAACGTTCTGGAGAACCATCTTCCCCAAGTCAGAAATCCGGCTCCTATTATAGGGGAGAGGGTGTGGTTGGTTGTCCAGACTTACTGATTGTCAGAATCCTTTGTTCTTGCAGCTGTCCATGTAGGTCAGGTGAATGACCGCAAACACTCCTCCTGCCAGACAGGCACGGTTACAGTCATAGAACCACCTCAGATTCTCATGGCTTAAAACAAAACTGGTTCACTGTAGGTCCATGTAGGTCAGGTCATGATGTTCCTGTAAACCTCCAATAAGACAAATGTTATTCTCTGTTCTGCAACTTTTTATCGCTGTATGAATGGAAAGGTGTTACACCCTTAAAGGTCAGAGTCTTGAGAGTGGGCCATCCTGTATATTTCAGGCTACAGGCAACACTCTTTTACAAAAGGTGCAGAACCAGCATGTAGAGCTAAGCACAGGAAGTAGAGCACAGGGTTAGAGCTAAAGAAGCAGATCTAATAGGGAGTTAGAGTTGTTCTTCCCTAGTGCATGTCTAGTGAAGGCTGCTCCATGCATTTTGGTCCTGGTCCAAGGACAGAGAGGTAGAAGCAAAACTGCCAGCAAATCCATATGCACATTATTATCCTGAGGGAGAAGTGAACCAGTTTTGTTTTAAGCCATGAGAATCTGAGGTGGTTCTATGACTGTAACCGTGCCTGTCTGGCAGGAGGAGTGTTTGCGGTCATTCAGTGAATGGGGCACTGGGGTTTGAACTCAGGTTTGCAGACTCCAGATGACATGGTTCCTTTTGATTTCCTCTCTTCTTCTCATTCTCTCTGCCCTCGGGTCTCCCTGCTTTTAGCCACAGTTAGTGCTCTTGTCTGCTGACAAGAGGTATGGACACTGATGACTCAGAGTTTTGCTGTTTCAAGTTAGAAAATGAAATTCCTAGTGTTTCTCAATGAGAGGCCACAAGTCAGCATTCAGAAGGGTGATTTTCTAGGATGGTTCTACTCTCTGAGGCCCATTCTTATCACCTCCAGGGAACAGCTGGAGCACACTGGAGCACACAGATGGTTCTGGGCCATGCTCAGCTCTTGCCTCAGAAAGCCATGCACTGTGATGGGTTCTGCAAGGGTAACCATGGTTACAAATCAAAGAGCAGTCTTGTTAGGGGAATGTCTTGGAGAGACTAATATCAGCATCCTTTTTGAGGAGGAGGAACAGGATAAATCCAATTAGAATGATGAATTTTTCCCTCAGTAAAAGTCTTCCTTTAAAAATCGATTCTTGTGGCACACACTTAAGCTGGGCCTGGATTTTAGGATTGCTGTAGGTTGTCAAGGTTGAATCATTTCCCCAATTTCCAAAAGACATCTTTGAATAAATTTTGTCTCTGTTTCTAGTGAAGTGTGTAGAGCCTGAAAGAAAGGGGCATTTCCTCTTAACCAGCTAGGGGCCTAGGCTGTGTAGGTTGTTATTACAATTTGTACTAATTTCAGCGATCCTTGTGATTACTGTCTTAAGTAAGAATGATTATTATCACCTTGAATTGGGAATGTCCCTTCCCCTTTTAGTGGTGATAGTTTTATTATATCCAGTTGCAGTGATAGAGTTTTGAAGTGTTATATTAATTTATTCAAATGGTCAATTCATTCATTCACTTAAATATTTTTAAGTACCACGCTGTGGCTAGTGCTCAGCTGGTCCTGGGAAAATATAATGAGCAAGGCAGACACCTATTTCAGAGACCTACCAGGTAGACTTGTTATACCAAGGGGAGAGATGTTTGTGAGAAGCTGGTTCTCTTGAGCAGAGTGGGAAGTGCTTGTGGAGAAGAGTGGGTCACACTGAAGGTGGAGAATGAGGACCTGGAGACCACCCAGGAGGTGATCAGATAGAGAAACGCCCGCCTCGGCCATCGGAGTATTGATTAGCGGAATTGGAGAAAGGGCGTCATAGTTGGTTCATGAGAGCTGGCTTAACACAAACACAAAGAGGAAAGGAAACTTTGCTTTGAGGTTTCAAAGAACAGAACCTGGCCCTGTTAGGTGAGCATTTTAAGGAATAAGATATTGACTTGGACTCCCGATGTTTTAGATAAGGATTTGAATGTAGTTTTTATTTTCATGATTCAATGATTCATGAATTTCAGTGATTTTTCAGAAGGATCAATGACTAATCCAGGTTCGGGCCCTGCTGGCAGGGATGGATGGAGTCCCATCGGTCCTGTATGGATGCAGGGCTTTCTCATCAAGGGACCTTTGTTTACCAGCTTCTTGGGAGGGAGGGAGGGCTGCAGGGACCAATTCCCCAGGGCTGGAGAATTGTAAAGGGTAAAGCAAGTGCTTCTGCTTATGAAAATCCTTAGTTAGGCCTGGAGACATAGGAGAATGTACATTCTAAGAAGTTCTGTGTAGTTAAGTGAAAGCCAGCTCTTTCTAAGCAGATGTGTGCTTTGGTTGGCATCTCCTAATCTCTTGGTCCATCCAGATGCTACAACTTACCTAGAAAACTGAGGCAGTTTTCTCCATTTGAGAATGAGCTCTATTACAGTACAACAGATCATTTCATTTAGTGGCAAGTTTCCTGTCATCAAAAGTATAGAAGCCAACCTCAGGAGACTAGCTCTGTCTGTTGTTAGAGGAGAAAAACTGCTTGGGATAAAAGTTGGTTGTGTTCTCGGTGTCCTTTAACTCTGTGACTCTCCGAGCCTCAGCTCTAATAACATACCCAGCCTTCCAGACTATCTACCCTGTGGGATATTTAAACTTATTATACTCTCTATATTATCTTCCTGCTCAAGAGATAATGTGTAACTTGTGAGAAATTTCTAGTAGTACTGTGCTGGAGGAATTTCTGAAGCTAACATTTTGATGCTGGTTCAGATTATTACTTACACGGTTTCTTTCTCTTCCTCTGCTTTTTTCCCCCTCTTCATCTTGGTTCAGCAGAAAATGGATTTTCTAGAAAGTACCTTTGCCCACTGATTTAGGCAATCTTTAAACAGTCTAACTAGACCCGGTGAAGTATTCTTAGAGTGTCTGCATCTTCTGTTGTTTTGCAAACCTTCATGTATTTTACCACTGTCTTTTTTCCCATCCAGTCCACACTTCAGAAGTAAATATAGAAAAGCATATATTGCCTTCAAATCAGAATGACAGGTGCTAGAATAAATTCAGATCACATTGTCCTCAGCAAACATTAGCGATTACCTAAAGAACTTCTTATAATGTACATAGGTAAGTTAGGTACCTATTACACAGGTTTGTCAACTAATTACTAATGACCTCTGCACTCAGTAGGACATCCAACACTTTTGCTCAAAGCTCTCTGACTTTTGTTTGCCTGAAGTCACCGCATAGCCTCAGTGTGATGAGTAATAGCTGCCTCTGAGCCTCGGTCCTCACTTCTTGAGTCAGCTCAGATAATTTCAGCTCCCCAATTCAACCTCTCAGTTCTCTGATCTCACCTCTATAGGCTGGAAAATTGCAAATGGTAAGATCCTATCATGGCAATTGTAGTTCACGGTTTTCTAAAGATCTTGAATTCAGAGAAGATTTATGCATGTGATTATACGCCAAAGGGAAAGAGAAGAAACTAACGTTGAACATCTGTGCAGGACACTTGCTCATGCGTTTCCTTGCTTAATCCTTACAGCAGTCCTGTAAGGGATGATTATTTTATTTCATAAAGTTTTCTTACTCTGCTTCTGTCTTCTTCTCATGATACCATGCTGACATAAGTTATCTCTTGGGTTCCTTTTATATTTCTCCTCATAGACCCATTAGGTTCATCTGAGAGAGGCAAGTTGCAAGCCACCACCCCATACACCCCACCCACCAGTCAGAAAAATCATGGCCCTGGCACTTGGTGCTATGCAGGTCTGTGTCATGGAGTTAAAAAACCCTTGGGATTTCTTAGAATGAGATGACTAGATGAGATTTTGGATGAGACAGTGTCAACTCAGAACTGCAAGCATTCAGTTCAACTTGAGCTTTTCAGTAGGAAGGAAATTCTGGGCCCATCCTAGTTCTGGCCAGAATTCCCCAGAGTGACTGCAGGATTACTTGGTATGCCAGAGTTGTTTCACCATTTGGGACCTAGATGCCACTTTGGCTGAATTGTGTAATAAACCTCTCCAAGGCAGAGAAAGTGAGTGTATGAGCCAGCACATGCTGGGAGAGATGATGCGCCTGCTGCCACTCCAAACTCATGCTGCTGGGTGTGCAGCAAACCAGTAAGTTGAGAGACAAGGTGTTGGGGCAAGGAATAGCAGCTTTATTCAGAAAGCCAACACACAGAGAAGATAGGGAACCAGTGTTCCAAAGAACCATCTTACCTGAGTTAGAGTTCAGACTTCTTTTATTGTAAAAGGGAAGTGGGTGTGGTTGGTTGTTGCAGACCTCTTGGTGCTGGCCAAACTCTGGAGGGGATGTGGTAATCCTTTGTTCTTACAGCTGTCCACATAGGTCTGGTCAGGATGTCCCTGTAAACCTTCAGCAAGACAAATGTTATTTTCTGTTCTGCAACATTTTATCTCTACATGAATGAAAAGTGTTAAGCTTTTGAAAGTCTAGCCTGGGGGGCAGAGCCTTGACATTGCTATTATGTACACTTCAGGCTATAGGCAACGTTCTTTACCTGTTTGACTAGACAAAGGTGCAGAGCCAGCATGACTAAGCACAGGCAACAGAGCACAAAGCTTAGAGGAACAGACCCAATATGGCATCAGATTTCTTCTTCTCTGTTATACACCCTACTTTCGCTCTGAGTTGGACACTCAAATGTGGAGACTTTTCAGGACCACTTAGGTGACAGGGACATGATGGGCTCAGAGATCCTTGCTCCCTCCTTTCCTGGAGGCTGCTGTCTGAGCTGTGGGTGATCTGTGACCACTGGTTGCCCAATGTCTATCAGCTAGTTGGATGTGCATCAGCAAGACCATGAGGAGTTACTGCACGAGGAAGCCAATTTAACTAGCTTTTCTCCGGGTCACAGTTTGTGAGCCATAAATCAGGAGCAGTTAGGAGTGGCTACATTTGTAGCTGGAGGCCCAGAGAGTGTGTCTGTTACTCTTTTAAAACTTTATATTTATCTCTGTGTCCATATATAATACTAATAAACTGAATCTACATCAGCAGTGGTATTGACATTCATATCTATATATGTATTTGGCTGCAGATGTAGGATCTGTACGTCTGTTAAATGGCTTACTTTTATGGACAACCCTTTTTTTCCCCCTGCATATGCTTTTCATATACAAGGGATTTGGGTGATTAAAACTATTGAGGTGAATTTGATAATTCTGACAGAGCCTTCAGGAAAAATTTCCCTTGCCATAATTTAAAAAAACAGTGTAAATATTATTTCATGGAGCATGTTTTTAGAACTACTTAAAAATTGACTTTAAACTCTTTTAAAATCTTGATCTCCATGTTTATATTAAAATTTTGATTTAATTAAAACTCCCAAGCTTGCTACTAGTCTGTAATGTTTCAGCTTAA
Organism: Camelus ferus; assembly: GCF_009834535.1. Lineage (NCBI taxonomy): Eukaryota > Metazoa > Chordata > Mammalia > Artiodactyla > Camelidae > Camelus > Camelus ferus. The sequence continues at coordinate 52,460,818 of NC_045697.1, read as the reverse complement.
TCTCAGGGACTTAAAAATAATAAAAGTACTTTAATTAATTAACTTTATTATATGATAAATAGACATATGTATTATGTTTTTATTAAAGTATTATGTGCAAATGGGTATGAAATTGAAGAGCACAGAAGGACTTCTAATGAAGAGCAAACTCCTTTGCTTCATCTTTTAATTTTTTCTTTGCTAGAAAAGATTTTACCGATTTTGAACACGTTTCCTTCCTCCAAATAACATTTCTATCACTATTCTTAGTTCCATTATTAATTACATTTGTAATTTTAGGTAATAAACCTATATTTATGTCTTTTTGTAGGAAGTATGGGCGGGATCTTTTGACTTCTTACTGTGTCAGAAAAGGATATTGGCTTCCCTGCCATTCCTTGCCTCTGTCCTTGCCACTTCCACTTCCAGATTTCTGTCACTGGTACTTCTATTTATTGTCAGTATTGATTAGGTTTACATTCTTGTCTCTATCCATTCATTCTGTGCTTTCTCTATCAGTTTTTTCTAAAGTCAGAAGTTCATAAATAGTATTCATAGTATTAAGACTATATAAATATAGTTTAAAGCTGTGTAATGGTTATCACATTTTCTTTCTTACATAGTTTTTGTATCCTGGAGTTGTAAATTGCATTTTTCCCCCCCAAATTACCTATTGTTACTGTATTCCCGAGCTCTTTCAGTACCTAAGGGACACTAATAAACCCTATAGATACTTCCTTGGCCCAGGTGCTCCCTCCTCGCTGTCTCCTCTCTCCCCTGGACCACCCTCCTGCTCTGTAAGACACGGCTGTCCCCTGCCCCTGCAGCACAGCTGCTGCTCTGGCACTGACTTTAATTGGTCTCCTGAAGCGGACGCCACGTATCTCTTTTTCTCAGTTTATTTTTTCATTTTGCTAAACCATGTTTCAAGTGACTTTGCATGAAAGGACATATAAAAGTTGATTTTTTGTTTTTTTTTTCCCCGAAAATTTCGTATTATTTTTTCACACTTGATTGGTAATTTGGATGAGTAGAGAATTGTAGGTTGAAAAAATTTTTCTTCTAGAACTTTGAAAGCAGGTTCCATTCTCTTCTTCCATTTGTGTTGCTTAAGAGAATTCCAAAGTGTAACTCTTACTTCTTTTCTCTCTAGATGGAAAATTTTAGGATATTCTTTTCATTCTTGGTGTTGTGAAGTTGTGTGATGATTCATTTACATGAAGTGCTGGATTTTTTTTGTGTGTATGTGTGGTTTATTTTGTTTATTTTTCCCCAGGGACTCATAGGCCAAGTCATATACTAAGTTGAATTGGTAGCCTTCTTAAATTATTTTAAATTTAGGCACTTGATCAGTTCAGAGATAGCTCCATTAATCTGAGTTTGTGAAATTTTACCATATCTTGGATATGGTATCAAAATAATAGATACGAGAGAGTAAAGTTCAGCTTAGCAAATCAGACACTGGTACATGTACTTGGAATGGTGTGGCTGCAGGGACCTATTCAAATTCCTCAACTTTGGCATAAGAGCATTTAGTAAAATCTCTCTGGACTAGTGCCTTTTTGGAAAGAAGGCAGTGAGATGTTCATTTCCTTCAGTCATAATCTTCCGTTGGTTTTTCTCGCTTACCTTTTTTACTGGAGAGCATAGCCCAGTTCTTTTTCTTTCTTTTTTTTCCTACTTTCATGAGATAAGGTCACAAATTATTTTATATACTTCCACCTCTATTCTTTGGACATAGTAACTTTTGGTTTATAGATTTATATTGTGTGTGTGTGTGCGCACGTGCACGTGTGTGTGGACTTATACGCAGGTGAGACACAGAAAGAACTACCATACAGTCACGAATACTATGTATAATCACAAGGACTGCAGATTCGCTGGAGTCCTATATGGGGTTTTACCTGTTTTAGTACATTTTCTAGTACCTGTTTGTTTCTGAACATTTCCTCAGCTGTGTAGAGATTTTTTAAATGTCATATGTGTGGGTGTGTGCACGCACATGTGCAGGAAGAGAATGGAATGCCTTAAAAAAATTAAGCTACCTAATTTAGATCATAATAAAAATTAATTGTCCAGTGCAACATTATTAGAATGGAAGTCACTGTGGTTACAGCATTTGGCTTTCGCTGGTTAAAATTTTAAAAAGACTTAGAAGAGATGAACCTTGTGTATTTGACATTGAGATGTCCAAGCCCTAACACTGAATCTGGGGTAAAGCCCACAGACTAGTTCAGAAAATTCAAAAACAGGAGGGAACAGGGTCAAGGAAGTTGAGGATGGGTCGATTACAAAGGGTCACGTGGACAGCAGAGGTCTCAAAAGGATAGAGAATGGTTTTTAAAGAGAGAATAGTCTTTGTGTTTGCCGTGCTCCTGTCGGGCCTCTGCACACTGCCAGCTCCCTCATAAGGATGCCTGCTCCGTTATCCTGGCCCCATACATTAGAGATGACTTCAGCTTTTGGCTAGAACTTGACTCACATGCTTTGTAGTTATCTGGATCTTTTGATGTCCTTCTTCTTCCTTCTTCCAAACTTACTTCACTTTCCCAGGCAATTGCATTCTTTGAGCTACTTCAGTTCCCTCAGACTCTCCTCTACCCAAGGCTCTCCTTCCCTTTCGCTGAGGTTCTGACACCCTCCCTTACTTTTCCTCTCATTCTCGTGTCCTGATTATTCCTGCACTAGAGTTTCTCCTTTCCCCGTTCATTGCTTCTTTCCTCTGTTCCCACTGCTGACTGGCAGGGCTTTAGCCAGCTTGGCAAGGTCTTTCCATTTTGTTAGTTCTGGGCCAGCTACACACTTCTTCCTTGTTTACTCTGAGGCTTTCCAAGTCTGAAGGTTCTTGGAGTGTGCACACAGCATCTTCCACCATAGGAAATCGACTTTGAACAGTAGTGTTTTTAGTATTCACTCCAAATGGAAGTAAAATGATATTCAGTTGCTATTATCCATTCATTCACAAGTGTTTATTAAGGGCCACTAGTGCCAAGCTCCGAGGCTATGACTGTGAACAGGACAAACTAACGACCTTGGCTTTGGGCTCTTGGAGTTTACATTATATTAAATCATGCACAAACAAACAGCAGAAATCCTCTAAACAAAATAATTAAAATTGAAACCAGCAAAAATATCCAAATTGATTTTCTCTTAGTTATGACATTCCTTCAAAGAGCTCCTTCTGACAATATTTTAGGCTTTCCTTAGTCTCATATTTACATTTTAAATATTTCTTATTTACTTGGAGGTGGATAATGAGAATGGGTTGGAGGTTGTGATGACATGCTTGGTTGTTTTTAATTTCTGGTGGGGACAGCTCTCAGTGGTCTGTTGCCATCTGACAAAATCCAAGCTTATCTCAGCCATTCCTTCTAGGCTTTCTCAGTCAGACTCTTGTGAGTGTCCCAACTGATTCATTCCCCTTGTCCCATTATCTTCCCGTTGTTAGTGGTTTAAATGGGAAGAAACTGCTGTTGGAGTAACTTGAAAGGGGGGAAACCAAAATGGAAATAATGGAGAATTGGCTGAATGTACCTTGTGGAATGCTACAAACGCTTGCCTATGGCTGTGAATTAGGACATACAGAAGCATGTGGCATTATTGCTTTTATAATTACTTTGCTATTGCTTTTAGCATCCTTCCTTGTCTGCCACAGAGCTCTGGTTTGGGGGCTCCTTTTCAATCACAGTGGCAGAATAGCTGAGAGTTCAATATTTTTCTCCTTTTATTTTCTTTATGAAAATAAAAAAGTAAAGAAATGCAGACTTCATCTTTGAGGAGAGCTAAACTGGAAACCGAGTACATTTCTGTCTTAAACATCCTTCATGATATTATATTACATGGAATCGGCATGGAAATGGAATATACTCCTTGTGGTTGTACATTATATTTCCTCTTCATTAGAAATGATGACGTTTATGTGTTTATTTATGTAAATAACATAGAGAACCCTTTTTTTTTTTTTCTCAGAGGCAGTGGGATTGGTATTCAGAGATCCAGAGTTAAATGTTAGTTTTACCACTTGCTGTGTGATCATGCACTTAACCTCCTTGAAGTTCCTTTTGCTTATGTATAAAGTGTTAAAAATAATAATACTAATCTCAGAGTGCTTTTATGAGGATTAAGTAAAATAATGAAAGTTAAAGTACTTAGTACTCAGAAAGATTAGTTGACCCTTCATCTTAGATATGCACATTTTCTAGTAGATTTATTATGTCAATAGAGGGGGAAGAGAGTATGAGTGAGTCAGTGAGGGTACAGAGAATGGTCTGTAGGCTCATTATACTGGTATGAGGTGAGGGGTCAGTTTATGTGTCATTGTGTTACATGTGTGTTTACATTTTTATCTAATATGTACAAATAAGAGTATCACCGTCTTCCTTTGCTGTACATTCTCCTTACCCCTCTTTATTGTATCTAGTAGATACAATTGCAAGGACTTTATGCATTGCTACATGTGTGCTAAAAAGACTAACAGTGATTTTCAAACTTAGTACAGAATGCAATTAATTTTTAGAGAAGACAGGATGTACCTGCCAAGTGAGTACTTTGAAAATGAAATTGTTTTTGATTGTGTGAAACTGCTTGAAAATGTGATTCTCCAAAGCTTTCTTTTTCTTAAGGCCAAAATACAGTGGTATGGAAATTAATTATGATTGTACACTTGAGGCTGGTTCTTTTTCTTTATCTTCTTTTTTTAAAAATCAAACTGAAAAAAAACAAAGTTTCTTTGGACCAAGAGCAGTAATGAGACATTCATATGCCCTGGGTTTTTAGACAGAAAAGGTCTGCTAGCGGTAGCTTTGAGTAGAGGAATCGCCACCTGCACAAGGAGTAGCATACTTTTGGGTAGTCTTGTATTTCACCTTTTTTGTACAAGGTGACATTTTCCCCTGCCACCCCAACTCGCTCAGGATTGCAGTATAATGAGTCTACATCATCAGCCAAAACTCTAAAGAGAAAGCACTGATTTACTCTGACAGTGTGTCTTATTGACTGTTAAGTGCAAAATATCCACAGTAGAACATTGTCAGGGACCCGTTGTGCAACAGCATCCCAGGTTTGCTGACGTGCCACACAGAAATTTCTGATTCCCAGAGAGAATTTGGTTTGTAACTTCTTGGCGCTTGTCCTTGTCTTCTTTGACTTGGGTGATATGTTTCTGGAAAAGGCTGATTAAACAGTGAGTTTTGAAAACAAAGTAATGTATTTATTTGATTGCATAGGTGAGGATTTAGAGGAAAGACCACATATGATCTTTTGGTGTGTGGTTATGTGGCAGGGATGCTAATTTCATAATGTGCTTGCAGTATCATAGCTGGGAGCAAGGACATGCTAGGACATATCCTCTGGTTAAGATAACTGGTTTATTTAGAGCAGTGGCTCTCCAACTTTAGCTTACTTTAAAATCATTTTGAAGGTTTGTTAAAACCCCCATTGCTGAGTTGGATATAGTTGGTCTGCGGTGAGTCCCAGGAATTTACATTTTTATCACGTGCTCACCGGCTGCTGCTGCTGCTGCTCTGGGAACCGCACTTTGGGAACCACTGATTCAGAACATTGGGAAGCATTTGTCTCTGGTTCAGGGTGTTAGAGGGGAGGGGTGGAGAGTTTGTTAGGGAGGGAGGTGGGAAGAGATACGAGAATGCTGATCATCTTGCTTAAGGTTTACCCAGAAGTGTTGACTTCTGAATTCTTTCAGTGTATTACAAAGTTAAACATCAGTGAAGGTGTTAATATTACTTCTATTAATGAGAATCAGATAAGGTCGGGAGGGACAATAGATCTGATTATTTCTTAACACAGGCCTCCTCTTCCCCATCTGGTTCCTGCGTCTGCCTTGGCCCCATGCTGTTCTCTGCTCCCTCCATGGAGTACAAATACAGATAGCTACGCTATAACTGTCTTTCAGAAATGAGAGAAATATTGAGACTGTATATGAGGTTTCTTGGAAAAGTTGTGACATCAGTCAGGATTACCATTATAGTGGAAACCTTATTCATTTGGCTTCTACCTATTCAGATTTTGCAGCAGTTAGGACAGTGCTTGGGTTGACATGTAGCACTGCAGTATTTACAAAGAATTTCCAAAGCAAATCAGTGAACTTAGACTATTGCCCAGGAAATTTAAAGTACTTAGTGAAAAGCTGCTTTCAAATTCATTTCAGTGTTGCTGCTTACATAGAATTGATTTGATAATTAGAAATCAGTCTTATCTATTCATTTACATAAACTGCTATTAATTTATGATTAGGATTACTAAGACTTCATTGCTTTAAGAAAATACAGTTCAGATTTCTTTACTTATTCAAGGAGAATTTTCACCCACTTAATCTAAAAAACTGACTTTGTTTTTTAATGTAAAGTACAAAATTGTATGCACTCATCATCTCACATTAGCTTCAAGCCCAGCGTTATTTGGGGGCATTCATGTTTGTATCTGGTGCCTTTTGTATTGAGTGGACACTAGAAACCTGGTAGGCGGTTCAGAGAAGAAAATGTGGCTTTCAAAGGGGTCCTTTTAATTTTGCTCATAGAGCAGTTTTTCAGATGTTACTTTCCTTTGAAAAATGCCCTGTACTCAAATTTTCCTGAAATAAAACATCTCACCAGGTAAAAGGTTTAGGAGAGCTAGGCCACGCTTGTTCAATGAAATGCAGCAGAGTGGAAAATATTCTGTTTTGCCAGCTCAAGAAAATTGATCTAGTAGTTAAAAACAATTATATTATTTAAAGAACTGCTGTTACATGGACATTAAATTATTAGGGGTTGATTTTAGTCTTTTGTAAAATTATGTGTTGAGGTTTCGGTCTGAAGGAAGAGAAGTCTGTAATCTAAAGAATTATGTGGAAACAAGTGTGAAGCTATGTTCGAACTTGGGTGCTTGTTTTTTCAACCCTTGTCCTCTTGATGCGAAGACCAGCCTGAGTCAGATCTCTGAGGATTAGATGATGGACACATTACTCAGCGTCCTCCAGGGGCGGGTCAAACACCCTGGCTTTGAAAAGTTACTTTTTTGCTTAGTGAGCCTAGAAATTTCAGGTCCAACTGCAGAATGAAAGCTCAGTATTCTGTTTATTAACCAGTCTGCTTGAAAATAGTCTCTCCTTTTCCTCGATCTCCTTCCTCTGTGCTCTCAAATAACCATGTCGAAGTCACGGGATGGATTGCCCATGGACTTTACCTACAGCAGCTCCACTGCCGGGGAGCTTTGTTCCTATGGAGTATTCCTGATGAAATCCATCCCTGGCCTTGGATAAGAAGTTTGGCCTGTTAAGGGGGAAAGAAGGGGTACCTTAATTTTAGTCTGGCACATGGGAACACAGGAAGTAAGGGGGGCTGCGATAACACTGCTGTGAGGCAAAGAGTGGGGATTCTGAATCAGGTGTCCACTAACAAGAAATACTGTTGATCAAAGTGTTAGCCAGAGGATGGAATGCAGATGGCTCTGGGGGTCGATCTGAGCAAGGGGTGTCCTGGGAAGGACTGCAGAGGTCCCGGCCTTTTACTGTGGCGCGGGCTCTTCAGACGAGAGGAAAGAGCCCATCTCTCTGGGCAATAGAGATGGGTAGACCAGGATGTCTATGAAGGGCTAAAACAAGAGGCAAACCAGAACTAGGAGTAAATTTATTTTTAATGCATATTGTTTTACATGTTTCTTTTAAAGTTTAACTTATCTTGAAATAGAACCAGGAAGCAAGACTTAAACAAGGTGTATGAGATTTTATGCATTTTTCATTTAACCGTGTTAGCACTCTACCCTAACTTTCCAACACTTCAGGAGACTCCTAATGTAGCTGAAGCACCATCCCCATCCCCATCCTCATCTGCTAGTCTTCACAAAGTGTGCAGCCAGAGCCTGTGTGTTTTTGATGAGAAGTCGTTTATGAGGCTTCACTTCTGTTTTTCCAGGTAGCCCCGCCATGACTCACAGGAATCTGACTTCTTCCAGTCTGAATGACATTTCTGATAAACCGGAGAAAGACCAGGTAAGCAAAGAATTCTTGCTTCTTTGAACTGCGAGACTAAATGTATACCTGGAAGATGCTGGGGAGAGGTTAGAAATGACGGTTCCCTGACCTGAAATGAACCAGTATGGGTAGATGGGTTCTTTTTTTCACTTTCTCTGGGGGAAGGGATTTGAAGTTTAGAAGATAAGAATTAGGCTTGACTCCAGCTCTTAACGGTGTATTCACTCGGGCAGTTTAAGTCTTGGAGCTACAGTTCTCTCAGCTTTAAGATAGTGATAATAATTCCTACCTCAGGTTGATTGTGAGGATTAAATAAGATAATTTACGAAAAAACTGCTTTGGCAAACTGTTGAGGGCTAGGAAATGTTGGAAATTGCTAACGTTGGGGGGACACCTCAGGCAAAGCTATTGTGTATTTGTTTGTCTATTAAAAGACATATTAAGTAGCCTGTTTGAAATGGAAAACAATTAGGTTTTGAATCTCAATTTGCTTTCCTTTAAAAAGCATGTGGTAGAAACTGGGCCACTTTCCCAGTTGGGTTGGGTATCTGGGCTTGACATTAGCAGAAAATGGGGAGTAGGTATAAATTTTGCACTTTATATTAAAAGATAAAATGAGTTATTTGCACTAATTGGCTGAAAATTCTACCTGAATAAATAAAGAAATCTGAATTATATATCTGTAAGGCAGTGAAGCCTTATTTTCCACAGTGTTCCTCTTTAACTGACAGAGGTTTTTAGACATTGATGAATTCTAAAAAGCACAGGAAAGGTGAAATTATGTTCCTTCTTGTAAGGTGGCTTTTGATTCTTTCTTCCTTCTTCTTCTCACCAGCAGCCCCCTAATGGGGCCTTCATCATCTCAGAACAGATTGCTAGAAGAGCCTTTGGAATTAATCCTGTTTCCATTTTCTCCCAACTCAATACACTTTTCATATTATTGCCCTTATAACTCTCTCCTGGATCAAAAGTGTGTAACGTCTTCTTACCAAGTTACATTCAGAATTCCCTGACTTTTTAAGATTCTCTGACATCTGGTGTTATCTTTCCCATCTTAACTTACATGTGTTTCCCAGAAGAGAAACTCTGCTTTGTTTCTGCCTAATTACCTACCCCTTCTGCACTGAGATTAATTCTTGCCTTCTAAATGCTGGTAGTGATGGCTCTCTCCTACCACTGGCCTACCTGATGATGTGGGAGAAGATCACTTAAATACTGGCTACACTGGTACATTCATACCAGTCGTGAAAAGGGAAAACTCAGTCCCCTAGGACTTGTTGAGAATTTCCCTCAAAACAATTTTGTACATTTTGGCTCTATACAGTATTTACCAAGCACCATTCCGATTATGAGGTTGGCCAGGGTCCTTGATATTGGATAGGCAGAGTTAGAAATACCTGGCTGACACTTCTTCTGAAATGTCTGGAAGGCTTCTTTTATTGCGGACAGTTCTTTTGTCAGTAGCAGGTGGTAAATTCTGAGAAAGATTTCTTACCTTCTTGGGTGTCTTCGAATCTGGGCGTATGCCAAAGAAATTTGATGGCTCAAGATGTGTATTACATAAGGTTGTGATTCCAGTGTTAGAAGAAATAGGTTGGAACATGATGATTTGGGGTGTTGATTTTGCTGTGAAACCTATGTGATTTGGTCCTTAAAACCAGACTCTGTTGCCTGTCACTGATGCATCACATTCATAGAGATTCATGTGAAGATGAAACCGGGAAGACTCAGTTCAAGAGTTTTGTTCTTTTTGTTTTCAAAACCAGAGAGTGAGGTTGATGAATATATCATTGTAAGAGCAACTGTCCATCTTCGTTTATCTAATATAATAGTCATAGTTAACCCCCAAAGAGGACGAAACTCTGTTCTTTGTTCCCACCAAGAAATTTGAAGAGAAGCTTTGTAACTGACCCATGATCTCCTCTATAACCAAAGGTAGAGTATAAATTCCAACTAATATTTCCAGTTTCTATACTTACTATCTTAGTGACTTCAGATACAAAAGCTCTGGGATCATTTTAGGGCGAGAAGAAGAAAATGGACTTGCTAAGAAGATGAAGCCAGGGCAAAAACCACAATAAACCCAGGCTTTTATTTTTTAACCTGCTTTTTCTGTGTTTGGGTGGGAAAAAAAAGGTTGCCAGGCTCAAATTTGTTTTGAAAAAGCTTTTACAATTAATTAGCCAGTGTCCTGGAAATGATCTTGGCAGTAAAGTCAAACTTGTTCTGTATGCTTTTCCAAGTTGGCCCCAGAAAAACTTCCATCCAACTGGAACTGAAGTTTTCTGATTGACTGATTATCCTGCCTGGATACAATTCGAACAGTTGTGACGGTGCTTGGTGACTTCCCGGGGCTGTGTAACTTCCCCGCAGCACAAGAGACAGGTTTAATGTTCAGAGTTCTGATGAGGAGCAGTTTTCTTTCTGACAGCTACATAGTGACAAAATTCGAAGGCATATTTTTTATGAGATTCTGTTTTAGGAAAACAGAAGAAACAAATCTGCGGACTGCACTTTCTCTCTCTGGCTCTGCCAAGCCTATGCACTGATGATTTCAGTAGCGGCTGCTTTATTGAGAAATAGCTCAAAATAGTTAACAGCAGAAGAAAAAGCATGGCCAGAATTGAGGTGACTCAGTGCTTCAACAATATTCCATCTTGGATATTGTATTTATTAAGCAGAAAAACACCTGGGGAGAAGATTTAAACATACATATATATATAGCTGGAGCTCATCTACTTGTAAATCGACATAAATGATCTCCTCTATTTTGTTGCTATGGAGGGTTTTCCTTTCCTTCATTATCCAGTTACCTTCCCCAATTACCTTAGATTGATTTGTTTTTCTATCTCCTTTTATTCCTTTTCTGTTCTTTAAAATATGTTAGAACTGCCATGGATGCTTATCAAATGCAGTGGGTTAGTTCTAATTTTCTTGTGAGTGTGAGATCAGCTGTGAGGATTAGGAAGTCTTTTTTTTTAAAATCATTTTACCTCTTAGCTTTAACTCTGGAGGAAATAACCGTGCTCAGTGCTGCAATGACTTTAAAAGGGCTTGTTTTGTTTTTTTGTTTTTTTGTTTTCGTTTTTCCAGGATTATCAATAATGCAAAAAGCTCTCACAATTACGTGACCAACCTTAAGTGAAATTGCAGTCTCTAGACTGCAGGGGATGCAGTCGATGTAGAAATCCCTCGCAGATTGTTAGAGAGACACTTCCAGCTCACATGACTTTGTAACATCTTATCTGGCGATGGCTTCCATGATGCTTGCTATTTAGCTAGCTTATCTGAGAACCCATCCCTACGTCTCCTGGTAGAATCTGGCCTCAGGTTAGTTTCTAAAGTGTGTTGTAATCCCTTTTAGCACTGCCTGTTGCCTATTATCTTTAAATACACTTGATGGCCTCGATTTCTGTTTTTGAAGTCTTGGTCTTTTGTAGAGATATACCTGAATTTAAATATTTTTGTCAGAGAATAAGAGGATGAAATCCTTAAACCACATATAAGTTTGGAACTGCTAAGCCATGACCGCCTTAAAATGAAATCTGGAAAGAAGCATTTTGTGACTGGATGAGCCCCTAATTCTTTTCTTACACGTATGTGATACAGAGGCGAGTCAACTAAATTCGGGTGAGACGAATTTTTCATCGTGTTGGTTTCCACCCTGAGGCTCACACACAGTCTCCCTTAGCATTCGTAGCTATTGCACACTCACAGTGATGGAAGAGGGCTATTGCACCTGCTTTTCCTTTTCCATGGCTCGGCCAGAAGACCCTCCGATTCACACAGAGCGCCAGGTGGTCTCGCCCCCCTCCTCAGGGAGGGCGCAGTGGCGGGACGGGCTCGGGTTTGCCGAGGTTATGCTTCTTGTCTTCAGCACGTGCTCGGGGGCCAGTGAAGCACTGCTGTGTCAGGAAAGCTCCAGATGGAATCACACCTGTGAAAACCTGAGAAGAAAGGCATGTTGTGAGGAGGCGGTTGCAGTCGTTAGGTGTGCTGAGTCACTGACTGCAGTTTCGGTAACTGCGATGAGTTTCCCTGTGGTTGGGCGGCTCCAGCTTTCCATCGGGCAGGAGTCCTTGATGGGAACTGGTGTACCCATTGTGATGGTTACCTTTGGAGCCCGTTTCCAAGGGGATCAGCTAGCTACTTAGACAATTAACAAAACTGATGTCTGTCACTGTCTTTTCCCTTTCTCCAAAACTTTTGACTTTATGTAGCTTCCTTCTCCCTCCTTATGCTCTCTCCCATATTCTGAAAGAATTAACAACCACATTGGTTAATGGTTATTAGAAGAGTTTGAGAAGCACTGATACTTATACTGACTTTAGGAACCTGTGTTCTTGACCTGTGTCCCAAATAAAATTGAGACACTTGAATTTTCCAGTTTTTGCAACGTTATACTTTCTGTGAAAAACTTTTTATCTGGATCAGCCTGATAGCCTTCATTTAAAAACGAGTTTTGTGTCAGCCTGAAAGTGAAGTAGATACACTTGTTCCAGGTAATCTAAGCTCTATCTTGTGTTTTCAGGTAAGAAAAGGAGGAGCCAAGGTAGCAGGTGTGCAGAGGTAGGTGAGGCCAGGAAGTATGCAGGGAGACCTTTTAATTTTATTCGAAGTGCCATGAAACAGTGTTTCAGGAGAGTTGTGTGTTCTGACTTACCTTTGAAAAGGACCACTGGGGGTGCTGTGTGCTAGGATGGAGGAACTTGCTCATGTCCTGGATCATCGGTGGTGGTCCTGTAATTAAGCACTGGGTACACACCACGTGCATTACACAGCGCAATGGACGTTTCTTACTGCGTGTGCCCTAGATGTCAAGACCTTGTTCCTCTCGGCAAAGGAAGTTCTTCTGTTCCATACAAGTACTGTAAGAAAAAAAAATGAGTTTACTAGTTAAAATATCTTCCATGTACTCTTAATTAAATTATTAATTAACATTAATAAAAATGAAAGTATTTTATTGCACGAGAAGTGGAGGTAGGCCCCCGGGAGTGGCGAGGCTGAGCTTTTGAGTGATTGTGTCTGTTACCTGCAGTGCTCTTTTGGATGTCACCTGGGGAAAACACACGACCCACGATCCCTTCGCCAAGGGCCTGTCTCCGGAACAAGTGTCTTAGTCTTTATTGTTCAGAAAGGGGCATCGGGGTGTGTATGCAGGAGACAGGACCACCGAGGGGGGTCCTGAGCCGCACCCTCACCTGTCCCTGTACCTGTGAGAGAATCGAACTCTAGGAGCACCTGCAGGGCGTTCCTGTATTCAAAATTTAACAAAAAGGATTGCAGGTTTTACATGTCTTCAGTGATGACCTGTTGTGTTTCGTGTTTGATGTCACTTATTGTCCTCTTTTTAGTGTGTAGCCGTCTGCCTGAATCCCAGTACCAGGAATGCACTTAGATTGTATCGCAGAGCAGTAGGAGGCCGTTACAGTTGTCCTTGATGAATATCTACTCTCGTGTCACATGTCACCTACCTCTGACCAAAACGTCATTTAAAAAAAAACAAAAAACAAAAAACTAGCTTTTTCCCCCCTCGAAGTGGAAAACCAGAAAACAGCGGCACCTTATGGTGAACACCCTAAGGGCGTGGTTAAGAAACCTTTATAGTACTTATAAATAAAAACATGGACTCATTCTTTACCTGCTCTAGTAACATTTTATTATCTGTAATATTTTTTAAACTTTAGTTTTTTTCTACTTCATAATTATACAAAATTGCTGTAAAAATTCAAACAAAGCAAAAACAAATAAAATAGAAAGTGAAAGTTTACAAATTCTCACCCTCAAATAACCACTTATTAGCAGGTTGATGTAGAATCTTCTAGACTTTTTCTATGCATTAAAAATATATATACTTATTTATATAAACTTCAAATGGGATTGTATGATTCTGCAACTGGAGTTTTTAAAGAGCTAACTTTTTTTTTTTTAATTCTTTTATGGGCATTTCTGAAGGAGAAGTTTTTGTAAGTGGAAAATTGCTGGGTCATTATGTATTGCCAATTACCTCCCCAAAAGATTATACCAATTTGTGTCCTAGGTCTTTTAAACACTTTAATAAATCTGCCTCCACTGCTGGGATACTGTTTGCCAGTCAAATTTGAGTTTCTCCTTTGTGATTTACTCCACTAAAAGCTTAGCGACTCAGTTAAAGTGAAAAGAATCTCTCAGTCAGTAGCATCTGCCTCCCAGCTCACTCTGGGGCTTTTTTCAGAAGCTTAGAATATCAAGGCTAAAACTGGGTTTACTCTCCTGGTCTAATTGGATCTCTGAGACGGCTAATCCGCTGGTATTCAGAGGTAAGGAGGTGAGAAGTACGGTGGTAGACGACTTGGCCACCTGTGTGTTTCTGATTGCTTCTGCTCAAGGAGCTGCTGTTCCCAGCTCTGCAAGAAATCCGGTCCGCTTTAGGAGAATCTCCTTGGCAACCAAAAATGCCTCCTCTTAAGGGCCCTTCTTGGTGGTCAGCATCTGGAACAAAGAAGAAAATCGCAAGAAGGGTGGGGCAAGTGTTCTCTTTGGAGCACCATCCAGCACATTTGCACTTGGCCCTAATCTCCCTGCTCCCGAATCCTCCACCCTCAAGAGAATTTTAAGTGAACTGACGTACGTACTGTAAAGTTAGTTCAGTGAAAAGTTTATACCTTATACCTTGGTTCGGAGCTCTGATGGAGTGTTGTCATCTGGGATAACTGATAATAAGATCAGTGAACCATCCTTTACAGGTAGGGGGAGGTATCTGCAGATTTTGCTGTTTCCCTCCTTCCCTCGCCACCGGGAATCTCTGCAGCAAGAGGCCAAGCCAAGGGAGGAAGTTTTTCTTGCTCTTCTTCAGAAAGAGAAGGGCTTCCCACTGTTCCCAGCTCACTTGTCTGATTGATCCAGTGGCTCCTTGACTTAGCTGCCTCTGCAGGATCGCCTGACCTTATCAGTCACCAGCAGAGTGTCCTGATTTCTCCGTGCATTAGCACCAATGGTCTGGTTTCACTCCCTAGAACTGAGGTGAAATGAACACAACCATGCTTCCCTTTTCTCTGCTGCCATGTTAAAATGGTAGCCGTAGTTTTTTCTGCAGTCTGAAAGCCAGCGTTAAACATACCCAGTTGACGTTACCACCTGATTAGTGTTCTAGGCATGTGCATACAAGAGGCTAGAAGGTGACCAAGCCGTTTTGCAGGGAGCCTTGTAACAGCTCTGAACTTCAGTGTTAGCAGCACTGAGCTCCTTCGGGCTCCACATGGTAGCATTGAGTCTGTTCTTCTGTGGAGGATAATGACAACGACTAACATAGACTGAACACCTTTTCACGCTAGTGCTTTGGTTGGTACAATCAACCCTGTTTTATATATTGATAAACTTGAGGCACAAAGATAGTAAGTAGTTGTTTGCAAAGTTAAATAGCAACCAAGTGTTAAGAGCTGCTGCCTGGCCCTGGGGCCTGTGCTCTCAGTGAGCACAGTGAATTCTACTTACTTGTATCATGGTCTTTTTTAGGTCTTGAGCCCCAGGTGTCCAGTTGGTAGCTAGTAACCTTAAGTTTGTCTTTGAGGCACACATCATGCTGAATGGGCTCATCAGCAGAACTGTTCTTAGATAAACCAACAGTTAAACATTCTTAAGAGTCTTCCGGTGACTGGCTGTTTCTGCTGCCACAGTGATTAAGAAGCTCAGTGGTCCGACTGTTTGTTGTGTGCCCATACCCCGAGTGGTATTGGTGGAGGTCAGGGAGAAGAGGCTTATATAATTTTTTAAAAAGCATAAAATATGACCTCAGATTGTGAGTTTATTTCTAGCTGGAGAGACCAAATAAACTGTGTGGTGCTGACAGTAAAGTACAGCAGTTCCATGAAAGACAAGATAACTGTGGGCCGGAGCTGTCAATCAAAGAGAAGCAAGGGACCTTAGAAGCATCCTTCTATTTTAGAGAACATAAGTAGCAGAAGATTAGAGTTTTAGCCAAATAAAACATTCTTCCTTGGAGAAGGGGTTAGTTAAGGAGAAGGGGTAGGGTAAGGTAGAATGTAAGAAATAAATCGGAATATAATTTATCTGCAGTTTAACAATTCAAGTGAATGACTTGGTTTACCCAACAAATGGAAAATAATGTGACTTTTAAAATTCTTAGAACGATGGCCATTAATCCCCTAAATTTAATGAAATATGACAGAGTTTCAGTGTTACCCTTGTTGTTGTTGTTGTTGTTAGAGTTACCAGTAGAATTTGCAGACATAGATTAGATTAATTATCCAGGGCCAGGGTGGGTACTCACTTGATTTACAGATCTTTACTTATGCTTTGAGAAACAGCCCATGGTCCCTTAACTTTTAGGCTGTTCAGCATTTGTTCTTGCTGTTGATACACTGTCACTTCTAGGTCAGTAAGTCTGATAGAGGCGCATCGTTGTAGCCTTCATTTTTGTGTGTGTGTGTGCTGGTAAGAGGAAAAAACAATTATTATTGAACTTTTTCATTAAGGTGATCACAGGAATAGCTTTGAAAACTTAAATCAGTGTGTTAAACCTTAAGTCCTCTGAACCTCAGTTTTCCAATTCATAATAAAGGTCTTATAATTCAGTCTGAACTGCCTTCTCCATAGGGTTGTTGTGGGAAAAGGACTGTGCTTAAGGCAGTTGAAATATTAGACAAGTCTTAGTTATCACTGTCATTTGCATTATTTAAATGTGCTATGTTTTTTATTTTTGGTTTGGTTTTGCAGTAAGAAGGGGTAAGATGGAAGTCAGTTGCGTTTTTTTCATTTCTTACTCCTCAGATTTACATCGTGAATCTTGCTCTTTGGGGTTTCACGTTTTTAACTTCTCTACTCCATTGCTCTGTCTGCATTCTAATGAAATGTGTCTGATTGTCCTTCTGTGAATAGTGTTACTGCGTGCACATTTCCACTGGACCCAAGCATCTCTTTTCCTCTTGCCTTTTTTAAGTCCTGCCTTTACTTCAATACCTAAGTAAAGTCTTGCTTTTTCCTGCCACTCATCTTTGGATGAGTGACTCATGTGAATTATACCTGTCTCAAATTCTAACACCATCTAAGCGCTTACTGTTTGTCACTTTACAGGGAATCACTTGTTTGTTATTGTGTGTCTCATCTTCTTTATGGGGTAGGGGGTTTGGGAAGGCAGAGGGTCTGGGGTGGAGGGAGAGGCAGGAGTCTTGTAAGTTAGTTGCCGAGTGTAATGATGATGATGACTAATTGGGGAGAATCAACTTTTACTTACCTTGTTTCTCAAAAAAAATTTTTTAAAGGCTGAGAAAATGACTGTGACTATGAGAGTTTCTCAGAGAAAGATGATTTCTGAAAGTATTGTTAGTATATTTTCATTCTAACAACTTTAAAATTTGTACGTCTTATCATGATCACTGACATAGTGTTTCATTAAGTTAACCAGTTGCTTGAAATGCACATTCTTGCCCAGCTCATACGTAAAATTTTTTCTTCAACTAAAACAATCATGTAAATTCTAATATTTCAAAAATAGTTTGCTCTTTCATTTGTTAAAATCCATTTACACATTTTTCTCATAATTGAAAGCTCAGTGAACACAGTTACCTGCTGATTGACATAGCTTAAAGAAAAAACCAAATCTTTTTTTTTTTTTTAACAAAGTTTAGTGTGTCACAAGGATATACTGGAAATTCAACTGTCAGCACAGAAAGATACTCTATTGCAAGATGACATGATATTGCTTAATTTCCCAGGCATGGCACATTTCAAATCACGGACTAGCCAACATTCT
This sequence comes from Camelus ferus, assembly GCF_009834535.1. Taxonomy (NCBI): domain Eukaryota; kingdom Metazoa; phylum Chordata; class Mammalia; order Artiodactyla; family Camelidae; genus Camelus; species Camelus ferus. The sequence goes on along the minus strand of NC_045697.1, from coordinate 52,443,119 downwards.
ACTTTTAGACATGAGCTACCTCATTTTGTATGACATGAAATGGTGTGAAATTAGGGGTAAGGCAGATCAGACTTGGAAAGGATTTATTACTGAATGTGATTTATTATAGAATTTACGAGCTCTATACGTGATTAAAACTCTGTTTCACTTTACATTTTTCTTACAGTTTTGATTCCAAAGACCGCATTATGGTTAAGATCCAAGTATAATATAATCAAATAAATAAATAAATAAATAAATAAAGAACAAGTCAAGCTGAAACCCAGCTGTGTATTAAGATGACTTGTTTCAGAAAAACCTTTTGGTCAGAGATGAAAGAAGTTCATCTCTTCTCACAGTGTCTTTGGCTGCGTTACTCGTTGTTTCTCAAATGAAACTTACAGATAAAGCCTGTTTCCATATTAGCTTATTTATGACACTGAGAAATAAGCAAGGGGAATTTTAGAAATTTCAACAAGTACCCTCTACCTTGAAGCTTTGGGTGAAGAAAAACTCGATGCATAATTCAATGCCTGTTGAATTATGATCTCTAAGAAGGCATCCCCAGACACTCTGGAGGAAGGCTTTGTTTAGAAAAATAACAATTGTCCCTACCACTTAAAAGAGTTGTGCAACTCTTTTCCAAAGTGTGGAATTCTCAGGGAGTATCTCTTTTCATCAGAACATTGTGAAAACATCCATAAAAAATGTGTCATGAAGGGATTTTCTTGGGGTGTGGGCAGTGTTGTTCTTATTTGCACATGTCTTTGTGGGAGTCCCTGAATGAAGTCCTGCTGAGGGAACGGAGTGCAGTTACTTCTTTTAAAAGATCTTGATTCGTGTCACCTTTTGGTTTCCAGTTTTAAAAATTCTCTATAGTTTTTCATTTTCAACAGATGTGCTGAAGTAGCACAACATGTAGGTTTTGTTAAAATAAAAACCAAGAATAGATGAGAATTAAAGGCCCTTGGAAGAGTCTCTCTTCTCTAATGTCACACAGGGGCTCTGTGCTCCCATGCTTATCTGTTTCTTAGTCTGTGCTGTCATGGTCTGAACCATCCTATGGGCTGTATTTTCTCCATTTTAGCGGTGCCTTCTTGATCTAAACTCCCAACTTGTAAGACCTCACTGTGGAAAGAATAGGACAAAAGGATTTAAATCAAAGGAATAGAAGATTGAGAGTCTTTTTAGAGTTTGTTGGATAATAGGAAACGTGTTTTGCTTAATGAAGCAGAAAAGTTTGGGTTTTATATAATCCTGGAGGTGTTGGTTCAAATCCTAGCTTGCCTTCTTACTGGCTGAGTGATCTTGTGCAGGTACTTAAATGTCTTTGAGCCTTAGAAAAAATGGGTAAAAACTTAGCTTTCATGTTCTTATGAGATTTAAAAAGAGGTAATATATGTGAAGGACACCAGGCACAGATCAATTAGGTGCTTAAAAAATATTACTTCCTTTTTCACACCTGCTTTCTCCTGCCTCTTTGTGAATGGAAGAGTAGGATCAACCATGAAACAGAGTTGGGGAAAATGAAACAAGTGAAATAAATGAAGCAATAATATATTTGTAATTTTTGGTTATATATGTTTTTATAATATATATATTTGTAATGTATTTTTGGTTATATGTTTATAATATATATTTATAATATATTTTATAATTTATAATATATATTTATATATTTATAATACATTTTATAATTTTTGGATAATACATTTGTAATATATTTTATAATTTTTGGTCCAAGAGAAAGTAGCAAAATAGAACACTGAGGAATTTAAAAATTTTTATTTAGGTCTGAATTTAGAATGATTCTGTATTAAATAGTCTCCATGGGACATGTGGAGGTAGGATCATGCAGTGGTGTCTTCCCTTGTCTTCTGTCTCTCCTGAAAGTAACAAGTAATAAAACACTAGCCAGTCCTAGTCCTAGTAGTCTGAGTAATAGGATGTTAAGAATTATTTTTTCACTCAGAAAAACCATTGTGGTTTTGAAATCTGAGAATGTAGAAAGCTGATAAAGCACTGTGAGGGATCTAGGTAATATAAGACAGGTTCTGCACTGAAGGATTGTCACTCATAGCTTAAGACTGTTTTTGCAATGAGCCCAGAATCCTTAGCATGCCCTTCAAAGCCTTGTGTTATCCTGCCTCATGTCTCTCTCCAGAGTTGTTTTGCAAGATTCTCTCCCTTGTTGACTTTGACCACACACACGTCCTTTCAGGTCCACTAATGTGCCAGTTTTCCCCAGACCTCGGGCCCTGTGCACATGCTGTTTCCTTTCACTGAAATGCTCTTCCTGCCCAGGCAACTGGGTTTCCCTTTATTTCTCAGTAGAGGTTATCTCTGCAGGGAAGTCTCCTGGGATCCCTGGTTTTGGCTGGAGCTTGCATTGTAAGCTCTCATATGCTATGCTTTTCCGTCATGACAGCTACCACAACTATCATCCAGTAACTGCCTGTTTTAATTTTTGGTTAAATGGTTGTCTTCACCAGTCTGCCATTTGCTTCAAAATCGAAGCAACGATGTCTGGCAAACTATGGCATCGGGCCCTAGGCTGCCTGTAGACTGTTGTTGTATGGCTGGCAAGCTAAAAATAGTTACAGTTTTAAAGAGTTGTTAAAAAAAAAAAAAGAACACATGACAGGGGCTGTATGTTGCCTGCAAAGCCTAATTTGGCTTTTCAAAGAAAAAGTTTGTTAACCTGTGATCTGAATTATTGCTATACACATTAAATAGAAGAACATAAGTATGTTTATATCTCACATTTTCTTTTCTGAGCGGCCCACTTGGTTGTAGTAAGGCATCCGTAGGGTCCATGATGGTGCCGTTGTAAGCACTTTGATGAACTGAGGTCTGTGTGACCACCACAGAGTTCTTAGCTAGAGAATCATTGTATTCAAGTGTGTGTCTTAATAACCAGTGTCACAGTGGAAGGAATTTCTTTATTTTTTAATTAAAAAAAATTTGGGGGGGGTAACTAGATTTACTTATTTATTTTTAGAGGAGGTACTGGGGACTGAACCCAGGACCTTGTGTGTGCTAAGCATGTGCTCTACCACTTGAGCTGGAAGGAATTTTTAATGGCATGACACTTTTTAGCTTGTACTGTCCTGCTGAACAGATCTAGTAGCAATTTGGAGTAAGACCCAATGCTGGCTTATCAGATTCTCAGAGGACACACAATTGACAAGGTTAGCTCTCTGAACTTTAAAGGACAGACTCAAGATGGAGAATGATCTTGAGGGACTGAACCCACAATGAAGTTAACAAGAATAAAGGTAAACTGTGTAAGTTCAAGCATGAAGTGGATAATGGGGGAAACCGTACTTTATTTGGACAGAAAGTTTATAACATTCATCAGATTCAGATTTTTCAAAGGGGCCCATTTTCAGAAACAGTTGAGGGGATGTGGTTATGGGAACTAGGCGGGGGAAATGCCTGGGCACCAGCCTGAGAATAGTCGAAGTAACTCATCCATGACTCTTCGAGACGAGAAGGTTTGAGGGGTAGGAAGTTCGTGAAGGTTGCCTTCCCATGAAAGAGGATAGATTTACCGTTTGTTGCTCTAGACATAAACTTGTAATAGCAGGTATTTCACGGAGGCAGTATTTATTTTAATATAAATATGAATTATATAGGAAATAGAGCTTCATCTCTAATTTATTTACAAAGCTTTTATGAAGTCCTCCTTTGCACTAGGGACTTTATTAGGGATCAGGACTACAAAAACGAGGAGGGTCCCCTCTCTGCTTTTAAGGGTTCTGATTATAGACTATGAGACAAATCTGTAAATAACACAGGGTGGGGGTGTCTTCTCCTAGAGAAGGGAGGATGAATTTTGCCAGGGGCTGGGGAGTGGGCAGAGGTGACATCTGAATTAATTCTTGAATGCTTTTTTCTTCTGTATGTTAGGAATGTAGTTAATGGGTGAGAAATTGGACTAGATTGCCTTTGAGTTCTTTTAAGATTTTCTGATATGTTGAATGTCCAGTGACTGGCACCGGAGGATTCAAAAATTCAGAATTCAAAAAGAGGTAGAACTTGGCAGGGGAGTGTACTGGGGAATCAAGGGGTGCGCCGACCCTCCAGCTCCTCACTCATGTCAGGAAAGTGACCATCACCTCCTGGAGCTCAGTCACATCCCACCAGGGACAAATGAAGACCCTCTCAGGGAAGTTTTGGGACAGCTGTTGCCTGCTCTTGTGTCAGAACTTTCCTCTCCCCTTGATTCCCTTTTACTGCTTCTTCAGTATTTTCTATTGTTCTAATTTGGTGCGTGTTCTCAGAGACCTCAGTGAAGGGTACATTAAAAAAAAGCTGCTAAATAGATAATAGCATGACTACTACGGATTTAATTACAGCGACACAGCTGTCTGTTTGAAGAGTTCTGCTGGGACCATGTGGTCCCTTGTACGTCCCAGCACTGGGAGGACCTGGGTTAAATGCTTCCCAGCTGATAGCACTGAATTCTCAGAGAACTGCCAGCAGCCATCTGGAAGTCAATGGATGGTATGCTTTACCCCCGTTGTCTCTCTGTGGATGGGCATTTTATCGACAATTTCTTATTAGGCCCCAAGTAATGAGATATTAAAGCATCCACCCAGACAGGTCTTAAATAGTTATGTCTGCTTGTTAGTTTTACAGGCTGATTTTTGTTACCACATTTGATGCACTAAGTAAAAAGTACTTCTACATTTATCCAGTTTCACTCAATGACTTTTTTTTTTTTTTAAAGCATTTTAATGGATTATTGTTTCCTGTTCCAGTGGTGTGGTGGGAATGAAAGTAGAGGAGGGCTCAAGAGAGGGCACTTGTGCTGGCCCTACTTCTGTTCTGGGAGTGTGACCTTGAGTGAATCCTCTAGTGATTAGAAGGTCCACTTGTCCCATTCCTGGAGCCACAAAAATCTTTCAGTATGAACACTGTCTAAAGGACTGCACCTCCAAGATGCAAGCAGTGGGCCTTCTTTACATACTTTTTTCAGTTCAAAGACCATCTAAGGCAGTGGTTCTTAAGCTTTTTTCATGTCAAGAATCCACTTGAGTTTGTGATGAAACAATGGATGCACTTACCAGAGAAATGCACAATAAATGTGTAGGCACAACAACTTGCAAATAATTTCACAGTGTCCTTGGGCTTCCTGGGTCCCCATTGGGGACCCCAAGTTCAGAACTGCTGCTCTGTGCTTTGAGAAGAGCCCTGCTTTTTCCTTTTGTTCCCAGAGAAGGGAACCACAGGTGAGACGGAGGACACAGAAGTCTGGACCACCAGCCTTGAGGTTTGCAGGATGTGGAAGGCAGAGCCTTGCCGGCTCCTGGACCACACTGGGGTGGAGCAGATGGTGAGGGCGCTGAACAGTGCTCAGTCCTGCACAAGAAGAGCACTCCACTTGGTTGCTTGTCAGGCCATTAACTTCCAACTCTTGCCTCTGATGATTCCACACTCCCACCTCTCATCCCTTGAACTTTTTGTTTTTAAAAGAGCAGTCCATGTTTTTTTATTAGCTACCCCGACTGGGATGTGTGCAGAAGAGAACGCACACGAAACATCTCCCCTTAAACTATAATTTTCTCTTAAAGTCACTAATCCCATGATGCTAATTTTTGTTTTTTTTGTCTTTGTTTGGTTGTTCCCACTGCAGCCCCTCTCTCCCAGTGGCAGCTGAAGATTGTGGAGCAGAAAGAACAGAAAAAGAAAACCCTATGTTTAGGGTCTTTCTTTTTGGAGTGGACTGTAGACTGATACTGCTTTTAAGATATTAATAGGTAGAGTGAGAGTGGAAGTAAAGCATGTCACCTTTTTTTTTTCCTGCTGAAAACAGTCGTTCAAGGACAAGGGTGTCATTCCAAGGGAATGCAGATAAAATGGTGCCGTTACTGTGAGCAGTTGTGTTACTTTTACAGGATAGCTGCACTGATCCACCCACGCTCACCTTCGCCTTCAGTTTATCTGATTTTTTTTAGCCTTACCATGGTGAAGAGATCTCAGCAACTCTTTCAAGTTAAAACTTATACATCTATACACTTGGTAGAATTAACTTGCGTGGAGAGGTACTGTACTGGGTGAATATATGTTTTTAAGTCCATGATACCAACTGGGGAAAGAGATTTCTATCTGAAATCCAGAGGATTGTGAATTAAATGTAGTGCCAATATAACTTTATTTTACTTTATTCCTTTGGGAGAGAAAAACATTTTATTATTTTGCTGATCATCTGTTTACCATAGATTCCAGGATTACACTAACCCTAACCTGGCAGTAATTATTGTTACCACTATGCTATTTGAGGCAGTGTACTAAGAGCTTTTTACGTATCATCTGCATGTGGTGTGTGGTTTTCAACCTGCCTTACAGATGAAGAGGCTAAATGCAGAAGATAAGTAACTCTGGTCTTCTCAGCAACTATTGCTCAGGTTAAAATCCAGTGAAAATTGAGGTCACAGATATGTTTAGTGTTCAGCCAGATTTTCAGTGGAGCATCTGTTACTCATCAGTATTGGTGAAATATTTACTCTTGATGTCATGTGAGCTTTGGACCTTTGAAGAAATGTGGTCCTAGTCTTGTGTTCATTGTAGACACTTCCTTCTCCTTTACTCTCTCTATCCAGGCATTCAACAAGTCCTGTATATTCTGCCTTCTAATTTTTCCCAAATCTGTTTTCAACATTCTGTCCCCACAGATGTTCTCTTGGTTCAGAGCCTCATAATATCCCTCCATGTAACACATGGATTGAGGGGCCTGTTACTTGCTCAGCACTGAGCTTGAGGCAGCCAGGGTCAGGCTCACCCTCCCCGTAATTCTTGGCTAGAGTTTGGAGGCATAGGTAGGTAGCATCTAAGGGGCATCCAGGTAGAGGGCATTTCCCACCAGGTAGATTAATAAGTATTTCAAGTTTCCTTCTCTGCATCACAGAGCAGGTGACCTGCCTTTACACACAGTGGAGTACATGGCACAATAATGAAAAAGAAAAAAGGACTTTTAAAAACATTATCTAACTCAGATGCACCTAGACTTTGCAAGTTCTTGATTTTCTTTAAATGGTTTTTAAAAGTGCTATTTTTTTAATGTGGATTTTCTGCTTTCCCTCTCTCTCTGTGGCTCATTTTATTTTATGTAATTAAATCCTGTTAAATACTTTAAAATGTGTTTATTAAAAATTTTAAAGGTTATCTGTACAGGGCCTAAACCATTGTAGATGCTTGACCCTGGTTTGCTGTGTAAAAGGTTTAGAAGTTTCAGGACAATTTCTTCTAAACTTTTGGTAGTAAAGTATATTCATCAGGAATGTAAGGGTTTCAGCGGGTAGTGAAGTGGGCAGAGAGCACATTCTGGCTTGGCCAGTTGGCTGTATGAGTTTCATGAAGTCCTTTAAACTTTCTGAACTTTAATTTCCCTTATCTGTAAAATAGTTAAATAGTACATTTCTCATAAACTTTCTGTAAGAATTCAAGTAAAATAGTAAATGTGAAAATGTTTAAAATACTGTAAATAGCTAAAAACATTGATTTTTTAAAAATGATATAAGACATAGAAAATGTGACTAGAGATTTTAATAAGGTGATTTTTCAACTAGGTCAGTACTTGAAATTTCATTCTATTTAGAAAATCAGAACTGATGGATTGTACTTAATGTTATATTTAGTTTAATAGCCATTTGTAAATGTGCTGCTTTGCAGAGTCATTTGCATTAATGGTGGTGAGATGTCTATATTTGGAAAGAAAAATTAGAAAATCAAATTTTCACCCTCGGGGGACTGTTTTCATTTTGTGTTTTTAAAAACGGAATAAGCAAAAGTAGAAGAGTGTTTGAAAAGTAAAAACACGCAGCCACAGAGCCATTTGGCTTTTTGTCTTATTTAATTACTCCGCCCTCTTTCATGGCTTATACACTAAGGAAATCTGAGACCGTGCCATAAATGAGCACTAATAACATCCTATGTGACTGTCGAATGGTTGGATTCTGCAGGTGATCAAGCACTAGCTCCTCCTTTTAGGCCTTTTAGACATGGGGCTGATTAAATTTAGCCATTGGAAATATTCTTCTAAATTACAACTTGAAGATAACCTGAAGGGTAATCATTGAAGACAAAACAAAAACCATTTACAGTAATTATTCTAACAGTCCTCTCTATCACACCAAGAACGTCCGATTCCACGAATTAGCTTATGGGATAAGTAAAGGCTATCTGTATTTAACAGAAGAAGAAGCTTTGAGATGATTTGTCTTACCTAGTCTTGATATCAAAAGCAATTCCGGGCTTAGCTTATAAAACAACAATTCCTATCTTTTTCCTTCTTCTGTCATTTCCTTGTTGAGCAACCATACAATTTACAGTAAAGAAGTGAGATTTAGGAATGGAATGTTGGGGTGTGTTTGAGGTGGTATTTGAGCAGGCTACTTAGGAACACGCGGACCCTGTCCTCAGCCCAACACTCTCCAGGAGATCAAGTAGGGACATGTGTACAGAGAGGCAAGGGCCAAGGAACTCTTTATTACTGACTGAGGTTTTGACTGCAAACCCCACAGCAGAACCGCGGTGACCTAGGCAGAGCCTCCTGCCTCGTCTTGGTAGCTGTGAAGAACCTATAAGCGAAAGAGGCTGCTTGTACTTGAACTGAAGAGGAGGTCTGCTCTTTGTACTGAGAACCTCCTACTACAAAGAAAGGCCAGAACAGAGCTTTCAGTGAGAAGAACTATCTCCCTAGTGCCTGAGAAAAGCCAGTGAAGGTTAACTGACTTCGAATTTGATTAGTTCCGATGAGTTCTTATCTCCCTTGGATGTGGGATGGGAGGACTGCTGGAAAGTTGGGGGAGGACGGGCCATAGGGACAGTCTTCAGTTAACCACAGAAGCCAACTGTAGGCAGTATAGCAGTCCCCACCTATCATACTCCAGGATTCCTGGAACTGGGGACAGTAGATCTGTTCCAAATATATACACATAGTTCTTGGTAAGTCAAATCTATTTCAAAATTATCTCAGGGATTAGTTTTCACAAGGCTACTTTTGATGGATTGCTTCTTCATCCCAGCCCTGTTGGAGGCTAATTATAACCCAAAGGAAGCATACTGGATTAGGTTATATTATGTTTATGTTGAGCAGTGCAATAGGGTTTGCATGCCATTGGAAGATAAAGGCAGGAATATCTCACCTGCGACGTAGCACAGTCAGGTGGCCTCCCCCTTATTCATGGTAGAAAGAGAAAAGGCAGCAGGGAAGTTTGCTTTCTATGTTGGAGAAACTAGAAAGAAGGTTGGGGAGGAGTGAGCCCTACACTTTTTGTGTGTCTTGCTAGGTACTTTATCTCTTACCTCATGTTTTCAAAAGTCTTTGACATATGAATTAGGGCTGTGGAGTATAGTTTTAGTGTTTCACTGCCCTTGATTTCCTTTTTTGAAAGTTTCCTGCCAAGGGAGCACTACATGTAAGCCAGATTTGCAGTGAAACAACAGTTTATTTATTAAGACACTCATAGTATAATTGTTTTATTAAAGTAAAACATATTTGTGTTACATATATAGATGAAATCTACTCGATTTGTTTTTACAGTGTGGACAGACCTGTATAGTTGTCATTCAGATTATGAAATAGAACATGACCAGGATAGTATATTTGTTTTTTAAGGACATAATTTCCTTTCTTGTTTTTATTAATTCCTTCTTTATCCCTTCTTTGAGTTTCATTTGCTGTTTTATTCTTACTCCTTAAGATATATATTTAGATCATCAAACTTTAACTTTTCTTCTTTTGTAATATTTGCACTTAGGCTATGAATTTTACTGAACACACAAGTTTAGCTGCATACCACATATTTTGATATGTCCTGTTTTCATATTATGAATAATTTTGACTTTAATAGGTCCTTGATACATATGCTAATCTCTAGGACATCTAGTTTGTTTTTAAAATGGATTCTGTTGAAATTCTCCATCTCGTCAATGTTTCAAAATATTATTAAGTTACTTCAAAGTCTGTCTCTGGTAACTGTAATATGTGGCTCCTGTAAGTTTGTTTCTAATTTCTGTTTTTTCTTGGATGAGAAAAAAAATGACTGGAAAGCCATTTGATCTTGTCTACTAGTATGCTTAGTAATTTCTGATTGAATATCAGTGGTTTCTGATTGAGTATCAGATTGAGTCTCTGAATATTGAACATACATAATAGAGCTAAGTTGGTATTCTGGATAATGTTATCTTTCTTCAGAGATTGTTCTGTTTCTGGGTGGCTTAGGTAGGCCAGCCAACTTAACATTTAATCTGGAAGTGAGCTGACTGGAAGCTGGGTTTCAGTCTTTATGTGGATTGGTTTATTACTAGTTTGCCCTTATGCCTTGAGTCTTGTCCTTTAGGGGTCCCCACTAAATGCCTGGCATGTTTGCTTATCACTTTGAGACTGCTGAAGACTCTGCTCAGTTTCTGAATTTCTGCAGCTACTTAGAAATCATCAAATGCCTTTAGAAGAAAATCAGAGCTGAATTTATCCTTACCTTTGGGCAGTTTCCTTCTTCAGGGATACTGGCTCCTTAGGCTTTTAATGTCATAGTAACTTTCTGATTCATTTAAACAGATTACAGAAATCCAGCTTTTCAGTTTTTCTTCCTGGAAGGGTTGGTGTGATGTAAGTTAGTTTACAATAGTTGGAAGTGAAGTCTCTGAGAAGTATTATTTAGATTGGAAATTTCTTCTTCACCAAATACACTGTTCCACACCTAAAACCACCCATACAGAATCCAAATTCTGGGATTAACAGATTTAAGAGACACGAGTTATGATAGAGAAATATAGTTGAGCATATGAAACTGTCTCTGAGTCTACTTTTCTAACCAGCCACATGGATTAAGATGTAAAGTCTTTTTCCATTCATTTGTCTTGCTGTAAGAGAAAACAGTTTCTTGTCTTCAAGGCACTGCACCCCTCTCATTAGAAAAAAGTCCCAATGAATCTGTCAAACTTTAATCCATCAAATTGGCCACCGGAGTGGGCAGAGGCAGAATCATCTTACCTGTGCTGAGTGAGAGAATACTTTATCCTATCCTAATAGTTAATATTGCTGCATATCATAAATGAATAAATTCATACTCAGAAAGATTTACTGTGATGCTGTTTGGCCCAGGTATTCTCTCATACTTTTGAGTTCCTTCAATCTTAAGTTTCAACAGCATGTAATTATATCCCAATGCCGTATTTTAGGCACTGCTCAGGAGTCAGCCTCAGTGAGATTAAAATGTAGGGTGATCATATAATTTTTTTCTTAGCCCAAGACACTTATGAGAGTGAAAGAAGGTGATCTTAATACTTACTCCAGGACAGTGGGGTAAACTGGGGCTGTCATACATGTCACCAACCTGATAAGTATGGTGACCCTACTTTACCACTAACACGGGTACATTTCCACTGGAAGGACATGGTACTAAGGTGTCCTAGAATGATTTTGAGCCTACCAGAGGAATTAGTTTGGGAAGGAATAAGAGCTGGCAGTTTTCAAAGAGAATGTGAAGGGGGAAATCAGCAGGAGGAAGAGAAATAAACTAAGAAGGAGAGAAGAAGAGAGGAAAGAACACAAGTAAGAAAGCTGAGAATAAGCTTTTTGCCCCAGGAAACCAGGCAGATGTTAGCCTGTTGACACGGGGCATTAGGCAGGGGTGAATTGAGAATAACTACAGATTGGAAGATTAAAATCATTCTCCCGGAGAGGAAAAAAGAATGTATGGAATGGGGTAGTAATAGGTGTAAGCTTTGGAGAAATAATCAGGTGTAGATGATTTTTATAACATCACTTGTAGGAAGGATGTTGAACAGCCTATAGGGTTTTCTTCTAACAGGATCAGATTCAAATGACAAACCATGAGTACTCCTGATTATAAATCCCACTTTATTACACTTATTTTTAACATATGCTAATAGTGGCAGACAAAAGGAGGTAGGGTTTAAATACATGTCTAGTGCCTGAGGAATAATATGACAGCCTGGACCTGCTTACCAGTTGATGCTGTAGGTCTGAGGGTGATAGTCAAGAGCTGGGAGGACATAATGTTATTCCAGTCAATCAAGATTGAGTAACAGTTACATTGTGACAGGTCTCATATAGAAAACCTAAAATCTATAAACTTTTCATAGAAGAGGACAGGAGAATCTAAGACATGAGTGGGGTTTGGAAGATTGACTTTTTCAGTCAGCTACACGTGATGCCTCTCTTTTGTGCATGAGTAACTTTCCCATCATCACACGGAGCTGTCATCCCACATACACCATCTCTGTTATAATTAGTCCACTTGATCTGCTTTACCCATTCATAATCTCTAGTTTCTTGGATATGCTAGTACTGTGATCAGCTGGATTGTTAGAGAGCCACTTAGAAAGTGAGGAAGATTAAGAAATTCTAAGAGTAAACATTTATGGCAGAAGAGCAAGCCATGTACTTCTGAGTAATTATAGCAAGACCTCACTTTGGAAGAAAGAATACAGGCTTGTATAAAAGGAACCTGAAATGTACATTCCTAGATTCATGGAGTTGGTGATATTACCTGGTAAAGACAAAAAAGGGTCCCCATATCACTGAGCTAGTCCCAGTTTCTTTTACCAGTTGTACCTCCACATGGCAGCCGTTTGAAATCCATTTCTTTGGAATCAAGTTTGGCTAATGGAAATTTTTTCCACTGTGTGTGTTCTCATAGTTGGCCCTGCATAAAATCCAGGATGGGTATCCCTTAGAGAATCAACTAATGGTCTGTAACTTTATCTTTGGCATTCACTCCAGGTGAGTTTATTGGATTATCTTCAACCTGATGTGAAAGCCTTAGATTCTGTTCTTGTGTTCATGATCTTTTATTGTTCTTTGTTTAACTCCTGGGTTATTCTTCACCATTCTCTGTTTAATGTTGACAATTTTTTCTCGGTATTTTCTTATTGTTCACATTTTACTGTTTAAGCCCAGAATTGGTTTTTACACTTCAGTCATTACTTTGTATCAGGTCATACTGAGGTACTTGAAAAGGAGAACTTACAGTATCAGTATTTGAGGAGCCCGCCTATATGAGAGAGCTCTTTAAACCTGATTCACAGAGGAGCCTTCCTTGAACTCCGTTGCCAGGTGTGATTACTGCATTCTGTGACCTCCCATTGAACAGTATACCTTTCGTATTATGTTTATGTTTCTTCTTTCATTAGAGCACTTTTTATATTTGCTCCTCTTCATTGAACTGTAAACTTCGGGAGAGTAAAGTCTGTCCATTCTTGGCTGTGCCCACTATCAGGCCTTAAACATTGCAGGCACCCAGCCAGGAGTCTAGTGCCATCACCCAGGATATAGGTGGTCGTCATGTGGACCAGGGTGTTAACAGTGAAGGTGGTGAGGAACAGTCGGATTCTGGATGGACTTTGTAGATCCAACAGGATTTGCTGATAGAGTGGGCATGGGGTGTGAGATGGAGAAATGCTGATGATGACAGCAAGGTTTTGTCCTGAGCAATGGGAGAACAGAGTTGCCATGAACCAGGTGAGGAAGACTACAGGAAGAGCTAGTTTGAGGGGACTCTCAGGGGCGCTCAGTTTTGGGGTTTGTGAAGTTTGCGATGCCTATTAGACATGCAAGGAGAGATGTTATAGGTCTGGAGTTTGGGGAAGAGGTCCTGGCTGAGGATATAAATTTGTGAGTCATCAGTATATAGACGGCATTCAAAGGCATGGGACTTGGTGAGATCACAAAGGGAGTGTGTGTAGACAGAAAAGAGCCATCTAAGGACTAAGTTCTGGGACACCTCAGGCACCACACATTTTGATTTCAGAATAGCTTTTAGTTTCTCTGAGAACACTCATATTCCACAAACACAATTTTAGATGTGTTGATCTAAAGGAACACATCTTTATAACTACTTCTCTTAAGGGCACATAGAATACAGTTCCTTTAGTCTTAAAAATATACTTCTAATTTTGCAAGATGGCACAGTAATATCAGTAAAGGTACCAGAGTACTGGTAAAGTACCATTTTGTGGCAGTGTATCTTTAGCTGTGGGACAGCCTACAGGTGTTGAGTCAGGTAGTTGCAATAGATCCAGACATAGTATGTTCTAGAATGAGCCTTTAAAACCTCTCTAACTTTCCTGGGCATTTGATGGTCTTTTGGTCTGATTTTTAGTGCTACATAGTTCATCCCTTCCATTCAAAATATTTATTATAGCTGAATTATGTGCAAAGTACGTATTCAGTACCATGGGGGATAAACTGTTCCAACCCTCAAGAAACTCAGGGGGAAGAGTTAAAGTGTGATTCAGAAGTGAGGGCTTCCGGGGTTCCCAAGGAGGTGGGCTGAGATGGTAGAAGGCTAGAAGGCTTGTTTTGAGCTCTGAAGGAAGTTTAGAAATGAGGAAAGGACAGTTTTTGATAATAAGTGTGGGGTCTTACGTACATAAGACAGAAGGCAATTATAGGGGGTGGAGGGTGGGAAGGGATAGATGGGATTTTAAAATTGTAGAATAGATAAACAAGATTATACTGTAAAGGGAAATATACACAAGATTATACTGCACAGGGAAATATACACAAGATCTTATGGTAGCTCACAGAGAAAAAAATGTGACAATGAATATATATATATGTTCATGTATAACTGAAAAATTGTGCTCTACACCGGAATTTGACACAATATTGTAAAATGATTATAAACCAATAAAAAAATTAAAAAAAAAAAAAAAGACAGAAGGCAATTATGGTCAGATTACCTGCCTAACTGGAGCAAAGAGTGCTGGAGAGAATGGGAACTAAAACCGGAAGATTCTAGAGCTTCACACCCTGTGTTGGTAACGGGCGCTCTCTCTGGAAGGAGCGGGAAGAAGATTACTCTAGCAGTCATCTTTTGTTATGCATTTTTGGGCCGCTTGACCAAACCCCGCGCTCTGCTTTGTGTCACAGAGAATAGTTTATTGCTGTAACTTCCTTAGGCCAGAATAACAATTTTGGCAATTTGATGCTTTTAGAGCTTTTCCATAGCTATGCTTTTCATGTCTATAGAATGTAAACAGACTTTTTTTTTGAATATTAGTATTCTTGGAGGATAAATGGTATAAACTTGGAAAAGTCTTTTACTGCTAGAAGTAGTCATGCTCCTAACATCTAAAAATATATAGAAGTATGTATATGCTTTTTTTGTTGTTTGTTTACACCAAGTTATTAGCCCCAACTTCCTTATTTTTTGCCTCGCAGCTTTCTTCTTATATGAAGTACCAAATTATAGGAAAAAATCCTATGGCAATGCTCCTGAGGGTGATGAAGTTTTGGGGATTGGGTCTCATCGCACTTATTTCCCCTAATAAGAACTCTTCAAATGGAAACTTGAAAATAAAATGTTCTTATAATTTTTTATCAGTGGGGAAAATTGGGTCATGCCTACCACTTCCCATATCAGCAATAATCCGTGGCAAAAAAAAGGTCACTGGTAACTTTTGACTTGAGGGGAAAGACATTTACATTGGTGATAAGTAGGCGTCAGAAGTCGGTGTCTTTGTTTAGTCCTGCAAGACCCTCCTCTCCATCCTGTTATGATCGTTGAGACGATGTCCTCGAGCTGCTGGGAGGCGTTTCCCACTCACTGAAGGACGCTCAAGCCGTTCTAAGTGGGAGCTGGGGAGGAGGGAGAGAGGAATGGGTAACACCTGCAAGATATGTTTTCAAAGGGGCTGACACCTTTACCCGTCTCCTCAAACTCCCACATTCGTCCCTCCTTCTCCTCCTCACCATCAGGTCACTTGTATTTCACTGCAAAGTTATGAGTCCTCAGAAGCCCTCATCTTCACCCACAAACCTCCCAGCTCGCCCGCCTCCGTCCCCACGGAACCTGCCTTCCCCGGCTAGGGCGCATGAGCCCTCTGTGTCACTCTGCAGCTGATCCCTCTCCCTGTGCTGTGGCTATCCTGTTGTCTCTTCTCAGTAGTTCAGGGTTGCTTGAGCTGCTTTTGCAGTTATTCTAATCGCTCCTGCAGCAGCAATCTGTCTCTACTAGATCGTCCTCTTTAACATTCCCGTGTCATCGTATTTCCTATCTTAAAAAATCCTCTATTTTATGCCTTCCTTCAGCTACCTCCCTGATTCTTGGCTTTTCTTGGTAGTAACATTTCTCAAAATAATTCTGCCTACTCCCTGTCTTCGCTTCTTCACCTGTCACTCTTTACTGAGTAGCCAGTGTCCACTATAACGGCTCTTGTCAGGATCACCCAGCAGTGCCAACTTGCCAGATTCATCGGTCCATTCTTAGCTCTCGTCTTATCTGCACTTCCAGCAGCCTTTGACGTGGCTGATACACTTTCCTTATTGAGCCTTTTCTTCACCTGACTGTTGGTGAAGCCCTGGTTTTCCTCCTGCCTCACTGGCTCACTGGCTGTTTTTTGTTTTGTTTTGTTTTTAATGTCTTCTGCCGATATCTCCTCCCTTTCCTATAAAAGGTGGAGTAACCCGGGGTTTAGATGTTACTCCTCTTCTCTGTGTACACTCACACCCAAGGTTGTGTCATCCTATCCCATGGTCTTAAATACTGTTTACATGGTGTAGCTCCTAAATTTATGTCTTTCTACTCCACATTTCCACTTGGACCTTTAGTAGACAAGTTCCACCTAAAACATCCCAAACTCCTTACTGTGGCCTTCCAGGCCCTTACCTCCTGGTCCCCCCTTGGTTATGCAACTTCATTTGCTACCATTTTCTTGCCTTTGCTCCTTCAGCTCCCACCACACTTGCCTGCTTACTGTTCCTCTGACTCCAAGCTCTTTCCTGTCTCAGGGCTTTGCACTTGCTGTTCTCTTTGCCTAGAATATTCTCAGCCCAGATCTTTGCATGGCTTGTCCCCTTGCTCCGATGTCAAATACATTTCTTCAGAGGCCTTCCCTGACCACCCTGTTTAAAGCAGTGCCCTCTTACTGTTTTACTTTTCCTTCTCAGCATTTACCACTACCTAATATCCTATTTTACTTCTCCCCTTGCTGGAATAGGAGCCCCAGAAGGACCTGTTATCAGTTGATCCATCCCTTATCCCTAAGGCTTAGATCAGTTCCTGGCTCACAGTAGAGTCTCAACACGTTATTGAGTGAGTAAATACATGGATTGCTACATATGCAAACATTGTTTTATATGTAAACCATGGGAATATGTGCTCAATGTTTTTGAATACAAAGCCCAGATAAATGTTTACTGTAGTAGAGTGGTTAAACATACTAGAAGAATGGCTAGCTAGGGCCTGCCTGCTGTGTGTGGACTCATACAGAGGAATTCCCTTGAGTGATATATGGAATGCCTCTTCTTGTTCCCTTCTCTGGAAATAAGTTGTGCTTTCTTGGCCCTTCCCATGCAGCTGAAGAATAAGTTCATGAAAAAACTACCCCGAGATGCAGAAGCCTCCAACGTGCTGGTCGGCGAGGTCGACTTCTTGGATTCTCCTTTCATTGCCTTTGTTCGGCTGCAGCAGGCGGTCATGCTGGGTGCCCTGACTGAGGTCCCTGTGCCCACACGGTAAGCTGCTCCTGCCCCCTGGGGTCCACAGTGTGCTTCCAGGGAAAGCTCCTCTCCCTCGGGCTAGAGAACCAGCAGAATGAGGCCACATCCAGAGCAAGCCTATTAGAAAGGTTTCATCTGAAAGAATGGTTCAGACTGACTTTCACACTGTCAAGTTACTTAGCCCTTGTACAGTAGTAGGAATAATAACAATTACGATCATTCACTGGGCTATGTAATAGTTTCTTATGGATTAGTCCTTATAGATTTAATCCTCATAATATTTTTTGGGTTTTTTTTAAGAAATTTTATTTTTGTTGTTTTGTTTGCATTTTATTTGTTTTTGCAGGGGGAAATAATTAGGTTTATTTATTTATTATTATTATTTTTAATGGAAGTGCTGGTGATTGAACCCAGGACCTTGTGCATACTAAGCATGCACTCTACCACTGAACTATACCCTCCCCCCATCACAATAATATTTTTAAAGTATAAGCTGTAGGTGTATGGTTTTTACAGATGAAGGAACTGAGTCTGAGAGTTTAAGCAACTCATTCACGATCATACAGATGGTAAATGGTTCAGAGGTCAGAGTTGCTTTCATTTCCTCAAAAACTGATAGTGGATACAAACACATCTATTTGTATGTATTATATACATACACACATATGTAAAGATCATTAAGCTATACATGTAAGTTTGCACTTTATGTCATGTGCAATAAATAAATCATAAACTTAAGTCTCATACAATTTTATTTTAAAGGAAGCATGTTACTGTTACTACAGTCATGAACTCATCACACTGCACAGAACCTTGGAAGTCCTCCTCTTTATTTCCTCTGTAACCGAGCTCAGCAGGGGAGTCAGGGAGCTGGAATTCTCAAGTGCAATAGGTGAATAGAAGTTAATGCTTCACTTGAACTTGTGCTTAGGAAGAGTTTAAAGAGAAGTTTTTAATCTTCAGGTTGACATCAGAAAATTATCATATAAATAAGACCTTTTCTGAGGGGTTGTCTTTTGTGGGTCCCCGGGTTTCCCAGGTGAGCAGGAAGGGCTCTGAACCCTGCTCAACCGTCTCAGGTGGTCTGAGGGTGATAAACTAAGACAAGGGGCACAGGTTGGTTCTGAGTCAATTTAGAAGGAAAATTGGGAGAACATGTCCTTAGGGCCTTCCAACTCGTAGATTACAGGCCGTTTTTTCCTACCATACCAGCGTTTATCCCCCATTTTTATATTTCTTAGACACCGAAAATAGGAATAATACTTCTCGTATTATAGTATAGGAGTAATATAAGCAGTCATTGGGCAAATAGCAGAGGAAGAGAGATGATCGGAGCCGCTTCAGCTAATGGGATTATCATGACTTGTGTTTTCTGTGACTTCACTTTGTGCCTGAAAACATTCCAGCAGAGCCTCGCAGTCCTATCTGAGCAATTACCTGGCCAGCAGCTCGCTGACTCAGACTGTGGCCAAAGTCCAGCTTGTGTGTCCCTCTGGTTTTATTTATGTCTCTTTGGACTAACTTTACTGGAGCTTGAAAGAAAAAAACATGCCAAGAAGTGTTACATTGCTCTTGCTTTTTCATTTTTATTCTTTTTCTCGAGAAGCTACACATGGAAGACATTTTAAAAGGCTTTTTTATTTAACAGTAATGTGAGTTCATTGAGTAGCACATCATGACCATTTCTGTGTCCCTCTTAGCATCTGCTCCTGTCTGGCTCCGTTCCTTCTGTATTGGAGGGTGGTACTAGTCTAGAGGTAAAATCTAGCATCATTTGAATTAAGAGAAGGAGCCCAAGCAATTCGAGGGGATGTAATTTAATAATGTCATAAAACTATGTCAGGGCAGTAATCTGAATAATATGTCCTAGCATGTTAACATTTTTCCAGGAAATAGTTTTATCCATTTGCAGTCCTCAGAACCAGGGCAAGCTGTAATCACTGAGTAGGGAGTCTCATTAGCTTTTTTGTGCATGAGTAATGTGGGGCCATTTACAATGGCTGCATCCTGTGAAATCCAATAAAGGAAATCCCACAGGCATTGTGGTCGTCACTGTGAAGGATGCCTTTGCACTCAGCCATGTGCTCTAACATGCGTGCCACCCTGTTGTCCTGCAGGGAGACCTGAGAAGTCTATTTCTGTGCACATCTTGTAACAACGGTCAGTTTTTATTTTGAAGGTGGAGGAAAGTTAGGCTCTTTTGCTTATTATCATTATTATTACTGTTTATAATAAATAGCTGTTACTTCCATGTGCCTTATAGGAAATATGGCTGGAGCCACTCCCCTTGTGCAGGGTCCTTCTTGCCATCCATGTGAATGCAAATAAACTCTGTCCTTGGGTCTTCCGGTGACTTGGGAGGATATGTTTATCATTTTCCTAGCATCTTGCAGACACTCTACTTGCTGTCATCTTACCTTTGTCCACAGAGGCCACCACTCAGTCGTATTTATGGGCCACATGAGAATAAATATTATCCCCATTTTACAGTTGAGAGATGGAGGCACAGGGGAGATTCACTATCAGTGCAGATTTTTGACTCTGAGGCCAGGCTTTCAGGGAAAATCTAAGGCGGTATCCAGAATGAATTGGAGTAAAATACTTTAGGGTTTTCCCGTGAAGACTAATAAAAACCCCTGACCAGTTTGTCCTTTTCTGACCTTGATGTTCACATCTAAGGCAGATAGTTATTCGGGGAGCTCTAGCCCTCTAAAAAATTAGAATGTTTACCCCTTTATACCACTGTAAATTAATACCTGTTTAATATTTATAAATAATGATTTGCCTAAAAGTGGCTGTTTATGCCTAATGGTCAAAACCATAAAAAATTCTACCAGAGGAATTGGGATCGAGGTCCTGCTAGTTCAATTCTGTCTTGTGTAATGACCCTCCAGTTGCTCGCTGCTGTTTATCTGATGTAAAGTGGTCGGTTATGGTGGGTTTGTACTGCTCGTGAATTTATTGTGACAGCGACAGTTTAGCTACATTTTCCAAAGCCACTAAATATGAATAATGGGTTATTTGATTCACTGTTGTTTTGAAAGAAGGGCGTAAAGGATTGGTACATGCTGAGTTTATTCTAGAAATAGCTGTGATATATCAGGAAGGTGGGGGCACATCCTTTCTGAAAAGATTGAGTGGCTTAGGAAGGCTGGCTCTTTTTCTGATATCATGCTCTGTTTCTGCCTATAATTATTTTGTGAATGTAAATATAGTCCGTTGCTTCCGGACACAGATCGTCTGGTACTTGTTTTTGCTGTGGGGAGTGCCAGGGGCAACCTCCCCAGGCATAATTAATTATATGGAAAAGTGCGTAAGATGAGAAGGGCCTCATGAAGATTCTTGAGACAACCAGGCACTATTAAAAAGTCCAACTATGGCTTGTTCTAGATATGAGTGAATAAAAACAACTCAGCAATGTAAATTAATTATTTCCCCTGAGCCGGCAACATGGGTTGTGCCCCTCCAGCCACACAAACAGTGATGCTTACTCTAATTTGTTAATAAGGGAAAAAAGCTTCTGGTTAAAAATAACATCTGTCCATTGACAAAAACCAGCTTAAGTCATGAAAGTTTTCAGTACATTGCAAAAGCCGAGTTTGGCAAGATGTACTTCTGTCATAAAAGCTGTAACAGCTTTTGCTTCTTTGAGGGTTAAAGAGGAGAGAGAGAACATGTTTCGGGCAGAGGGAACGTCAACTTGATGAGTTGTTCTGTGTTGTTAGTTTTCCCAGACCTCTCATCCCAGTTTCAACAATGCAGTTCAAATTAGAGGCTTCTTAAGGGTCTGCTTTCCTGCAGATGAAATTCTTGACCTGAGGTGATGTTTCCTGCTACCTGGACATGGCCAGATTTCCCCTCTATATCACTTAAAGGAGATGGATTTACTGAATGGTTCCTGAATGGAGTAATGTGAAAATTTTAACTGATATGTAATGTTTTATTTCTCTTTGGCATTCAATGATTTTCCATTAAAGAAAATATATCTATATGTATATGTTTAAAATAAAAATCACGTTACCCAGGGGAAGAGGAATTGTACCTTTATATCTAGGTTAGTGGAACACTATAGCTCTCATGTACTGAGTTGTTGCTATGATAAATACTGTGGTCACCACTGGTCTGTTACTTCCATTCATGCTTTGGTACTGTTTCATAAAGACCAGAGTAAATATTTGTAGGAAATGTATGCCCTCATCTCATAGGATTTAGGTTATATGATCCATTACTCTGTCAGCTCTTGGACTAGCTACCCATCATCTGTCTAAGTTTATCTTTGAGGACTATTAAGGATGAGAGTATTTTCCTCGCTTTCTAACAAGACACTATTTTGGCTTTGTTGCCATATAGTCAACCTGATCATTCACTCACGTGTCGGTTGATAAATGTGCATTTTCATCACGTGTAAACCATCATGATGGAGATACTGGGGAGAGGTAGGAAGAGGTAAAGAGTGGTTCTGGGAAGGTTTTAGATATTATGCTTTACTGAGAAACTAATATTTAGATACACTGACATAATTAAAAATGGCAGGCAAAGGAAATCCATTATTTAAAAATGTGTTAAGTAAAGCATCCAAGGATTGCGTGTTTTCTCTTGCCGTTCCGCATCTGCTCCCTTTTCCTTAAAGCTGTGCCCCTGGTGTGCTGTCTGACGATCAGCCCTTGGGAGGCAGGTAAATAGGATGGGGAAAGGCGACCAGCACTGCAGGTGTTTCCTAATGAGATGTGTAGTTTATTTTAGGGTTAAATACTTTATGCATGTGTTGGACTCAAGTCAGTGATCTGTCCCTTTAGAAAAATGCATTGTACTGTCATAAAGAAGCACTTTATAGTGTTGTATGTGCTGGTGTATAATTTAGGTCCAGATTCAAAGGAAAAGAAGTTCTAGTTAGAAGAACTACAATCCAGTTCTAATAATGACTGCCTTCACACTTCAGCAGATTCTCGTGCCTGCTGATTGCTTTTGCTGTTTCATCTGCTGCGCTAACACTTGAAAGTGAATGTGCCACTGCACTCCACAACTGGTTTCTACGCAAATAACCCTGAATGGCTTTATGCTTATTCTAGTATAAAACCTGAGTATTCAAACTTTCAGATGAACTTCTTACGTTCTTAATTTCTGTTTCTTTCTTCACCCTTTGGATTGAATTTTTTGATGAGAAAAAGGAATTATCCATTCAAGAGTGTTTTGGAACAGACTCTTAATACTTTGAGGAGTACTCACTATCCATTCTTTCTTATTTGAAGTGAGGTATATGAATAAATAAGTAAAAAATAAAATTTTACTAAGCAAAGTCCTAAGCCATTCCTGGTCCCATAAAATCTTACCTAAGATTTCTTATCACCAGCTAAGTACCCACAATATCTTTCCCTAGAGTGGCCTATGGAAGTCATAGTTGGATAGCTTTTCTCTGTGGAATCACAACCCTGGTATATGGGTTGGGCAGGTATTATTAGGCAGAATTGTGTACTGAAAAGAACAAGAGATAGGAGGCTAGCTACTCTGTCATTTACTAGGGGCAAGTCTTTGGGCTCATCCACTAACTTCCTTGACCCTAGGTTTCTTCACTATTCAATGGGGATAAGATTCTGTCCTTATTGCCAAGAGCAGTAGGAGTTTAAATGATGTGTGAATGTGAAATGCTTTATTTGCAGGCTTTAAGAAGCTGTGCAAATGTACGATGTGAGCATTTTTATTGTCCTCATTATCTCCCTGTTAGATAAGACATGAACATAAATAATCAAGGCAGGGATTAATCCAGTGTTGCCTTTTGTGTGTATATATTTAATATATAAAGATACATATTTAATTCATTTATTTATTGGGTTTCCTTCTCCCTAGTTGAGACAAGCATCTTTGCCCTTGTGCTCAGTGAAGGATTCTTTCCAACACAATAAGAGGTGCACTTAAATGGAGATAAGCTCATTATTGCAAGTTTCAGGACCTACTTACCATGAAGCAGTGCTTTGTGGATCATCAAGAAAACAAATCTGGAAAAGAAAAGGAGGACACCCGCAAAAGAACTTTAACTGTGAATGAGGCTTTATTTTGAATTTCTCTCATGTTTTTCTTTCTTTACTTTGGCTGTCAGCATGTGGCTTACTTATAGAGGGCTTGGTGTTTGCTGACTCCCAGCCACTTCTGAGTAGAAATATTTCTGAAAAGTACGGAGAGGATCATTTGTCACCACCCA
The DNA here is from genome assembly GCF_009834535.1 of Camelus ferus. Taxonomy (NCBI): domain Eukaryota; kingdom Metazoa; phylum Chordata; class Mammalia; order Artiodactyla; family Camelidae; genus Camelus; species Camelus ferus. The sequence continues at coordinate 52,419,465 of NC_045697.1, read as the reverse complement.
TACTGAGTAAAGAAGAGTCAGAGAAATCTGAAGATGTACTGAGTCTTTCTAGTTACTGCGCTTAATGGGTTTTCTCCAAAGATTCTGAAAGTCAGTAGAGAGGGAGACAGAAGAAAGTTTAGAAAAGAAAGATTGAATGACTCATAAAGTGACCCTTTCCTTCTCAGTGAAGAAGCTTCTCAGGTTTCTGTGCTAAATTCTCCCTTGCCTCCAAATGAACTGAACAACAATTTGTGTTTCACGATAGTGTGAAAGGGTGTCTTTCATATTACCAAGAAAATTACTTTGTTTTGTTTTTGTGTTTATTTATTTATTTTTTTTGATGGAGGTACTGGGGATTGAACCGTGGACCTTGTACATGCTAAGCCCTCACTCTACCACTGAGCTGTACCCTCCCCTCCCTTACCTCTGTTTTAAAGATTAATTCTAGACCTGACCTTTTTATGAATTATGATGAACATGTCTAAGTTGTGTGTATATTGAGTCTGATGAAATGTATGTTATAGCCTTTGCTTCTTTCCTCCCCCATTAGGTTCTTGTTCATTCTCTTAGGTCCTAAGGGGAAAGCCAAGTCCTACCATGAGATTGGCAGAGCCATTGCCACCTTGATGTCTGATGAGGTAGGGAATCGGCAGTATGGTGGTCTGTGAATGTCCTACTTGTGTTTTCATGCTGTGAGTTGGCTGTCACAATTTATTCAATTAGAATTACATAGTTACCAACCTTCTTTAAAACATGAGGTACAGTCATCCATGCAAATGAGCTGACATCTACATTTGAGATTTTCATAAAGTAAATTTTATGTTAGAATAAGACATATTTTCCTTTTTTCCTAAACATTTTCAGTTCTTAAAAGTGATATATGTTAAATATTCTTTAACATGTTCAGTTCACTGTATTAACTTAAACTTTATCTCTTAGAATGTTTAATATATTCATTCTGGAAATTCAAATGTCCATATACTAAATTGTTTCAGAAATAATGAGTTCTATAAACTAATGTATAATAAATGGATAATGCATTTTCCCCCCCGGGTATCAGAAAATACCTGTTTTAATGGTTTTCTTATCTTGTGGGAAGAAATGATACACATACTAAAATGCATTAGCAACTGTTACTGCAGAGTATCTAGGACTTTGGAATTATGACCATACACTCATTACAACTTTAATGTCATTACACACATTCTAGACATGACAAAACTCCAAACTAGTCTCATAGTAGGAGAAATACTATTAGAATATAGGATCGATGATTTCTGCTTTTGTGTCTTTCTAGCTTACTGTTTTCCCACATGTTTTGTTTTTGCTTCATTGCTTGATTTGTTAGCTTCTCCATGTGTTAAATGCAGAACAGTGCATGAGTTATGGAAGTTCTGTTTGATGATTACTCAGATGGTTACTTAATCTGGGAGCACTGGCAAATAGCTGTGATGTTTTTCCCCCTTGCGGCAACTGAGCATCTCAGTGGGTTCTTTTATTTATTTTTTTGTATGTTTATATTTTCTTAAAAAAATTCTTCCTCCTAAGATGTATCAGTTAGAAATTCTTTAGGCTGCAAATGACAGAAAATCCGATTTACAATGGCTTAAACAATTTAGGGTTTATTTTGTTCACATACTAGGAAATTTGGAGGTAGGTAGTTGCTGGAGTTGGCTTAGCTTAACTGCTTAATGATAAATCAAGTACCAAGGCTCTTGCTTTGCGGTCTTAAGATGGTTACTGCTGTCACCTGCAGTGATCTCGTCATACTCAAGCCAGGAAGGAGGCAGGTAATGTTAGCTATGTCTGTCTCTTTTAACAGGTGTTCTAAAGCTTTCCCTTTTCCTTTTATCTCATGGATCAGGACTGTCCATCCTTATCTGCGGGGGAGGCTGGGAAAGTGACTTTGACTTTCCAGCCTCTATAGTGGGAGGTCCAAGAAAAAATGAGGCTGTGGCCGGTCACGCCCACTACAGGTGATATGCCGGCACTTTGTATTGCCCTCCCCTCAACCCCACAACCCCCAGACCATTACATGTTGTTTGTTGAATCGCTTTTAAAAATTCCTGTCTAGGAGAAGAGATCTAGTAGCAATCTTTAAGAACAGGCAAGGATATTGAACAGGGGCCATCTTCTCTCCTGGAGACAAAAGAATTTGAGTTACGAGGTATGAGAAGCTTAGGCTGTGTGTAAAGGACTTTCAGATCATCAGCTAGGTTAGAAGAATGGAGCGATTGACAAAGAGGATTATGTACCTCTGGAAGCCCCTTCTTTGAGTTTTTGCATAAAAGACATGGAGGATTTGCTGGATGCTTTAGTTCTGGTCTGAGTATTGCCTTGTTAAAAGATGGCTTAGTTACTGTCCTGCCTAAAGATAGACAGATGATCACCTGCTTCAAGCCCTTTGCTTTATGTGTTGCCAGTATAACTCAGGACTCAGATTTTTCTTTTTTTTTTTAATAGCTAACATTATTTGTGTGTTTGAGAGCTACAGTGTTTGAGTCTTAACCTAGTCTTAACACTCAGCTTGAACTTTTCCTTCTTGAATTATAAGCAGTAGTTTGTCGCAGTAGCTTCTATTTCAGGGAATGATCTTCAGTATATATTTCTCTAAAACATTTTCATCTGGCTTCCATAGCAACTATAACATACCAGTGGGAGGTGAAAGGCAATGTTGTTTTACGGTCATTGATAGAAAGAAATTGTAGAAAAGAAACACAGCTGTTTTCTCATGCCTCTACCTATATTCTTTGGGTTCATAATATGAATACTGAAATATTTGGGAACAAGCTGAGCAATAGGAAATGTGAGACTATGGTTATAGTCACACTAAAGTGGATTATGGGTTGCCTTCTTCAGGCTCAGCATGACGTGAGGCATATGTGGTGTTCCCTTGCAGGATCAGCGCCTCTCTCATTGTTTTTCAGGTGTTCCATGACATTGCTTATAAAGCAAAAGACAGGCAGGACCTGATCGCTGGCATTGACGAGTTCCTGGATGAAGTCATTGTCCTTCCGCCTGGGGAATGGGATCCAGCGATCAGGATAGAGCCTCCAAAGAGCCTTCCATCGTCTGACAAAAGGTAAAATTATCAGGCTGTCGGGAGGTTTCATCCTTAAGAAGGAGATTGTGTTTGGAAAAGGAAAGAGGTTCAGGCTGCTGCCCTAATAATTTCAAGTTTCCATTTAACTTAAGGTGTATTATCCCCAGGGAATCACACATGTGCCTTGGTCTGACATTCTGTAGGCACCGTGAAATGAATGTTATATGTTGTGATGTTCCTCAGTGATTACAAATTAGAAAGCTCAGATGATGATATTGCAGGACATCACAGAGGTTCTCTCGGGATGTTCTGGGGACTCCCGGCACCTGTGGAAGCATCAGTTTACTCAAGATGAGTCTCTAGATTTAAGAGGTCAAGCAGTTGGGTGAGATCATTGAGGAGAAGCCATTTTCTGGGAATCTGTGATTTCCCAGGTGGAACAGTTTCCCTTCTATACCACATAAAATTCAGCTTTTCTATTCATCTGGTCATTTGTCTTCACTCTAAATAGAATACTTTAAAAGCTGTCTGTTAGGATGGCAGAAGGAAATAGCCATCTTTATCCAAAGGGTTTTCAATCCTTCTCTTTGTTAGCTAGTGCATGACACAGCCAAGCAGCAGGTGAATGAAATCCACTAATATTCGCTTGGGCTCTGTTGTCTTGCTCAGAAAGAATCTGTACTCAGGTGGAGAGAATGTTCAGATGAACGGGGACACGCCCCATGATGGCGGCCACGGAGGAGGAGGACACGCGGATTGTGAGGAATTGCAGCGAACCGGAAGGTAACTGATGGAGCCTTCTGCCTTCCATGATGAGGTTCTGTTCCCATCTGAATTTCCCTTCATCTTTGTATCAGCATTTTATTCACCAGTTTGGACATTTGGTCAGCCGAAAGATATTTATGGTGTACTGAATAAATCACAGGCCCTTGGGAGGCAGCAGTGAATTGAAAGAAAAAAAATCCCTGTTCGTTTGGGTTTTAGTTTGTTGTGGTGGGAGACTAACAATAAGCAAATAATGAAATGTGGTTCTGGTTTTATGGAGCAAAATAAAGCAGAAGTAGGAAGTTTTGCCATGGAAGAAAGGGATTACCATTTTACATAGCAGGGTCAGAGAAAGTCTTAAAGAGAATTCCAGCATTGGAGGAAAGTGTTGAAGAAGACTGGAGACAGACCCTGTAGATGTGGGGAGGGAGAGGGAACAGCAGAGTGCTTGGTGTGTGCTGGGTCTGCACTGAGGCTGGACTGGTGTGAGTGAGGGATATTAGAAAGAGAGACGGTGTGTGTGATGGGAAGCCTGAGTACTGTACCAGTGTTCCCCGCTTGGCTTTCATGATTCCATCTCTTCCTGGTCCATTTACTCAAGTGGGTAACAGTGCAGAAACAAGCAACTCCCAGGCCACTGTCTCCTGGTCCTGCAGTTGGGAATTCAGGTTCCTCAGATCATTTTGGCTAAATTTCTTTTCGTTAGAATGATTCCTTCTCCACTGTTAGGTTCCCCATTTCATCTTGGGCTAACTAAAAATTTAAGTAGGGAATTCATTTTGTGAAGATATGACTTTTTAAAAACACTGCAGGGTTTTTTGAAAACACAGAAGTATGTCATTTTAATATGCAGTTGAATCTGAATGAAATTTTCTTAACCTGATGACCCACCTGGGTTTCGCTCCCAAATTAAGAGGATGTTATTTCTCTCTCCTTCCTTTTTAAAGACTAAAGAACATAGAACCATCTCTCCCATTTTTTTTTTCTGAATAGTTCTTTATAAACTATTTCCATTAGGGATATCCTTTTCCTTTTCTGTAGATAAAATTTCTAGGATTTAACTTTTTTCTTTAACCAGACTGTAATTTTATTCTTGCTTTTGCACCTTTCCTAAATGCACTGTGTCTGCGGTATGCCCGGTACCATGCAGGGCCCTGTGAGGACCAGGAAGACTGAAGCAGGGCACTGAGCACAGCTAAGACAGGCAGGCAGACAATCCTGAGAAAGTGTGGTAGCCCCTAGTGCAAGTGGCCTACTAGTGGAGGGTCAGAACTTCAGGGATGTTGAGCTCTGAGGAAGGGCATCGTAGGCAGAACGCACCGCAGGGAGCAGGCTGAGATGGGAGGTTTGGTTGGGAGGGTGAATTGACAGATGCACAAGTCGGATGACCTGCTAACGACTGTGATGGGGCTCAGCTTTCAGTGCTTCCCACCACCCCGCCCCCGCCCCACACACCTGTGTGGCACCCTCAGTTCCTGCCAGTCCTCCCCTCAAAGTCGCCTGCTTGGGAGGCCTGTTCTGGCCACTCTCATGTTTCAACCACAGCAACCCTAGCAGTTCAAAACCCGCCTCCCCACTTAGTTTTTTCTTTGATTTTTAGCACCATGCATTTTACTTACTTTGTATCCCCCACACAGAAAGTACCTCCATGAGGGTGGGATTTTTCCCCCTGTGTTGTTCACTGCTGTGTTTCCAGCACCCAGCACAGGGCTGGGCGTATCACAGGTGCTCAGCAAATGTGTGTGAAGTGAACAAGTGAATGATGAATGAGGCTGGAAGGGAAGCTATGGCAAGATTATAAAGGGCCTCGTGTGGCCTCACATGTTGGGATGTTTTTCTTCAGACAAGAAATTTAATTCATCTACACAATTCACTCTCACCTAAAGACCAACTGTCTAGCTTCTAGGGAATGTGACACCCAGGTTGGTGACTGAAAAAGAGACAGAAGATTTATTCCTTCTATAATTTTCTGGTTTTTATCTTAAGTGGTTAAATAGTATTTTGTTGTTTCAAATGCTTTAAATACAAATTCTTCGTGGTTTATTAAATGACCTGTTGGTTAATTTAACGGTCACTTAGTTCACGTTGTCACGTGTTTGCTTTCTCCCTACCCAGGTTCTGTGGTGGACTAATTAAGGACATTAAGAGGAAAGCACCATTTTTTGCCAGTGATTTTTATGATGCTTTAAATATTCAGGCTCTTTCAGCAATTCTCTTCATTTATCTGGCGACTGTAACTAATGCCATCACTTTTGGAGGACTGCTTGGGGATGCCACTGACAACATGCAGGTGGGTTCGGTTTGGGGAAGATACAAATAGTACAGCCCAGACCGCCGTCCTCAGCCCTGCAGCTCCGCGAGCAGCAGATGGCCTTTCGGTTACTCAGCGTGATTTTCTTTCTTTTGCTGGATGCTGCATTTTACTTTGCTTCTGGCCTGCTGCTGTATTTCCAGCGTTTCAGTAACTGCAAAAATAGCTCGATGAAATCTGGCTTGAGTCACAAGTGGGGAAAAGAAGGGAAGGAAATGAGGATATACAATTCTATTTGGGCAAAAGCACATCAGCTGCTTTAATTTTGTGCCGAGTGCAAGGTTTAGGTCTTCTGTTACCTTGAAAGTACGGACCGTATACTGTTAAACTTGACCACACTCTTCCAGGAATGCCTGGTGAGCTTCATTTCACAGGTGAGCAAACGACTGAGTGATTTGCTCTGGGCTAGCTTTACGTCTCTATTGGTAGAACTCAGCTTTAAGGAATAAAAGGGAAGAGTCGTTTTTGCTGTACCTGAATCTGCCTCTCATTAGTCTGTGAAGACTCTGGCTTGACTTATTTTGTACCAACCTATATTTGTTGGTTACTTCGCAGGTAGTATTCACCCTTCGTTTTGTCTCAATAATAATCTTTTCTATCACTGAAACTTCAGCTATTTTAGGAGGGTGGGTACAGCTCAGTGGTAGAGCACAGGCTTGGCATGCGAGAGTTCCTGGGTTCAATCTCTGGCACCTCCATTATAAAAGAAAAAAGAAAGATATTTTAAATTCCCTCAGTTGATCCAGTCATTAAGGGAAAATAGGCATTGTGCTAGGTTCTGAGTATACAGTAGTGAATGAGGCTGATCTTACGAAAAGAACCGGATTCAAGCCCTTTTCAAACTCTGTCCCTCTGTTACTTCTTATTACTGTTTAACCTACGTGACATTCATAAGTGCTGCCAACCAGCTTATTTAAAAAAAAAATACAGCTGATTCCAAAAGATTGCTTTTCCTCTACTTCTGTTTTCTCCCCTGGGCACATTCATGTTTTAGGTTTCTGCTTAAACACAAAAATAAGATGGAGACACTCTATGACATCTAGGTTGATCCAAGCAAAAAGGGAGAAATCACTTTAAACAATTGCGTTTCATTTGTTAAGAGCACTTTTCTCTTTCAGCCTCTGTCTCTGGCTGTGTAGCATGTTACCCCAAAACCAGAAGCTTCAAACAACCATTTGTATTATTCTCTCTCCTGGTTTTGGTGGTTGATGGACTCAGCCGGGTGGTTTTCTTTGGTTCTCTCAGACTTGTTGTGAGATGGCAGCTGGGGTTGGAGTTGCCTGAAGGGGTCTGCACTCACATGTCTGGTGCCTAGGCTGGGATGTCTGGAACAGCTGGGGACTGAGGACTCCCCACGTGACTTTTCCACAGGGCTGGCTTGGGCTTTGTCACAGCTGAGGACTGTGATGACTCTGAAGAGCTCCTGCACCGTTGTAGGGGGGAAGAGTCGCCACTCGGCTTTGCTTTTTTCCCATGTGAAGATGCACTTGGCATTACTGCATTTTCTGATTCTTCCATGAAATTCTGGTGATTTTTAAATATTGGCAACTGATGAGCATTTAAAAAATTACATTGTACTGGCCAGAAAGCACATCTCCGTGTGTCCTCAGGCCTGGGGAATAGACACCAAGCACAGCAGGACTGAGTGAAGTATGCGAAGAGGGTGCGTTTTTTCCTCATTCATAAGAAGGAGTGAATAAATTAAATGATAACAGTGATGTCAGTCATGGTATTCTTATAGAATCTGATCCACATCCAAATTGGGCAGCTATTCTACGTCTAAATGAGAGTGAAATGGTAACTAAAGCACATGATGCGAGAGAACAAGTGGGAAAGAAAGCACTGGGGAGGCTCCCTGAGGCCAGCGCAAGGAAGGTAATACCTGCTGCCACGTGTTAAGAAAATCAAAGAAAGCTGGCTTGTGAGAGGGTGGCAAGAACACAGCTTCCTTCTGTCTTTCAGAATATATAGCGACTTTCTTGTGAAGATAATTTTTCAACACATTTTTTTCCAAAGATGTTCTTCTCATTGAGGTGGAGACATTATGCCACTCCTTATGTGTTCGTTTATTTTAAAACTGAATCCAACTCCTTTTCAAATTCATAAGACTTAGCGGTAAATCACTGCATCTGAGACGAGGAAGAAGTCTGTTCAAGTCTGTTGTTGCTCCCTCCTAGGTGAGATAATTTTCCTACGAGCAAGTCCTGTATAGTAAAGGGCTGTGTTGTGTGACAAATGTAGTTACCATGGTGTTTCCTCCATTATCAGTGTCGTTGGAAATGCCCTGCTGGTGGAGCGAGCTGTTTCCTGGGTTCTGAAGATTTTAGGAGAAATAGACATGCTTTCATTGCATCAGGATGTCCATTAAAATGACCATTTATTGGGTGTTACTCCTGGAAGTCGACTGAATTCAAAGTATCTAATTCAAAACTATCAGGATAATTTGCCAGCCACCATTTGATCATTTTATTAATAGATTTTGTAACCTCCATTGATAGTTTTCACTGAAACTGTGAATTTGTTATTTTAAAAATTTCTCTGAATAAAAATATTGATGGACGTATTTTCCTCTCATTTCTGAAGACTTTTTCCTTTAAGAAATGTATTGGTGAAATACTGCAGTGTGGGTACTTCCAGTGGGTGGCAGAAACACTGAAAAAACAAGGATAAAAAACTAGTGATTGTTCACAGATACTTGTTGAACTGAACAGTCTTATAAAGTTCTTTTGGGTGGGATAATATCAACATAAGGGTTATATCTGAGCACTGGATTTGTGGATGTAAAATAATTTGTAGAAATATAAATTGACTAGTGCATGCACATGCATGCCCAGCTTGATAGGTACACAATAATTTTACATATTCTAGTACTTAAATATGGAAACATTTTACCTGTAGTCATCGTGTTAGGTTTTCTTGCGATGGTAGGTGACTTAGGTTGGTATATCTATTTTGAAGACCAGGGAGTAAGGTGATTTAATATGTTGCAGGGCGTCTCAAGACTGAAAGGGTATGCATTTTGACGTTCAGGGGTTTTGATGTTCTGGCAGTAGATGTCGTCTTGATTTGGCATCAGGAAAGCAGAGTATTTTGTGGTTTTGGTGCGAAGGCCCAGGTTATTTCACAGTTATTTCATTTCTAAGGCAGACGTTGATTCATTCCTTTGCAAATTTTTATTGAGTGTCTCCTGTGTGCCAGACACTATTTTAAGTGCTGGGGATACAGATAATGTGACCAAAGTAGGTTAAGAATCCCTGTTTTGTTGTATTTACAGTCTAGAGTGTTGATACAGCAATCCTTTTTTATGCCCCTAAGAGATAACAGGAGTGGGTGTGGTGGGCTTATTTGTGGGGGTGTGGAGTTGAAGTCCTCTGGCTTCCTTTGACTTTCTAAACACTAGATCAAGGCTAAGCAGAAAAGCATTGGCACAGCCTGGAATAATCTTCAGTTATATCACGTGCCTTCGTAAATGTGGCAGTGGGTTATTCTCAAAAGCCCAGGCAGCTCAAATGAGTCAACTGAGAACAGCATCCTTGCTTTTTAAGGCAGGCAGCTCAGAGATGGTTCACATAGGGCCTTTATTGTGAGGCTACAAATAGACATGGGTGCTGGGGAGAAGCATGTTGTGAAAACACAGATGAGTCACTGCACTGGTGTCGTTCAAGCAAACTCTTCTGCCAGCTTCTGTTCAGGAGGTCTTGCCTGCTCAGAGACAGGGATTTACATTTAAGCATTTGTTTCAGAGCAGAAACATATATATATACTGAGTTATATATATTTAGTAATCATATATATGTACGTATCATACATTCTGTGTGTATATACACACACATTGTATATACGTATATATGTCATACTTATATACATACATATACACACACATATACCTCTTTAGAAGCAGATCTTGGGAGCCATGTGGATCATTTCCCATGAAACTGTGTTCAACATAAAACAGTTGAGGCTACAATGGCTCCAAATATAATCCAATTTTAATGGGAACATAGACAACTGTACGAGTCCCCCAACTTGTCACGTACATCGTGCTTCTCTGAGAGGACTCTGAGGCTTTCAGAGGGGTTTCATGGATTCCTTGTTAAGTGCGGGCAGTTAAAGTTGTGCTTGGGCTTCTGGGTGTAACTAAATTGCTTTGCCAAGAGTTGACCTTATGTTCGTCTAGGATCTAGCCCTGGCCTGTGACTGGTTCCTGTTCAACAGAGGACAAGAGCATAGGCTTTCTGAGGTCCAGGAATTGTGCAATCCTCTTGTCCTTTTCAGTAAGTCCCACTTAATACTGCCCTGTTTCACCTTACCATGCTGTCAACAAGGGCTTTTAGCTTCAGCATCCTAAAAACATGTCCTTTCCACAACTAATCTCTCTGAGACCATGCATGTGAACTTTGCATTGTATTTATATTCTTGGTTGCCAAGTAGGCATACTGTTCTATTCATTTAGATGCTTTTAATTAAATTGTTAAATGTCAATTTAACAAATACTTATGGATAGCTTAGCCTATGGGTAGGACACTGATATAAGGAATACTTTTTTCATACTTTGTGGCCAGTCTTTGTGTTATTTAAAAGTTCTTAGCTTTATGGAACACAGAAAAGTGCCTTAATTTAAATCAACATTGTTGATTGTGAATGAGCACAGTGTAGAGAGAAGATCGAGTGAAGAAAGTCATTTAAATTTTTTTTTCAGGAGTAAATATAATTCTATTTTCACAAGCCTTTTAGCAAAAGAATACAGTAAGGTTTTCAGAATTCTCTGAATTTCCAGATATTTATGGAGCCTAACAGCACATTTTAAGGGAACTGATTTCATAATAAGCAACATTTATAGCTGGCATCTCCGAATTTGAGGCTTTATTTTAACATCCTGCTGGGCTGAGACTATTGAATCAATCTCCTTGAGTTGGAAATGGATCATTTCTTATTCACATATGATATTCCTCAATAATATAGACAAATCTTTATGAAGCTTATCACGTGCAATTTATAACAGCAGAATTAAAGCAACTGATAATGGCTTTACTACATGAGGACTGTGTACTAATTTCACCTTACCTGAATATAATATAATGGTGCCAAAGTGCATTTCTTCCTTGAAGTGAAAATAAAAGGTAGCATGTTAATCTGCACCAGAAACCTATTCCAGTTTCAAAAAGTTAGGTAGCCTGTTGGAATGATCCAATTAGGTTGTTTTGGTAAGCAAAAATAAATGTCTTTTTAGTGACAAACTAGAGGACTGCATTGCTTACTTGCCTCCAAGGTATACTGGTCATTCTTTTTCCCTGGAAGGAGATTTAAATAATTTGCTTCATTTTCTGTACAAGTTTTGTTCAATTGAAGTTAAGTGATTTTTTTTAAAACCAAATTTCACTTACTAGAAAGAACCTTCTTTGGTTGTTTTTTTTGTTTGAAAGACCTTTGTCAACCTTATTTTCTTGGTGATCAGAAAATGATACCATTTGGGCAGTGTTGGGGATCCCAAACACTGCTAAATTCTAAAATTATTTTGTGTTTGGCTTGAAATTACTTTAAAATGGCTTTATTTTTAATAAGATATAATTATGCATTGTAGAAAATTCGAACAATACAGAAACACTACATAGAAGGTAATTTTGCCGTTGAAGCGATCACCTAGAAATAGCCATTATTAACATTTTCATGAATATCTTTCCATACATCTTGCAATGCACGTGTAAACAGATCGGCACATAGGATTTTATGTAGATGAGATCATATGCCTTCTGTTTCATAACATGACTAGCATTTCATGAAAGTCTTTCTTCTTCAGTTTGGATCTTGAACATCATTTTTAATGGCTGCCTCTATTTATACACATGATGCATGTGCTCTAATTTACTAAATAAATTCTCTATTAGTAGACTTTCAGTTTTTTCCAGTATTTTTCATTTATAAACAAACCTGGTGCTTAACTGCATTTTCATTCTTTGTAATCACCTCAGAGTAGATTCCTAGTAGAATGTGATTGCAGGATATATTTTATTTTTGATATTTATTTCAGATTACACTCCACAAAGGTTATACCAGTTTATACTTCTGCCAGTAATGGACCAGAGTGCTGGCTTGCCCACACTCTTGCAAAAACAGAATTTGTTTCAGATTCTCATTTTTGTCATTCTTTGGGTTGAAAAAATGATGGCTTCTTCTTTTTTTTTTTTAATGACTTTAAAAAAAAGCAATCTAGTTTTATTTGTTTACTTTGGTGGGGGGAGGTAATTAGGTTTATTTATTTAGTGGAGGCACTGGGGATTGAACCCAGGATCTCATGCATGCTAGGCATGTGCTCTACCACTGAGCTGTACCCATCACTCCCCCCTTGGCTCATTCTTACTCAATTTCAATGTCTTTGATTTTTAGTGAGGGTTAATATCCTTCCGTTTTTATTGCTTACCTCTGCCTCTTTACATCTGTGCTCTTGGAATATTTTCCTTTTGGGCATTCATTTTCTTGTCTCATTGACTTGTAAACTGTTTGTATACTAAGGATATTTTCCCTTTGCTTATCCGAAATATCACAAATATATTTTTTCCTAGGTCTGCCTTATGTCTTTTAACCTTATTTGTGATTTCTTTTGCTATAAAGATTTCAATTTTTATGTAGTCAAAATCCCCAATCTTTTATAGTTTCTTATATTTGTTATATATTTAGAGAGGCTTTCCCACCCCAAGATTAGAAAAATATTTACCCACATATCTTTGTTCTTTTATGTTTTCATTTACATTTTTCGACCATCTGGAATTGATTTGTGTGTAAGGTTATACTGGTATTTGATGTTTGGGAACTTCAGCTGGTCTAGGTACGCATTCACAGCTCTTCAAACAAAACAGTATTTTAAAGCCTCCCTTTCTTGCTCATCCATTCCATTGGACTTGGAACTGAAGTTCTTTGGTAAAGACCTTGGCTCGTACTTTGCTTCAAGCAGAGAGATAATTTGTCTTTTAAGTCTTCCCTCTTTTTTCTGTTCCTGCTGGGCAGTGTAAACAGCAATCCTGTGGATGACGACCAAGCACTTTTAGGCAGACTAGATGGCAGTAAGGATTTGGCAGCTGTGATCTGTCAGGACAGAAATCACTGATTTATAGTCTGTAGCTACACAGGTGAAATAAAAAATGAGGGTTGTATATCCAGGTCTTCTTCCCCAGTGTAGATGAATGGTTTGTGTAACCACCGATTGATCATTGACAATGCTAGCAGGTGGTCCTTATTTTGAAAGAGGAAGGGAGGTTGCCTGAATGGCTACATCGCATATTTGGACCATCTGAGAATCACCTGGGGAACTTTGAAAAACTATGAATTCCCCAGTCCTGATCTTCAGAGATCCTGATTTAATTGTTCCGAGTGGAGGTAAAAAAATCAGTATTTTTTTCCCTTAAAAAAAATAAACCCTCCCAGATAATTCTCATGTGACCCAAATTTGATTTAGATATTTGCATCATTTCTCCACTTAGTTTTGATCATATGGCTTGGTTAATGTTGGGGACCTGACATCAAAACTCCTGCAGGTAATTCAGATTTGTCTGCTTATTTCCAGTGGATGTGTTTAAATGGCATTAGGCTGCATCATTTTTCTTGGCTAAATTTCAGAGTCAAAGACTCATCTAGAGACACTGAATTTTATTATTCAACATTCTGTGCAGTTTGTGTAGATTATCGCCAACGTGGGCTGAAATTTCTTTTTAATGATTAGAAAACATTTTAATTTTTTAAATAGAGGTTTGAAATTCAGCAGGAATATTGGTGACTATTTTATCATTTATTGTCACCAAAATATTTTCTTTCTGAAGTTTTACTTGATTGAAAATTGTTAAATAGAAGAAATAGACTTTTGTTTTCTTACACAGTTTTGCATTTGGATTAATTATTAATCCAAATGATATATTCCTTAATAAAGAAGACATAGAACAACAAAGGTCATGCTTTAGTGTTGTATGAAGATACGGAAGATACTAAATTGCAATAAAGTCAAAGTTGACAGCATGAAATTTTAATTTGTAATGTTTTATCATCTTGAATGTGCTTGCTTTGCATTAGCTATGACAGCTGTGACGGCCCTGGCAGCTCCTGGCACAAGTAGCTCAAAGACAAAATGCTGGTGCTACCAACATTTGCGTTTTTCTTTTTATAAGAGTCTTGTTCCTGTGGTCAGATTTGTTTCGTGCTTGATTTTTCTGTTATGAGACTTGGGTTGATTTTCTTGGCTGTTTTGTAAAACAAGGATCATCTTTGGTTTAACTTCATCCCATCATGTAAACAGAAAACTATTTGCAAGTTGTTTTAGATGTGGATTTTGACTTCACTGCAGTAAAGGAAGACAAACGACCTTGTTTTACTCTGGTTGACTCCGCTTGTCTAGTAACAGGGGATAAGGAGGAGCAGCACTCAGTCAGTGGCCGGAACGTCACCCTCTCAGGCTTCTGCTGGTTTGGAGTTGGCTCTGGGAAACACTGAGAATCTGTAGAGGCTTCCCCCTCCCTTTATCCCCTGGAGACTAATCTTCGTCTTTTCTTCCCATGTTGCCCCTTTTGACTATCTGTCTCCATCTCCTTCCTCTCTTGAAAGACGGAGAAGTAATAGCAGCAGACTGGGAGGAAGGGGGTGAGAAGCAGGGAGAAAAGGGAACCAGCATTTTATTGTATCTCTGCTTTATTTGTAGCTCTTTATATAATATTGTCTTACTTAATCTAAATAGTTATCCTGTGAAATAGCCATTATTTTACAGAGGATAAAATTAGGAGTTAGAGAGGTTGATGACTGGTGGAGCTGAGATTTAAACTCAGATATCCCAGACTCCAAGCCATGCTCTCTGTGCCGGGCCACCTGTGAGAGACCTTGGAAGAGACTCTCATCTCGTATCGAAACAGATACATGATGTCTAAAAACATATCCAGCAAAGACTGTGTTAAGCACTTTACATGCATTATCTAATCTAATGTTCACACAAATGGTATAGTGCATAGAGAGGTTAAGTAACTTCCTTGAAGTCATCGGTGGAGTAAATGGTACAGTCTCGGTGCCAGCCTGCGGTCGTCTGACTCCACAGTCCTTTGTTGCACTATATTGCTGTGATGTTTTCCTCCTATGTGAAGAAGCTAAAACTGAAAGAGGTTAAGTGATCATCAGCTCTTTGGTGGCAGAGCAATCTAGGCCAGTTGTTAGCTCTTTCTTCTGTTCCACAGTGGACACACCTGATCAGAAATGGGATAAAATAAAAGTCAAACCAAAATGTAGCTGGAGTGTTCTTAGGCACCTGATTCTGCCACCCCTCCAAGCTCAGCCGTCTCCATCCTTATGAACTGCTAGGGAATTTGTTTCTCTGTGGGAAATCAGGTGCAGAAGCGTCTTTGTGAAAAATACACACATCCACATATTCCTTTTTTTTATATTAGTGAACACACTGAATATAATAAATCAGAAAAGGGGTTTTTGATAGTTCACCTTAAAAATTGCTGTAAATTCTAATTACAGTTAAAGTAACATTATTCATTGCATAAGATTATTTTCAAAATGTCTGTATTGTCAAGAACAACATGTCAAAATGTGGTGAAAATAGTTCTTTTCTCAGAAAAGCTGGAAACATCGCTAAGTTTAAGCAAGTTTCCAGTGCAGTGTGTATAATAAATCACCTGTCTCTGTTTCTAAATTGTCAGCAACAGAATGGAAACTGTAGCTCTTAGGAAAGGATCAAGAGCTGAAGTAAAAATAATCTACCTTTTAGCAGGCACCTTTTTAACTTGCATAAGTCAAAGCCAATCTCTCAAAGAGATTACTTGTTATCTTTAACTGATGGCTGTTGGTCTTTGATAAGTGGGACCTAGAGTATGATTTGGGCATCTTCTTCAATTCCTTTAGCATTTGCTGGGTGCCCACAGAGCACATGGAGGGATGGTGTACAGTGATGGGAGAAAGAGAAACAGGGATGTTACCAGAGACCCTGCCCTTGCCCCCCAGAGACTGTTATAGCCACATCCAATCAAGTGGAGAATTCTTAACCCGCATTCCTCCTTTCTTCATTCATGTTCTCCCTTACACCCAGGGTGGGCTGTAGTGTGACCCTGCCATAGTGAGGAGAAATAGTCACTCCTCCACGCTTGATGAAGAACGATACAGTGAAACTTTGCCTATCACATGTGCCCAGAGTGTGTCTTGTCCTGCCCCTCGGAGCCTTCCAGTCCTTCCCCTTCCATGTTACGCACACTAAAATAACTCATGAAAAGGAAAGATAAACTATAAAATAAAAGCCCAATGTCAGCGCACAGGAGGTGAAAAACTGCAAGTCTCAGGAAATCCCAGCCAAAGGCACATCTTTTCTCTTTGCCGAGGGTGCAGTCATGGTTGGACAGGCACGCATACTCCACTCACTCACTGTCCCACAGTGAGGGCGGATTTGTTCACATCATTTAACCCTCTGAATCTCAGTCTCTTCACATGTAAGAGATCAAGACTAACACTATGTGTTGGGCACAGGGGAACCTCTTTCTCTCTTCTCTGCCTAAGTGCCGCCCAGTGCTGCTAGCCTTGCTTGTTATTCTGCTTGCTGTCCCCTGAGGAAAAATGCGTGGAATACAATGAGTATGTATGAGATGGCTGTAAAATAACACGAGGGTACCCTTCAGCCATGCGGAGAGCTCACATTTAGTAAATGGGGTCCTCTTACCAGACCCTCCTGCCGGACTTCAAACCCAGACATCTTGGATGGAAGTAGCTGTGCTGAGCTGTTCAGAACGTGTCTGCTCACTTGTTAGTTGTCCACTCTCGCTTTTTTGCCCTATCCTCACCCCCACCCCATTATCACACAGTGCTGTGCTCAGGGATTTTTGTCTGTTTTCCCAGTTGAATTCTACCCTTACAAGAGGGAAGGATATGCTATGGCCAATGTCATCCTAAAGAGAACATTGCTGGCTCTGAAGCTGTGTAAAAAATATTTCGGGTGATCATTATAATGAGGGTCTCCTGGGGTGGCTTTGGAGTGGGGATAGCACTTCATGTGTTAGGTTCTGTGAGCTGATTTTTAAAAATCTGTTTATTTATAATGATTGTGGGTCTATTATATGATAAGGGAATGAAACATTGCCGGAGAACTTTGCGGGCAGTGAAAGTAGGTGACTTAGTGAGGCTGACAGGTGCATAGGTTAACTGGTAGGGGCAGAGTAAATGACTGAGGGCCACCTCCCATTCCCCGGAAATCCACCCTGCTCAAGTCAGAGGGTAATTTAGATTAAGAGGTGGTTTGTTTTAAGTAAACATTAATCACACTTCCACGAACAGGTAATTTATTGTGCAATTGAAAAGGGGGCTCTTCCTATTACTGTTTCAGTATTTACACATATAGTTACCAGGATCATGCAGTTTTGCTCTGCCATGTAAATTCATCTACCACCAAGTATATTTTTTGTGTCTTTTAAAGCTATAGAATGTCTTCATTTACTCACTTGAAAAATGTTTTATCTTACAGGTTTTATGGTTCAGATGTGTAGCCTTACGTATGAACAAAGGATCTGTCTTTTTATGTTATTAAAAACCATCTTTTGATGAAGTAGTATTTTAAATTTACAAAAGAACCTTCCTACAAATAAATATGTGATTTTTTCTACCTGAAATTTGAAGTGATGAAGAAAGAATATAGGAAACAGGCTAGTTTGAGGTATTGGTCCTAAATGATGTGACTAAGAAGTGAGGATAATTTTGTTAGTCAGTGATGTTTGATAGCTCTTGTTTGTTTGTTCTTGTTACACTGAAGGGAAATAATGGGTTGATTTCCAGAGAAATACCTACAGGGAGATGTGGCCACAAAGGTTTGATTATCCATGTCCCTGCACATTTATTTCCTCTAGAGGTGAAGTAATTTAAAGCTCTTGTGTAAGTTGGACATTGGACAATGAATATGTAATAGGAATACTTTTTGGAATTGATGTCTTAGAGATTGCAGAACAGTGGGAAAATCACTGTCTGTGTCCCCTTTGCTCCCCTCTCCACTGGAAAAGCTTTTGTTCAGAGAAAATAGCTTTTTTGCATAAGATGTAGCTATTTATAAGTACTTGCTATGTGCAAGGTGAAATCCGGCTAAAACAAACACTGAAACCACAGAGGAGAAAAACGCCACCAAAAGTAATGTCACCTCTGCACACTTGGTGAGATTATATAGTGGGATTTTATGTATAGAAGCTTCAATTAATATTTTTAAAGTGGATCAGAGTCACCCTTTGCCTGCTACAGTCAACCACTAGTCATTCATTACAGGCATTATAGTTTTGGTGAGCAGTTCAACCCTGGGAGTAGGCAGGAATGACTAAATTGTATGTATGGTGAAATAAAAGATAATACTCATATTGGTAAGAATCTTTATCCTTTACATTTGTTTGGTATGTTTGCGATAGCCCTTTTAATAGCATATTCATGTGGCTTAATTCCCTTAGTGACATCACACATGGAAAGAAAAAATATATTCTTCTTTTAACACCTCTGTTTTCTTTCTATTAGGGCGTGTTGGAGAGTTTCCTGGGCACTGCTGTCTCTGGAGCTGTCTTCTGCCTGTTTGCTGGCCAGCCACTCACGATTTTGAGCAGCACAGGACCCGTTCTCGTTTTTGAGAGACTTCTGTTTAATTTCAGCAAGTATGTGCATACACATCTACCTGTACATTAGAACTGTCTAATTGTAGAGCGTGCACGCCTAGCTGGAGCAGAGGATAGTAAATGGGGAGAGCAGAATCACGGGGATTTGAGGATTTGGAGGTTGCGAGGCCCTGGGAGACTAGGTGGTCCAGCACACCTTTGATTCATCTGAGGCCCAGGTGCTGCATTACCTCTCGCTCCAGCCCATCATTCTCTGCCTTCTTGTCCTGCTTTGTGTCTCGGGAGGTGGACCCTGTGGACTGCAACAGTCGTCTTCCCTGGCCCTCTGGCTTCCTGCTGGGTTTGGCTGCAGCAGAGCTCCAGGAGCACAGGAAGGTGGGGAGGGCAGGGTGCACCCGCCTACCCTCAGCTCTCGCTCTCGGCTTTGCCCAGCTGTCCTCTGAGTTCAGCCCCTGTCAGGTGGCTCCTCCACCCTGGCCCTTGCCCTCACCAGGCTCTGCTGCCTATTCCTGTTCTGTAGCCTTTCCAAGCAGGGAGGTAGAAATGGCTTCCCGATGGTGCTAGTCCCCGAGTACCTTGCCATTTTTCTGTTACTGACGCCTCTGTACATAGTCTAGTAAATTTCCTGAGAATCTCATTTGAGATCGCCTTCCATCTCCTGCTGTGATTCTCATGTGCCAGAGAAGTGAAATGACTTGTCAAGGTCACATGTCTCGTCTATGAAAGAGACTGGACGCTCTACTGCTCCTCACCCCCATTCCAGCATTCTGAACTCCAGATCCATTTCTAGACTCAACTGAGTAATAACTAACATTTACTGAGTGCTGACCACATACCGACTATTAGCCTGAGCACGTTTCGTGTACTCCCTCATTTATTTCTTGTAGCTGTCCTATGAGGTAGGGACCGTGTGCAGTTGTCTAGGTGAGAAAGCAGGCATGGAGCGGGTGAGTAAATTGTTGGCAGTTGCATCACCAGTCGTTGGCAGGGCTGGGATTTGAATCCTTGCGTTCTGACTCCAGAGCCTACGCCTCTTACGGACTCACTAGACATGACTAATGGGCGTGAGAGTTGTGATACTGATCTTTTCTTTTAGAAATTGATGGATCATTTTAAGAAGGAAAAAATGGAGTTAAGCAAATTATCCAAGTGGCCACATTTGCACACAGTTTCAAAATCAAATTGGGTATTCCAGCCTCTTTCTAATGAACTTGATACCTCTAAGAGAGAATTGCCTTTACTGGCAGGTCTCAGTCCCCAGATTGCAGAATTTCATACGACTTGTTACCACTCCTTGTGGGAAGTGCTGTATACTTCTGTTGTTATACATTTTTTAGAATTTTAATGTTAGAGAAATGTCATTACCTACTTAATGCCTCATGGAATTAAGGACTCATACAACAGGCTTTGAAACTGTGTGTGCCATCAAAAATGATCTCAAGATAGAGGAGGAAATGAGGATTTAAAGCTAGTTTTTTGAAAACTGGATTGAGAACATAAATGAGGGTCTCCCAGGAATTTAAAGTTCCATGTTTTCTGTAGATCATTACTGCAAATCTCTCTATCATAATTCTCAGAAGACCATTGGAAAGAGTTCTGCTCAGTGTCAGTTTATAAAAAGAGTCAAACAGTTTTTATATGTTTAAAAAAAAACATTGTGTGAGACAAGAAAGCCTTTATGGAAAGATTAAACAAGCATGTACTATAAACAGGAACAAACAGGCACATCTTTGCAGAAAGATTTATTGGATGTAATGTGATCAGAGCCTTAATCTACAGAAAATGTTTGCATTCTGGTTTGCTTTAGATAATTGTAGGATAGAGATTATTTCCTTTTGCTAAGCAAGTTCCATTCTCACTTTCCCTTCTATTTCATCATAATTGGAAACTTAAACATAGTTTCAAATGATTTATTTGAAAATAGTTGTAAAGCAACAAGAAACATTTGACAAACTCTGCTTTAAAGTCGTCACTGGCTAACATGTGACACTTAGGTGGCAAACCTTATTCTTTTATGCATGATGCTGTGTATCATTTGCTTACATATCCTCGTAGCAGTGCTAATATTTTGTCTAGATACAGACTACTTGTGTAGATCACTATTTCCCAAAATGGGTTTTCTCATTTACTGGTTCCAATAGATGTTCCATTAAAAAAAAAAAAAAGAAAAAAAGAGCTCTGTCATCCCAGTAGATCTGGTAAGTGCTGTATATTATAGATTATATTATCCCGCCCTTGGTAATTCATTTTAGCTTACGAAGGGATCTGAGAAGTCCTTCAGGGAAGACACTGTTTTACTATGTTTTGCCCAGATTTTTCCCATCATATTTTACTTTTTTTTTTTTTTTTGAGAAATAGGTAAATTCTTGTTGTGTGAATTCAGTGGACTCAAACAGTAACTCCACGTAATTCACAGATTTATCTCTGACTAAGAATACAGCTTTTAATATTTCCCCAATAAACTGGAGAATCAGGAAGGAATATGAATGATACACTGTCACCTTTTAAAATTAGTAGCAGAATGAAGGAATAGCTCACACCTTTCCCCAAAACACTTGTGGTTTTGTTTTTCCAATTCTGCAGTCTCTTGTGCACTATTTTCATACATTATATCGCAATAATAGAGAATTAGATTCCTTTTCCTTTTCTTCAGGGAAGAATCTGAAAGGAAATTTAACAATGCATTCTAAGCCTTGTAGAACCTTCATAACTGAAGTTGGATTTTAGCCTGTATAATTGTCATTCAGTCATTTAATAATTTCTTTCTTACAGTCTTTGAACAATTTATAGGCCTTCAAATTATGATTTTCTTCTATTAAATTACTGGATTTATTCATTTAACTTAGGAGGTTTATGTTTATTTGCCAGATACTGATTTCTGAAGCATGCTTCATTGTGAATTTTTCACTTTGTCTGTACCCTTGGGTTTATGCTGCTCAAAACTATCACTTAAAATATCTAGAAAGAGTGTTACCAAAAGGATATACAGTCATTTTCTCCTTTTAACTCACCATAGTTTCTTCGGTCTCTAGTATCATTTCCTCTTTATAACTTGTAAATTTTTATAACTTAATTGCTATTTAAACTTGGCACCAAAGGGACCGATAGTCTTACTGGATGTAACATTGCTTTTTATTATAGTTATTACTGTTGGTCGGCTTGCTTAAAAAAGCCTCTCATCTTTTATTCCTCTATCTTCTTGCTGCTGTAAATATATCCTAATGGAGTACTGTTGGTATTAGTGATTTTGTTTGAATTTTTCCTACAAAGCCACTCTGGGAATATTTAAGTATTTTAGAGCAGCTATTTCGGTTTATTGTTTAGGTCCTAACATTTAAGTTTATACACGCACTTCTTTCCTTTGTACTTAAACTGATGGTGTTCCTGACCATTAGCTGGTGAGTAGATTTGTTTCTCATCCTGTTCTGTAAACAACCATTAGCATTCTTAGAACAAGTTAAGATTGCTCTAACTTTCATCTTGTTAGGGAGGCAAAACTAGGTAATTGTTTAAAACTTTATTTTAACAAAAAAGTCTGTTGGCTCAGAAGTAATAAAACTGTTTCTGAGCTCTGAGACTGACCCATTGTGGAATAATGTAAATTATCTCAAATTCCTAGAATTTAACTTTTTCTAGAGTCTACTTATCTCACAAAGACATGCATAGGATTAGACTCTAGGGTTCCAGACATAAAGGGAACTGTGAGGAAATGCAAAAGATGTCTTCAGAAAGGTTTCAGGAAATCTGTAGAAGGTAACTGTCAACCTAAGTGTTACTCATCTCCTGCTTTGGTAATGGTCTTCCAATTTGTGTCATTTGGTGAGAAGAGGGAAACAAAGGACAGTGACTTTAAAGCGCACCTTATCATGAGCTAAGTACAAATCAGACAGGAGGAACCATGGTGTAATTTTTAAAAGGACTGGTCTAAGAGCACAGAAATTTGGTTTCTGGTCTAGCTCTGCTGTTAAAACATCACATTTGGATAAATGACTTAGTTTCTATTGGCCTTGGTGTCCTCATCTCTAAAGTGAGGCATGTTGGGCTAATGGGTGTCTGTATTAGGATTCTCCAGAGAAATAGAACCAATAGGATGTGTATGCACATATATAAGAGACTTGTGATAAGGAACTGGCTCACACAGTTATTAAGGCTGGCAAGTCCAAAACGTGCAGGGTTGACCAGCAGGCTGGAGACCCAGGAGGGCTGATGCTCCAGTTCCAGTTCCAAGGCTGTCTGCCAGAGAACTGGGAAGAGCCCATGTTACAGGTCAGGCCCAGAGGCGCTCTGTCCACTGGGGAGGGCTCTCTTACTTGAGGGAAACTGGTCTTTTTGTTCTATTCAGTTGAGAAGCTGATTGGATGAGGCCCACCCTCATTATCGAGAGCAATCTGCTTTACTCAGAGTCTACCAATTTTAATGTTAATCTCATCAAAACCACCCTAAAACACCGAGTAATGTGTGACCCAATATCTGGGCACCTCTTGGCTCAGCCAAGTGGACACACAAAATCTAAGCAATTTTTAATTCTAATATCAGTAAAATTTTCAGTTGCTCATCACCTGGTTACAGTGACAGTAATTGTCTCTATCAGTCCTAAGCCAGGCATGCCTTAATTCATCCAGCAAATTTGTATTTAACTAACTGAAGTCTGTATTTAACTTATATGTGCTGGGCACAGAGCTAGGTAGAGAATTTGAGTTTTATTCTAAGAGCAGTGCAAGGTCACCAAAAGGTTTTAAACTGGGACATCTGATTTACATTTGAAAAGGTCATTTTGGCTGTGATGTGGAAAATGGCTTTGAGCAGGGACTCATAGCATGAATATTAGTAAGGAGGCTCTTACAAGAATCAGGCAGGGACTTCTTGGTGGCCCAGCCTGGGTTGTTGATGGTGAAGGTGTAGGTTCGAGGCCTTTGGGAAAGCATTAAAATACATGGCTAACAGTTACCGAAACTCATTGTCTAAAAGCAAGGCCGTAGAGTTTTGGGCGTGCATGGTCCTTGATTTATTTTTTTCTTGTGCAGAAACTGTGACTACCCCTCTCTGCTTTTTCATCACAGACGATGAGGAAAAAAAAATATTTTAAAGCACTGTCCACATAATTTTAAAAGAATCAGTATGAAATGCAATCAGTATGAAATGCTAAAATGTGAACACCTGACCCATCTTTTCCTCAGTGTGAATCTGGAACTAATTTACTTGTAAGAAGTGAAAAGGGCATCGAAAAACAGTGGCCTGCTTAGATGGAGGTGGCCTGTTCTAAGGTTGCTGTGGGACAGGCACAGACAGAAAAGGTGGCCACAAGAGTTTTCACACACGACTCCAGCAGAGGGTGTCATGTCTGTGGGAAGCTTCCTGACCAGAGGTAGTCTCTGGTGGTAACCTGGCAATGCAGCCTTTATTGATCTGCCCAGTAGGCCGCTTATCTGACCCACCTCCCTGTGGTGGCGGCGCTCAGTCCGCAGGGAGCATTGTGTGCAGCCACATGCTGCATGCCTTTTTCAGCACTCTTTCCTCTTCCTGGCCAGACCCTCCCTGGTCTGTCCAGAAAGTTCCTGCATATCCTTAAATACCTTTGAGGTTTTTTAATGAAAGTTCATCTCTCCCCAGAATTAGTTACTCCTTCTGTGATGCTTGGTGGGAACCCTTAGGTATCACTCAGTATTTTGCAGTGTGATTCTGTTTATCAGTGAGTCTTCCTCAGTAGACTTGGATGACTTGGGGACAGACAGGGAACATATTTATTTCAGTGTCTTCCTTAACCAGTAATGCTCATAAACATTTATTAAGCACATGCTGGTTACCAGTATTATGCTTTCAAATTGTTTATTCTATGAACTCCATGAAGACAGGGATCATATTTTTTGAATGAGAAAATCAATGAGTTATTTACATTCAATGGTATGATTATTTTCTTTGTGCTTTTCCCAAACTTCTGGAATTATTTCTTTATGGTAGCCCAATATCACTAGACCAAATTCTTAAAGGTGATACTTTCTGGATAAAATCAAGAATGAGCTTTATATCTTGAGGCTAAAATGATCTTGTATTTTTAGCAGTCATTCTACAGTCATTCAGTGGTTTTGATGCAGGAAAATGGTTGTGGGGTGTGAGGAGAGCCGAGTCCCAGGTCTTGGTTAAGCCCCTGGTCATTGGCTTCACACAGGAAAGAATTCAAGTGCAAGCCACCGTTGAGTTAAGGTAGATTTATTTAGAGAGAGAGTGTAAGGCAAGAGAAAGGCAAGGAAAGAGGTAGTGGGAATTGGGTGCTCAGGTTAAAGTAAAAGTAGGTATACACTCCACAGACAGTGTGCGGGCCAGTCTCCAAAGGGGAGAGAGAGCACAAAGGGCCACTAGACGTGGTGTCACTTTTTAGGGTCTCAGTAGCTTCACAGCCTACAGGTGGGATCAATCCAGCTGCCCTGGGGAAGGGGCTGGGATTCCCAGCACCACCCATTCTTTGGCCCTTTGCGGTTAGCCTTGGGGCTGTCCTGGTGCCTGCGGGCATGTTATTTGATCAGGCTGTTACGATAAGCATATAATGAAGCTCAAGATCTATTAGAAGTCAAACCTCTTAATCCTCAAGGCCAACTAGGAGGTGACTCTTCCACAATTTTGGTTGCTGTCATTCCTTGAGTGGCTGTGCCCTGCCCCCTTCCCTCCTGTCTCAGTTTTACATTATTCTTTGTGTTCCATGGAAGTGGAGTCTAAATACCTGTCTTCTTTGCAGGGACCATAATTTTGACTATTTGGAGTTTCGCCTTTGGATTGGCCTGTGGTCAGCCTTCCTGTGCTTCATTTTGGTGGCCACCGACGCCAGCTTCTTGGTTCAGTATTTCACGCGCTTCACCGAAGAGGGCTTCTCCTCTCTGATTAGCTTCATCTTTATCTACGATGCTTTCAAGAAGATGATCAAGCTAGCTGATTACTACCCCATCAACTCCAACTTCAAAGTGGGCTACAACACTCAATTTTCCTGTGTTTGTATGCCGCCGGACCCAGGTGAGGACATTGTGCACAGTGTTTGTGCTTATTACCCTGTGTTTGGAGGAAGCAGTAGCCTCCAGGCACGCCCTGCTTTCAACATGGTATCAGGGTCTTCAGGAAAGGGTTTTGTTCTGTATTCTCTGAGAAACCCCCCTGCTGAATTCATAGTCTCATTGCCTGGAGGTATCTTAGCCCTGTGACCCAGCCAGGAAGTGAAACCAGGAGCTCTGGCACGTGAGCATAGTTAGCTCAATACTTTGAAATTAACTCAAGCTGCCTTATTTGCAAGGAAATTATGGGTACATTATTCTTGATCTTATCTGATAGGTGGGGAAGCCAGGTCCCTGTATTAACAGATATCAGGACCAGACAAGCCTAGTCCTCTGAACTTCCACTCCATGTTTTGCTGCCTCCTTATTCCTATAGGAATCACTCCCATAAGTAAATTCTAACTCAATCATTTTAAACTTACAGAAGATACAAGATACTGATTCACTTTATATAATTTGAAGCATGAAGTTAAAAAAGAAATTCAGACTGGAGTCTCCTAGTGATAAACTAGAGCCTTATAGTTCGTCTGTACTGGACAACGTAAATAAGAAAGGAAAGGGAAGGAAAAGAAGAAATAAGAGAAAGGCGTACGAGAAGGAATATTATGTTCTTGGAGGAGATTTCTATTCCAGAGTTAGGAAAAATGTAAAAGTAGCTTCTTGGTAAGGAATAGGATTCTGTACCTCTTAGACCTTTAACATCCATCTTGGTAAACCTGAGTCAGCATCAGAACTTTTTCACAAAAAAGTGCTCAATGTGGTCTTCGGAATTTTCTCTTGGAGTAATTCACCATCAATTTATAATGTAGAAGGCATTTGGGAAAAAAAAGAAGATTCATTTTGGTGAAAGTTGCTTTGCATCTGCTCTGGTAGAACTGCATGTAGACATTTGTGTCAGCCAATTAAATGCTGATAGTGCTAGTGATTCTCAATTTTGCCATTAGCTATAGGTCATTGTCCCTTAAAATAAAAAATGACACACAATCCATGCTTTTTGACTACAGTCTTGTAGTCCCAGAAGCACGGCAGTGTTTGGAGGGCTGTGTATACCTGGGCTTAAATGTAGGGTACATTTTTATTTTTATTATAGAGTCTAGGGAGAAATTTTTATTTATAGAGTCTAGGGAGAAATTTCTTACTGTTTACAGTAAAACAAACATAGTTATTATATTATAGACTAGAATGCAAAATGCTTATGAATTTAAAAACTCAACAAGGTACTATGAAGAATTTTTGATGCTTGTGCAGACTATGTCAGATTACTCCCAGATATTTTGGTGGTGTCTCTGCACTCTTCTTGGCCACTTTGGTGGTGAAGGCTTACAAGACCCACATGCATCTTGAGTGGTAAGAGAGAAGAGAATGCTATTTCCTAAAAATGGGTCAGTCAGTGACACCCATGAAAAGAAAGGGCATTGTTGACCTTTGCACTCGTGGATTCTTTTTGTCTCATTTAGGGAAAATCAGCTCACATTAAAATAAAATCCATGCATAAAAGCAGGCAGAGACAGGTAAAAAGTAGAAATTTAAAGATTCAGGCAGCATGAATGCCATGGATATAAAGGCCTATTATTGTTAAGATGTATACTGATTAGAAATATTTCAAAACTTGAGAAGCGCTTGGAAAAGAGTAAGCACTCAATAAGTGACAGATATTATTAGAAACAATTCAATATTATGCTCCCCAGAGAACCCCAGGAAACGTGTTACCATTACGTGACTATAAGAGCCCTTCCCGGGAGAGTAGGGGTCAAACCCCCGGTAACCATGCTCCCTGGCCTTTCAGGAGACAGGCAGACAACACACATTCAAAATACCAGATTACAGACATAATTCACTGTGGGATTTTGAACTTTCCGTTTTACTTATTTATTTCTATCTATTTATATGTATATTTATTTACGGAAAAGTCTGTATACTGACTTCTTAGGGAAGTCTGAGTCATCAGACATTAAGATTTTTCTAAAGGCAAAAAATACTGTAGGCTGTTTTGAGGTTTGAAGTATTCATAAAGCCAGATGAGGGCTTTGTCAGCACACCTGCACAAAGAACTCCCGAGTGTCAGCCCCACACCCACCTGAGGCTAATGGAAACTTGCAGCCTTTGTTTTAATTGGATGCTGGCAGAGAAGGTAGTGTGAAACCAGGGAAGACATATCATGAATGCATTTTCATTGTGAAAAATACAACAAATATATCATTTGGAATTCTATTTCCAAGAAGGATCTTTGTTTTCTTGAAAAAAATGGTATTGAGGCTTTTACCCATGCATGGCGAGTGCTGGATGAGTTGGCATTAGATAGCTTTTCCTTTGACCTGTTTGCCCTAGGTTGTGTGAAAAGTCTGTCCTAAATAGCTCAGAGCTGTCTTGGAAGGACTGTGACAATTGCCATTACCTCTCAGGGGTACCAGTAAAGCAGTGTGGCAGGGCTTTGAAGTCAGGAAATCTTGTATTCAAGTCTCAGCTTGGCTAATGCCCAGTGTATGACTTTGGGCAAGTTCCTTTTCCCAAGGTAGCTTTGCCTTACCTTCCTCATCTGTAAAATGGGGTTATAATAGTACCTATCTTATAGAATTATTTTGAAGAAAAAAATGAGGTATTACAGACAAAATATTTTGGACAGTTTCTAATAAGTAATTCAATGTTAACCATTTAATAGCCATTATTATTAAAACTTAGGGTTCGTAAGGATGAGTGATAGATCAAGCAAACCAGTCTTCATCATTCTCCCTTCTAAGCAAATTTTGTTGGGCGATTGGCTTATTCTGCAACAGGCCCATTGGTTGCACCCTGTAGTTTTAGAGTTGTTCGGATGAGTGGCATTCATGAAAGATACGTATGTGAATGTGAGGGATTATTTAAGCCTATGGAGATGAGATTTGTTTCTGGTGTAGAAAAAGGCAAATGGATAATTTGCATTTTCATGACAATCTCATGTTTTCCAGAAGCCCATAAGATTAACAATTGCATATTTCTCCCATCACCTTAACACTTTTTGATAGAAGACTGCTTAGATTCACCATAAATTCAGTACTTTGTGACACCAAACTGAAAAATGATAGTGAGAGAATAATATAGTTGCATGTACAGCTAGAGTAAGTATTCTAAAAACAGCAAAAGGCTGGCCTTTTACCACAACATGCACTCCTAGTAAAAGAATTTAATCAATGAGTCAATAATATTTAAACTGGCAGATAACTTGTTTTTCAACCCTGGGACAGTGTGTAACAGTGAACCAGCAACTGCGCAGATGGAGTTGTGATCCTGCACACTGAGAAATGATTTTACAGGAAAGGAAATAGGGTCACTTAATCACTAAGAAAACTGTATTTGTGGCCACAATAATATTGTGGTTTTATGGCGCTTTGTGAAGACAGCCCTTCCTCCTCCCTTCCTGATCTTTCTTGTTCTCACTTATTTTCATAAAACTTCATCACCTCCTGAATTTCCTTTTCTGAATGCACCTTTTCCTCTTTTCCTCCTGCCTCCATCTGTCGCCCAGTAAATAACCCACATCACACACCCAGGTTCTCATTTATTGAAGAACAAGGAAGCACAGTTGCAGTTGCTAAAAGGAAAGTCAGCCATGAAGTTTGACGTATCAGTCAGGTTCCTGGCACCTAGGTTTTGTGCTAACATTCCCTTTTCTGAGGAATAGGGTAGCCATTCATTAATGTAGAGGTAGGAGAAGTTCTGTTTCCCACTCTGCCTTGAAGGTTACATCGCAGAGGTGTATGAGGAGGAAGATGCTTCATTTCAAAAGCCTAAAGTGAAAATGAAAAATATGCAATTGAAGGACGATTCACAATATTTCTTCTCATCACAAATATCCCAATTTAGGAAATTGTTAGTGTGGTATAGTATAAACAGTAAGGAGTTTGGAGTAAAGGAAACTGGGTTTGAATTCAGCTCTAAGTAGCCACCTAATCCTGGGCTACGCTAATTTCCTAGTTCTCTTTGTTTCATAATCTGTGAGCTGGGTTAGTAATTGTACCTACTCTCAGAGGTTACTATAAGGATTAAATGAAATAATCTGTGTAAAATTATCTTGCACTTACGAGACACTGAGTAAAAATTTGTTCTTTTTCTCATTTCTCTTTGTCCCACAAAGGATGCCCCAGCAGATTAATCTTGTAGTTGTGTTCTTTAAAAGGGGGTCAGACATTAAACTTCCCTTGAAATTTTCCTAGAGAAAGAGACTGACTAAGCTTCCACTGGAAGCTTATCAAACAAGTAAACAAACAAAAGCTAAGGTACTGTTGTAGATAAATATGAAATACTGAAGCAGTATTTAAAAGAAAAAATGTTAAGGAGTTCAGTGCATCATGTTAGATCATTTAATACTATTCCTCTGAATCTTAAGGCTACAAAAATATTGTACACTATACGTAGTCATGTAGAAAAAGGCTTTAAAATCCTAGACGTGAGATGTCCAGTTCTTCTTGGAAGAATCTAATTCATTCAAAAGCAGAAATGCACCTAGAGATTATCATACTAAGTGAAGATAAATCAGAGGAAGACAAGCATCATATATCACGTATGTATGGAATCTTAAAAAATGACACAAATAAACTTATTTACAGAACAGAAACAGACCAACAGACATAGAAAACAAATTTCTGGTTACCAAAAGAGAAAAAGGGATGGGGGGAATAAATTAGGACTTTTGGGATTAGCAGATGCAAACTACTATATATAAAATAGACAGACAACAAGGGCCTACTGTACAGCACAGAGAACTATATTTAATATCTTGTAATAACCTATAATGAAAAAGAATATGAAAAAGAATATATATATATATAACTGAATAACTATGCTGTATGCTAGAAACTAACACAACATTGTAAATCAACTATACTTAAAAAAAAAAAAAGCTAGAATTTTGTAAATAGGGAACAGAACATAGACTTTCTTTCTTCCTCTTTTCCTTTCTCCTTCTCTTCCTTCTCCTGCCTTTTTTCCTTCCCCTTCTGCCATCAACAAAAATTTACTGAGGGTCTAGTTCATTGCTTTTTAAGAATTGTGTTCTACTTGCAGTGAAGTAGAACACACACCATACACACACCACATGCCTACACGTGCACAGGTGCACACACATACATATATATACACATGGTGGTTTTTATCAAATGTGTTTTTTTTAAAAAAGTGTTAATTACTTTTTGAATGAACGATCAGAAATCCATTTGATGAAGACTTTTAGAAATAATTTCTACCCTAGTGCCTGTGTTCATTTACCTAATGTGTCAAGGTTGCAGTGACTACACACTCAAGGGTGTGTTAATATTTTGGAAAAGGTCAAAATAAATTTTCTGACCAGGTGTTGGTTTTGTATCTGGAGGGGGAAAAGTACTTACTAAATATGATAAACAAATTAGGAAGGCAAGAAAAGTTGCCTCTAGGAGATAGACACTATATTTTACTCTCAGCAGGAGGGATATATTTTATTTATTTAGGGTTGACTGCTCCAGGGAGAACATGCTTAATAATGGATGAATGATTAAGAGGAATAAAGCCTTTCTCAGGCGCCAAGTACATCGCTGTCTGTAGTATCTCTAAGTGAAACACGGCCTTTTCCCTGGTATGAAACTGTTGGACCAAGTCAAGCAATTGGAATTAAGCATGGCTTCCATTTCGGTTTATTCACAGCAGGGGGAGGCTTCCAAATGCTCCAAAATAGTTGTCACCAGAGTGGAATTTCATCACCATTTTTTTCCTATATAATTTTTCTATTATCTTAATAAATGCTATGCACCAATATGTTATAACCATTAAAAAGAGCTGCTGGATCGTGTTTCCTGTGGTCCCATATTATAGTCAATATGTGTTTCATAATTAGCACATTTAAAGAAAATTAGGTCATGGAAGATAATCCTGATTCATCTTCCATGCCCTGCACCGTAGTCTATGCGATCTGCAGTTTTATTTTTATTATATGTCATTCCCTCTTTAGATGATACAGTAGGTTTAATCATAGACTGATGGCTAAACGGGAAGTGCAGGGCCTTCTATGGGAGCCCCACTTTAGGCTCTGTGTCTGCCAAGATGCTTTCCCAGCACGTCTGGCACTGTGTCATCCATGGTGACATGGTCTTTTGAGAAAACCATGGATATTTGAAAGACTCATCATTTCAGTCTCCTTTTATTGACCTAACGTATGTTTTAGCAGTGTCTGTGTAACACTTGCAGGAATGAGAAAAGAAGCAGTGAATTTGGATAATCACCAGACCTGGATAATGGCCTAGTGTTGGGTTGGAATAAAACACAGATTTGGAAAATGTACCCCAGAATAGTGTCCATGCATATCCTAAATGTAATGGTGGGTAGGTATGGAAGAGAAGTTTGGAGAAAAGTAGTGGCTAAATATATCCCACTTAATACCAGATGGTAGCTCAGCTCCAGTGCAGTGTCATAGGTGAACGTGTCCGGTGGATTAAAGGGCTCGTAACTTGAACTTGTCTAGTGACAGTGAAAATCTCACACATGAGGCTTGGTAAAAATACTTAGGAAAACAAAAAGGATAATAACAACAAAGAGTGAATAAAAACTTGCCATTAATTTTGTTTAAGACATAAGGCTGAGATAGTGGCAGCTAATTTCTCAAGAGCTGCTTTTCCCAAAGTTTTCCTCATTCACCTTGTCATCCTAACAAAAGCCATTTTTGCCCTCTTATTGGTCTAGAGACTTAGAGTATAAATATTTGACTTTATCAAGAAACACTTGTGTGCTCAAGTTACCAAAGACCTTTCAATAAATCTGACATAACCACACAGGCAAGAAACTTACTCAGTTTTATTCTAGATCTATGTTCTTGTTATGTAGTTTCCTTAAGATGTTACTTAAATAGAATGGAATAAAAGTTTCATTATTGTGGAGACTACTCTTAAATTTTTTCTTATTCAGAGCAGGTTAATCAGTTCCATGCTAGGAGGGAATGCTGAGGGCAGAAATTCAGATTTGACTAACATTTATTAAGCACCATCCAGATGCCAGAGGTTTTATTAGTGGACTTTAATAAACTATATTTTATCGCATAAACCTTGTGAGGTAGCTGACATTCTTCCTGGGGTGAAATTCTGCTTTCTCTGGATCATAAAGCTACTAGTAATCTTGGCTACCATTTATTTAGTTTACCTGGTATTGGACACTGTGTTAGCAATTTTACCTACATTGTCTTATTTAATTCACATGGAAACCATGTGAGGTGGATGGTGTCAAATCCAGTTTCACAAATGCAGGACCTATGGTGAAGAGGAGTGAGGTAACTTCTTGACAGTTGTGTGGCAAGGGAGTCTGGGGACACTGTGTTCCAGAAGGTGGAGGAGCCAGAAGTCCAGCGTGGTCCTCCTGCACGCCTTTCTCCACACTGTGACGTGCTGGCGCAGTCAGAGCAGAGAGATCTGCCTCAGTGGCTGGTTGTTGCTCATAGTTGACCTCTTAGCCTCAAGTGAGCTTTTGTGCGTATTCCTGTCGGTATTGTTCCTGCGGAGGATTCATGTGGCTAGTTCCTGGTACTAGATCACTGGAGGATAAAGAAGAACAGTCTTACCCAGTACAGTTGACATTCCCTACGTAGAAACTGCACTAACACTGACATGTGGATATCACCTCCTTTTTCGGCTTATAGTTCCTGCAGCCTGTTCTTTCTCTAGATCTCTCAGTAAACATAAAAAGAAAAGCCAGTTGAAGACGGAAAACTCATAGACACCTTTTTAAACATCTGTTACTGACAGTGAACATTCCTCCATTCCAGAGGATCGGCTAGAATTTGATACACGGAAAGAAGGATCAAGAAGTGAAAATCCAAGGGACGTAAAATGATCAACCAGTGGAAATACCCTGAAACCAAGTACGGGACACAGAGTGTCCCAGTGACAATTGGCTAATTCTAAATTAGCCAGATTCCTTGGGCAAAGAGTTTCTTTGTTTTGTAAGCCATTGGGCTGAGCAAATAGTGAAGAGAAACAGAATGCAGTGTATTTTGGCTTTTCCATTTCACCTTTCCAGAAGCCTAATTAAACATATTACAAATCCTGTATACACAGGTCATTCTGCAATTGGTTGCCAAAGTATCTGCTTCATATGTGTCTGGATCCAAGTGGTGACCAGGGGCTCTTGTAGACCAAGTTCCCAATTGGAATTGATTGTTTTCTCTCCTGTGAGCTTAAAGGAATTTATTTTTAAACTTATTTATGGACTCTACAATATTCTGCCAATATGTATTTATGGAAGTGCTTGTTTATATATTTATTTTGAAGTCTTTCTCTTGAAGCAACTACTTATTAAAATAAGTAGGAAATGTATATACTTCTTATGGTCTTTTTTTTTTTTCTTAATGGAGGTGCTGGGGATTAAACACAGGACCTTGTGTGTACTAAGCATGTGCTCTACCACTGAGCTATACCCTTCCCCCCCTTACTGTCCTTTTGATACTGCTCTTTTGGGATTTTAAGAGCCAATGTGCTTTCATAGCTTATTTCAAAGGAAAATGGAAGAGATAAAAAGAATTTAGTTAGCAAATTGACATGTATCCAGAACTTGAGAGAAGTTACTAAAAGTTCGGATTGGAATCCTGTTTTAGTTCACTCGTGGTCTTTATTATCTGTCATTCATTTCACAAAGAAAGAGCCTGGAATACCTCCCTCCTCCCTCCTCACTCCTTACTCCTTGTTTTCAGGCAGAGATGTGTGTTGCAAAAAGACCTTCACTCTCTTGTGACAGGAAGCTCATAAAATTGCATTCAAGAATCTAGCTCAGGAAGAGCAGCTTCTAGACACCTTCTAAATAGTGCTTTTGATTTCACGTATGCTAGTTTCCTTCGAATGTTCAGACAAGTCAGACATTTCAATTTACAGACAAGACCCACGTCATCTAACATTGGCAGGCACTCTCCCACCTTGAATTCTGTGACCACACGAATCATCCTGATTTTGGTGAACAGAAATGCTGGGTAGGAAAAGGAAGAATGGTGTACAGGGTTTAGGTACCAGCTCCACTTCTAGTTGACTCTGTAACCCTGGGCGAGAAACCTGACATATTTTGCGTCTGGGTCCCATTCAAAGTAAAACCAGTATAAAAGTATACCTGTTAACATGCGCTTGTCTGTTTCAATGTGAACAAGTGGAATAATTATAAGAAAATGTACTTTAAGCATTTTAGAGCAAAATAGTAATAAAATTCTAGGTTTTGTTAATAATAATTTACTAGCATCTTCTTCCTTTATGGAATGGATTCATGCTAGGTCTTTCTGTTTGGGCCAAGCATCCTTTATCCTATTTTGACTCTTTCGGTGGCATGTAGTGAAACAGAGAGAATAAGAAAACAGTGTGCATGTGTACTTGTTTTACTGATAGACTAGGGAAGCCCTGGCAGCAGCTAGCACTAGGTTAAAAGATGAACAATTCCAGAGCCTTCAAAGATCAGAATGGATTGAGAAAAACTAGGACTGAAGCTTAATAGTCTCTCCTTTTATTTGTTTTCCTTATTTCAATTCTTTTGCCTTTATCTGCTCTCATTCACTTATAGTCATTAAATGGCCCCTTTCCTAGCTTCTTTTATTGACAGTGAACAGAATTTTTTTTCAGCTTTATTGACATATAATTGACAAGTAAGATTGTAATATATTTAAAGTGTACAACATGACAATTTCATATTCTTATAAATTCTGAAAGGATTCCCACTAAGTTAACACATCCATGACCTCGTGGATTTGATTTGATTTGATTTGATTTGATTTGATTTGATTTGATTTGGTGAGGACATTTAAGTTCTACTCTATTAGGGAATTTCAACTATACAATACAGTATTATCAACTATAGTCATTGTGTTACACGTTAGAGCCTCAGATCTTAGTTCTCTTACAATTGAAAATGTGTACCCTTTTACCAGCTCTACCTATTCCCCTAACCCCTACCTCCTGGCAACGACCATTCTACTCTCTGTTTCTGTGGGTTTGACTTCTTTTTTTTTTGGAGATTCCATCTATAAATGATCCAGTGCAATGTTTGTCTTTCCTTGCCTGGCTTATTTCACTCAGCATAATGTCCTCCAGGTTCATCCATGCTTTTGCAAATGGCAGGATTTCCTTCTTTTTAAAGGTTGGATAATCAACAGATATTTTTGTGTTCCTGTTGGTGAAGGACCAGACTGATCAGATTCTGGGAAAAAGCAATGAAGGCCTGCCCCTTCTATTCTTCCTTCAGGGATCTTATATTCTAAATTTCAGCAGTCAAAGGAACCTGTTTGTTTCTCCTTGAAAGTTTATATAAGGGGGACCTAACACATGGCAGACTGAAAAGGCAGACTAGGGGCTTGGGAACTGGGTGGAGGGGGAATGCTCTGGGACCAAATAATAATTAGCAATTTGGATGTTAAATGAATTTTGTGATCCTCAAAGACAAAAACTTGATAAGTGTAATTTTACATTATTTCCATAAATTAGGGATAGTCTCTGCATAATAATTTATTTTCTAAAACATAATGCTTCACATAATAGGGAAAAGATTTATCTGTTAAAGAAAGATCTTGTAATTATATATAGAATACTTTTAAAATACTGTTTTAATTTTAGACTCATAAATAGAAAACAATGAAATAATTCGAAAAGGAGGATTGGTTTAATAAGTAAATTGAGTTCTTCTGCAAGTGACATCTTAATAAATCTACAAATGATGCCAAATTATATGAAAATAATTTAAAAACTAGATTAATTGTTCATGTCCATTATATTTATATAATTTATTATTTATTTAGTACTTTGTTGTTGTTGTCACACATTGTGCCAAGATATCCTTTCTCAAATGAAGTCCAAATTTCCAGAATTCCTAATCAGTTAATTCCTAATTAGTAAAGCTTCAATTTATGAGTTTTGACTGTATATGAAGCCAGTAATCAACTTCCTCACTTATTTAACAGCCATTTTTTCCACTGGGCAAAATATATTGAGTGCCTTTTAGTAACCAAGAAGTTTTTTTTTTTAAAACCTGAAACAAATAATTACAATACCATCTCCTTAAATATTTGTCATTGTTTCTTACCAGATGAGAGCACAACAGACGTGTCCAATTTTTTGGTTTTTTTGTCTAGGTGAAAGGTGAATACAGTTACAATAAAGAAAAGTTTATTGTGCCTTTATGCTGTTATTGAAGACATTTTTTAATTCCCAGTCCTGCTTTTTTAGTTTCCTGATTATGCATATCATTCATTTAAATTTTATTTTTGTAGTAAAAAAAATTATCTTTTTCTTACAGTTAATATTTCAGTATCTAATGATACCATATTGGCTCCTGAGGATTTGCCAACTATTTCTTCTACTGGCATGGTAAGTGACTTAATATTTCAAATCATTTGCATATTGTATATTCTAATTATAATATTCATATGCTATCTCCCACCATTCAGCAATCTAGTCTGAACACGTATTTAATAACCAGTGATAAGTGGAGGGACAGAAAAAACATTTTCTGTGTTCTGGTCAGCTTTGTTTCCTTTTCTTTTTTCTTTTAAACTGAAGTGAGTATTTACTCCTACAACATACTTTTCAAACCTTCTCAGAAATTTAACTGTTCTGTCCATTAGTGGTCACCTTGAAATATTTCACAAGGGAAAGCGAGGTAAGCTGACAAATGAGAGCGTGGTATCCTTTCTTTGTTTCCAGTATGATTGCGAATTCTTCTGACTCCCAGATGGTGCTGTGTTCCCTTCACTGAGGGTGATGGTAGCAGGACATTTCCCGTGTCACTGTGAAAGGACTGTGCCTCTGTCACATGACGTCCTTTCCCATGGCTTGTAACCAAGGATCTTTAAGAGACTGGAACTAAGCTTTAAAAATGAGCTGTTTTGCATGGAAGTTCGCACCCTGGAAGGAGACTTTTGTGTTGGAGAGAAAGGGGAAAGTGCTGTTTCAGACTTGCAATTGTGCTCGTTCTGCACTGGCTGTGGAAGCTTACCAAAGAATATCAATCTCTCAGTTATGAAGACAGACACCATAAGACTTTGTATTGATAGAGTGCCCATCTCTCAGGAGACCAGAACACTCCTGCGGATATTGCATAACGAGTGCCCACGTCACCCCTTTCAAAGATGATGTTTTGAATCTTTCCTGGACAACTCTCATGTTCTCTCTCGTTTTCATATTCAACGGCTCTCTTCACTTTTTTACTTACTGTTTTCTCTGCCTTTCCCCAAACTTTGCCTCTCTGTTTCTTCCATGTTTGAGAGTGTGTGTGAGTGTGTGTGTAAGAGAATACGTGTATGTTTAAAGGGCACATTCAGAAAAGAGCTCAGTTTTCAGTCTTTGAGTCAGCCAGCCTTGTGCCTTAAAGGATGTGACTAAAACACCGAAAAATACATCCTTCTAGACTTTCAAGAAATTTAATTAAAATCTAATTAAAAATTTAAACTCTACATGTAATTAATTAAAATGGTAAGTTAATTTGCAATAAAAATGAATAAAACACTCACTTCCAGTGACTTAAAAAGAGATTGTTTCCTAATTTAATTCTTTTTGTAACTGATCAAGGAAAGCTTTGAAATTAATGAATTTTTAAGCCCTGTCTTTGGGCAAGTTCTAGAGAGACTCTCATAATTGATATTGTAATTATAGCAAGATGTCATTGTAAGATTCATGGAAAACAAATGGGAGTTGTGGTTGACTTCTGGTACAACTATGACAGAGGACATAAAGATACAATAATGATTGTAATTTTGCTGCCATTTATAGAGCATCTACAGGAGACCAGGTGTTTTATACATATTATCATCATTATAAACCTTAATATGTATTATCATCATTAACACCAACTACCAGGCAAGATTACCTTCATTTTCTAGATGAGAGAAACTGAAGCTCCGGGAGGTAAACAGCCTTTTTAGCTCCAGGTCACAGAGCCGTACATTAGTAGAGCAGAGATTGAACTGAGGTCTGGGTTCCATGACCTGTGGTCCTGCTGCTGCACCACGATGCTTCAGTGTTTGCAGATTGAACTGTGTCCTTTTTTTAGTCCCTATGAATGGTCTGTGCTCCAGGACAACAGTCCCCTCATGTGTGTGTCAGTGGCATACCTTAATTAAAATGTTAAGTTGCTCTGTCCAGCACCTCTAGGGAAGAAATTAGGGGGAAAATATGTAGTGTGTGTGTAATTATGAAGAACAACTTTTCTTCTGTTCTTCATTTCTCCTTTTCTATCTGTATCAATTCCTTTTTGTATACTTTGTGTAGACACAGACACTAAACACACACACACACACACATACACACACACATGATCCAGAAATGAGAGTTAAAGAGATAATGATTTATTATCATCAGTAATAGTACCTAAAGTTGAGCACCAACTAGGGGCCAGGCTATTTACGTTAATTGTCTATAATCATCACAATAACTTTGTGAGTTAATATGTTACTGGTATTTTATTGATGAAACAGAGGCTTATAAAGGTTAGCTGACTTTCCAAAGGCCATATGACCAGTATATAGTAAAACTGGAATTTGAACTCAGGGCTTTCTAACTCCAAAATCTGCCTGTTTCCATTCTTTGGGGTAGCATACTAGCGTGTCGTGTAGAAAGACTTGGAGCTACTAAGTTCTTACATCAGACTGCCTGGTTTCATATGCAGCGCTCCAGTACTCAGCAGGCTGTGGGACCTTCTCAGTTCCCATCCGTACCATGGTGGTGATAATAGTATTTACCTCCAGGATACTGGAAGAGCCAGGTTAATAAATAGGCAGAACTTAGCAGAGTGGCTGGCACACACCTGTCCCCCCATCAGTGTTAGGTGCTGTTTTATTCTATGTAGGTATGCTTGTCCTTCCACTCGGCTGTTTGCCATTATAACTCAGGTTAGTGGAGGGCAGAAATTAGAAGCCACTGCTTCAGACAGGCTGCTGGCTCCTCTCTTCAGGCACACTGGCTCTGCTAACCTTTCCTAGGACATGGTCAGCCACTTCACTTCCTTCTTTTCATTCGGCCATAATTAGATTATGAAAGAAGTTACTGTAAAAGTGACACGCGGCCCCTGGGCACCAGCGAGACTCCCTCTCAGAAGGCGCTGAGAACATCCTGTCAGAGGAAGGAAGCCCTTTTCTTTTCAGCTTCATTAGCATGAAGACAAGCTTTCTTCTTCCTCGTGGTGTGGGTGTGTCTTCAGGGGAAAAGAGCAGGAGAAACAGGGCATGAGAGTGTTTAGGCAGATCAGAACTCTCAGATCACCACCCTTCAAGGGAAAAAAACAGATTTCCCATTGTTTCCATTTATTGTTGGAATCATTGTGTCTTTTTTTAAATTGAAGTATAGTCAGTTTACCAATGTATTGGTTTGTGGTGTACAGCATAATGCTTCAGTCATACATACACATACATATATTTGTTTTCATATTCTTTTTCATTGTAAGTTACTGAGATATTGAACATAGTTCCCTGTGCTGTACAGAAGGACCTTGTTATTTGTCTATTTTATTTATAGTAATTAGTATCTGCAATCCTGAACTCCCAATTTATCCCTCCTCACTCCCGTAACCATAAGTTTTTTCTCTATGTCTGTGGGTCTGTTTCTGTTTTGTAAATAAGTTCATGTCTCTTTTTTAGATTCCACACGTGAGTGATATCATATGGTATTTTTCTTTCTCTTTCTGACTTCACTTAGTATGCTGATCTTTCATCCATGTTGCTGCAAATAGCATTATTTTATTCTTTTTTATGGCTGAGTAGTGGTCCATTTTCTTTATCCAGTCATCTGTCAGTGGACATTTAGGTTGTTTCCATGTCCTGACTATTGTAAAGTTATGCTGCTATGAACATTGGGGTGAATGTATTGTTTCAAACTAGAGTTTCCTCCAGATAT
This sequence comes from Camelus ferus, assembly GCF_009834535.1. NCBI lineage: Eukaryota > Metazoa > Chordata > Mammalia > Artiodactyla > Camelidae > Camelus > Camelus ferus. Next base: position 52,378,885 of record NC_045697.1, on the reverse strand, counting down.
ATGCCCAGGAGTGGGATTGCTGGATCACAAGGTAAGTCTATTCTTTAAACTGTCTCACCATTGTCAGTTTTCCCATAGCTTTCTCACTTGGAATATCTCTTCAACCTGCAACCAATGTTCTTTAAAAGATCTCTAAATCTTTGAGACCAGCCACAGCTTATCCACGCTGTATCTCAACAGTCAGCATTGAGATGTGCTGCTTACTAGCTCTTAGAGCGAGAGAACAGATTTCAAAATCTAACATCAGTCTCTTCTGAGAAGGTGCTAGAATGGATCAGTTAGTATCTGTTTTTCATATGAGATTTTTTAAATTAAATTGAGGCAAAACCTAAGATACACAGTTCTTATGTGCTCTTTGTAATGAGTTTTGACAATTTCTTATCTCATGTAACCACCACCCAAAACAAGGTATAGCGTGTTTCCATCATCCCAGGAAGTCCCGTGAAATGCTCTATTTCCTGCATTATGCACCAGCTTTTTGAGCCTTGGGAGATCTTTCTTTGCCCAACTGCTCTACATCCAGCCTTCAGAGAACAGATGCCTTAGCCCTGTCAGAGAGCTGAATACCTCCAAGGGATTCCCCTCAGCTCTCCTGTCCTCCTTCCCATCTCAGGAAAGTGGCTTCCTTGCACTTGATGAAATGTTGTGTCTAAGGGGGGGTTTCTCTCAGCTCTCCTGTCCAACCTCTCCAGCCTTTTATGTACAGTCTATGCAGTTGGCAAAGACCATGAAAGGGTTGGTGTGTGGATGCAGGTGGGTTGATGCCGGGGGCTCCATGGAATTCTAGCCTGTCACCCCAGACTACAGGCAGCCATTAAAAATTCATTAAAGATTTGGCTTATTTCTCTGTACCTCCATCTACAGTGGGTTTATCTCTACCTGCTGCTCTGCCAGGGCTTGTGCACCAGCGATCGCTTCTCTCCTATGAAGGTCTTGTCACTTTTTGGAATTTAATTTATTTAGGTTTCTTTGCATCCTTCCCTCTCTGATGGAATTTTTTAAACTGTGATTTTATAGCTTATCTGGCTTGTTTTGGTTCTTAAGTTTGGGACAACTAACAGTCTCCTGCAACTTTCTATATCTTAAGCAGAACAACCAATTTGTTTTGACAATCGCAGCTCACATGCATCCTGCAGATCATAAAGTAAGACTACAGATCACTGCCCTTCTGGCTTACCCACTGCAGGGGAAAAACCCTGAAGGAGTACATTAAATACGTAACCTTGCGACTTATTTGTCACCTTACCCTCACTATTATATATATAAAATATAAAGGCATATATTTTACCAGTTGATATTCAAGGAGAGCAATATAGAAATCTTTCATTTTTATTTAAAATTTTTTTTGCACATTGTGTTACCCAGTGAAGCATATCATGTCTACATGGAGATCCTGTTAATCGTGGGCCTAAGAACTGTTACAGTCTCATAAATTCCACTTGGCATTCAGACATGGAAGCAAAAGTGCTTTGATTTGATGTCCTCTCAGGGTGATTCTAGGAGTTAACATTCATTTTCATGGGAAATGGAATGTCATATTAATCTTCTTGTGCATAGCATCCTTGTGATTTTCTCTCATTAAGAAAGTCCAGTGCAAAAACCACTCTGTCCTTAAATCTCCTTGAAGATTACATGTCCCTACTTTTTTTTTTTTTAATTTTTCCTTTATTTTGGTTGGCGGGGGGTAGGTTTATTTATTTATTTTTAGAGGAGGTGCTGAGGGGTTGAACCCAGGACCTCATGCATGCTAAGCATGCACTCTACCACTGAACTATACCCTCCCCCAATATGTTCCTACTTTAAAAAATATTATGGAAAATTTAAAACATGCACTTAAATAGGCAGAATAATGATACAATAAATCCTCCTCTACACATCACCTAGCTTCGATGACTGTCAGAATTTTGCCCATTCTCTCTCGTGTATCCCCCACTTTGTCTCTGGGGCGGATGCTGTCATATTTTAAATTTTAAAATTAATCCTTCAGTAGATATTTGACTTTTTAGATTTATAAACACTGAATACAGACAGGGTCATTCTCTAGACAGTGAGATCCAGAAAAATAGGTAGAAATCTCTTTTCATGAGATTGCCCTTGGTTAAGACCCTCAGCAACTTGGTCCCATTTTCTTGGCACCTCTTTTTCTTACACCTGTTTATGCAGACACTCTGCTTTGGCCCACCTGGTGCACTCACTGTGAGTTCTTCCATTTGGTGAGTATTCGATAAGTTGTAGACTTAAAGGACTTACTGGGTAAGTGACTGAAGCATTGTATGTCTCTAAATCAGCGTCTTTGCTCATGGTGTGTCTCTGTCTAATGCTTTACTTCTTTGTTTCTGCCAATACAGGAAGAAATATACATCCGAAATTTGTCACTTTCATTCCCTTTTCCATTGGCTTTTGTTGCTCTCGGCCATTCCTTCCTAGTTGTTGTCCTGCCACTTTTCTCCCTACTGCCTTTTGAGTATGAGAGTTCTACAAAGACAAGTCTTTCTTGCAAGGTGTAGTTTAATTTTTGTCTTCTTTGTGCTCCATGAAATTAGTAAGTCCCTCTTCTGATCTACTCACCTCTTTCTTTAACTGCCTTGTATAATTAGCTAATATTTAAGTGGTCATATTTTATTTCTCTAATAAACCTTTTCAAAATTGTTCTTCTTTATTGCTCCCTTAAAGCTTATCTTAGTTTATCCATATAATTGGGGCCCAATGCATTTTCTGTTTTGTTTTGGCCACATTTCTCTACTTTCTGTTTTGTTACTCAAAAAAAGCCTATATCTAATTGAAATAGTGTCACCAGAGTTAGAAAAAAAATAGAGTCATGGTTGCACTTGAATTTCAGATAAATAATGAATAATTTTTTTTAGTGTAAGTATGTCCCACATATTGCATAGGGCATACTTATACTGAAAATGTTATTCATTGTTTATCTGAAATTCAGATGTAACTGGGAATCCTGTATTTTGCCTGATCACTCTAAAGTGAAAGTTTATTTTGCTTTCATTTTGTCCTCCAATTGAAAGGATAGATAAATTGATAGGTATCTTCCTTAAATATGTCAAATATTTGGATCTTGATGAATGATTTCATTCATTCGGTTAACTGTGGCTTATTTTGGTGCCTGCTGTATCCTAAATTGGACTCTGCCCGTGTCTTGGTCAGCTCTTCATTCTTATTTTTGGTGAACACACAGTCCCTTGGGTCTGCAGATGCTATGCGTTTGTCATTTCTGGCTTCTACCCATCTCTGGTCTGAACAGGCCAAGTCCTAGTCACACTCTCCCCCCATCTCTCTCTCCAGCTTAATCTTTCATCTTCCTTTCTCCACCCTTCTTATTCCCAGCACCCTCTTTATCCTTCCATACCCATAACTGGGTTCTTTCTCATCCATCACAAGCATCTCAGAAGTCTTCACCAGCCCTGAAGAACTTGCCTGGGTCATGTAATGCTTACATGCTCTAGCCTGTCCTTTGGCCACTGTATTTCTTGAAAAAAAAAATTGTCTGGAATTGCCATTTCAATTTTTCACTCTCCCACATTTCTCAGCTAATTTCTCTTATTTGAATCCTCGCTCAAGAAATTACCAAAGCATTCTAGTTACCAAAAATAATAAAAATATATCAATGGATTTTGTTCAGTCTTCATTCCTCATTATCATTTCTGCAACGTTTGACCCTCTCAGCTCTCCCCCATTTTCCCTTCTTTTCATTTTCAATATACTCTTTGTACTTTTCCTTTTACCCATCATTCTCTTGTGATGTCTCTACTTCCATTGTGGGTACCTGAGATGTTTCACACTCTTTTCTCCTAGCACATTTTCCTTTTGTAGTTTTATTAAATCTTACTACTTCAGTGATCAGTTCTTTGAAGCTAACTCCTTAGTCGATGTCTCCAAACTTGTCATCTTTTCCAGCTGCAGGTCACCAGTCCCACTGGACATCTCTCTGAGCATTTCCAGCTTATCACACTGATGGTCTCACTGAGGGAAGCTACAGTGTACTTTTAATAGGAAGTTAGAAGCAGCATGAGAAATAGAGGTCACGTGCTGTGAGAGTTCTGACAGGCAGAGAGGACCTCTGAGATTATATTCCTATCTGTCTTGTTCTTTAGATTCTGATTTAACCACTTAAACCCTGTGTATAGAATTTTGCATAGGAAATAAAGATCAAAGCTATGGAGAAATGAGAATCTCCTCTAAGGAGTAAAGGACAGAGCAATGAGATAAAAGTCTCCTGCCCTAAGCCCAGAGGAGACAGTGATCACTTGAAAGAGGCTTGTAGCCATGGTTGTGGGTGAGATGTGATACATTTTAATATAAAGTCTTCACCATAATGTAACTTGTGAGAAAGAGAGGAATTAACAATGATTTCAGGGTTTTCTGTTCTTAGAATGTAGGAGGATGAAGTTGCTATTAACAGAGATGGGCAAGACCCTAAGGGTCGCAGGCTTCAGGAGGAAGATTAGGAGTTAGTTTTGAACATGTGAAGTTTAAAATGCCTCTGAGCATGTAAGTAGGATGTAGAATAGTTTACTAAAAAGTAATAACAAAATGACTAATCTTTCTTTGAATTGGAGAACATTTGCTGAGGAGTTAACAAAGCACTGTTAATCCTAAAAGCATGAAGTTGTTTTCAGAGTGAATGAGAGTTGGAGTGTGGCTGAAATACACAGAGAATGTCATATTAGGAGAACAGAATTATCTCAGTTATAACAGCACTAGAGCAGCACTTCTGAAGCTGCAATGCATCACTGGCTCCTTTGAGGTTCTAATGAAATCTGTGGTGGCTCTTCCCAGAGAAATGTACACGCACACAGTATTTTACATATTTAAGGGGACTCGGGGATTTCTTTCTTTTTCATGTCACTTGGCATCTCTGTTGGGTATGTCTGGCACAGAGTTGCCCTCTTTCAGGAGCCAGTGTCACTTGGTTGTACATTTTCCACCATGACTTACTGAACCGTAATCAGACTGGTTTGCATGCGAAGAATGCTAGTCACTTTAGAGCATTTTTTAAAGTTATGATCACAGGATCTTCCTGGTACTCTAAGTGACAGGTCCTCTTTGTAGCTGCACAGGAAAGTGAAGTTACTTTTTTCTGTCTTTCACCTGAATAGTGATAGAGTTGAGATTGAAACCCATGAAGATATTTTCCCAGTCTGCTGCTTTAATACATTTTCAATCTCTCCTTCAAAATAAATGAACTTAGGAGGAATCACTTACGTCTTTTTGCTTATTCTATGACTTACTACAGTCTGAAAATTACAAATGATCAAAACTAAAATTACTTAAAATCAATCAGTTAGTATCAAAAACACTGTTCATGAAATAATAAGTGTAAAAGGCTGCCAAACAAAAATGTGTAATGTACTATTCTGCTGAAATCATGAAGATTTCATTTAAAAGAATAATGTAAAAGTAACATAGGAGCCCTGGACAAGAAATTAAACCTTTTTCTGTAAAGGAACAGATAGTAGATATGTTAGGATTTGTGGGCCAGTCTCTGTTGAAATCCCTCAGTGCTACAGTTGTAGCAGAAAGCGGCTGTGAACAATATGTAAATCAATGAGCATGACTGTGTTTCAATAAAACTTTTATTTACAGAAACAGGGGAGGAGGGTGGCAGAATTTCATCTGTGAGATGTAGTTTGCTGATTCTGGGATTAAACTATTCATGGTAATTTTAGATAACTTTTAATAAGAGATGGGTAGACAGAGAGAGAGGTAGGTGGATAACTTTAAATGAAACGGCATTGTTTTTAAAGCAACATTCCTCTCAGACTGAGCTGGGAATCCAGAGAGGTGAGTCAGGGGCTGCCTTGAGGTAGGTAGATGTGTTGAGAGACAGACTTAAATGCCTCCTCACTGGTGTAAAGGCAGAATAGCTCAGTTTTAATTATTGGGGCTCTGCATAAATTTTACATGAAAAAGGTGTTTGCTGATGATAAAAATTTGGAAACCATTAGATTTTGCAAGTGGCAACTGGTATCAGCGCAGTTTCTCTTGTTTTTAATGTACCCCTTACCTGGGCAAGGCAAAATTGACCTCTGAAGCAAAAAATATAATTTTTATGCAAAAGTATCTGTTTCACAAATATATTGAGATATGTTGTAATAAAAATTACATAAATCGGTATCTGTGATGATTAAATTATCAGCTAATTATTGAACACTCTACTTTGCATGTTTCCTTGTGTACACCATTAACAGATGAATCATGCTCGGTCTTAATGCTTAGTTCTTGATACAGGTTTTGCCTGAAGTTTTATGGAGTTCACATTCATTGATAGCAGCTTATATGGAATAATAACACTGAGAAATGGAAAAAATATAGATGCTTTTCCAGTGATATTTAAGTAGAATTCCTTACTAGCTAGAGTTTAAGTTTTATGGGAATGGGAAACTGTATATTAAGACATAGATACTTATGCATACATGCTGCCTGAAGTTTTTATACTGAAGCTCTTAGTGAAAGATGGTGTTTGGAGGCTAACTTTTCTGTTCAGTGACACAGAGAATCATTTGAGGTATACAAACTAGTGATGTTGGCATTTTAAGTTGATCATAAACAAGGGAACATGTCTATCACTTCATGCACATCTATGTAGTTTATACCTCAGCCTGAATCTCAGTCAGCAAATCAATAAAACTGCCTGATGGGATTGTTTCCACGCTGCTCACCACTTTGGGAAGCTCCAGCTACGAACGATTCTGCTGACATTAAAGTGCTGAAATAAAAGTGAAATTATGGTAAATTTTTGCTGATTTTAAAACAAAAGAAATCTGTTACCTCTTATGACCTCTAATCCTGAAATATACTGTGCTAAAAACACTCATATGCAGAAATCTGAAAAACAAAATGAGAAGTGATTAATCACCTCTCAGAAGTAGAGTTTGATTAAAGAGTAATTGTGCAATTCAGCTGTTTACACGTTGAAACTAATATTTCAGGGAAATGTCTAGAGTTGTTTTTCCCCCTGACTTAAGTAAGAACTTTACCTTTGAGCTCTATAAAAATATGAATTCCTTCTGGCCAGAGAGTCTTCTTGCATGTGCATGATCATCTTTTATGACTAGATTACTTATATCATGAGAATTCGTGACTAGTAAGGGATACTGGTGATGCATTTGGTATGAGGTAGAACTCTTGCCCCAAAGGACAGGAAAAATTTATCTTTATTTATTGTCAAATTACTCTTCTGTTAGCACATGACATAGCCATTAACCCTGGACCTAGGAGGAAGTCCAACATCATGGCACTGGCAGATTCGATGTTTTGTGAAGCTCTCTTTCCTGGCTCATTGCCAGTCTTCTCATTGTGTCCTCAAATGGCGGACAGGGAGCTCTCTGGGATCTTTTTCACAAGGGCACTAATCCCATTCATGAAGGCTCCACCCTCATGATCTAATCTCCTTCCAAAGGCCCTTCTTCCAAATACCATCACATAGGGAATTAGGTTTCAGCATATGAATTTTCATGGAGCCCAATTATTCAGATAGTAGCACCCCATTAGCATTGGTCAGCAACAGGTTGCAAGGGGGCATATCCTTCCAGGTGAGGCAGCTCTGATGCAGCAAAAGGCAGCTGTCTAGAGAAGGAGGCAGCTGTAAGCTGATAGCAGCTACAACTCAGAGCAGCTGGAGGTTGGTTGCACTGGCCTTATCTACTGTGCTAGCCCAGTGATTCTCTTGCATGTTAGAACAGCAGATAGAAACAGGAGTGAGCTGTTATCAAAATGTACAGCACTGACAACATGACAACAAATCATGAGGTAGAAGAAAATTTGAAAATTGAAATGAATTTGAGGCCAAGTAACACGGGAACAGAGATCCCATCCCCAACTCCACAGCCCATCACAGCACATTCCAGTAGTGGGTGCTCGTGGTGCTGACCTGGAGTCAATGAGAAAAAAGCTGTATTTTATTAAGGTATGTAACTGAAAAAGCAGAAATCTCCAACATTTTTATAGTTTAATTCCTTAAGTCACCACTCTGTAGATATTCAGGAAAGAAATAGCTCATTTGTGAAAGTGCTGGGTAAATTAATTGACCAGATACAACCTTTGGAGCATTAACTATAGGACCATTAGCTTGGAGCACAAGAAGCCAGGCACCACAAAAGTAAGTACTTTTTGAACAACAAAGTTGCTTCACAGAGTCTCGTGTTTTGAGACTTAATTATTGTGTCTCGGTTTACTCTCAGAAAGGTTCACAGGAAAGAAGGACTTTGTGGTTTGTTGCTGTTGAACAGATGGGGGATTGTAGGGTTGGAGCACGAACTCGGTAGCGGATTGCATCACTCTCATTATCTTTTCAATAATTGCTAGCCTCCTGCCCCCCCCCCCTACCTGTTATTCCGTTAACACCTCCTCAGGTTTCACCCTCCAGTGGTTAATCCTCAGACTGTTTTACAGAGACTTTGAGCATAATTCCCTATCAGCCCATCAAGTATCAAAAGCTGTTTTGATGTGTCAGCATCATCTAGAAAAGCTGTCATGTTTTTCTTCTGCAGTACCATAACACTACCTTTGACTGGGCACTTTTGTCGAAGAAGGAGTGTTTGAAATATGGAGGAAAGCTCGTGGGGAACAACTGTGATTTTGTTCCTGATATCACACTCATGTCTTTCATCCTCTTCTTGGGCACCTACACCTCTTCTATGGCTCTGAAAAAATTCAAAACTAGTCGCTATTTTCCAACCATGGTAAGTACCTGAGCTTTAAGTCGTTTTCATTGAATTTCCACAATATCAAGAATAATACAGTATTACAAAATGAAAAAGGCACTTGTAGTTCTACCTTCCCAATATAATTTTGCGTGTTTAAAAAATTGCTTTCTAGTCTTTGTCTGTGTGCATACATATTTTTAACATAATTGTAGTCCAGCTTTGAAAACCCTTCCAAGCACTTTGCTCACATAATTCTAGCCTAAATCCTGACTGTCATGATTCCAACTGGACTGAAAGGAAAAAGTTAGGTATATTCTGTATAAAAATGCACAAGTTAATAAAGAGACCTTTTTTATTTTTATTTTTTTATATCAGACATGGTTTTATTTTCAAAGAATAAACATATTTTCTAATATAATCACATTGACAGAAATATTAGTCAGGATGAAATGAAGCCAATTAAGTATTTATTTATAAAGAGACCTTTTGTAATCATTTCCCAGTGTGGTGTTGTTTTGAATCATCATGTTGTGGACCTTAAACTTACATATATTTTATATCAATATCTGTATAAAGCTAAAAAACTACGGAGTTAAAAAAAAAGAAAGAGACCTTTTAAATCCATAGTGTGTTTAAGTAAGCAAAAACTCTTTTCATATTAATCAGGAATTTTGATACAGAGTTCTTTGATCATCAGCTTTACTTACATGTGAGTAATTTAGTAGTTGAATTATGAGCTCTGGGAGTAAACTTAAACTGTGTTGTTACACAAGTATTGGTATAAGATATGATTGTTGTCTGAGCCAACCTTCCCTTCCCATAATGATGAATGTCGTAGTATGGAAACACAGATAATGGAGCTGGGTTGTGCAGACATCCTGTCTCCCATTAATATGCCTGGGGGAGCTTAAAATCAAAACTATGGTTCCTTGAGAGACTATGAGATAAGACCAGCATTTAGTTAATGGCATTTTGGTTTTTTACCTGCAGAATGAAACTGAGATAATCCTTTGCTTTACAGTTCAATTCTCACTGTTTTAGGATGTCAGTCATTCTTAGTAATCCCGCGTATACCTGATTTTTATCAGTGAACTGCTCCATCCAGCTGGCATCTCATGAAATCTCTCCTCTTGTGTTTTGTGTAGAAGGAGTGCGGGGACTTTGGAAGACAGGAGATGCAATTGATGAAGTTCCTCCTTTTAATTCCTGGGAAATGAAACTGAAAACTAACATATTCACTTTCAGCTAGGAAATCTTTTGACTCTCTGATATTTCTTATAAAATGGAAAATAAAGGGGAGGGTTGATGATGGTCTTAGTCTGTTTGGGCAGCTGTAACAATATCAGAGACTGGGGGCCTATAAACACCAGAAATTTATTTCTGATAGTTGTAGAGGCTGCAAGTCCAAGGTTGGGGGCCAGCGTGGTCAGGTGAGGACCTTCTTCTTGGTTTATGGCAGCATCTTTTCACTGCGTCCTCAGATGGTAGAAGGGCTAGGGAGCCCTTTATAGGAACACTAATGCCGTTCACAAAGGCTCCATCCTCATACTCTGCCTAAGGCCCCACCTCCTTAATATCATCTTCTTTGTGGGTTAGAATTTCCTCAGAGAGATTTTAGTGGGACACGGTATTCAGACCACAGCAATAATGAAATGTCCTGAACTAGCTGGCCCAAAGAACGGAAAGTTTCCTTGCAGTGAGGTGGAGAGAGAAGTGTCCAACTTTGCCTTCAGTGGACATCACAGACTGGTGGTCCACAGGCAGAATTCAGCCCCCAGCCATTCTTTGTTTAGCCCAGTTTGTAAACACACACACACACACACACACACACACACACGCACGCACACTTGAGGGCTTAAGGGGAACCTGCTCTTTGCAAGTAGGTAGTTATTGTCATCACAACTTTCTGTGGTCTAAGACTTGGCTGCTTCACACATTCAGATTGAGGGCTTGTCCCTGAAAACATTTGAGTTTGTGACACCAGTTCACATACCAGGAAATGTGCTCACTCAGTCCACCTCTTCAATGGTGTAAATTATTTCTAGAAAAGATTCCTGGCTAGTCTTCGAGGATGGTTTCATCTTCTTTATTGAGATGTTTCCTTTTTAATTACTAATTCATTGGGCATTTTTTCCTCTTTTTTTTTTTTTTTTTGGCTTACACTTTGGGAATCATCATTCTTTTTATCTCTTCCACTTACCAAAGTCTGATATTACTTTGGCATAGTAGGTAGAAAAGTGGAAAATTTGGGAAGCACTCGTAAGTTAGCAAAAAAAAGTTAATTTTGCCCTTAAGATGAATAGAGATTATTTAAACTGTTTATGTAGACACCACCTTTTTTTTCCCAGCAGTAAGTCCCAAATTGATAATAGCTCTTCAGGACTTAAAGAAATTGCCCCTTTGTAAGAGCCCAAGCAGGTAGTTTCTCAGACATGGCTAAATGTTGAGAAATGTTGGAAAATGTTGAATATATGAAAACAGAATAATGAGCAAAGTGGTGAGAGTGGACATCCTTGTCTTGTTCCAAATTTTAGTGGGAAGGCTTTCAACTTTTCACCATTGACTATTATGCTGGCTGTAGGTTTGTCATAAATAGCTTTTATTATGTTGAGATATGTTCCCTCTATACCCAGTTTAGTTAGAATTTTTATCATAAATGGGTGTTGAATTTTATCAAGTGCTTTTTCTGCATCTATTGAGATGATCATGTGATTTTTGTCCTTTCTCTTGTTGATGTGGTATATCACATTGATTGACTTGCATATGTTGAACCATCCTTGTGTCCCTGGGATGAACCCAACTTGATCATGGTGTATGGTTTTTTTTTATGTGTTGTTGGATTCTGTTTGCTAATATTTTGTTGATCATTTTTGCATCTATGTTCATCAATAATATTGGCCTATAGTTTTCTTTTTTGGTAGTGTCTTTATCTGGCTGTGGTATCAGGGTGATGGGGGCTTCATAGAATGAGTTGGGGAGTATCCCCTCCTCTTCAGTCTTTTGAAAGAGTTTGAGAAGGATCAGTATGAGCTCTTCTTTGTATGTTTGATAGAGTTCCCCAGTGAAGCCATCTGGTCCCAGACTTTTCTTTTCAGGGAGGTTTTTTTTATTGCTGATTCTATTTTACTTCTAGTGATTGGTCTGTTCAAGTGATCTGTTTCTTCTTGATTGTTTTGATGGACTGTATGTTTCTAGAAACTTGTCCATTTCTTCTGAGTTGTCCAATTTATTTTGCCATATAGTTGTTCACAGTATCCTCTTATGATTTTTTGTATTTCTGTGGTGTTGGTTGTAATTTCTCCATTTTCATTTCTTATTTTGTTTATTTGTGTCCTCTCCCTTTTCTTCTTGGTGAGCCTGGCCAGAGGTTTGTCAATTTTGTTTACTTTTTCAAAAAATCAGCTCTTGGTTTGATTGATTTTTCTGTTGTTTTTTAATCTCTATTCTATTTATTTCCTCCCTGATCTTTATTATTTCTTTCCTTCTGCTGACTGTGGGTTTTGTTTGTTCTCTTTTTCTAATTCTTTTAGGTGGTAGGTTAGGTTGTTTATTTGAGATTGTTCTTGTTTTTTGAGGAAGGCCTGTATCGCTATGAACTTCCCTCTTAGGACTGCTTTTGCTGCAACCCATGGATTTTGTGTGATTGTGTTTTCATTGTCATTTGTCTCAAAGTATTTTTTAATTTCTTCTTTGATTTCATCGTTGACCCATTGGTTTTTTAGTAGCATGTTGTTTAGTCTCCATGCAGTTGTTTTTTTCTGATTTGTTTTTCTGTGGTTGATTTCTAGTTTCATGCCCTTGTGGTCAGAAAAGATGCTTCAGATAGTTTCTATCTTCTTAAATTTGTTGAAGCTTCTGGTGTGCCTGAGTATGTGGTCTGTCCTAAAAAATGTTCCATGAGCACTTGAAAAGAATGTATATTCTGTTCTTTGGGGATGTAATGTCCTAAAAATATCAACAAGTCCAGTCGTTCTGTTATGTCATTTAGTATCTCTGTTACCTTATTGATTTTCTGTATGGAACACCTGTCCAGTGATGTTAGTGGGGTGTTAAAGTCTCCTACGATTATTGTATTCCCATCAGTTTCTCCCTTTATGCCTGTCAGTATTTGTTTTATATATTTAGGTGCTCCTATATTGGGTGCATATATGTTAATGGGTACAATATCCTCATTCCTCATCTTGTATTGGTACGTCCATATTCTTTTAAGCACTAGTATTCTATAATTTTAAAAAGAGTTTTCTGATTCCATCTTATAAATTAAATAAATTATTTGTATTCAACGTGTTCTTATATTAATGATCAGGACTTACAGATTTCCCAAGATTTGTATTATCTTTTTGCCAGGTCTGGTTTTGCAGTGGCTGCCAACCTCTGTCTGTGAGTGATCCATGATTGCTGTATAGCAAATTCAAAATGTAGGGTTTTCTTTTCACATTTGAGCATATGCATCTCCCTGTATTGCTTATCTCACCTGATAACACTGCCTCTCCTCACAGCCACGCAGGATCAAAATCTTAAAATCACATTTGGTGTATCAGAGTCCCAGAGCAGGAAGTAAATTATACACTCAAATTAGAATCATCTGAGGGGTTGAATAAAAGCATTAGTTACAAAGGTGAGGTTAGATTTAGAGAAACCACAAGGGAGAGTGCCGTGTCCTGTGAGAGTAAGAGTGGGGTTGTTACTCCCTGACTCAAAAGATGTGGAGAGGGAGGGGTTGCTGGAACCTGGGAGAAGAGAGAATGGAAGATAGAGCTTTTGTCCGAGGCACCGTGACCTTGGATTGAGGGGTTTAGCCAGCCTGAGGCAGCCTCAAAGGAATATAGCTTTGGGAATCGATACTTTGATATCTTCCCCCTGATGGTGTGCACAGGTTGCTGCAGGCTGAACCCTGCTGGAATCTGGAGAGCAAGGGAGCCTACTGTAGACCTCACTGACCAGCCTCCGAAGGGAAAGAGCCTGGTGGAAAAGAGCAGAAAGTGGATCTGGTGTGACAGAAGATACTATCGATCATATTTACCTCTCCAAGTTTTTCTTTATCAAATTAAACTCGTCACAGCTCCCTTGATTATCCTATTATAATCACTCTCCTTTACACTTACTCTTCTCTTCCCCTATTTCAGTCTCTCATTATCTTTGCCTAGACCAGTGTCACTTATTCATGCTTTCCCTCCCTCATAAAGCCACTAGCAGTCCATCAGTATTAACATTAAAGATGAAATGTTTTGCCTTTGCTAGCCTGTCCATCAGGAACTTGATTTATCTCTCAGGAACTTACAGAGAGCCCTAATGCTCAGTGGCACGTGGGTGGGGTAACAGTACCCCACTGGCTGCCTCCTTTGTGCTCCCTGTTCCTTTTCGAGGGGTGCATGAGTCTGTTAACCGATACAGTTACAGTTCTGTTACAACAGCCTCAAATCTTTCGCCAGTGTTTTGGCATCAAAACTTCCTGAAGGAGCATCACAGCGTAATCTGTGATCTTCTGCAGCAGATAGCTCGAGGCATTAACAGGACATGTTCTTCCAAAGCCCCATACCAACAAGTGATGGTTCTCTTGGAGCAAAGATGACGAGACTACAGTGTGTGGTGGCAAAACGAAAGCAGTCAGCTTAAAGATAGAGCAGGACTGTGAGTGTAGAACTTAAAGCTGTAGAGCCTCTGAATTAGGCAAAATTATCTATACCTTAATATTGTCAAATGCAGTATGGCCTGCTGATGTATGTAACTGACATGAGAATGTCTTTCTGAAAGAACTACTTGATTTCCTCTTTTTACCCCTCTTAGAATAAGTAGCAGGTCTAACCCTGGCATGGATTGATGTGGTGGTAAGATTCTTCAATATGCCTGTTGGTTGTTATTGTCATTTAATGAACAAAATCAGTAAGTTTCAGGTCACATTAATAGCTTTGACAACTTCTACATTTTATTTAGATGACATTTGAGCAGAATGTTCTTTGACATCCTTCTTTAAAAAAAAAAAAACTCCAATATTCTATATCCTATAGTTAATTAGTATATTCATTCAGTATTGAAAAAAAATTATTGTAACTCTAATGTCTGCTTGATACAATATTAGATGGTACGGATACAAAGCAAGTAATTCATGGGCATGGAACATAGTAGGAACCTAATGTATATTTGTTGAACCAGTTAGATTTTTGAGTTTTTAAATCAGGTGATTCATTTTGATCCTTCTGGACCATTCATGCTTACTCTTTACTATGGGCTCACACTTTGGTGGTTTTTGAGGAGCTGGCTTTATGGATGAGAAGAAAGTGCAGGGCTTCAGGAATTTCCATGAAAACAAAATGAGCATTTTAGTTAGGTGACACATTCAATTTTTATCCACATAAAACACAATCTAAGATTCCACAACTAGCTGTATTTTTGGAACCACAATTCTTAGTTGACATTTTGCCCTGTGACAATTCTATTAATGTTGGATGTTGTTAATGTTGGAAGAGTTGTATAAACAACTCTTTACAAGAATCAGGTGACATCCCTATTCTGTTTTTTTTTTCTCTCAGAACCTTTCTTGGTGAATGGTAAAAACCGTCAAACTGAAACGAATAATGCATCCAAACACAAGTAAGACGTAACGGGCCTGTATTCTCTGCCCCAGTCTAGTGTTAGTAATGCTGGATGACGTTTGGCTGGTTCTTGCAGAAACATTAGACCACATCATGCCACTGAAACTCACTCAGAAAGTGACTTTACTGTCAGTGAAGGGGAATCAGATTTTCAAATTCTTGTGTTGTTTTGTACCAGGAAAGAAATTTTTAAAGTCAAATTTGTTATTAATCCAAAACTGATTTTCGTATTTTTTTTTCTTAAGAATGACAGAGGGATATTTGGTTATAAACACAAATCAGTCTGTTAAAACATTTAACAAAGATTACAAATACTTCAGTTCTTATGGACATATGACAAGAAATACAATCAATTGGAATTGAGCCTGAAAAAGATTTAGGGAGTGTTGATTGGCCAAAGTATTTTGTGAGAGCTTTTAATGGTGGCACAGAGGCAGTCTGGACAGAAGTCATTTTGACCATGATGCCTTGTTGGCCTTCAGTGCTATCAGCTTTCTTGTCCATAATGGAAGTGTCACCAGCATTGAAATCCATCTAGTAACACAAAATGGCCTACTACTCTATTTCCAGATTGTCTAATTTATACATATGACTTACTATTCTTCTAAATCTTTAAATTTTTGTACCTTAATATAAATTATAAAACCGCCTTCCATTTAAAAGCCTAGAACCCTTTATTATAATGGTTTGGGGGTGGGGGTTATATCCAACAAGATCCTGTTAGAGGGTCAAGAAATTTTGATAATTGGGTCTTCATGATTGAATTTAGGACTTTGGATACCGTCTGTTCCAACGTTGTCTCTTCATTTCTGACACGTGGTCAGCTGTGGGCTGCTTGCATGCTTCCCAGAACGGGAATGTCACATCTCTGAAGGCCTTCCTGATAGAGGCACAAGCCTGCCTTTCCACAACCTCTGTCCTCAGGGGCTGCCCATCCCTCTGAAACTACGCAGAATATGTTTAGTCTTTCTTTTGTATGACAGACCGCACAGTTTTGAAGGCCGTTTGTCCCTCCAACTTCTTAAGGCCTCCCATCCTTTTCTATGTGATGTGTTTTCTGGACTTCTCTTCCTCTGGTCATCCTTCTCTGAGTCAGCTCCAGATTTTCCATTTCAATTTAGAATATAGTGACCAGACTGAGACATAATCTTCCTGTGTGGTTTGCTCATTTGCTTCTGGTACTCAGTCACTGGAGTCTTTGTTCCACTGCTCAGTTTGAGGCAGAAGATGCTGAAGTCTCCTCAACATCCCTGCTGAGCTGCTTCCTGAGGCTTACTCCCCTCTGTCCCCTGCTTGGGAAAACAGCTTGCTTTTCTGGTGACTTCTACTAGCCGATGCTAAGCTCCTCCCAGATAAATTTCCCATTCCCACTCCCTTCGTTGTTCCCTGGATATCTCTGACTCTGGAACTCATGGCTTCAAAATCCTAGAGTCTTTTCATTGAATTCTAATTATAGTAGGTTTTATTGATTCAGAGTACAGTGCATGATGATTGCTGTACTGATATGAATGCTTATTTCCTTTTATAGTGCTGTGTAGTATTGGCTGTTGGGAGGGTCACATTTTTAAAATTTCATGGTATTTTGTGCCTTTTCATGACTGCCAAAAAGCACGTTTGTCCAGAATACTTTTTTGTCCATCTAGAATAAATGCATTTTTACACTGTTGTTTAGCATTTTCTAAGCACAGCGATCATGAGAGGAATTGACATCTTGAATGAATATTTATTGAGTACCCACAGGGTGCCTGCTGCTGGGCTGGTCTCTGTAACAGCTCCATCCATTGAGAACCGCTCTGCAGGCTCACAGCCTTCCCCTCAGTTAATTTAAAAGCAGCTGCTGTCCTCGCAAAGTGAAAACCAAATGTCCTCCGGGGCTTCCTGGGAACCAAATTCATATTTTTCCCCCTGTAAATTAACTAGCTTCTCACTGTTGGTGTCTCAATGATTATGACTCTCTTAATAATTAATACAGTATCATCCTTCATGAAGAGGATGTGTATAATAGATTTATTTGGTTGTTTTTACCCAAGAACAAGAGAACAGTGTATGGTAAATTGAATTTCCCTTCCCATCCACTTAATTTCTCCTTTGCCTTGGTAGTTTAGATATTTAAGCTGGTTGCTTCTTATTTAGATTAATTGAGATATCTTGTAATTAATTCTGCAGAGGACAGAAATATTTTCTCCTCTTCATTTTTATAACTAAAAGATGGTAAATGAAAATAAAAAAGCTCAAAACCATTGTGATATAATGGTTATCTTATATTGAATCTTAGTTGAAATACACTTTTCTGTTCCCCCTTTGTGAATGGAGGTAGGAATTATCACGCTGTAGCACGTGTGTGTGCCATTAAAAAAAAAACAAATTAAAAAATATAAGTCCTTAATGTATATGAGTTACCTTAATTTGTGTTTCACTTAGATTGTATAGTTTATATTCCTAGGATGTTGAAGTTGGAGCCTGGAGAGACTTAGTGTTTGATTGGATGGACCTGTAAGTTATGATGTTTGAGCTAAATTTGAGGCATCTGAATACACAAGAGTGGGTGTGAAATCTTGTGGGAACAGTTTTCTCATGAAAACTGTGGTACTTCTGCTTTGAATCATTACCGGTAATAGCTGGTAGGAAATTAGGAACGATGGGTTTCTAATTTGATTTCTCTATTTATATATTGACACAAAAAGGGTACTATTTTGGAGTTTTTGAAAGAGATCAAGTTTGAAAAAGATGGAATGCAAAATAAACTAAAAAAAAATGAAGTTCGTGTCTGTTTCTTTTTCTAAATGTTTGGAAATGTGATAAGGGCACTTCTTGTGATTCTTATCTCCTTAAAGTCAGATTCTAAGCTCCTGTACCCAGATCTTAGAGTGTATCTAGTAAGCTGTATGTTCTCAGTTGACATTTTTAGGGCACTTTCTAGTTCTCCTGTTGGTTTTGCGTCTTTCAGATTAAAGTTTAATTTTAGTATAGGGTAGGAACTGAATAGCCTGCTCAAATAACACCCCTACCTGTCTTCACTAATTAGAGGATTTAGAGTTGAATACAAAAGTGGCCTGGGAAAAAAATCAATTTCCTTGACTGTGAAGTTTAAACCAGATCCAATATCTTAGAAATGAATGTCTTAGAATAAATACTCCCCAGGAGTGATTCTGCTGAGCCTGAACTGTATTGTCCAATTTAAGGGGAAGGAAGGGGAAATAGAAGTGAGTATATTACACAGAACATGTCACCCTGGCTGTGGTTTTTAATGAGGTTAAGCAATATTATTAGTAGAGTAGCTTTTTTTTCCCCATACACTTTAAGAAACGTAATCCTGAATTATTAGCATTTGTCTTTTTAGCTACTTTGTTACTTACAGTGTGATAAATAGTGCCACACTTGACAAGAGTGACATTGCTGAGGGGTTCTTTCAAAGAAAACTGATCCTTAAACTAAAGTAGATAACTGTTTGTTTATACTAGTAATTAGTTTCCCATGGCTGTTCTGTCATATTTGTGCAAACATGGTGGCTTAACACAGGGCATTTATTGTCTTGAGATCTGGAGGTCGGAAGTCTGAAATGAGTCTCAGTATGGGTCTCAGTGGACTAAAATCAAGGTGTTGGCAGGGTTGCGTTCTTTCTGAAGGCTTTGGGGAGAGGACGTGTTGCCTTAGCTTTTCCAGCTTCTCGGAGGCTGTCCACATTCCTTGGTTCTTGACCCCTTTCCTCCATCTTCAAAGCTAGCAATGGCCAGGCAAGCCTTTCTCATGCTGCATCATGCTGACACTGACTCTCCTGCCACCCTCTTTCATTTACAAGGATTCTTGTGATTACATTGGACCCACTGGAATAGTCCTGGACAGTTTCCCCAGTCTTGAGGTCATCTGATTAGTAACCTTAGTTCTACCTGCACCTCTAGTTCTCCCTGGCCTTGTAACATTACATATTCACAGGTTATAGGGATTCAACGTCTTTAGGGGAGCTTGGTCTGCCTTCCACATTATCTGACCTAGATTTTCACATGAGTGTTCTTGGCAGCGTCCTGAAGGGGGCGAGTGTAGGAGCAGGAAGAAGAGATAGGAAGCAGGAACCACATGAGATAAAGCTGTGGTTTAGACAAGGGTGGTAATAGCAGTGGAGGTGATGGGAAGAGACAGGGTGCTGGCTATGCTTTGAAGGTAATTTGCTGACCTGTTAGATGGAGGATGTGAGAGAAAGGGAAGAGTTGCGTGAATGGTCCAAAGTTTTTGGCCTAAGCAATAGGAAAAAATAAGCTGCCATTAATTAAGATGGGGAAAACTACTAAAAGAGGAAGTTTAGGGGTTCAGTGCTCAGTTTAGGGAAAGCTGAGAATGCCTCCTCTCCTAACTAAAGAAGCAGCAGCCTTTTCCCAGTGCTTGTAGAGATGCCAGTCAGGCAGATCTTTCCCATGGCAGGGCCAGAGATGCAGGCTCTGTGGGAACTTCTGCCAAGAAATGCAGATTGGTTTCATTTGCTACCCTCCACTTCCCTTCTCCTGTTTATTGGGGGGGGGGGGGAGAAGGAGGAGCACTGCCTTTTTAATAACTGTTACCCTCTTTTGGAACAACTTGTAGGATATCTGAGTTGTCAAGTTGGATTTGCTGAGTAAGGAGTGGAAGAGTGATAAAGAAGAGAGAACTTCTTTTTTGCCTTTCCAGTGACCTCTAGTCTTTCAGTGATTCATGACCTGCTGGACCAGAGATGACTGTAACATCTTGATCTAGTCCTGACCTTGCTTCACATGACCATCTCTTTCCAGACCATCCTGAACTGCCTGTGTCAAAACTTAGCTGCACGAAACTTAAGAAACGGGTGTTTCCTCCAGTATTCAGCCCCTGGGAGGCATCCTTTTTCTGCAGGGATTCCAGATACTTCCAACCAAAATGAGCTCTGAGTGGCAGTTTCATATTATTACTGGGCTTTTATTTCTTGTTTCTTGGAATTCAAGATTCCTTTTGAGGACCTCCTAGCACTAGATTAGTTATTCCAGTGGTTTCTGCAGCCAAAGAGGCTTTGTGGAATTTGAAATAACATGAGTTAACATATATGATGTTGCAGATAATATGTTAAACACTTTCAAACTTATTTAATTTTTATAACAAACTGATGAAGGTGTAGGGATTATTTTGGCTACCTTTTGCAGTTGGAGTAACTGAAGCTAAGAAAGGATGAGTGTTTACAGACAGGAAATAATGGTGCTGGAATTCTAACTCAGCTAATCCAACTATAGAAACTGTGCTTCTAACTGCTGTACTGTATTTTCTCCCCAAATTGATCCCTGCCATCTCTTTGTGCTTGAAATTACTGATTCATGTAAGTTGGTCCTAAAAGTCCCAAAGCTGGCTTTCTGATCCTCTGTGTGTACTTCTCCAGAAAGCTAAGCCAGCCCTCCAGAAGGGAAAGAAGCTCCTGACCAAATGGGCCATCTTTGATTCTGTTGCTAGTTAGTCCCCAAGGCTCTGGATGCCTGGTAATGGTCGAGAATTGAGCACTGCTGCGCCTTTCATACCCACATCACTAAGTAATTCCATTCTCCACTTCAGTTTCTGTTGAATGCCTGACTGCAGGAGTGTTGCTGCTCTTTCAAAAGACCATTTGTCTTGAGAACAGTGGAGCCACTCAGCCCATCACTGATCCCTCTTCCTCTAGCTGCTGCACGGGAAGACTGAACACTCAACCTGAGATAACGTGACAACTGCTGAACCAACCCTGGTTTTATCTGGGAGCAGACTTCCTTGTGTATGACTTGGCTGTGAGCTTCTTGAAGACATGAATTGTGTCTGGTTCACTGTGGCATCCCAGCACTAAGCCAAGTGCTCGGTATATTCATTTGGCCCTTCCTTTTCACAGATGCAGAACCCATGAGTTCAGGGGGCTGAATGTGTTAAGTAAATTCTTGTTGAATGATCGGATTGTGCACTACCCTGTGTACATACCTTATGGGGAAACTCAGCTGTCTGTGTGGTAGTAATGCTCTTAGGCCATTGTCAGTGCCACTAGACACCGTGGAGGAGCACCAAGTAACTAAAAGGCCCCTGCTTCCCTACTGACTCAGAAATGGCCATTCTGTCCCCGCTCCGTGGGAAGGGTTTGGGTTTAATGCCCATCCCGTACAGCCTAGCCCTTGTCATGACCAGAGGTAGGTACTTAGGAGGTTTCAAGGCTGTCAGCTAGTGGCGACCACACTTAAGTGGTGGAAAAAGAAATTCTCCACATGCAGGAGATTTTAAGCACTAGCCTTGAGTGAAAAATGTTTTCTTTGGCAAAGTTCGTGAAGTCATCGTATTTCTGCCCTTCGTGCGTTTTTGTTTCTCTGAGGCCTTGTGTCCGTTCAATGGACTGGACCCCCTTCTCAACTAGGCCGTCAGAATTTTCAGGTTACCTTGTGGAATTCATCTTGCTCTGTGCTCACAATGCTGACTCCCCAAAACTAAACAGAATAGTATGTTTTTGTGTAGATTTTTACAATATGCCTTGAGATTTTATCCTTATCCAGGACTCCTTTGTGCTTCATACAGGAAGAGTGTACAGTATTTCAAGGATGTGTTATCTTTGATTCTTCACCACTGCCTACACACACATGCACACATACACTTTCTCTGACCTGTTCTGTACAAGTAGATTATTTCTGGCCAAGTGAAAAAGTGATGCAAAGACAATTTAAAAAATAATTTCTCTGCAGTGTGACACCTCGTTTAATTTGTTGATGAAGCTGTTACCATAAACTGTTAGCAAATACAGAATTCTTCATTCACTTCAAAGAGAAGCAAATATATGTACCCAGTGCTAAACAATCTCTGGTTTCTTTGTTATTTTTCCAGGCAAGAAAACTGATCAGTGACTTTGCCATTATCTTGTCCATTCTCATCTTCTGTGTAATAGATGCCCTGGTAGGTGTGGATACTCCAAAGCTAATTGTGCCAAGTGAGTTCAAGGTAGGTGAACTTCTGTCTTTTGGTCATTCCTGGAACTCTTTGGTTTTCTTTCCTTTCCCCTGTTCTAGCTAGTTGTATCTCTCCCGAGTTTTGTACAATTATCCATGTCTTTATTTTTTAAATGGTCTCTTGCTATATGTGTATATCCATATTTTCTACTTCTTCTCTAAAATTAAATGCCTGACTAGGATCAAATACAAGTCTCAAACTGTATTGATTTTCATTTAAAAATAACTTGTAGTACCATTATAAACTCTGCTTTGTATTTTTAGAATAATGGAAAATATCCAAAGGTTTTCAAACAATTTATAATCTTAATCTATATAATAATTCTAGGATACAGTGAAACTAGTATTATTCTGATTTTATGGAGTTGAGATTAAAGTTTATAAAAATTAAGTAAGATATCCAAGTTTACATTACCAGTTTGGTGCCTCGTCCTGCTACGAGACTACCTGCTGTATACACACATGTAAATATATAAAGTGCATTTTCATTATTACAAAGAAGGTATAGGAAATATTTATTTTATAAACCTGTTGATCTTTGCAGGTCTAATGGGTAAAATTTACATCTCAGTCGTTCTTAAATATCCCTACCTAATTTTCCACTGTTAAAAGTCTTTCATTTATTTTCTAGAACACTCCTAACCCCTCTATCACTGATACTTGCCAAGGAAAATTAAACTGACTGCTGTTTTAGCTCAATAACTACCAAATGAGAAAGGGATGTCTATGTTATAGCAAACGAAATATATTTTGCATTTTCTCTGCCATGACATATTTATTAGCAAAGATAGGTTCTCTTTTATTCAATTATTAGTTAAAAATTCATGGTGGTTTTGTAATTCCTTGCCTGCCTCATTACTGAATATTACATTTGGGTTTTTCTTGTGGTTACCCCTTTAACTTCAATTACTTTCTTCCATCTTGAGTCCTTATCTTAGATCACCCTAAAGGGTAGAATGGCATTTACTTCTTTTCATCAGCCTGTATTCTTCATCTCCTTCATTTAAAACATTGCCTTAAAAATAACCTCTTTAAGGAAATTTTTGGTGAATAACTTTCTTTGTCCAACCTATCAGTAAAACTTTCTATTTTTTAATATGTTGGCTCTCCAAGTATAAAAGATTTTTCACCAAGTAGTGTGTATTAATATTGTTTTGAAAAACGTTTTCTCTCCTCTTCAAGCCAACAAGTCCAAATCGAGGATGGTTTGTTCCACCATTTGGAGGAAACCCCTGGTGGGTGTACCTTGCAGCTGCTATCCCTGCTTTGTTGGTCACCATTCTGATTTTCATGGACCAGCAAATCACAGCTGTGATTGTAAACAGGAAAGAACATAAACTCAAGGTAGGTAAATGTTCCTAACAATGATTATCATCGCCATCTACTTTCTTTGTAGCACTTGGAAATACTGATTCAAAGCCAACACAGTTTGGTTAGGAGTTCCATTATACCTAATGTTCTTTAAGACTTCCGTGTCGTAGATCACCCTGGGCGGACACATCTTTACAATATAATACTTTTGGAGAACCTCCTGTAAACCTGAAAAAGTCATTTCAAATCATACTTCCTTCGTGGTGATTTTAATATGGTAACTACACTGATTTTAATGTGGTAACTGTCCTTAACCCAACAACAAATGCTTTTTCTGAAATTGAGATAAAAATTTGGGTTTTCTTCTTTAACCTGTTGATTTGTTGAGCTGTATTAATAGATTTTTTTATTGTTGAACCAACCTTGCAACCTGGTAGAATATAATTTCTTTTTTATACATTGTTGGATTTTGTTTGCTAATATATATATTATAATATATAGTACAATAACACATACTGCTAATATATATATTGGACTTTTGCCTCTTAGTTTAAGAGTGACATTGCCCTGCAATTTTCCTTTCTTATAGTGTCCCTGTCTGATTGTGGTATTAGAAATATGCTCTCCTTGTGAAATGAGCTGGAGAGTATTTCTGCACATGTTCCACTCCCATTCTCTGGAGTAGAATATTCTCTTTATTATGTATAACATGTCAAATAGCTTTTCTTTAAATGATTAGATATGTTGTAAAACTATCTGGGCCAGGTGGTTCCTGTGTGGAACTTGTAAAATGGTGATCAGAATGTTTTAATGGTTATAAAAAAATTCAGAATTTCTGTTTTTCAGTTGTAGTGACATACTTTTTCTAGGTTTTTTCATTTCTGTTACATTTTAAAATTTGTTGACATGGTTATAATACTATCATTTATAATGAATGTAATCTGAATCTGTTGTTTTTCCCTTTAAATTCCTAAAATTATTGATTTGTGCTTCTTATTTTTCTTGATCAATCAAGCCTGTGGTTTGCTGTTTTATTATCTTTTATTTTAAGAGGCAATTTTTTTACTATATTGATTTTCTATACTGTGTCTTTGGTTTTTTGTTAGAATTTGCTTTGTTTTGAACCCAAGTACTTTTAAGTACTTCTACATTTATATTTAGTTTATCTTTTTAGTGAATTGGACTTTTTTTTGTGACTCTCTTTGTTCCTAGTCAAGCTTTTTACCTTAAAGTTTATTTTATTTTATATTAATAAAGCTGTGGTAACTTGTAGTTTTCATTTGCCTGGTATATAGTTTTTCATTCTGTTATTTTCAGTATACCTTGTGTCTTGTGTCTCTTTGTAAATAACACATGGTTGAACTTTTCTAAAAATCCATTTTTACAATCTTTGCTTTTAACCACGGTATTTAATGCATTTAAATTGATGGTGATGACTGATAGATCTGAATTAATTTTTACCACGTTTTTTGGCCTTCTATTTGTGTAACTTTCCCTGTGTTCTTTCTTTTTTTATTCTCTTTTATTGCCCTCTTTTAGGTTGATGCAGTTTTATTTTTCTTATTTTCTGTTTTCTTATTTTTTTCTGTTAGTTTGGAAGTTATGCACTTTATCTCTTAGTGATTATGTTGCATATTTTAATATGCATTTATGAATTTTAAAGTTTGTGAGTATTTTTATCCTTCTGAATAATCCTAAGGGCTAAAGAATGCTTTAAGTTTAGTATTCCTTCCCAGATCATATGCTGTTATTACCCAGGTTTTATTGCTGTCTGGATTTTAAAATCCAATTAATTAGATATGGTCATTATTTTTAGGATTACATACAAGTTTACATTTTCTTTTTTTTCTTTTCTTTTTCTTTTTCTTTTTTTTAAATACATTTCAGACCTTCATTTTTGGACTATTTTCCTTTAGACTGAATTATTTCCCTTAAACAGTACTTATTTATTAGACTTCTGAAATTTCTTCCTGTGAGGGTCTTTGGGAGATAAACTCTCTCTTTTATATTTGCCTGAAAACATTTCTCTCACCCTCATTCTTGAAAGGTAATTTCTCTGGTTATATAATTTTAGGTTGAAAGCTATTTTTTGCCAGCACTTAGAAGCTATTACCATTATTTTTGACTTCCATAAAAGTGAACTCTCAGGATAATTCTCATTCTTTTGTAAGTGATCATCTCTCTCTCTCTCTCTCTCTTTTTTTTTTTTTTTGAATGCTGTATCGTCTTCTTTTTTGTCTTTATTCTGGAGTTCTACTATAACTTGTGAAAGCATAAATTTCTTTATTTGACTTATTGGATTACTGGGCTTCCTGTATCTTCCTATCTTTCATCAATTATGGAATTTTTTAAGTCCTTGACTTTTTCAATTTCTAATACATCCTCCTAGAATTCCAAGTAAAATTTTATTGTACATCCTTATCTTGTGGTCTGTTTCTACTAGCCTGTTTTGTTTTGTTTTCTGTGGTTTATACATTTCCTATCTCTCAGTCTCCGTGTTGTATTTTGGGTAATATCTTCAGATCTCTTTTTCTACTACTGTTGGTTTTATTCTCATATCAAACCATTCCATTGAATTTTTCTTTTCCAGAGTTATCTTTTTTATATTTAGAAGTTCTGTTTTGTTCTTTTCCAGATCTTCCTGTTCAGTTTTGATAGTCTCTAACTTCTTTATTACACTTTCATATACTTTTTTTGTATATATATTTGCTGTCTTTGCAGGTTTGATTCTGAACTTTGTTTTTTTTTTTTTTTGGCTTACTCTTTCTCCAAGTGTCTTTCTTCCTCATGTATTTAGTGCTTTTGTTTTTTAATTGTGAGCTAATAATCTTCCTATGAAATGCTTCAAAACCTTATTTTATTTATTCTTATGAAATATTTTTGATTATGGAAAGTTTTAACACATATACAAGTAGACAGTAGAGTATAACTCCAGTATTTATCACCCAGCTCTAACAATTAATCACTCCAGTCCAATCTTGAATCATTTAAATCTCCATTATCTTATCCCCTTCCTATAATACTTTGAAGTCAGTGCATACAACATTCCATAGCATCCATAAATTTTGGAGTATGTATTTCTAAACATAAGATCTCTTTTGAAAAGCATGACCATAATACTGTTACCGGTCTAAAAGAAGTTAACAAAATTCCTTAATATCATCAAGTATCCAGTCAATATTCAAATTTATGAATATGCCGTGAATATAATAAACTTAAAAATATTTGTTTAAATCAGGATCCAAATACAGTTCAAACAGTATCTTAAATCTTTCATAAACTTTTAGTCTGTAGATTCTCCTCGCCATCAGTTTGTTTCTCCTTGTAATTTATCTGTTGAAGACTACCAGCTTGTTCTTCTGTTTATGTTTTACTGTATAACAGGCCACCTGACAACTTAGCAAATTCAGACAACAATTTATTATTATTGCTCCTGTTTCTTTGGGTTGACAGGGCTCAGATGGATACTTCTTGAGGTTTCTCCTACAGTTAGACAGTGGCTGGGACCAATGTCCTCTGAAGGGTTGACCAGGCTGATTGTCCAAGGACATCCAAGGCTTCTTCACTCACTCACTTGTCTCGTATCTTGATATTCTTTGCTGTGAGTGTCTGCCTGCCTACCTGTCACTCTCTCTCTCTCACCACATGGCATTTCATCCTCCAGGATCTTTCCATGTGGCTTAGGCTTCTTGCAGCATGACAGCTGGGTTATTTGTACTTGCTTTACAGCAGCTGACTGCCATGAATTAAGACATGAAAAATGCTAGACCACTTCATGGTTACACCTGCAACTGGCACAGCTTCTTTACTTTGCCAGAGTCAATTGTTGAAAACAGACACAAGGCCATCCTTCATTCAAGGAGGGGAGGAAGGACTCCACTGTTTGATGGAGGAATGACAGTTTCACATTGTAGAAAAATATTGGGACAGGAGATATTTTTCCAGCCATCTTTGGAAAGTAAAATCTGCCACATTTGTACTGAAAAATTTGCAGTAGTCTAGATCGTGTTGATTTCTTCCCTAGTTTTGATGTTTTATATCTATCTATATATTTTTTGAAGGCAAGACTAATTCATAGACGTCTAGGACCACTTCACACTACATTTTTGGCTTAAGGTTTTTCAGATTGCAGAGGTAATATGAATTCCAGCTCCAAACTCAGTTGTAGGTATATGGTTAGGCATGTCTTTGGAGATTCAATTTTTTTTTTAATGGCATTACATCTAGTGGCAAGACCAAGAGTGGCATGTATCCCCACTATCTTTCTCCATAGGGTGGATCTTTTTCCTAAGTGACCAACTGAGTCACATCCTCAGCATTTAGAGGATCCAATTTTTTTTCAGAAGGTGTCTCCCATCTGTACCCTTTATCCCATATCCCTAGGATTGGTCTTCTGCCTTTAGAATTCACATGGTCATTCTAATCCATGCCTTAGACCCCAAGGATACCATAGTCTTCCAGGCCCAGGCTCCAGGGTTTACTGATATTGTAGATTTACTCTTTCTTGTTGCCATTATTTTTTGCTTCCAATTATTTCTCTTACTTTCTGGCAGATAAGCCATGATTTCTATGAGATATTTTCTGTATTTTTTTTGAGCATTTTTAGATTTTCTATACTAGGAAGCATTTCTGAGTTGATTTAGTTTGAAAGGCTAGAAATAGATGTTGACTAATATATTTTATTCTGAACAATTTGGAAACATATTCTTACTTTTGTTATGTAGTTGGTCAGAGTTGCTTTGTGTCCTTGAAAGTAAATGCCTCTTCTTTTTTGCTCATTAAGTTTTCTTACTAATAAAATTCAGAATTTTGAATTTAGCAAATTTGGGATTGATAAAATATTGAGATTTTATTCTTCTTTTCCAATGTAGAAAACATTGGAAAATCAAGGCATATTAGGATTTACCTCTTAAAACAAGAGTTGAGTATGTAAAAAATGCTTTCATCACTTTTGGAATTGCTTATTTGAAATCATTCCTTTGAATGACAATAGTTATAGAATAAATGCCAGTGTTTTGACACAAATCTAAAGATACCAGTTCAGATATCATCACGAATCAAAGGCTTTTCACTCTGAATATTGTTTTGTTCAAACTTTGTTATAAAAGGAGGCTGTGGAATGTGAAAATTGGATACGCTGTCTAAAATTATAAAGGGCTCTGACTGCTATAAAATTGATTCAAAAAAGAAACCTGAAACA
This sequence comes from Camelus ferus, assembly GCF_009834535.1. NCBI lineage: Eukaryota > Metazoa > Chordata > Mammalia > Artiodactyla > Camelidae > Camelus > Camelus ferus. The sequence goes on along the minus strand of NC_045697.1, from coordinate 52,350,177 downwards.
GTGAGAGAGATAGAGGCATTGTGATATTAAAAGAAGCATGTTTTTGGGTGGCATTTGCTCTGGCTCCGTGTCAGGTGGCCCTGACTGGCTGACTGCTCTGTTTGGGATGGGATCCACCTTTCCACTCTGCAGAATAGCTCTATGCTGATGAGGAACGCCAAGGCACTTGGCTTTTTTTGGCCATCATTTTGGTTAGTTATGTCCCACATTATCCCTGCAGAGCACTCAAAAGCAAACCAGGTTCAGCAAGGTCATGACTTCCCCAAGGTCTTTCCCTGAGTCATTGCGGAGGCAGGAAGAGAGTCTGAGCTTCAGACTGCAAAGCAGGGGATGCTTCTCACAAGGAAAGTGATTTTAAGTGTTACAGATAGGGTGTGGGAGGGAGAAGTAGCTTAGAATAGGTATCTAGAAATAGATATTAGGCAGTTGTAGCAATAAATTTTCTCTGATACACTCTATGGCAGAGCCCTCAATTTGCATGTGTTTTCTTGGGTAACTCCAAAATATGCCCTGTTTTAACTTTGCCTTTCTTTTCCTGCTATCAGACCTTAGATCCAGTCCTTTCATTTCATGTCTAGACTGTTCTAATGGTTTAACCATGAGTTGACAACCAGTCTCTCTTGCTTTGTTCTAAACATTTTTTTAAAGCATGGTTCTTAACATGTCATTCCCATATTTCTAAACCTTTGTATTTTTTCTAAAAGATATAAAGACCCTCTAAACCTTTTCTCCTTAAAGAATGTCCATTTGCCCTGGCTTGAGATTTAAGCCTCTTTGTGATATAATGTCACCCTAAATTTAAAATGATTCTTTTCACATACTGTACAATGCCCTGGTCAAATGAATTCCAACTCTCCTCTCCATGCCTCAGTGATTACCACTTATCAAAATCTTCTCCATCCTTTAAGATCCTCCAGATAGAGACACTTGTCAGTGTAGCCTTCACTCATAATGTGATTTCTATTGCTCTTGTTTTTGCCCTGATTACGTTTGTATTACTCTGTGGCATTGGTCACATAATGACTTGCACAGTAGTTTTTTGTGTAATTACCTATCTTTCTGGGCCAAAACGTTTTGAAGAAAAGGACCCTGTTTTAGTCCTCTTTCCAGCTCCCGTGTGGCCCATCACAGTGATTTCCATAGGCAGACTTAGTAAATGCATACTGAAGAATTCTGTTATCTTGGGCCACGTGGTTCTCAGAGTTGCTGTGCCATGTGAGATGCTTGAAGACCGCAGAGCATGCCAGCCATCTCCAGTTCTCAGAGTGAGTGCTTACATTATTCAAATCCCTGTTTAGATGTCATCACTGCAGGAAGTTCTTGTGGGTTCACACTAGGCACAGTTAAACACTCTGTCCTCTTGGGTGTCTTTTCAGACCTCTTTGAATCTCTGTTTAGAGTACATTATAATCTGTGTACAAATCTGTGTCGCTTCCCTTGGTGGAAGGAACTATGCCATGGTTCTCAGCATCCCCATGAGCCAACTTGTCTGAATCACTCGGGGGAGCTCCTAGCATGAATGTTTATTCTATGTCTGTGCACATGTATGCACTGCTCCTGACCCCTTTCTTCCCATTCATTTGCCAGAGGTAAACTTCAGGCGGTTAGGCTAGTCTCTATCGTGGGTTTTGATTTCTGTGTATTTTATTCCTAACTGACTTGCATTCTGTATTAGCAGATTATATACAATATCAGAAGAAAGTTAAGTTTCACTTCCTATCCTTGTTCTTAAAATAATCTCCAGCTTCAGAAAGTAGAACATCCCTTGGATTTATATTCATGGAGACAAGGACTTTTATAAACTTTAAAGGACGTACTTAACCTTCTGGACATCTATTGAGTCCTTGCTATGTATGGAACGCTTGCGTTAGATGTTGAAGATAAAAATTGTTCTACATTACGGTCTGTGCCCTGAGGTAGCTTAGTGCCTTTTCCCTGTTCATCACTCACATCCACCACCAGGTTGGAACTGACCTTGTCTTGTCTTCTGTGTGCCTTGTGTCTTACACATACAATAAGGTATTTGCTTCCATATCTGGCTTCAACTAATAATCTGTTACGAGGGCAGGTATTCTGTCTTATTTTTTTAAATTTTTTATTGAAGTATAGTTGATTTAAAATGTTGTATTAGTTTCTGGTGTACAGCATAGTGATTCAGTTACACACATATATATTCTTTTTCATATTATTTGTTATTATAGGTTATTACAATGGATTGAATATAGTTCCCTGTGCTATACAGTAGGACTGTGTTTTTTTAATCTATTTTATATATAGTAGTTTGTATCTACTAATCCCAGACTCCTAATTTATCCCTCCCCCACCTTTCCCCTTTGGTAACCATAAATTAGTCTTCTTTGTCTGTAAGTCTGTTTCTGTTTTGTAAATAAGTTCACTTGTCTCATTTTTTTTAGATTCCACAGATAAGTGATATCACTGTGATATTTGTCTTTCTCTGTCTGACTTACTTCACTTAGTATGATGTTCTCTAGGTCCATCCACATTGCTGCAAATGGCATTATCTCATTCTTTTTTATGGCTGAGTAGTATTCCATTGTCTTACTCACTGTTTTATCTAACACAAGGCCTAGCATAGAATAGGTGTTCAATGAATGTTTATTCAAAAATAGTTTTCCAAGCAAAGATATGAGCAAATGCAAAGACCCCGAGGTTGGCAGGAGCTTGGTGTTTTGAGGAACAGCTAAGAGGTCAGTGTGACTGGAATTTAGGGGAATTAGTGGATTCAAGATAAGGTCAGTGAGAGTGGGGCCACATCACTGTAGGACAAAGGCTCTCAGCCTCTCCGCATTATTGACATTTTGAATCAGTCTTTGTTGGTCGTGACTGTCCTGAGTATTGTAGTCTGTTTAGCAGCATCTCTGGCCTCTATCTGCTAGATGCCAGTCTCACCCTCTCCCCCCAAAGTTGTGACGACCGAAAATGTCTCCAGACATCACCACTTGTCCCCGGGAGGGTGGGGGGAATAGTTCTGGGAAGAAACACTAGTGTAGAACTTTATGGATGATTTTACAGTGCTTAGGTTTTATTCTAAGTGAAATGAGAAGCCACTGGAGAGTTTTGATCCGGGAAGTGCCATGTAATGATTGAGATTTTAACAAGATTGCTCTTTTTAAAAGTCTGGAGAATGGGATGTCAGGGACAAGATTGAAGCAGGGGCTTCTGTGGCTACAGTGGCCTTGAGGGCGGAGAGTTGCTGGGTGGATATGGAGGAAGCAGGGGAGCTCGAGCTGGACCTTGAAGGGACAGGATGGATTTAAACAAACGGCAAGATGGGAAAACAGAGTACAGGTTTGAAGAGTGGCGCATAACGTGCAAGGCATGTTTAGGGAATGGTACCGTTTCTGGAATCCTTCAGGGCCCCCATCAGAGACTCAGATGCGTGAGCCTCAGCGTGGGAAGCTGGGCTCGTCAGGACCTGCTCTGTTCTGCCTGGCCTCCTACTCTCTCACTGGCCTCCCCTGATCCCTTGACATTCCAGTCTGGATGGATGGCTTCAGAGCCCCGCTTTAGGCATTTCCTCTGGCAGCAGTAAGGATGGATGGGGGAGCTGCAAGAAAGGAGGCAGGTGGAAGGAGCGGTCAGGTGGCCTGTGTATGATCCAGGAGATGATGAGAGGAATCTGAAAAAGGCAGCGGCAGTAGGGAGAAGGGGTAAGGAACAAAAGGTTTCACATGATATTACAGAAAAATGCTGTTTCTTTGTATTTCTTAGATTATTATTTCCATTAGAAAGTGCCAACTATCTGAATATTATTTTCATTCCATTCAGATCTACTTATTCAGATACTTTTAGCTAAAAGAGATATCTCATAAGTGGCTTATATTCATATGTATAGATTTGTTTTGCAGGAATGACTTCTTTAACACAGCCATTCGAGTTCTGGGGTCTTTATGGCACTAGTTAGTTGCATAGTTTTTTTTTTTGGAGGAGGCTCTGGGGATTGAACCCAGGACTTCGTGCGTGCTAAGCATGTACTGTACCCCTGAGCTATACCCACCCCACCTTGAGCATAGCTTAACCATTCTGTTCAACAAATATATCTCCCGAGTTTACTGTGTGTAGGACACTGTATGACACATTGCAAGCCTTGAACACGGAAATCTGGGAAAATAAATTCATTGCTTTTCCCTCTTCAGTCTCAGCTCCTTAACATCTCTCCCATCTGCCCTTTGCCTTTCCCAGTGCTGTTACTTCAGTTTAAAGTACATCATCTCCAGCCTGGATGATGGCTGCATTGTCCTGTGTGTCATTGCTGCCTCCAGTCTTGTTCACTTCCAACCCTTCCATCCTTCTAAACAGAAATCTGATCATCTCACTGGCCTGCTTCAAACTCTTCAGTGCCTTCCCATTGCTCTTATGATTAAAAAAATTCCAAAGCCTTTGGCCAAACAGCCAAGTTCTTAACTTCTTTAGCCTTATTTCCTACCTTTCTCATCTCCTCCTATGCAGCAACTCTAGTTAATTTCCTCAAAATGGCAGCTCTTTGCCTGTGTTTTGTCCCTGCTTCCCTGCTTCTTGTCTCCCAGCTGGTTATGGCTCATGTTTCAGGACTCAGTAAATACCACCCTGTATATGCAAACCATCCCTGACTCTGGGCTGAGGTGAGTACCCTTCCTGCGTGCAGCCATGGCAGGAGCTCACCCCTACTGTAGACCTGTAACTCTGTTGTATTGAGAATGTCTGTTGACTTGTCCAGCTTTATGCTGCTATGCTATAAACCACTGGAAGGCAAGGAATGTGTATTACCTATAGTGTTACTTCTAGGATCTAGCATGGTGCCATTGAACAGATGAATTAACATTCATTCATTTATCCAACGAATGTTTATCTAGTGTCCACTCTGTGGGGGGCACTGTGCCATGTGCTGGAGTGTCAGTGGTGAACAGAAATACACATGGTCCCTGTCCTCACAGAGCTTCTGGTCCCTGAGGGAAAGAGGCATCATTCAGAGGATCATGCAGAATGTGACATGGCACATGTGTCTGGTGCTGTGAAAGAGAGGTGAAGGGGCTTTAAGAGCCTATAAGAGAGAGTTTGACCTAGTCCAGGAGGTGCTGGGAGTTTTGTGGTGGTGTCACTTACACTGAGACCTCACACCTTAGTGGGACTTAGCTGAGTGAGGCTAGGTGGGTAGGGTGCTCGAGGAGGGCACCGGAATCCCTGTGTATGACCGGCTTTATAAGAGGAGGTAACCTGGCAAGAATGAATGACTGAAGTAACCCAGTGTGGCTGCTAGGAGAGAGAGTCAGAGTTGAGTCTGGTGAGGGGACTGTGCAGAGGCAAACCAGGCAAGGCTGTCAGGTCCTACTGCTGATTTCCCCTTCTTTGTAAAGAGCATCAAGCAGGCTTAGCATGGCTGAGGGAAAGGAAGACTTTTTGATGACAGTAATGTCAAGAGGCGCCGAGTAATTATGTGTCTATAATTATGATTATTTTGTTCCAGAACTTTTATTTATTCCAGTGGTTTTGCGGCTACCTTTGTATATACTTTCTAAAATCCTCCTCCACCCTCTTTGGTATCATGCAGCCCCTTTTTTGCTAGTCTCTAGGATATCTAGCTCAAACTCATTTTACTTGAAATAGTTTAAGAAAGCATGGAGACAGCTCAGGGTAGCAGGAATGATTTTTTTCTGCAACCACTATTCTTTTGACTTGTTGATCTGGCCAGTTTACACATACTTAGGTTATTGCAGTTTCCTTGGTGACAAGATTTGGGGATCCTGCCCATCAGTTACCTTGTTGGTACCTCTACTATGGTCTTGAGTGATTTAGTCTAAGTAGGTCTGGAAACTGTGTGGCATTTCCAGATACTGTCCACCTCCCCACTTGTCCCCCAAATGGGTCACATTTCTACCAATTAACAAATCAAGTTTTAATTTTTATATAGCTAATTGAGAGTTTGTAGTTGCCATTCAGAAGACTGTACACGTACTATTTGTCATTTACTTTTTAATGAACATTAACTGTGCACTGACCACACAGCATGCACTCTGCTTAGGTATTCAGGATACAGTCCAGTTCTTCCTGTTACCTATAGTCTAATGTCAAAGACAGATAAATACATCTACAACTTTAAACCAGTGTGATGAGTGCTGTATTAGAGGAATGTGTGAAGTGACAGACAGGGAAACATAAAGGAGACCTCACCTACCTGAGACTCACCTATCTCACCTGGACCAAGGAAGGAAAAACTACCAGAAAAAAAAAATGAAGGCTGATTTAAGTCTTAAGGAAGAGTAGGATGGAGCCAAGGGAAAAAGAAGGAAGAGTAGAGGTTATTCCAGGTAGGGGGTGCTATATGGGCAAAGACACAAAAGGCATTAGTGACTAAGACACATTCAGGGAATTGCATGTGGTTGAAAATGGATGTGACATAGGATCCAGGCAGGGGAGAGGTCTAAGATGAGACTGCAGATGTGAACAGAGGCCAAATCGTGAATGGCCTACACATCCACAGGCAGGAGTGAGCACATCCTGTAGGTTTCACCTTAATGTATAGCTGGAGTCACCCACTTCCTGCCGTCTTCATTGGTACCACTCTGGTTCTAACCATCACGATCTCTTGCATGGATCATGGCAGCAACCTCCCAGCTGGTCTCACTGTTCTCTTCAGTCTGTTCCTACTGCAGCAGCCATGGTGTTTAGAACTAAGCCAATCATGTCATTCTTCCATTTGAAACCCTCCAGTGGCTTCCAACTATACTCAGAATACAGGCCCAAGTTCTTACAGCTCTCTGTAGTGCTTATTACTATTTTAGATACTGTGTAGTTTACTTATTTATGTTGTTTATTGTTGTCTCCCTCAGTAGAATAGAAACTCCACGAGCACAGGAATCTGTCTGTTATGTCTGCAAATGTGTCACACCACCTAAGCCTGTACCTGTTAACAGGTCGGCAGTCAGAATTTGTTGAAAGAACGAATGACTGAGACCTCAGATACATCATGATATTCACCTCATTAGTCACTCCTGAACAGGTGATCTCAGCCCCTCCTCCTCTCTGCCCTCCTTTCCCCAACCTTAACCCACTCCCAGTTCAAACCCTTGTGCCTTCAAACCATTTGTACTGAAATGAACTGGTTTTATGAATATATATTAGCCCATTTGTCTTTTAAGGAGATATATGCTCTTAGTCAAACCTGGACTAAGTAAAAATACACTTTTCTTTCTTGTGTCAGCTCCCCTTGCCTGTGATGAGTTCTCCGAGAACATGATTAGACCCATGTATGCGAGCCAGGGGTGGAATCCTGGCGTGTCAGTTAGAAGAGAGCACTGCCCGAGGAACTGTAACAGGATCTGAATGATAGCAGTCACCCGGCTCCTAGTGTAAAGCCCGTTCTGACTTTAAAGCCGACCTCTCCATCCCCCAGATTGGTCCCACGCTGGCTCTTAGCTCTGCTGCTCCCATGCTGTGAAAATGGACTGCTCTGTTTTCTGAGACTCCATAGGGGTGTTAGGCATTGGATTTCTTCATAAACAGAGCGGTGAAATAGAACCATAGAACAACATTATGGATACATTGAACGATATTTATTTAGTGAGTAAAAGAGCTGGACCTTTGGTTACGTTGTCTGCTCTTCCAGTCAGTAAATGTTATTGTGAGCATCCCACAATGTTTGAAATCAGCCTCTTCTCATTAAGGGAGTATAATTACCTTGATAATCATGTTTAATAGATTGTTAAACGATTATTTGCATATACCATGAAAGGTAAGAAGCCGTGTTCTGTGTACTTTCTTAAGGTTGCTGTCAGATCGTTCGTCTGCGTGTACTGAATCCAGCCTAGGTGAACAGCAAACTGCTGAAAAGTCACACAGAGAAGGCATAGCTTTTAAGGTGTTTGTTGTGCTTCTGTTAAAAACAACTAATATGCTCTGGCTACTATCACCATTTACTGAGCTCAGCACCGCCATTTAAGTTCGCACAGAATACTTTCCCTCAGTTACTGTGTTGAATGGTCTCAGTAACTCTTCAGGGTAGCTATATCTCCACGGTTCTGATCACATGACTGGACACAGAGAGGATAAGTAGCAATAAACAAATAATGAGCTGAGACTTACATCAGGCTGGAGGAGATGTCATGTGGTTGCTTTGTATTGAATTGTCAGAGGGACAGTATGAAGAAGGGGAAGTTTCCTCATTCAAGGAGCTAACCTTCTAATAGTTATATTTATCACGCAAAGTGAGTTGATTTCTTTCAATGATCTTAACTCCCATCTGGACATATGACTGGAGAGCAACCTGAGTACTCTCTCCACATGGTTTTGTTACCTCTTGCTGCAGAAAGGAGCTGGGTATCACCTGGATCTCTTTTGGGTGGCCATCCTCATGGTGGTGTGCTCCTTCATGGCTCTTCCATGGTATGTGGCTGCCACTGTCATCTCCATCGCTCACATCGACAGCTTGAAGATGGAGACGGAGACTTCAGCACCTGGAGAACAACCGAAGTTTCTCGGAGTGAGGTAGGTTAAGTCAGAGGAAGATGGCTCCACAGAACACATTATGCACACATCTGCACGTGGTTCAGCAGGAAGTGGGCAGGCGGGAAGGAGAACGGGCTGGTGATGAATGATTTCTTCCTGTACTTGCTCTTCGAGAGAGGACTGAGTTTTCATTAGAAAGAGGGGCTTCAGTAATTTCTTGAGTTCCCTTCTTACGTTACATACATCTCCTTTGATTAACAGAAGGCTAAAAGATGCAAAGTGAAAACACAAACAGATCATTCACTTTCTTCAGTCCCTGCAGGGCATTTTGGTGCTGTGGTATACACTCTGTCACCATCATATATAAAAACCAAACCCTTTAATTTTTCAGCTCTATTGAGACTTTCTTGAGTCTGCTTATGACTTTCAAGATTCCATGAAAGGAAAGCAAGTCTGATTTTCCAGTTCATTTTCTGTCCCATAAGCACTGAGAAACCTTGACCTCCAGCTGTTAAATCTGGGAAGCCCTGAAAGGCTCTTAAGAGACCTTTATACTCTGTTGTGTATGTTTTGCAGCAAACTCTGCTCCTCAGTGCTCGGGTGAATAGCTCACACGACAGAGCCTTCATTTCCCACGCCACAACACTGGGTGATTCTTTCTTGGAGACTGGGAAGAAGGGTGGTGTATGGGAATCATTTTTGTTAAAAAGTACTTTTGTTGTTGCAGATTTGGAAATTAGACTGATAGGATTTGTTGCACTTATGAAATTTTTCTGAGCTGTTTTGTTAATTAGCATGTGGGACAGTGTAATCACCATCTCCCATGAAAGAAGGTGTAATTACACAACAGTACAAGTTGTTTAAAAATAAGTGTTTTACATAGGCCAGTAATTGATGGGCCCAGAGCAAGTGATGTTTTCTCTCTTAATTCTAAAAGGACAGAGGATTTAGCAGAATCACTTTTTACTTGATGAATTCAAATCACATACTGCAATAATGTTAAGAGAATTTTATAGTTCTGTTAGGCCTATATGCTGTCCTTGAGGTATTAATTACATATATGTCCACACCTTTGCTGATTTAGCCAAGCCTTGATTCGGTCAACGTATAGTCTTTTTTGAAGGTGAAAAGACAAGAGCGTGTTTATGAAAACAAGAGGTAGAATGGTAATCTTTTGATTTGGTTTCAGGGAACAAAGAGTCACTGGAACCCTTGTGTTTATTCTGACTGGTCTGTCAGTTTTTATGGCTCCCATCTTGAAGGTAAATATGTGAAATACTCGTCTCTTTTTCCTTCTCAGAGCACTGGCAGATCATTGGGTGTGTGAAGAGCAGACTTCCTTAAGAACTGTCTGAGATTCTCAGCCACTTCCACAACACACTATATGAAGCAGGAGTTAGGTAGAATGAAGGCGTTTAAAAAATGTGTCTTCCTTTCCTTCTTATTCCTTTACCCCTTCTATTATTATTACTATTACTATTATTAGTAGTATCATTATTTTTATTACTACTACTACTATTATTATTATTATTGCAGTTATTTGGTTGAACCATATTAAATTACCAGTATTCCAATTTTTTGACCTATGCATATGGCAGTTTCATACAGTTCAATATAACTAACTGATCTGCACTTTCCACTACCTTTTTTGCTCTCCTTGTCTCCCTACATCCTTTTTTCCCATCACTTCGCATTTACCTGTCCCTGCATCCTGTCCTCCGTCCCCACGTTAGACTCCTGGATAATGCGAATGACTCAGGGCAATCATTTTGTCATTGTTCTGTTATTCTTAAGTATTGTTGACTGTGTTTCTCTCTTCTTTGCATCAGAAGGCCTCATGTTCACAGAGAAAAGAGAGTGAAATTACTGACTTAGAACTAGAAAACTTTAGAAATGAACTTTTGAAGAAGAAAAATGATAGATTATTTAAAAAGTTAGGAGTCAATATATAGGTTTGATTGAGAGGGTGAATATCTGTTTAATAGATAAATATAAATCATATATGAAAGCCTATTGAGAAGTAGAGATAGGACTAAAAAAGGTTAATGTCTATCTGCCATGAAGCTTCCAATTTTCTCTTGTGGCAAATGTTTTATTATTTTTTTCTGATATAAACAATACTAGCCAATTATTGATAATTTGTATCTTCTGCTTTGCCCCATGGTACAAAGCATGAATCTCATACAGACCTAACAGCTATAAACAACAAATGTTAGCAATATCCTTCCAAATTTTTCTCTGAAAATGTGTATTTTTAAACCATTCTAATTTTTTAGAAGATTTTCAAAATGCTTGTTTAATTACACAAGTAATGGAGCAGTACATTCTTGGAAAAAATTCAAACAATGCGAAAAATACAGTGAAAGGCAAAAGCCCTTCATTTCTTTTCAGTTAACACATTTGTATGTCAATTGCCAGTCAGATGAATTTGTGGAAAGTAGAAGTGTAATTTCTTAACTTCTAGCTAGGACTGACTTTGCCTTAAGAGTACACATTATGCACAAAAGACTTTGTAAACAGTTAAAAGATTTAAATGTTCAGCTTCTGTCCTCACTTTCCACAATGCCAATTCACTGGTTTAATTAATTTCTGACCAGAATTATGAAGAAATACGCACCTCATGTAACACATAGGGAAGTAAAATGAAACGTTACCGCAGGAATTTGTCTCTGGTTCATACAGAGGACCTTAAAAAGGAATAGATTTTATGTTCTGTGGGGACAGAGGGAAATCTATTGTCACTTTTGCCAGTGCAGAGCAAGTTGTAGGGTAGGTTTAAAATTGTTGTGAATTTCATAGCATCAGATCCCCTGCCAAAATGCTCTGTGTTCCTCTGTTGCCTCATAGACACCAGCCCATCAGCTGGTGGAAAAGTCTGATGACAGCTTTTGACAGCGTACGCAATGGGACCTCGTCTGGACAGACCAACTTTTAGAGAGGTCATTGTAGGTAATCATGACCTCATGTTGTGGGAGGCTCTACTAGGAAGGAATTTGCCCCTGGGACCCCTGAAGGTGGACTCACATGACACAACTGCAGGGTTTCTTTTACAGGATCTCTTAGTGCGGAGCCACTAGTAAGGGATACATAGAAATCTCCCCATCAGTTCACATGTACTCATCACCATCCACCTTTTTTTCCCTTTTATTATTGGGTTATTTTCTTTTCACTAGTACAGTATAAAATCCTAATTCAAAAAAGCCAGATATGTTTAAAAATTCTTTTTTTCTTGGTTTGTTACAGCAAGTTGGCTTTAATCTTGGAGAATCTGTCAGCTGAGTAATCATGCGTGATTCCAAAGGGACACAGAGAACAGCCACTGTATAAACTTCTATTTTTAGGAAGAGAGGCAAGGCCTCTTCCCAACTCTTTTCTCACCCAAATATGGCTGCAGAGGAGTTAAAGCTGAAAGCACTTTTGTTCTTCATTTTACGGGGATTCTTTTTGCCCCGATATACAAAGCTCGTTAGTATCTACAGGAACAGACTACAATACAGAGAAAGGAGAGAGACAGTTGTAAGGGGTCAGTGAGCGTGAGCTTGGTTTTCCTTTGACCTTCCTTAAGTTGTCATGTGCTGGCCCTCATCACTCAGTTACCAGGGTCCATAATTGTGGCTGTTTCCACCTGGCAGCTTTGGGTCAGTGCAGAAAGTCAGTGTGCATCGTAAGAAGCAGTGAAAAAGGGCGTTTGGCAGACATTTTTGCTAGGCAAGGTTTTGCCTCAAATGTAGGAAATGAAATTGCTTTGTTAATGTAGTTTCCAACGTATTGTGGGAAATGTAGATTTGAAAGCAACAAGGATGAAGCAGTCTAGCATTGACGATTGTTGTTCCTTGCTTCGGTGAGTGACGCTATTCCTAACTTTAGGAATCATATCTGAAAAAGTCAGCCAATTTGAGACCATGTGCCCTTTTTAGCATGGAACTTGGTATTCACTAATGAACTTGGGTGATGTGCATTCACTGCAGAACCCTTGTTAGCTCATTTGAAAAGTCAGAACAGGAAGAAGCAGATGTTGAGGGTACAGTTTAATGAAAACCTAAGTCACAACTGAGCTAAAGTCAAGATTAACAATTAATCTCAGAATTCGCACGGAAAGTGGTGTCAGCAGTTACCTTGGAGGCGGGAACTTTGTTCCCTCCACTCTGTGCCTATGTGTGTTTTAAAGAAACAGATGACACCTTTTGGGAATAGCTTTACTAAAAAGAGCTACCTTTGAAAGACAGATCAAACAAATGGGATCAAGAGAAACGTGTGACTTTTTTAAATGAAACAGTTCAATACCTTCCCTCCCAACTCCTGCATCCCTCCCCATTTGGTGGCTTCTGATGATGCTAGCTAACCATTTTCTCCCGTGTAGTGAGAAGTGCAGATCGTTGTTCCCTATGCCTACTTAGGCAGACTTGCTTTGAACGTGGTGTTTATGACCTCTGTCTTGGTCTCCCTGCCGAAATCTGTCTTTTTACAGGGAAGAATGTAAGGAATTATGGTGTACTAGTTTCAAGTTCAGGAGGATATCCCTCGACCTTGGCCAGCGACAGTCAGGCATGCCTCAGATCTCACCGTTGATTCAGTACAGCCCTGTTGGGAAGCGGGTCTAGCTGGTTTCCCAGGCTGGCTCAACAGTTTAGATCTGTGTTTCTGCAGTGGAAACATTGCCTGTTAAGCTTGTGTTCTGTATGGGGGGACTCGGGGAAACTAAAGGGCAGCAAAAAAGATGAAAGGCAGTTCCTGGAGCTTGCTTTTTCCATTCTTCTGGCAAGCCTAAAGAAACAAAGATCAAGAAGAATTCACTGCCACGTCTGTTGCCTCTGCTTGAATTAGTTTATCTTTAACATCAGGAATGGACAACATTTATCTTTCAGATTTGTTCAGTGTTCTAAAATGTGGAAGATAGCCTTTAATTTGTAAATTTGACAAATGTTTCTTGAGCTCCTGCTGTATGCCACCCCCTCTGGTCAGTAACAGGGAAACAAGGAGACATGGTAATGAAGGTGATGATGGTGATGAAGATGATGGAACAGTAGCTCCTATTTATTGAGCTTGGCATTGGACCAAGAGCTTTACACAGGTTTTTAAAATTTAGTACTCCAAAAACACCTACAAAAACATACTTATGATTAATACCTATTTTACAGATAAAAAATTGATGAGTAACTTGCCAGGTTACAGAGTTCTTAAATGGTTGAGCCAAAATTCGAACCCAGGCAGTTCTGACCCCAAAGCCTGATCAGCCATCATGGTTTACCACCTTTTAGAATAAAAGAGCATTTGCCCTTAATGAACTTAATCACTTTTATTTCCCATGTGATGATCTTCCCCAGCTTCTTTGATCTAATATCCAGTTCTCTTACGTAGCGAGAAATACGGCATTTTCACAGACTCATCATACCTTGATGAGCTCCACAGTTTCTTCAACAAGCAGGGACCAGATTGCAAGTCAGCAGCTTCCCGGTGCTGATTTTTAAGGCTTAAGGGCTTTAGACTATTATTCTCATAGTTGAAAGGGCAATATTGTAGAGCCTAAATAAAACTAAGCCTTCAGGTATGACCTTTGTAGCACCCTCCTGGCCTAAACTGCCACCCCCCCAAGCCCCCCACAGATGGGCCAGAGAAAGTTGTGCTGTGCACCTGTAGTCTTCTTGACTTGCCTGCCACTAGAGGTCCTGATGATAATAATGACATCAGTGCCGCACCATGTATCATTGAGTGAGTATCTTTTATGAGCCAGGCCCTGAACTGAGTGCTTGTGCCCTGTAATCTTTGTCATAAGCACTATGAGAAGACTGAGGGTAGGGAAGTCGATATTTCCTTTGGGCTCCACAATATGCAGAACCAGAGTTGGAACCCAGGTGTGTCTAACTTCTATGCCCATGCTCTTAATCAGGACCTCATTCTGGGTTTTATATGCACAGACACACACACACACAGAAACACACAGACACACATTGACTATGATTCTACTGGAAGACCTCACTCTGGTGGACAACTACAGTCTACCTTTTTTAGGTTAAATTTACCCTTCTTACACTTTTCTCCTGTGAGGATATTCTAACACTATCAGAAAATCAAAGGGAGGGATTAAGTGGAAAAAGAATGGAACTATATTCACCAGAATTTGAAAAATTTGGTAACATAGTTTGAATATGTTAAATCTTCAATGACCTCAATTTCGTGATTCTATCTGGTTGCAGGATCAAGCACTTAATTTTTTTCATTTTTAATGTTTATTAAAAGCATTGCAATATTTATAATTATGCTTTTTGGCTTTCTGGGCACATTGGATTACTTAAATAATTTTTGCGTAATTTTGTCATTTGGCAATTCTTTATTTATTTATTTTTATTTTTTAATTGAGGTATAGTCAGTTTACAATGTTGTGTCCGTTTCTGGTATACGGCACAATGCTTCAGTCATACATGAACAGACATATATTCATTTTCATGTTCTCATTTTGCAATTCTTGATAAGCCTATGTACCTAGTATACCTTGTGCTTTTTATGCTTTAAATTCTCCTGCCTGGCTTCATAAAAATGTCTACCTGCCATTACTATGTATATTATCCTAGTTTAACTTAAAATGGGATCCTGTGTTTTTAAAATACATTCTTCTTCCTTTGGGAAAATGTCTGTTATGATGAATTTTTAAGGATTGACCTGATATGACTCCTGAACGAAATCCAATAAAAAATATCCTCTAATCCAGTAATTCTGTTACATTTCATCCAGATTTCCAAACTGGAAGATTTTTTATTGAGACACTATACTATCATAAAGAAGAGGGTGAATTTCATAAGACATTTGTATGAGATTGAAATTGGCTAAAAATCAAGTGAATAGCCTTCTTTTATATGTACTCTTTTTGCCAAAGAATAACTTTTTAAAAACATAAACATATCTGCAGTTCTTTTCCCACCCATACCCCATTCCTGGGTAATGCTGCCGTCTGGTTTTATTTTGTGGTTAAATTTGGCAATATCTGTCATCCTAAGCTCAGAGAGAACAGATCTAGGCAGCAAGGCACAGAGTGCCATCTCTCTGGCATTAGAACTACAGTAGAGAAAACATTTAGCTAAGCTTAGGTGAGGGGTGGGGATAAGGACCAGGATCATTTTTGTGATTACTGTCTTTCAAGACAGAAAAACACTTTACTCAGATTGAAGAGTAACTACTGTGTGATTTCTAACTAGTTTTCCCTGAACTACACTTCTTTTTCACCTTCCACATTTCATGTCTTCCCAAGAAATTAGAAATGAAATAAGAAATCATCATAGAGTAAGGAAACATGGAAGTTGCCTTGTCTATAGAAGAAACTTTAAAAATTAAGAAATAAGTGAAAACTGTAAAATGGTCCCTTGGTGAGTTTCATTTTGTACTTTTTGGTAAATTTGTACAGAGGAATCATAAGGAGTGGAAACATACACATTCTAAAGGAAATAAAGGCATGTATCTGAACTCCAGTGGCTTGAACGTGATGCTTTCGCCTCTTTGTGGTGACCGTTGAGTATCATAGCGCACATGGCCTCCCTGCCACTCCCACTGTCCCTCCCACCCCCTTCAGTGTCATTTACATTGGTTCTGAGCTCAAGAGCAAGTTAGAGCTTTGTTAAAATTGTTAGTCTTTTTTAGAAGCAGTATGTAATGTTTAATATAAATAAGTATATTTATTCCATATAAATTTAACTATTTTATAAGCTAGCCAATAACAATTGGAGGTGGTTGTGACACATTTGGGAATTTACTGTTTCTCTGGTAGAGCTCAGGGCACTGAGATGCAGAACTGTTTTAGGTGATCACAAGGAAAGGCTGATAGAAATTGTGCTTCAGTTTCTTAATACATGTGATAGTTCTTTAAAAATTACTCTAAAGTCATACTGTTTTCTGGCTACAATAGCCTCCTTTGTGTAGATTTGGTAAGATTGGACTTAATTGATTGTGGTTTTAGTATTTGAGCTTTGAGAACTCCTGAACTTGAACTTCTTTTCAAAATCCAAGCTTGAGAACGTTTTTTTTTTTTTGTCCAGATAAAAGACTTCCCAGAAACAGAGTCATCCCTGATTTGCTTGGGGTCTTCAGTACTGGGGACATTTCAAATGTCTAGGAATGGACAAAACTTACCATCATCATACTGGAACTTCCCATTGTTGAAACACTTTGCATTAGTGCATAAGACTCTTGCTAATTAACATACGAAAATGTATTAATTCAGTTTTAAAAGATGTGTATTAATCCATGTATATAATTAATTGCTTCCAGCTGCTCCAGGCTCCTTTTTAGCAGTGTTCTCATTAGTTAGTCCTCTTAATATTCCCAAGAGGAAGAAAGGGGACAGTCATTTGGTGGTCACTTAATTGAAAGAGGCGTTTATACACCAAGCTGATACATCATTTGGTGAAAATTATTTAGGAAAAAATCAACAGATGTTTGGGAAGGAACTTTGGTCTCAGGAGTGAGGCAACCCTCTACCTCTCTTTCTCCCTCCCAGTCCCTGCCAGCGACTGGTTTACATGGTCATTCCTTTTAAGGGGAAAGGGAAACAAACTTTTCCCATTGAAAAAAAAGTTATTTTTGAGGTCATGCATGCAAATTGTAAAGAAAAAAAAATTGAAAGTCTCCCTTATCCCCCTTTATGTCTTTCTAGTACAAAGGGTTTAGAAGTTTATCAGTGATGAGTAGAGAACACTAATTGGAGGTCACTGTATAATCAAGTGTATCTTTTAGTTTGACATTTAGCCTTTATTTAAACTATCCCTCTCTCTTACTGCTCTTATTAATATTGTTTTTAACCTTTCTCCAATTTTTTTTCAATTTCCTAGTTTATTCCCATGCCTGTACTCTATGGCGTGTTCCTGTATATGGGGGTAGCATCTCTTAATGGTGTGCAGGTAAGTCTTCCATTTCAATCTAAGCATAATTTCTAGTAGTACTAAAAAACAGCCCAGTAAGAGATCATTGAAGAAAAGGGCTAATCCATAACTGCTGAGTTTTTAAAATACATTTTATTCTACTTTCTCCACCATTCATTCACCTGCGTTTCATTTCTGATTTAATTGACAAAGTTAGCTTGTGTTAACGAGTGTCATCATACATACCCAGCCTTGAAATAAGCTGTTAAAGGGTATTTGACAAGGAAAGTGAGAGAGTCATCTGTGATCTTCCACCATCTCTTCCTCCCTCCCTCCCTTCCTTCCTTCCAAGAAGGAAATCTAACCTTCTCAGTGTGCTCGAGACAGTTTATCCATTTGCATTTACCCTATACTAAGAACAGGCTCTTCTTACTTGATTTGCTTTTTGCACGGCTGAGATCATTAATCAAAAGTTTTGCACCAGTTAAAAAAAAAAAGAATCCAGTCAGTGTGCTGTTGGTGTATGTGCTACTTTTGTCAAAAACTTCAGCTGTTCCCAACTCGGGTAAAACCGGCCCCCTCTAAAAAAATTCATTAGGGAAAACTTTGTAAGGGACTTTGTCTTTCAACTGAGGTTTAATTTAATTGGCACCAGGAAACTGGAAGTACTTCTGCTGCTTTCTGGCACCTTGTTAACTGTATCCTTATTTAGCACTTAGTGATGTTTTAATGGGAAAAGACTGCATGTTCTGTGAGCATTGTAAGAATTTATTTAAACTCCTTCATAATAGTCCTTGCTTTCATTTATTGAATTTAGATTAATTTGGTTTTAGAGTCAGATAGAGGTGGGCAAGTGGCCAGACCCCCAAAAGAGAAAAGGCTATTTTATTGTTCCTTGTTTAGGTCCATTGAGTTGAGTGCTTCATCACTTGGATGTTTATTATAAAATACAAGGTGGTTCTTCATAGATTGGACTAGATGAATGTGAATATGGGTTTATTTGTGCCCATGAAACTTTGGGGAAGTATAAGTGTAAAAATATTTTATTTTTAACCTGAGATTGTAAATATTCTTTATTTCTTTAAATGGAAAAATATGAAACAAATATGGCCCCCAAACTAATAGTTCTTATTTTTGTTTTATAAGTCAGTCTAGAACAGAAGGTTGATTTTGTATGTTGTAGGTGGGTAAATGATGGTTGGAGGTCAGTACACATTTGTTAAAATAAAGGAAAAAAATCAATGGTTTCGTAATAATGAGGGGAAAAAACTCCCTTGCCGAAGGGACAGCTAGTGGATTTCTTAAATTCCGCAGTGGTGTCGCCCTGTCACCTTTTCTCTTCACTTTTCTCTTGACTCTCCCTCTTTTAGATCTTTCTGGCAAGATGTGATTTAGCAAAAATAATTGTTACCCTAGTCTCTATAAATGGGAGTGCTCCTACCAGGAGTTCTGGAGGGAGAAGGGAAACTTGTTAGACAGGAAGTCACTCCAGAGAAGACAGCCACTGGCAGTCTAGTTACTTTTCCTTTTCTCCCTTCTCTTCAGAAGGAAAGTAGAGATATTATTTAGAGTCCTTACTATGTAATTATTCAATTCAACAGCTGTTTACTGAGCATCTTCCATCTGAAGGGTCTTCTGATAAGTACTTAAGTATCATCCTTATCAGCATCATTGATATAAAGCCCGCAGTTACTCTTTGAAGCACAGTACCTGGCACGTAGGTGCTTGACAGTCATTCCAGTATCTGTTTATAGATGATGGTGCAATAGCCTCTCCTAGATTCAGGTATCTAGTTGTTGACACTCTGAAACTCACTGCAATGTTCATGTGGCTTTTCTTGGAAAAGAAATGGTAATTCATCGCTGAATGTATTTGTTGAGTTATGCCATAGATAAATAATGTGGAATTTATGAAAATACCAGTGCGTTCCCATTTTCAAGTCAGATGCTTCCTTTGAAACATCCTTGAAATATAAATGATACATCATATCTCCTCTTCTTCTAGATAAGGCAATCGAGGCCCAGTTAGACACATGAGTCAGATGTCTTCCTTCAGCATCTCATTACTAGCTGAGACCTTATTCTTCAGTGGCCACTTTATCTCATATAACTGCATAGCATTCCTGCCAAAGTAGTAACAGAAGTTGGAAGACTTGTGCTATGTCTTACTGTGTTAGACTGTATTTCTGACTCCCCGCCCAGTGCCCTCTAAAAGGGGCACCACTTGCCTGAATGCTGGATGACAAATCACCAGTGGTTCATTAGACTAAAGAAGTGACTTGGTGCATCAGCTCTTGAAGTAATGTACTTGTGCTCTGCTCCCCTTTCCTCCCCAGTTCATGGATCGTCTCAAGCTGCTTCTGATGCCCCTGAAGCATCAGCCAGACTTCATCTACCTGCGCCACGTGCCGCTGCGCAGAGTCCACCTGTTCACTTTCCTGCAGGTGTTGTGTCTCGCCCTGCTCTGGATCCTCAAGTCGACTGTGGCTGCTATCATTTTTCCGGTCATGGTAGGGGTTATTTTAATTGCACCTACCCATGAGGTCACACCCGTGTCGTGTAGTTATGGGGATGTTGACGACACATGTGTCTTTCACAAGTAGTTCCAGTTATTTTCCAGCTTTGACCTAACCACTTGGGTCAGCTGTAATTTAAGGTTCCCATGGCTGTGTTTGCCTCGGCTGGACCTTGGAGTCAGACAGCTGAGTTCAGATCCTGGCTCTGGTTCGTGCTGATCAGTGAACCTCCCCAAGCACCCCATTTAACTCATCAGCAAAACGAGGGAGGTATCTTTGTTTTTATTCTGAGCATCAATAGTGAATATAGAGTGGAGAGCCCAGTGCCTGACACGCAGTAGACACAAGTGCACATGACGTTAGCTATTTTTAAAATACTGCTGTACACTGGGATCAACTTGGCTAACAGACTCCAGCGCATTTCAGGCCAAAGAGCAGAGGACCAGCGTAGAGGTTCACGAGAGATCAACCAATGAATTAGAAGAAACGGAGAGAGAAGTTCAGTTTTGGAAATTCTCCTAGTTTGTATCATGCTAAGTTTGAGTCTGGACTCTCTCTCCCTGCCATGATATGTTGAGGAGCAAGGTGAAACGACTAACATTCCACTCTGAATACTCACAAGAGAAAGAAGGGCAAAAGGAAATGCTAGCTCTGTATTTGGCTTCATCATTGAGTTTTACACTTGACCATAGCTTTACACTTTTTGCGAGAAAATACACCTGCATATGCTTGACACAAAGTCGGCCTCAGGTCTGGCTCTGTCTCCCCTGTAGCTTTGGAAACAAAATTTTCATATACAAACCATATTTTTTTTAATAAAAATCTTCTTCCTCTTAGCTAGAATTATTATTTCGTTTTATGTATATTGGTTACTTGTAATGGTTTTTCCTCCAGGAAAGCAGAGGAAAATGGTGTGAAATATTAGTGTTATTTGTAGAGTCAGATTCTTATTTTTCATGATCCCTTATATCTTTTCAAAAAAAAATCTTAACTTACTGGAAAGCACACTGAGGATAAGAAAAGGCTTCCATTTGCTTATTAGTATCATCTGCCTGTGAGTTTTGCTGAAGCCAGGAAAAGCAGCATTAGACCCAGATAAATCTGAAATGTATCCAGTAAATCACTTACTGCCTGTGCTAAATAATGATAAAAATATTTTACCTTTATAAGGTATTTTTCATCTTTCAGAGCTTTTATTTGATCACAAAGCAGTTGTGTAATATCAGTAGTGCAGAATGTTATTAATTTCTCAGAGAGATGAAGAAGCTGACGTAAAGAGCATGACATGGATAAAGACAACTGCTTGCCGTGCGCAGGGCCAGGGCTTCCGTGTCCTACCGCATGCTAATTTACTGTTGAGCGAAGACATCTTTAATACACCTTCAAGAGCAATTCATAAACTCAGAGATACAGAGTTTAAGAGCTCTGGGTTAGAGTTGGAAAGCTCGGACCCTTTGTATCCTTCCTTTATCTGGCTTCATCATCTTGGATAACATACTTAAGTCTTTAAGCTTCAGTTTCCTCAGCTGTAAGGTAGAGATACTAACATCTAACCCTTGAGTTTGTTGTGGGAATAAATGAGAAAATATTGCCTAAGAGTTTAGCGCAGCATCTGATGCAGGGTAAGTGTTGAAGTTGCCCCAGTAGATGAAATGGTCTATGCATACTCAGGTCCTCCCTCGTTATCAATACTTTGAAGATGTCTCGGTGTACCGTGTGTTGTATGGATGTTCTTGACTTTCAAAAACCCATATAATGTTTTAATTTTGAATAATTAGAAATCATTTACAGGCTGTTTTTTCCCTTTAAACTTTTAGTTATTTTACTAAAAATCTGACATGGAAGAAAATGGTTTAAAAAATAACCCTTTCACCTAGGAATTCTAAGTGAAAGGATCATACAACTGAAATTAGTGAACAAAAGTGCGTTCCATGTAAAACTTCTATGAACCCAGTTTCCTCTTGAAGAAAATGTTTCTGGTCCACTTCATGGAAGTTCATGCAAGCGAGGTGCATTCTGTCGTACTCTAGCTTTGTACAAAACAGGCTTCTACTGCCTCTGCTAGGGCAGTTCTGATACTCGCTGTGACGTCTCCGACATGCATTCTTTCACACGTTTTATATTTATCTTTCCAGATCTTGGCACTTGTAGCTGTCAGAAAAGGCATGGACTACCTCTTCTCCCAGCACGACCTCAGCTTCCTCGATGATGTCATTCCAGAAAAGGATAAGAAAAAGAAGGAGGACGAGAAGAAAAAGAAAAAGAAGAAAGGAAGTCTGGACAGTGACAATGACGATGTAAGGAGCTTTTTAAAATTCCGAAGTAAAATTCCAAAGTTAGTTAAACAAATGTGAAAAATGTATTTTTTAATCCCTTATGTGAGATGTATGACTGAGTTCCAAGCATGTTTACCTGTCATCTCGTCCCACTTGTCACTTTCCACCTTCCTTTGCCCTTTCTTTTCTTTTCTTTGTTTTTTTCTAGTCTTTCTGTTACTGTTAATACACTAATAATGAAATAATGACTTTTAAAAAAAAGCCCACCATGTCTAAAAAATTTCAATCTCAGACTTCATAAAAAGGAGGTTTGCTTTGTAGTGCTACAAAATGTATTTGCTTTATTCTTGATAATCTGGGATTTAAATTTGAGGTGATAACTCAGTTTTATGTAATTTTAAGCCTAATATGGCCAAATGCTGGCGACCTCACCTCTCACAATCAGTGTGTCCATTTGAGTGGGCTCTCGACCAAAGTTCTCTGTTACTGTGCTTATCCTCGCATTGGACTTTGACATGATTTCAGATCATTTCTCTGTAGCCCTTCAATAAAAAGGAAAGGAAGTTGGGAATTTGGGGTCTTTTTACGTAATTGCAGTAGTCAGTGTCATAGTTTAGATGATCCTCTTGCAATTGTATGACTAAGGGGAGAAATAAAATGTCCATTTTTTCTTTAGGAAACCATTTCCAAATCTTGGTATTTCAATAAGGGTCCGTCATCAGTGCTAGGAGAAAACGTGGGATTTGCTTTTCTTTAACACACACACGTGCACATGTGCACACACATGCATACATACACACATACCAAAAGCTTACCTCAGTAGCCTTTTGAAAGCACTACCAAAATGACACTTCCTATGTGAATATTTGCTCTGGATTTTACACAGTGTAGCATCCCCTTCTAATGGAATCCCCAGTATCTCATCCTCACATGGGAGTCTGGTTAATTTTTGGTGTCTGCTCTGTACTTGATCATTTTGATTAATCATGCATACCTTGTCCTTGAGTGCCAGAACAGCTCTTTATAGTAGATACTTTTGTTCCTATCACGCTGATGAGGAAATTCAGACTGAGAAATGCTAAGTTATCTTTCTAAGTGTGCGCAGACATATTGGCAAAGGCCAAACTCCTGTCCAAGCCTTTCTGGTTCTTTCCAATTGCTCAGGCTGTCTGATTGTATTATTTTTGGAGAACTTGGAAATAGTACAGTGAAGGAAGGCAACTTACAGAATTGGATTTCAGATAAACTGATCCAATAAGAAAAGGCTAAATATACGAGGCACATTTAGCTAAAGAGAAAAAGAGTCCAAGGGAGCTTTTGTGACTGTCATCATCCATCCTCAGTGAGAACAGGTATATAGATTTTCTGTTTCCAGTGATGACAGGAAAAGAGAGAATGTGTTTAAACTGCAGAACAGATTAAGATGCAGTATGAAAAAGAACAATACATTTACACATTGAATAGAAATGAAAATTTAAAATAAACTTCTAGGCTAACTCAAGAGAAAAAAGATTGCCTGATATATTGAAATAATTAAAGTGGTATTTCATCTTGAATTTTCAAAACAAATACCTCAGTTTATGTGCGTGAGCATCAGACTTAAAATTTATTAGACATGAATGTATGAAGTAATATTATGGAATCTTCTTCTCTAACGGTTTTTAAGATAAAAAATAAAATACCCACTTTTAAGAATGTTTTAAATTTAGTGCTCTCTAGTGTCAAAAGGGATCAAATGAGATCCTGAGAAGGGCTTCTATCTAATTCTTACATTTGATTTTCAACAAATCATATTTAAACTGTGCTGTTCTTTCACTAATATTTATCACTCTCAACTCCGTATTTCCAACAGGTTTCTCGAAGATAATGTGTGAGATTTGTTTCTATTCTTTTCTTCTTTCTCTTCTTCCATCCCCACCAAAGCAAAGAAACAGGACTGTGTTCCAACCCAGCAGTTTAGACTATATCTGTGTCACAAGTTCTTTGTGTTGAGTTCATTATTTGGGACTCTCCATTTGAAAGGTGGCCCTCCTGTTGTTCACCTGGCCATCGTGTGGTGTGGGGTCCATGGATAGAGAGGGAGTCATGCCAGAGGATGGGAGTTACAACTTTAATATTTGTGAATTGATTAACTGATTAATTGATTAATTAATTGATTTCACCAATTAGAATTGGTGAAAATGATAGCTTGCCAAGATTTTGAGCCACTCAGTCATTTTTGAACCTGCCCAGTAGGCTATGATTAAGGATTGGCTGCTGATCTGTTCATCTGTAAATGCTGTTACCTGGGGAAACTTTGAAATACTGTGGTAAAGCTTGTCCTTGACAGTCTCATAAAGGTAGATGCCCCTGACATCTTCATCTTTTTTTTTTTTTTTTTTTTGGTCAATTGGAGTCTAGTATCTTAATCCTTTAAAAAAATATTGTGGCTCATTAGCCTGTTTAGATTCATCATGAAGGACTTTTCAATGTGTGTAGTAAGCTTTTTAAGATTTTTTTTTCTTATTTTCTTCGACCCCCCCCTTGTTTCTCTTTCAACTAAAGTTCATCTCCTTGGTACTTTCAGTTAGGAGATGAATTTGATCTTTTCAGTCCAAACGTAGATATGGATTCAATATAATAAATTCTAAAAAAAAAAAAAAAAGACAGTAACATGGGAATCCTGTGAAAATCTGGTACAGTTTTGGTGTAGGTGGCCTGTTCTTCAAGAAATTTCATGATTACCTGCCTGGTTTTATCACTTTATTCTGGTTATGATCCTTCTCCACTTATCTGACTATCATAGGCACCTCCCTTTTGATTTTATTTTCTCATGTTTTGCTAAGTTTTCAATATCTTTGTTATAAGGAAGTTGAAATGGGTCTTTAAATACAAAATAGTTTTTGTTAGAATATTAAAGCAAGGAAGGGAGGTTTAAGTCTATGTAAAGTGCTCTTGGGGAGGGGATGTTAGAAGTCTTCTACCTATCTTGGAAGTAAAGATAAGTCATCCTTTTCTGGAGATGGAATCACAAAACATAAATGAAACCAAAGTTTCAAGGCCATATTATAGTTTAGGAAGTCTCCTAGGTGTAATCTTTCCCGCTGAGATTATTTGCTTTACACATACAAACTAACCCAGAAATATTTGATTGAGCATCCAGTTTATGGAAAGCTTCACAATTGTTTTAGTTTGTAGCGATCTCCATTTGGTGTGGTTCTTGTTTTAACTGACCTAATCCCCTTCACTTAGAAGAGAGGAAAACAAATGTGAGGGGAAGATGGTGTAGAATTTGAAAAGTCAGCAAAGGAGAAATGGAGTAGATCTAAGACTTTGTCAATGATAATGTGATAGGTTTAATCCATACTGGGAGGTAAGGAGGTCTGTTTCGTAAAAACTTTCTAAAAACTGTTGTAAATTTCTTTCACAGTCTGACTGCCCATACTCAGAAAAAGTTCCAAGTATTAAAATTCCAATGGACATCATGGAACAGCAGCCTTTCCTAAGTGATAGCAAACCTTCTGACAGTGAGTAGAGCTAACGTCTTGCATGCCGGCTTGAATACAATTTGCACTTGCAGAAAAAAAAAGGAGGACTATCATCTGCGTTAACTTTCCCTCTATTTTCTTTCTTTTTTTTTTTTCCTATGTGAAGATTCACAATTTTATGAAACTTCATTTTTACATTCCTTGAGCTTCACCCTTTACCTTCTCCTTTTATTCGTAACTATTTAAGTTCTTGTTTGGTTGTGCAAGTTACCATCTGTTTCTTTCAAATGCTAAGCTCATAACCATGTCTGTAATTGACCTGCCTTCCCCCCACCCCCCGGTATTCAGCATTGCTTCTAGTTCCACATCACTGTCTGTTACTGTTTGTCTTCCTTAGGCTTCTACCAGTGACCAAATCAGCTCAAAAAAGAAATTGCATCCTGGGTCTCAGTGATCAGTGAATCGATTGTAAATACCAGGAACTTGGAATAATTGTTATCTTCAATTAAATTGGCAATCTTAAAATATTAACACCACTTTTTAGGTATAGCTTACAATATAGTTGCATTTTCTTCCAAGTTGCTTCGTTCCCCTTCTGCTATTTTGAAATCATCTTTCTAATTGCACTGGTCTTTCTGGGGTCATGGGCCGGGTGGCTAAGGTGAAATGGTTTTTGACATGTCATCTTTTCTCTTGCAATTGAGTTAGCAGTCCACTTGAAAAGGGGGGAAATTCCTCTGTGGTAACATTAGTGAACATCGCAAGCTTTTCCAGTAGCAAGGAGCAGCTGCTCCAAACTGTTTTCACTTTGAGCTCTCATTTGAAGAAAATGTATTCTCTTAGCTCCAGATGCATGTCGGGGTATACTGATCTGTTGTAGGAAAGGACGGCTGAAGCACTTGTGTTTTTATTTGACAGTGCCATTTCAGCTTCAGTAAGAGGTTACTGAGGGTGAGCGGTACAGCTCAGTGGTAGAGCATGTGTTTAGCACACACAAGGTCCTGGGTTCAATCCCCTGTACCTCTATTAAAAAAAAAAATAAGAGATTACCAAAATGAATAACTATTTATGAAAAATGGACATATTCCTTATCTGTTGGTGTGTAACAAATTACCACAAAACAACAGCTTTAAACAACAAACATGTATTTTCTCACACAATTCCTAACATTCAGGAAATTTTGGAGCCACAGATTTGAGTGATTCTGGCTCAAGGTCTCTTGTGAGATTGCAGTTGAGCTCTTAGCTGGGACTGAATCCGAAGACTTGACCGGAGCTGGGGATGTGCTTCCAAGCTCAATCACAAGGCAGTTGGCAGGAGGTTTTAGTACCTTGGCTCCCAGGCATCTCCGAGGGCTGCCCATGACACGCCTGCAAATCACTGCAGAGATGGAAACCAAGACAGAAACTGCAGTGTTTGGTAACCAAATCTCAGAAGTGATATACCATCACCTCTGCCATATTCTATTGGTCACACAAACCTACCCTGGTACAGCGTGGGAAGGATGCATATAGGACATGATTACCAGAAGGCAGGGCACTTGGTGGACCGTCTTGGAGGCTGGCTACCACACTGGCTTAAAGAGCAAAGAATTAAAGCCATCTCACTTTTGGTGTCCAACCTGTAACCTGTAACTTGTAACTGAGGCTACTTTCTTATTTTCTTTTTAAATTCAAGCTCCCCAAACCATTGTCTGATTTCATTTTTCATCTCTGGAACATTAGATAGCAAAAAGAGACTGTGAAAGGAATGCAGCATGTATGTCTTCCGTTGGCATCATAACCTGGCCCAGCTCTTCTAAGTACAGTTTAAAGACTGCTTAAAAAACAAACAAACAAACAAACAAACAAAAATATCATCTGGAATTTGAGTCTCCTGGGAAAAATCTGGCAAATTGATTATTTAGTGCTAGATGTTCTTTGTTTTCTCAAAACCCTTTAAAAGGATACACGGGAAGTAGTGGATGTGAGGATAGAAATTTACTCAAGCAA
Source organism: Camelus ferus (assembly GCF_009834535.1). Lineage (NCBI taxonomy): Eukaryota > Metazoa > Chordata > Mammalia > Artiodactyla > Camelidae > Camelus > Camelus ferus. The sequence continues at coordinate 52,322,640 of NC_045697.1, read as the reverse complement.
AATACCCATGAGCATTGTAAAATCAGAATTTTCTACTATCATATTAGTCTATGAACAAAATTGATAAAGTTGCAGTAGAAGTTCGTTCCTCAGAATCTTTTTTTACCCCCGCAACAAATAGCAGCAGGACAAAATTGTGAACGCGGGAAATCTGAGGGCAAGCCTTAGTCACTGAGTAGGTGCTCTCTCTCAGAATGAGTTCCTTGCTGCCTCCTCACTGACGAGAACAGCAGTGGCCCATTCCAGAAAGCCCAGAATAAAGGAAACGGAGTGATTTTGGCTTTATCACACTGCTTAGATTCTGAGCTTGATACAGTGTTAATTGAAATTGTCTAAACTTGTCTTTCTTACCCTTTCTGATGGTGAAAGATGCATCCATTTTTGTGAAGACTTTAAAAATTTTGACTCTAATGCTGTACTTTACCAATGACTACTATTTATGATTTTTAAAAGAATTCTTTTTCTTTCCAGAAGAAAGATCACCAACATTCCTTGAACGCCACACATCATGCTGATAAAATTCCTTTTCTTCAGTCACTGGGTATGCCAAGGTAAAGGACAGCCTGCTATTTCACGTGGTTCTGCGGGACGATTGCCCCACAGAAATGGCGTCAACGGCGTGTTATTGGCCGAACGCCCTGTTCTCCACCCTCTCTGCAATTTATCTTAAATAAATTACCCAGTCACCCAACCTCATCCCAGCTTCTACTTGTAGAAAGCATTCTAAGGGACCTGCTCAGCTTACTCTTAATAATGGAATCTTTCAGCATCATCAAGGTAAAGCCCAGGATCAGAGTTAGCTCCTGTCCCATCAGTACCGCCTCTGATTCAAGGGTAGCTGACATTTCCTGGAAGCGCTCCTCCAGTAGTTTTCTCCCCTCTTAATACAGCTCTGGAGATTTCAGATCCTCCTTGATTTTCAAAACCGTGAAATCTCTGAATACTTTCTTCATGTCAGGCCTCTTGTCTCTGACAGTGTCACCGCACCCCTCTCCCCTCAGTCCTTCTCCTTGATTTTTTTTTGTCTAATCTAGGTTTGAGAGCTTATGAAATTTTTGCCTGAATTTCTTAACTCTGTTTGGTACTTTCATCCCATTTTTAAATGTTTGTTTTTAATACAGAAAAAGGAGATAAGTATTTAAAGAGAGCAAAGAAGGACCCACTTGACTTTTGTATAATGCATAAACATTTGACAGATGATAAAGGAATTCTGATTTACTGTTTCCTTTCTTTTTTCTTTTTGTCTTTTTCTCTAGTCCTCCTAGAACTCCAGTAAAAATTGTGCCTCATATTAGACTAGAACTTGAGCCTGAAGACAATGATTATTTCTGGAGGAGCAAGGGAACAGAAACTACATTGTAACCTGTTTGTCTTTCCTAAAACTGACAGTTTTTGTTGTTTGTGTTCTTGTTTTCTATCTGGTGGTTTATTTTTTAAATTTTTGTTTCGTTTCGGGTTTTGGCCACTGGCCAAATAATGCAACGCTCTCTCTGCTTCTCTCTTGCATAGGGAAAGACAATAGTGCACCGTTCCTTACCCACAGCATCTGAAGTGTCCCATTTTCGCTCTTATACCTTCAGATGTGTCCTCTGACAACCAGATGCCTCTGTCACTCAAGACACGCACAGACCCTGTCCTTTTCCTTTATTTAAGCAGAGAGGAAAAGTATTAAGGATTTTTTAACACCTTATATTAAAATATTGAAGGAACTTCCAACTTGTGCTTTGGAGCTGTGCTTACTGGCTTGTCTTTCTGTCTGGTCGAACAAAGCTTGACCTCCAGACAGGGTCCCTCCTGGCTTACAGCGCCCTCCGGGACTGGAAAAAGTGCTGCTATTCGAACTTGCTCTTGCTTGTCAACCCGAATCTTAAGAGTTATCACAAGAAGAAAAACTAAAGGTACTTTGCTCCCTGTAGAGAAACTATTGCCACCACTGTAGCAAGTGTTGGAATGTCCCTTTTTTCCTATGCAACTTTTTTTAACCCTTTAATGAACTTATCTGTTGAGTACATCGAAGAATATTTTTCTTCCTAGATTTTGTTGTTTAAATTATGGGGCCTAACCTGCAACTTATTTTTTGTCAATTTTTTAAACTTTTTTTTAATTACTGTAAAGAAAATGAATTTTTTCCTGCAGCAGGAAACATAGTTTTGAGTAGTTCTACCTCTTATTTGTAGCTGCCAGGCTTTCTGTAAAAATTGTATTGTATATAATGTGATTTTTACATAAACACGCACACACACAAACACACACAGATATACCATCTCTAGGGTAAGCCAGAGGGCTAGATCGGACTAAAAACACCATGTTTCTAAGCATCCATTTTTCCCTTTCTTCAAAAGAAATTTAGCTGTTCTGTGAAGGAGAGTGGGGAGGAGGGGGAAGCTCCTGTGTGTTGGGAATAACTGATGTTTTGATAATTGTAGTATCCGGGCACAGACACTGATTGTATTACCATGTTGACGTCCTGTGCAGTATTGTTAGGTGTTTTTTTCATTTTGAAATGTTTGTGTGTTTGTGTATGTACTCTGTGTGTGGCTGGTGCACATATGTGCAAAGTTAGAAAGAGACAGAGTGATGGTAGACAAAGGGCAAAGTTACCTAGCCTCCTGTGTCAGCTTCTGTAAAACCCAAACCACGTATGAAAAAATCCATCAGAGGTCCAGGGGACATTATGCAAATGAGGGTAAATATATTTTATTACCCAGTTAGCTGTCACCATCACTGATACAATAACCCTTACTTACAATACAAAATCCGTAGGACTATTAATAGACCACTTACACATTTATAAAGTATGGGAGTGCCGATAGATCTGCGGAGGTATGTATGTATACCTCAACTATATTCACACTTGTTTTTAAGATTGAACGGCAATTATTCTTTATGATTGGGACATTTAGAATATATAGGCCTATACATACGTGTATATGTGTATTTCAAAGTACCCCATATTGAAAATTAGAAAAAAAGAAAATTATATCCTTATTAACCAAATTTAGCATGTTATCTAAATGTAATGTTTTAGTAGGCTGCACTGTGAATTATGAATCTGCATTAAAAACAGCATTTTTAAATGCTGAATCCATAATTTTGGATTCCTATAACCATATTTGTGATATATCTTAACTAAGACAAGTTGATGAGTACTAGAAGCAGAATGAAACCACTTATTTTGGTTTCATAATGTGCACATATTGACTCCCACTCATCCTAATTAAATTATAATTCTGTTCTGCTGAAATTTTGATGACGAAAGTTTTGTTATTCTAAATTAGCTATTACTTTTATAGTATCTAGTAATCTGAAAACTTTGAATTTTATACAAATTAGACATAAATGGCCTACAATTTTTTTCCCTAAAATGAAAGTGGCAAATTAAATGGTATTTGTTAAAACCTCACATGCCAAATTTTGTCATCATGATTGCATTAAAATGATTCCTCTCTATTACCTAGTTTTTCATTACCTTAATATAAAACTCTATAAGAATCTTCTCCTTTTCCTTTACTGATGGAATCATCAATAAAATATTTTAAAACCATGAATAATAAGTTTAGCCTAACCTATGTTCTTGTTAAATTAAAGACACTTTTGTTCACTTCATAAAAGCTCCAGATGTAAAAATTTATTTTTCTGATCATGAATCAAGTATTTGAGGATTCATGCCCCCATGTTCCTTTTGAAGAATTCCTAAAGCAACTTAACTCAGTATTTCAACCTTTGAGTACATCTGAAAGCTATCTGCACCTTCATTTACTAGCCATATTCTGTGACAAAAGGTTGATATTCATGATATGAATGCAGAGTAGTACCTTATATTTGCTAAAAGGAACTGTTAGTAGCAAACCTTTTCAATATTTTGGGACCCAGGAAAGTATTTTAAAAATCATTTACTTTCAGAGGAACACAAGTAGTTACCAAACAAACAAACCCCGAGGTCCATACAGAGCCACCGAATTATCTGTATTTTAACTGAATTCACTCATTGTTGAAGAACTAATCAGATTTTTGGGGTGGTTTTGTTTCTATGTAAACTGGACACAGAATACAACAGTAATTTTTTTTTACAAAGTGTTTCTCCTTGATGGAAATACGGAGATAAAAGATGCAAGTTGTTAGAAGTAAAGGACTAAGTATACACTCAGAGTTGTTAACCAGAACCCTGTGGTTGTACAGACTTACTGTTGGAAGGAAAAGGATCACCAGGTCAAGGGTCTGCTTTATCAGAGCATAAAGGCCTGTGGTTTTGCATTTGAAAGAAAATCTCTTGGAGACACTTTTCCTTGATAAAAGTCAGTCTTCTTTACTGTGCAAAACCACTACCGACTTCGAATACTGATTATTTTGTGTGCCATACTTGGTAGTTTTCTTGCCTCTTCTTCTGGTCAATCCGTGGAGTTGGGTGGGGAGATGGAGGAAGTCAGAGAAGTGGGAAGACAGCACCTTTTCTAATCAGCCCCCACCACCTCAAAGAACTGGGGCGGGGTGTTGGGGGGGAGAAAAAGAATCGTCTGCCACCAGAAATTTAGTTTGTATATATTTTATGCACATGCACCAACACACACAGAGTAAATCTTTTATCAGCTATATATCGGTGTTTGATACAGAGAATGATTGTCTTCCAAGTTTTTGGTTCTTTTTTTAAAACTGTGTTAAGTACTTGAAATGTATTGACTGCTGACTATCTTTAAAAAAGCAAAACAAAACGATTTAAGTTGTATTACAGAGGTTGACATTGTTCAGGGATGGGACAAAGCTTTCTTCAATCCTTTTCATACCACTTAATGATTTTGGTGCAGAACTTGAGATTTTCTTATTTATTCTGTGATATTTCCCATCCACTCTTCACAGCATGAGCGTGAAGCTCAGAGCACCAAGTGGCTGAACACAACCAGAGGATATTTTGCTTGGGCCTTGGGAGTTTTCAGATAATGATTTCATTGAGCTTCATTGCAGCCTGAAATAAAACAAAAAAGTTTTGGGATATATGCTAACCAGTCAAGTTGTGTTTTGACCAGAAATTTGGATACGTTCTATTTCTCGGCTCATTTCTTTGTGCTCTATGGGTACATGCAAAAATCCTGAATTCTGTTTCTTAGGCAAATATTGCAACTCAGGGCTAAAGTCATCCAGTGAAAATTTTAGAGCCAGAAGTAACTTTGTCCCAGCCCTACAATGTGAAAAGAATGAATAGTTGCCTCTTTTTAGCCATTTTCATGGCCGGTACATATCCGTACACATTACTTTTCAGAATCAATACGCACTTTCAGATAATCTTATTTTTATTCTCTTAAGTCTTTATTAACTTTGGAGAAATGATGCATCTTTTTATTTTAAATGAAGTAGATCAACATGGTGGAACAAAATGATAAAGAACAGAAAACATTTCAATATATTACTAATAATTTTTTTCCAATATAAAACCTAAAATTCCTATAACATTATAGTATTTTACAGTTTTATGAAGCTTTCTATTGTGACTTTTATGGAATTAAGAGATGAAGAAGATGAGATATTTTAGCATTTATATTTTTCAAAATTAAATGTATACTTAAAATAAAGTAACTTTATGCATTTATGAGCGTCGAGTGCTTTTGTTCAACTCTTCAAATAATTATTAAGTGCCTGTTACTTCACTCCTCTGGGTTCTGCAGGTAATAGAAAGATGAGTAAGTCAGAGTGCCTGACTTCAGATTGCTTTTCATCTCTCTAGACAAGAGGATAAAATAAATGTCCAAATGATACAAAATAAGAAATTGTAAGAATTATCTAGTCATGTCTTAATGAAGTGCTGTCATGCAAGGATTCAAAGCAAGAAAAAGTATGTCCACTGAGGACAAAGAAATGGTTTATTGAGAAGGTGGTATTGTTACTCTTCTTTTATAAAGTTGGTGAAATAGAAAATGTCATTTTTCTTGACTCTATATATGATATTGATGTATATAGTCAATTCTCATAGCAAAAGAACTACTAGGCATAAGCACTTACTAAGAAATAGTTACTCAAATTGAACAAAATCCTGGAATGGTGCTCGACAGAAGATACATAACAGCTGGGCTGTCCAGGTTTCCATGTAATATTTACAACTCTAGGAAATTTCAGTTCAGCCCTAATTTATAATCAGAGAATTGTGGTAGGGTTGGTGAGGAGGATAGGGGAACAAATAGAAAAAATAAGAAGGAGCAGTAAACAGTTACATTTTTTAAAAAAGGTAATGCGGTAGGGACACTGGTCAAAACAATCTTTCAATCTGAAAACAATATAGAGGCAATGGCTCTGGCATCGTGGTGGTGGTGGTGGTGGTGACAGTGGAGGGTAGGGATGGAATTTGGATTATATCACTGAGCTAGAAGAGTGGCAGAAGCCATGCTCAGAAGAGATCATAATATGGGAGGATTTCATTAATTTCTCGACATACCCACAGACAATGCATTAACCATTGCATTACCATAACAGTAACTGAGCCAAGAAACTAGGATCACAATATATTTTGCATATTATGAAAAGGAAATGGACTTCAGCAAGCCTTCGTTACGCTACCTGACCTACCCGAGAACAGGGAGCGAAAACACAAGCCTCTGAACTACCAGATTCTGTACCAATGCCTAGAACCACAGCTTCAGCTCCACAGTTCTGAGAGAGGAGCTGCAAATCCTCACTTAAAGTCTGTTTACACTTACTTTTTTCAAAATGCTTGGATTTGTTAAGCTTGATTATCTATGGATTTCTCGGAACATAGGAGGTGAGAAACGGTAGAGAAAATTACTAACCAGAAAACTGAATTAGTAAGAATCGGTAACTTAGTCCTGGTGGGAAAAGAGAAGATACAAAAAACTGCATAAAACATAAGAAGTTAAGAGTCAAGCTGTTTCTTACACAGGCAAGAAGACCACAACAGGTCTGAAAGGTGAAATGCATTGGTTTTATACTGTTGGAAATCTATTGATTAAAGAATTAAGCTGATTAAGTATCTTACAAATGTATTACAGTTAATGTTCGAAATGATGCTTTGGGGCCACCAAAAATATTAATTATGTTCTATTTTTGTTCATTCATTCATTTACAATTGTTGAATGGAGTAGTTGCTGGAGAACCAAAAATAAGATATGATCTGTAACTTTAGGTGACTTGTGGTCAAGTGTGACACATAGACGAAGTGAACTAAAAACCTGTGAGTGCTGTGATAGAAGCATGTGTCAGGTACGGTGGAGGCCCATGTGAGAAAGTTATCAATTTTGTTTGAGCATAAGAGGTCAACCTGTCAGGAGAGGTTTCTAAGGCAATCTGTCATTTTGGGTGAGAAAATGTTTGTCAGACAAATGGTGTATGAAGTGGAGTGAAGAAAATGGAGAAAGGCCTTTCAAATCTGGGAGACAGAGAACAGAATCAGGGCAGAGAATTCCATTTATTCAATCACTTCTTCGATATTGTGTAGCAGAATCTCTACTTAGTCAAAGCAGTGAACAAAATAGAAACAGTTCCTCCCCTATGAGCAAATTTAAAAATGGTAACTCTAGAGTTAAAAATTATGAATAGTGCCATGAAGGATGAAGAGGGGGTCATATGAGAGTCAAGTGAACTTAATGGAGGCTGGGGGGACAGGGAAGGCCTCCCTGGGAAGTGATGGTGGAGAGGAGACCTGAAGTGTGTGTGGAGGAGCCATGTGGACAGTGAGGCAAAGATGGGCTCAGGCAGAGGAATCAGTAGTGGAGGCCGAAGGGGGCCAGAGGATTGGGAGAATGATGAAGGTTCATGGGACAGGGCATCGCTGTGGGCACAGGACCCGTGTATTAGCAGTAACTTAAGCAAACACACTGGCTGGTTAGGAAGTGCTTGTTTGGGAGGGGAAGCCTAGAATGAGGTTTTTCGGAGATGAACACCTTCTGAGAAAGGTCCAGGATGTGTCTTCAGGAGATAGCAGACCTCTCAGCAGCGTTTGACATTAATGAGATCCTTGCTTCAACTCAAGAGTTCGGGCTTATAGTAAAGGGCAGAAACAATCCACTAAGAATTTTGAGAAGAAAAACAGTGATCATATTTGCCCAGAATGAGGACTAGATGAGAGTTGCTGGACTAGCCGCAGAGCGACCAGTGGAAACCGTTGGACTGATCCAAATGAGGGATGAGGGTTGGACTGGTCCAGAGCTGGGCATTGCCAGGGGTGCGCTGGGTGACTATTAGAGCACCTAGATTCTCTCATATGTTTCTGTCTGAATCTTCTTAGAATTTTTCACATCTTTCTTTTTCTTTCTTGGACAATGAGATGTTAGTATCCTAAGTCCTTCTTTCTGTTCCTTCTCATGTGCCTTTGTGAGCTCCTCTTCCTCTACTTAGCTTTTCGGTATCAGTAGCCTTCAGGGTTCTGCAGGTGAGCTGATTCATGATCTGTTACAGCAATCATATCCATTCCCACGGCTTCAGTTATGTGCTGATAGCTACCAAATCTGCATTTTCTGCCCAGATCTTTCTCCTGAGCTTCTGATTTACATATGCAACTGATTTTAGAATATTTGTCTTTAAGTAATGCATGTTCACAGATCCAAAATGAACCATCCACCTATCCCACCAAAACACACTCACTCATGTTCCCTGTGTCAAGAAATGATGTCATCAGCCACATAGTAGCTCGAGCCAGAGGCCTAAGTGTCATCCTGAATTCTGGTTGCTTCTTCATGTCACTCATTCAGTGAATCACTAATTGTATTCTATTCTCCCTCCTTTGTAGATCTAAATAATTAACTTTTTATGAATACCTTCATGGCCATTACATTAGATATCCATCATTTATTACCTGGATTACTGAACTAGCCTCCCACTGGTGCCCATGCCTCTAGGTCTGCCTGCTGAAAATACATACTCCCTACCCCTTGCCTCCAGGATCATTTTTTAAAATGTAAAACTGACTTATGTACATACTAGTGAACCAAGACTTCTCCTTTCTAAAATTCCATTAAAACTATTAAAAGGAATAAAATAATTTTTGGAAGATGGCACAGGTGGACAAGAAACTCCCACAAAATTCTACTATGGAAGTTAAATGCAGGTTTGGATGCTGAAGCAGACTGCAGGAAGCTGCAGACTAGAATGAATGTTAAGCAAGCTGCAGCTCAGGTCATAGATGAATTGCCAGGAGAATCTCAGTAAGACTCAAATGTAGCAGGGAAGACCAAGGATGGGAATGGGGAATGGAGAGCTGAGAATGGATATTAACAGGGTTTGTGTATATATATAGAACCCACTCCCACCTTGGCTTGATGTCAGCCTAATGCCTTTGCTTTGGGTTTAAAAAAAAAAAAAAAAAAAAGAGGCTTCTTCTCTATGACAACTGAAGAAATTGCCTTGGAAGAAATTGGGAACTCCTGTTAAAAAATTGGAAGATAATGTTTATGAACGCTCTCAAAATATAGAATCAAAAATAAAAGAAAAATACACAAGAAAAGGCAGAGGGTATCAATATAATATAATACAATAAAGAAAATTTCTCAGAAATGAATGTTGTTACACATCATATACAAATCTGAACAAATAATTTAAAACATGTGCATAGCACTGTTGGATTTCAGATTACCAAGAATAAAAATTTCAGAACACAAGAATAAAAGAGTATCTTAAAATTGTCCAGAAAAAGCAGCCACATACAGAGAAATAATAACCAAGGTGATGCCAATCTTTTTAATAGCAAAAGTTGATACTAGAAGATATTAATGCAATGTCTTAAAAGAAACCTCTGGAGGAAATAATTTTAAACTGAATATTGTAGACCCTACTAACCTACCAAACAAGTGTAAGGCAGAATAAACTATTTAAAAGTCATCAAGTTCCAAACAGTTTATCTCCAGTTCACCTGTTTCTAGGACATTACTTAAGACGGTACCTCACTATAAGGGATTTAATTGAGACAAAGAGTCAAGGTAGCAAAAAGCAATTGATCCAACCTTATTGAACAGTCAAGTCACAGAATAACAAGTCTACATCAGGCAGAGACCAATCAAAACTAAAGAGGAAAGGCAGAGGGCTTTGGGAGAAGACAGAAAAAGTACTCCATGGAATGGTTAAAATGACTGGAAAACTTGAGTATAAGATAAAGGCAGGCATTATAAAAAAGGGCAATTCAAAAATTCTGGAAAAACCAAAGCTGCACAAGAAAGTCACGGTCCAAATACTAAGAAACCAGTCCAAATTGGAATAGAAGTTAACAGATATCAAGGAAAAGAATGCACTACATTCTTAGAAGGAGTTTGCATCTGGAAGATATTAGACATACGGTGAAGAAGGCATATGTTTATTTTCCCAAATTGAAAACAAAAGCAATCAGAAACTTCAGGAAAAATAAATACTGTATGAGCAGCAAATCGTCAAAATATGTAGTAGTCTTAGGTTTTAAATTATTGATAGAATGTAAAGGAAGAGAATTTTCTTGAATTTGACATTCTCCTTTGAAAGTATATTGGATTTATAATTATACCCCACCCCTTGGTTCTACTAGAATATTAACATAGCCACCACGCAATGTGTTTGGAAGAACTGACAAATTTTAACTTTGGCTTAAATAGTCTGGGGTTAGGCAGCTTCCGGCTTTTGTTCAGTGTCTAGATACTCTCAGGGCTGGCATCCCTGTGATTCTCTTGGTTGTTTCATTCATATTCACAAGAGAACTGTTACACTTTCAGTCATCATATCAAAGCAGGAAGAAGCAGGAAAGGCTTTCTTAGCTGGGCTTTGCCTTCACATTTGGGGAAGGAAGCTCTGCCAAGCAGACTTCCCCTATTTCTTGGGTAGGTCTGAAATACTGCCCACATTTAGATCAACCACTCACTAAAAGGAATTTGATTAGCATCTCCTGGGGCAAGGGTTGGGGTCCTTCCTTCCTGAGCTCAAGGTATCTCAGTCAACTATCTGAACAAATTGAAGTTGGTGTCAGGGGATGGGAAGAATGGATATTGAAAGGTGCAATAGCATGGTGATAAGCTCTGTTTTGAAAACAAGTATTCTCCAGGCTCTGTCTTTTACCCCATTTCACCTGACCTTGAATGTCAGGCTGACCTGGTGAAAATTTAGCTTAGTCAGGATATCTCAAACGTTGCGTGCGACTCAGAGAATTATCCAGGGGGTGCAGTAGCTAAGCATTAGCCACTGTGGAGCTTCAATTATTGATTAGGTTTCTCAGCTGGCAGACACAATTGCTCACTTTGGGCAGAACGACAAGTAACTATGAATTAGTGGATTAGTGACTATATATAAGCTGTTTTTAAAGGATCAGCTTTTTGAAGGGTGAGACTGTGATTAGAGGCTATGATTAGAAAACTGCTGAGTGTATTTTTGATGCCATGATACATATCCTCATACTAAATATGCAATTTAATACAAAAATGTATCTTTTTATATAATGCTTCTAGAATGCCATGCAAGCTGACATCATTATGCATACAAGTTGGGTTTAACACGTCAGTATCTTAATTATTTATTATCTGAGATGGGAGGCTTGAGTCTTCTATTAAGAAGCTGCAAAATGATGCTGTTGAGTTATTTATGAAACTTTGTGAAGGGTAACACTGGCAGGCTACTTTTTTTTTCTTTTTTGTGTGCAATGCTTAAGATTAATCAAACATATTTCAGACTTTGAACAGCTGAGTATGTGGGTAACTTATATGGAAAAAAGAGTAAAGTACAATGGTTAAGTGTCAGAGCTTTGGAGTCAGCTTTGAACTCCTATCTTGCAAAATCTTCTGAGTCTCAGTTTCCCATTTCTACATAGAGGTAGTAACAGTGTAGTACCTATCCTTATGTTGGGTGGAATGAGGAATAAGAAAAGAAGTGTAAGATATGTAAGATATTTAGTACAGCACCTGTCAAAAATAATACCCCTTTGATTTCTATTTCAGCAATTCAAAATTTATAATTATTTGAATAAAGCTGGCAATAAACTGCATTTTTGCATGATTGCTAAAAAGTAGATTCCAAGCAAATTAATGTTTTTCTGAAGATTTTCATGGAGAACTTCTAAACTATTTGAGAATTAACTGATTTCTAACATGTAAGAGCAATTTCAGGATGACTATCCCTGTAGAAACAATTAATAGACTAATTATAAAACTTCCCTAACTATTTGTTAAAGTATAGTCCCTGAAAACCTCCTCTGGACAATTATTATTTTTTTTAATTGAAGTACAGTCAGTTACAATGTGTCAATTTCTGGTGTACAGCACAATGTCCCAGTCATGTATATACATACATATATTCGTTTTCATATGCTTTTTCAATAAAGGTTATTACAAGATATTGAATATATTTCCCCATACTATACAGAAAAAAATTTAATCTATTTTTATATAAAGTGGCTAACATTTATAAATCTCAAACTCCCAAATTTATCCCTTCTCACTCCCTATTCCCTGGTAACCATAGATTGTTTACTATGTCTGTGAGTCTGTTTCTGTTTTGTTGATGGGCTTTTAGTGTTCTCTTTTTTTCTTTTCTTTTTTTTTAGATTCCACATATGAGTGATACCTTATGGTATTTTTCTTTCTCTTTCTGGCTTACTTCACTTACAACAATGATCTCTAGTTCTATCTATGATGCTGCAAATGGCATTATTTTATTCTTTTTATGGCTGAGTAGTATTCCATCATATAAATATGCCACCACTTCATTATTCAGTCATCTCTTGATGGACATTAAGGTTGTTTCCATGTCTTGGCTATTGTATATACTGCTGCTATGCACAGTGGGGTGCATGTTTCTTTTCAAATTAGAGTTCCCTCCAGATATATGCCCAGGAGTGGGATTGCTGGATCATATAGTAAGTCTATTTTAAGTTTTTTGAGGAATCTCCATACTGTTTTCCACAATGGCTGCACCAAACTGCATTTCCACCAGCAGTGAAGGAAGGTTTCCTTTTCTCCACACCCTCTTCAGCATTTATTGTTTGTGGACTTTTGAATGATGGCCATTCTGACTGGTGTGAAGTGATACCTCATTGTAGTTTTGATTTTCACTTCTCTAATAATTACTAATGTTAAGCATTTTTTTCATGTGCCTATTGGCCATTTGTGTGTCTTCATTGGAGAATTGCTTATTTAGGTCTTCTGCCCATCTTTGGATTGGGTTATTTGGTTTTTTTGTTGTTAAGTTGTATGAGATATTTATATATTCTGGAAATTAAGCCTTTGTCAGTTGTATCATTTGCAAATATTTTCTCCCATACCATAGGTTGTTGTTTTGTTTTGCTTATTGTTTCCTTTGCTGTGCAAAAGCTTATGTTTGATTAGGTACCATGTGTTTATTTTTGCTTTTATTTCAATTGCCCGGGTAGACTGCCCTAGGAGAACATTGCTAAGATTTATGTCAGAGAATGTTTTGCCTATGTTTTCTTCTAGGAGGTTCATTGTGTCTTTTCTTACATTAAGTCTTTAAGCCATTTTGAGTTTATTTTTTGTGTGGTATGGAGGAGAATTCTAACTTTATTGATTTACATGCTGTTATCTAGCTTTCTCAACATGACTTGCTGAGGAGACTGTCTTTTCTCCATTGTATGTTCTTGCCTCCTTTGCCAAAGATTAATTGACCATAGGTCTGTGGGTTTATTTCTGGGCCCTCTATTCTGTTCTATTGACCCATATGTTTGTTTTTATACCAATACTATGCTGTTTTGATTACTGTAGCTCTGTAGTATTGTCTGAAGCCTGGGAGGGTTAGTCCTCCAGCTTCGTTCTTTGTCTTCCATATTGCTTTGACAATTCTGGGTCATCTGTGATTCCATGTAAATTTTAGGATTATTTGTTCTAGTTCTGTGGAAAATGTCATGGGTAATTTGATAGGGATCTCATTAAATCTGTAGATTGCCTTGGGCAGTATGGCCATTTTAACAATACTAATTTTTCCAATCCAAAAACATGAGGTATCTTTCCATTTCTTTAAGTCATCTTTAATTTCCTTAGTCAATATTTCATAGTTATCCATGTATGTCTTTCACCTCTTTTTTCAGATTTATTCCTAAGTATTTTATTGATTTGGAAGTGATTTTAAAAGGGATTGTTTCTTTACTTTCTTTTCCTGCTATTTCATTGTTAGTATAAAGAAATGCAACTGATGTCTGTATGTTAATCTTGTATCCTGCTACCTTGCAGAAATCTTTTGTCAACCCTAGTAGTTTTTGTGTGAAGCTTTTACGGTTTTCTATATATATATATATCATGTCATCTACATACAGTGACAATTTTACCTCTTCTCTTCCAAGTTGGATCCCTTTTATTTTTTTTTTCTTGTCTGATTGCTGTGGCTAGGACTTCCAAGACTAATGTTAAATAAAAGTGGTGAGAGAGGGCATCCTTGTCTAGTTCCACATTTTAGTGGAAAGGTTTTCAGTTTTCCACTATTATTATGTTGGCTGTGGGTTTGTCATAAATATCTTTTATTATGTTGAGATATGTTCCCTCTAAACCCACTTTTGGCTAGAGTTTTTATGATAAATGAGTGTTAAATTTTATCAAATGCTTTTTCTGCATCTGTTGAGACAATCATGTGATTTTTGTCCTTTCTTTTGTTGATGTCATGTATCACATTTATTAATTTGGGTATGTTGAACCATCGTTGTGTCCCTGGGATGAATCCAACTTGATCATGGTGTATGATATTTTTTATGTGCTGTTGGATTCTGTTTGCTAACATTTTGTTGAACATTTTTGCATCTATATTCATCGATGTTATTGGCCTGTAATTTTCCTTTTTGATAGTGTCTTTGGTTTTGGTATCAGTGTGATGGTGGGTTCATAGGAGTGTTCCTGCTGCTTCAATCTTTTGGAATAGTTTGAGAAAGATCAGTATGAGTTCTTCTTTGTATGTTTGGTAATAGAATTCCCCAGTGAAGCCATCTGGTCCTGGACTTTGGTTTGTAGGAAGGTTTTTTTATTGCTGATTCTATTTCATTCCTAGTGATTGGTCTATTCAAGTGGTCTATTTCTTCTTGATTCAGCCTTGGTGGAATATGTTTCCAGGAACTTGTCCATTTCTTCTAAGTTGTCCATTAGTTTCCATCTATACTTCCATCTGGATATAGCAGAATTCATAGCAGAGAGAAAATAGAGCACAAGAGAACCAATGATGGCTATTAAAGCTTCTGTTCCTGTTTCATTGCCCCAAGCGAGTCACATGACCACGTTTAGGTCAACAGTGAGAGACCTATAATCCTCCCTCAGGGAAAGCAGCAAATGGAGCACTACAAAACACAATCTGGCACCTCTCCAAACTCATTCACAAATATTTGCTTCCCTTCCTTCTGCACACAAAATATACTCAGCTCCTTCTTAGAAGAGGAAGTGCTGAAAGTCCAGGAATAGCGTCAAGATGACAGTAAATAATTTTGTGGTTGTCTTTGCTGTATCAGGTCTGAGGGTGCTCTCTCTTCATCAGGGACTCCACACACCCACAATCCAGTGATGAAAGAGAGTGAGGCAATAGGCACAAGAAGCTGGCTGGAATCAAATACATTTAAAAAGCCTCATTCTGAGAGTTTTATACTAGTTGAGACTAAATACGATGGTGGTTGTTTTTGACCAAAAATGACCCGTTGGGTCGCCAATATTCCATGTAGAGGAAGTAGGCAGAGAAAGCTGCTTTAGTGCCAAGGAGGACATATACTCCAATGTCCTCTTTGATTGTGGCAAAGAAGGATATTGTGGAAAGAAAAGCCTTCCAAAGGGTAGAGTAAAGAGCCCAGAGGATACAGACTGGGAGTTTATTCTCTGGGAACAGAAGAGGGGTCTAATCAAGGAGTATTCCTCAGCCTCAGAGGAAGGGCAGTTCTTAATACATTCACCCAATGTGATTTCAGAATTGCTTCATGCCTCTTACTATTTCCTTTCTTTGTGAAAGGAAATATTTGTTGCAATTATCCTATCATTATTAAAATAGATATATTCTACATGAGTATCGCATACTGACCAATTGTGCCACTGGAGCTCCTAGATAAATATATTCTACACAGAAAAGTAAATGAACAAACTACAATTATATGCATTAATGTGTGTTGTGTCCGTGTGTCCTAGAGAAATGGGGCCAGTAGTACGTGAAGAGAGAGAAAGAGGGAGAGAAAGGGGAGGAGAGAGAGGGGGGAGAGAGAGAGAGTGATTATGAGAAATTGGCTCTTGTGATTATGGATACTGGAGGCTGACAAGTCCTGAGACTGGTGGGGTGCATTGGTTGGCAAGCTGGAGACCCTGTAGAGTCAATGGTGTAGTTCCAACCCAAGTTTGAAGGCCTGAGGACCAGGAGAGCTTATGGGATAGTTCCAGACTGAATGTAGGCAGGCCCAAGACTTAGGAAGAGCCAGTGTTTCAGTTCGAGTCCGAAGTCAGGAAAGCAGCAGGAGCAACAGTAATATACCAGCTCAAGGGTATCAGGAGGGAGGCATTCCCCTTACTCCTTAGAGGATCAGCTTTTTGTTCAATTCAGGCCTCAGCTGATTGGGTGAGGCCCACCCACACTAAAGAGGCAGCCTGCTCTACTCAGTCTACCAGTTCAAATGTCAGTCTCATCCAGGAACACCCAGAATAATGTTTAACCCAATGTCTTAGCACCCCATGGCTCAGTCAAGTTGATATATAAAATTAACCATCATAATCAATAAGAATCAGTCTCTCAAATAGTATGTTGAAATAAGGAATCAAGTTACAAATAATAGATTGGTATAACTCTGTGTATATACATTTTTGAAAAGGCAAAATAAACTATATTTTCAGGGATATGTTTATATAGTATATATAGTGGTGAGAAAAGCCTAAAAATCAGAATATAATTATCTGTAAGAATAAGGAAAAGGAATATTAATCAGTGGTTTCCTCCTATAGTAGTGGCCATTTCTTAATCTTGGTGTAGCTATATAATTTATAATTATTTTTAAAAAATAAATACATATTTGTTACATATGTACATATATTCTTTATATATATTCTCCATATATACACACATACATATGCACACAAAAACATATGTGTATGTGTATCTCGTACATATTCATTATGTATTTTTTTTCACAACAAAAAATGAGAAAAAAGTGGTTACTGCAAGTTCTGATGGTGTTGACTTATGGGATTGACTGTAAGTTCAGCTAACTAGACCGCTTATATTGGAACCCCACCCCCCACCCCCCGCCAAACTGTCACTGCCTGTGGGTCTTTTCTTGTGTTCTGGCCAGTTTATCCAAGAAGAAATTTTCTAATTTGGCTGACAGTGTCCTCAGCGACAAATAAGGACAGAGGGCTAGGAGGTCTCAAATTGCCATGCGGAACCTTACATTTCATTCTGTTGTTTTTAGTATGACGCTTCCTCAACTGAAGCTACAGTTCCCAAGTCCAGAGTTCTTTTGGCTGAACTTCTCTGGAGAACAGTCCCCCGGTCTTAAGCTGCTGTGGGAGGGAAAACTTCCTGGATAACATGGCGTGGGAGGGGCACTAGGGATCAAACAGCTAATCATATGGCCCTGTGTCCATTGCCCTCTTTTTCACTCACCTACACTCCCATCTTCAGAGAGAACTTGGGCCACCCTTCCAAGTTTTCTGGGGTTCTGAGGTACACACTGGCTTGCTTCTGTTTTCCTGTCACTGCCGGTTTACCTTTCATTTTTCTCCATCTGTTAAGACACTTTCCAGTTGGCCCCCTGCTTTCCAGCTTCCATTCTTTTTTGGTTTTCATCTCTTTTATTTTCCTCATTTTTGTGTTTTCATCTTAGCTTATAAACACACTACAAAAAATCCACATCCAGTGTCCATATCTTAGTTACTAAAACCAAGAAACCAAAAACTAAAAAACAAAACTATTCTCCAATAAAACATGAGAGGGTTCACTGGGAAAATGGCTGATTCGAGGTCTGGTTCATGAATAATGCGTCATGACCCTGTAGCATCTGATTGTGCCAAAAAGCAAGGAAGGGCTAAAAGAATGTAATTATGGGGGTCTGGCAAAAGGACACAGTAGCTGACCTGAAAGAGCTCCCAAAGACAAAGTTGGAACAGTCTGAAGAACAAAATAAATTATGTAGTGCTGGATAATAACCCAAAGTGTAAAATAAATAAACATGAGTCCAAATTGAAATACATAAATGATGAAATAGATAAATAAATGGGAGAGAAGGAAAAAAACTCTTCCTTACAAAATAATTCAAATTATACATGTAGATACTCCTCTATCCAGGAGGTGGAGCTTAATTCCTCACCCCTTGACTGTGGGCTGGACTTACTGATTCTTTTAAGTAAGAAAAGAAAAATAATAATAACTTTGCTATACCTGGCAGACACTGCCTTCAGCAAGTGTTGAAGGTTGACATAACATCAGCGGTGCTATGTCAGGATGATACCAGGTACTGCCGATTTTATGTAATGAGGAGGAGGTTTCACCTATGAGTTACTCTTCCTCCAAACCCGTAATTCCAAAGTAATCATGAGAAAACATCAGACAAATCCAAATGGAAATATATTTTACAAAACACCTGACCAACTCATTTTAAAATTGTCAGTCAGGAAAACTAAGGGAAAACTGATAAACTGTTGCAGACTGGAGCAGGCTAAGGAGACCTGACAATAAAACTCAATGTTGCGTCCTGAATTGGATCCTGGAATAACAAAATAACATTAGTGGAAAGATTGGTGGATTATGAATAATGTCTCTTGTTTACTGAATAGTATTGTACCAATGTTAATTTCTTAGTTTTGATAAATACACCATGGTCATGTAAGATGTTACTATTAGGGAAAACTATTATCTCTGTAAATTCTCTTATTATAACTTTTTTGTAAATCTAAGATTATTTTAAAATTAAAAGTTTATTTAAAAATAAATCCCTAGAGAAGATTTCCAAAAGGGAACTATGTTCTGCCAGCTTTGACTAGAAGTCCATAATCCTGGTAAAGTCCTACTTACATTTCAAGACTCCGCAGGCTGGTGATGCCTGCAGGATGCCTCCTCTAACTTCCCCAGACACGGGGTTTCCACAGCATCTTGTACTTACCTCCTTTCAATAGCACTTATCACAGCATCTCCCCAGTGGACTGGGCAATCTCAAGGGCAGGAACTGAGATCTATTCATTATTTTGTGTTTAGTATTTGGCAAAATGCCTCCAGAAGGCATGCATGCATTTAATAAATACACGTGTGTTTGAGCCAAGTTGGTCATGGAGTTGAGCACGGCGGTTTCAATGTAAGAAAAAAGGTGAAGAAAAGTCACCAGTTACTGATTCTTTAAAAATCAAGTTTCCACTAGAATATTCCTTTCTGTGTGTTTGCTCTAAACAGGCTATATTTCTTTGGAAGTAAAACAGAGCCTGAGACCATTGCTTCAAATCATAGGGAACTATAGCTCTAACCAGAGTTAGACTGTGATGGAAAGCAAAGGTTTAATTCTCCTTGTTCTAGTGACATTTTTTCTAGTAGTAAGATATGCACCTGAAAACAATACCACTCCTGCTTATTAGGGAAATTATGCCTTTAAAGGTAAACCCTAAGCAGATGATGTTTAATGGACCAGAGAAACAGGAAACATTTGCCACTGGTAACCTCTTCTTGGTGTGGTGTTTTTCTTTGATCTTTGCTGATTTCTTTTCCATTAAATAATCAGAAAATTACCGTGACTTTATCCCCATAGGCTGAAAATTAGCCTGCTAAGCTTGAGCCCAAATCAGATTCTGATCACTAAGAATTAATCTGTTTCAGCGGAAGCATGTCTAACGGAAATCAGCATGGCTAGCCTCTGTCACAGCAGAGCGGTCACCGCTGTCACCCGTGACTGATATACAGCAGCCAAGTGTGGAAATCACTCAGGTCTCAATCCCTTTGTTCTCTGGCCAATACTGATCAGACTTTGTTTTTCCAGAGTATATCTGTTCACATGCACGCTTTCACAAGGTTCACAAAACCTGCATTTTGAAGGTGAAGAAGAAGTGTTTTAAGAGAGTGTGTAGGGGGAGGTTGTATCTCAGCGGTAGAGTGTATGTTTGGCATGCCGAGGTCCTGGGTTCAATCCCCAGTACCTTCATAATATATATACATATCTATATAAAACAAATAAATAAACCGAATTACCTCCTCCATAAAAAAAAAACTGTCAAAAAATTTTTTTAAATCCTTAAAAAAAAAGAGAGAGTATGTAAATCTCTGTGGCACAACTATCTGTAGCAATGATGTCCCTATCCTGACTTTGTGATTCTAGCTGACTCTAATTATTTTGAGGGATGGGAGAAAGTTATTATTTTTAACATGCAAGTTTAAAATCTTTCAAATTAGTTTATATTTTAATATATCCCAGGAAAAATTGCAAACGATGAAAGTGATAAAAAACTGTAATTCAAAGAAGCTATCCTTAGGGACTTTGTTTATTCACAATGTATTCAGCCTTGATGTATTGAGTACCTATTCCCAGGCATTGTGGTATATGCTTAATAACTATTGTTGAATGAAATAGCTGCTGTTCTTGCCCTCATGGGTCTTTCAGTCTGAAGGGAAAGATATTAAAAAGATGTCCATGTTAGATTCGCAGCTGCTTTCATTACTCCATTTATCTACTGCATAATGGTGCTTTTTTTTGGCTGTCTTCAGAAACTCACTTTTAAATTTAATTCAATTAAATTTAATTAAATATCTTAGAGATATCTTAGATATCTTAGAGTTGGTCAAAATAGAAATTTATCTATGCGGTCTGATTTGAGGGTTCTACTGCTTTAAAATGTCTCTTCAATCCAGGTGTGTCACTGTCTAACTTTCCAGGGTTAGTAATCCTCTTGAAAATTCAGATATTCCTGGGCTTATTATAAACTGCTTCTTTGAAGAGTGTCTCCCTGTACGCCTGCACGTATCTTCCTCTGAGCCGAGCCACCCTCACAGGCGCACAAGCTGTGCCTTGGAGCATTCTTTCTGCCTCCCAGTCCTTCCCTTCTACCATCCTTTTAACTAAGGCCCATGTCAAATGCTACCTCTTCCTTTATGCTTTCCTTGATGTCGTTCTTGATAGTACTCTTATTTTTGTATCATTTATTTGACATCTAATATGTTTTGCCTTGTATTATATATAGCAAATAGGAAATTAACAGATAAGGTGTTTCTCTGTAACCGTGTATAAGTGTCACCAGCACAGGGATTTTCCATATGTGAACATGGCTGCATAGGTCACCACTTTCCCCTTTGCCTCTCTCTGTCCAGGCCACTTGAGATGGCAGTTCCCTTGCTCTCTGCATACACACTGCTCAACCTGTCCCTGCTTCCCCTACACCCTGCTCTCATGGACATGCTCGCCCCCTGCCCCAGCTAGCGGTTGTTCTAACCCTTAAGCCAAAACTACTCCACCTGCTACTTTCTTAAAAGGAAACATCTGCCCTGGTTGTTAACCTGAGGGGCTGTGAGGGGCGTGCCCCTCTGCTGGTTCCCCTGGTAACTAACGAGCCAAACTGACGTCGCTTCCCCCTATAAATGGTGGCCTGCTTCTCTCCGGGGAGGTGGAGGTGGCGGCCCCGCCCTGCCGCCGGCCCCGCCCTGCCGCCGGCCCCGCCCTGCCGCCGGCCCCGCCCTGCCGCCGGCCCCGCCCTGCCGCCGGCCCCGCCCTGCCGCCGGCCCCGCCCTGCCGCCGGCCCCGCCCTGCCGCCGGCCCCGCCCTGCCGCCGGCCCCGCCCTGCCGCCGGCCCCCGCCCTGCCGCCGGCCCCGCTGTGAGGGTGTCTCTAGGACCTTTCACCTCAGACATGTAAGACTCCCCTGTCCAGCAAACCACTGATGTCACTGTCTCTGGACTCTTTCTTCGGTCTCGAGGCTGGACAACTGCAAGGCTTGCAGGCCCGAGGGGTGTAGCCCAACAACTGGTAAGCCAGCCAAGAAACCGAGGAAAGTTCTGTGAGCACCGAGATGACGGACGGGAAATTGGGATGGAGAACGGAAAGTTGTAAAGGGTCATCCCGGGGTGGCCATCCACTAGCAGGTGGGACCCAAAATCTCAGAGTCTCTTTCTAGTTTAAAGTAGCAGCCCCGTACTCGTGGCTCATCTGACTGCTCGGAGACGGCTGGTGAACACGGACAGAATGCACGGGCCTGGGTTACCTGTTTAACATTTGGCTGTTACCTGATCACGTAAGATGAGCATACACCGGGCCCACTGCCCTTAAACAATCACAGGCACAGGCTTTAGGCACAGACTCAGGGACAGGCTTGTGAATCGGGTGTGTCCAGTTACCTGAAAGGGTTTGGCTGGGTCCTGTGGCAACAGCCAAGTACTGAGTACCCTTGGGCTTCTGGTCCCAGCTATGGAAGGGCACAGAGCAATGACAGTGTATGGAGCAACAGCTGTATGCAGTCTACAGTGTCTTAAAACACGTGGGAAATATTACAGAAGGCCCCCTACTGGAGAAGGGCACTATTATGTTAATTCTGTGGTCCGTTGTGGTACCATCCTTTCAGTATTCGGCAGCGGCTGCGGGGACTGAGGGTGGACAGGTAATGGTACTGCGGACTTGGACAAAAATCACATGCCCGGGTGGTGTTATCTTAGAACGCTGTTACTGCTTGTATTTTGCTTAATGGTCATGATCTTCCTTTATGGTGCCTAGTAAACATCTTAACATTTCATCTCTAGTCTGAGCGGAGGGAATCTTTGCAGATTGGGCAACAGTGGTGGCTTCGTTGAGAAATAAGTCTGATGGCTGGGTATACAGCCAGAGGCCATGGTCGTCCTCCTCTGGACTTCCATAAAAGATTGACCTGATAAAGCCTGGCTCCAAAGCTTGCCTGACTCTTGACTTTTTACCTGGTGTCTGTGTTGCATTCGTGGTATTTGGTTGCAGTGCATTTCCACCTACCCGGACCATAGGGATATCACAGAAGGCGGGATGGGAGTGGGGGGATCAAGAGGGTAAAAGTCGCTCATGCAGCGTTTGTGTACAGGGTGGAGTGTATTATCAGGCCACTCAAGATGGCTTTTCTCTTACTTTCTGCACATCTCCTGCTCAACCAGTCCCTGCTTCACTCACATGACTGTTAGGGCTTAACTGGTTCCTGTTTATTGGTGAGCCCACCTGATGTCAATTCTCCCCTGAGCAGTGAAGATTGCTGCCTTGTCCTGCCTGCCTTCTGCCATCCACAGCAGGGTGCTGCTCCAGGACCTCTCACTTCAGACTTTTCACATCCCCTGTCCAGTAAACCACTGATGTGTCTGTCGCTGTTTCTGAGCTCCTCAGTCTGGAGGCTGGACAACTACAAGGCTTGCAGGCCTGTGGGGTGCAGCCCAACAGCCTCCTACAAATCACTGAAAAATAATAAGGATCAAAACCTCTGAAAATATTGTTTATGGTGAAAACAGACAGATATGATCTTCGATTATATAAAAGGACTGCAGGTCTTCAAGACTGAGTAGTCATCCCTTTGAAAAGTGTAGGTAAACAGCTGAGAAATATTAACAATGGAAAGCCCAGGGGTGGCAGCTTCTGGAGAAGGCTGCCCTGGAGTTACATTTTTTTGTGACCACAGAGGTGGGAATTGTATGACCTACACTGGTAGAATTACCCTGGAGCTGATTTGGTTCCAAGACCTAGAAGATTCTGTTTCCTAAGGAATCACGCAGACAAGCCATATTTGCTGGAATCAGTTTGTCTCTGTAGCTGAGAAATAGGACAGACTTTTTATTATACAACAATACAATCTATCCTTGGCCAGGAGACCACTGAAAACGGCTGGTCTAGCAAAATCCAAGGCATTCATGACAAGTAATAAAAAGGAACTGGTATAATTTAGATGCTAAGATACTCTAATAAAAGAAAATAGAGAAAGTAGCAATAAATCCTTATTAACAAAAGAACACTAACCATAAAAAAAAGTTAAATTGCAGATGAAAATTTTGATTAAATGTTTTTACTCTAGTGGAAAACCTAAGGAAAAATGGAAAAGCTCAGAAAAGGGGTGAGAAAACATGAAAAGATACAAAGTGAACTGAAAAAAACCCAGAGAAGAAAAACTGTTATAGAAATTAAGATACATTTGTAAAGAACACAAGGCAGAGTGGGCACAGCAGAAAACAATAAATAGAGACATGCAAAGTGAAATAAAATAAAATGAAATTAAGAACATATCAGATGAATGGAGAACTATAGGTATGCAAGAGAAATGGAAATCTAAGATATCTACAGTTGGAACCAATTGAAACCTCTGAAAAAAGAAAATCAAAATAATAGACTAGAACAAATATTGCCTCATGCAAGCAGGAAAGCTTTCTTGAAATAAAAAAACCTGAATCTATACATTGGAAAAGTACATTATGGACCATGGAAATTGACTCAAAATAGCCAATACTGGAATGTACAGCTAGTGAGGTAGACTTGAAAGCAAAGTCCTTTTGATTTTTCCCATTTTCCTTTGGGAAATATGCCAGAAATGGTTTGTTACACAGAAGCTATTCTCTTAGTGCACTGCAGGGTGCTGGAGGGTAGTATGCCGCATTTTCCAGGCTCCATTGCCAGAAGTTTCAGAGTCTGCCAGTGGTTGCCCCTCGTGAGATTAGCAGGCAGGAAGCAGGTAGAAGCAGCAGCAGCCCTGCCAGGAGCACTGGGCTTCAGTAGCAACGTAGTGAGTGCTGGCTCCTGGGCTGTAGGTCAGCGCAGACCAGTAGGTCCAGTGGTATCCGTGGCAAGGACAGCTTTGTGGGCTCCCACAGGTCACTGCAGCTACCTACGGTTCCTGATCTCTGGATATCATCATCTAATTTCTTTTCCTCTTCCAGTACTGCCAACACTTTTGCAAGTGTTGCTTGAAACATCTAAAGCAGTTTCTGTTGTTCTAATTGGACTCTAATGGAAATAGCCTGGCAGGAAAACAAACAAAACATATTAAATCACTTAGAAGACTAATATAAGGCTGACCTTAGATTTTGTCATAGCAACATTCAACACCAGAAGGCAGAGAAGCAATACTCGTAAGACCCTCAAGGAAATGCAAAAATAAACACATGGGACTACAACAAACTAAAAATACTTTTGCACAGTGAAGGAAACTGTCAACAAAATGAAAAGGCCACCTACTGAATGGGAGAATATATCTGCAAACATATACTTAATCAGGGGTTAATATCCAGAATATACAGAGAACTCATAAAAACTCAACATCAAAAACACAAAGAACCCAACTGAAAAATGAGCAGAGAATCTGAATAGACATTGTCCCAAAAAAGACACACAGATGGCCAACAGGCACATGAAAGGATGCTCAACATCACTCACCACCAGAGAAATGCAAAGCAAAACCACAATGAACTATCACCTCACACCCGTCAGAATAGCTATTATCAAAAAGATATGGAGAAAAGGGAACCCTCATGCCCTGTGGGTGGGAATGTAAACTGATGCAGCCACTATGGAAAACAGTATGGAGATTCCTCAAAAAATTAAAAATAGAGCTACCATATGATCTAGCAATTCCACTCCCAGGTATTTACCTGAAGAAAAGAAAAACACTAATTTGAAAAGATATATGCACCTATGTTCATTGCAGAATTATTCACAGTAGTCAAAATATGGAAGCAACCTAAGTGCCCATCAATAGATGAATGGATAAAGAAGATGTAGTGTATACACACACACACGCATACACACACACAAAGGAATATTACTCAGCTATTAAAAAAGAAATTTTGCCATTTGCAATAACATGGATGGACCTAGAGGGTATCATGCTAAGTGAAAATTCAGAGAAAGACAAATACTGTATGATATCACTTGTATGTGGAATCTAAAAAAACAAATTAGCAAACATAAAACAGAAACAGTCATAGATACAGAGAGCAAACAGGTGGTTGCCAGAGGGGAGAGGGCAGGGGGAGTAAAGAAATAGGTTTGGGAGATTGAGGTACAAACTCCCAGTTGTGAGATAAATGAATCATGGCAGTGATCAATTTGAGATATATAGAAGTAACAAATCACTATGGTGTGTAACAGGAAATAATATATTATTATAGGTCAATTATACTTTAAAAATAAATTTATAGAAGAGATCAGATTTACAGTTACTGGAGATGGGGGGAGGGGGAAACGGATGAAGCCAGTCCAAAGGTACAAATTTCAGTTATAAGATAAATAAGTACTAGGGATATAATGTACAATATGAAAATATAATTAATACTGCTACATGTTATATCTGAAAGTTAAGAGAATAAATCCAGAGTTCTCATCACATAGAATAAATTTTTTCTATTTCTTTAATTTTGTATATATATAAGATTTGAATATTCGCTAAACTTACAGTGGTTATATTTCATGATGCATGTAAGTCAAATCATGATGTTGTACATCTTAAACTTATGCAGTGCTGTATGTGAATACTATCTCAATAAAACTGGAAGGAAAAAATATGTTGAGGGTAGATCATATATTAAGTGCTCTTACCAAAAAGACAAATATAAAAATCAGGCACTTATAAGCATGGCGAAGAATAACAGCATAAACTTACATAGTATTTACTACGTACTAGGCACTCTTCTGAGTACTTTTCACATACTAACTCATGTAATCCTTACAACAGCAC
Organism: Camelus ferus; assembly: GCF_009834535.1. NCBI lineage: Eukaryota > Metazoa > Chordata > Mammalia > Artiodactyla > Camelidae > Camelus > Camelus ferus. The sequence goes on along the minus strand of NC_045697.1, from coordinate 52,296,104 downwards.
TATGAAATATTATTATCTCTGCTTTTAAAGATGAGAATTATGAAACATTAAATCAATTGACCGGTATGACACAATTAATAATGTAATGGAGGAAAGGGAGCTGGAATTCAATCCAAAAATTTTAGAGCTGGAGTCTGGCCCTTAGTCTCTAGATTGCTTGGGCTCTCAGCAGAGAGCAGGGTTAGGACACTGAGATTGACAAGAGGACATGTCTGGTTTTGGATGGTGGAGTCAGAGATGACTTCCCTGCTGGGGCTCAGAAGCAGAGAGCCGAATGAAATGATTGCTGCTGTCTTCCCACACAGAACACATTATAAGTTCATTAACCTATTATCCAGTTCATTTTATCTTTTAGCTTTCAATTAGATTGCTCCTATATTTCCCTCAAAATCCTATTCCAGCAGTGGTATAGACCTCAGGCTTGGGTACATGTGGTTTAACCTACTCCCAAACACCTTTTCCCACAACACCCCTTACCCACCCCTTCTCCAACTACCATACTTTTTCTTTGACTTGTTAGAATTTCTACTGAGAAATGGAATTTTATTCTTCTTGTTTGCTGGAATCCATTGCTCCCTCCCTGTCACAGAGGTGGCTGCATCAACCCTTAGACTAGTCTCTCAGAACCCTCAACAGGGATATTCGGAAATAGAAGGATGGATTTAAACTATGATCCCCAAAGACTCATGGGAGTGGCATGGTTCCAAGCAAATGTACAGCAGGTTTTCCTGGTCAGGGCCATTGAGAGATGAGGTGAGAGGGAGGCAGTCCCACTTCAGTGGGACTTTATGATACAGCTGGACGGCAACCTGGGCCATGTTGCTCCCACACATTTTGTGTGGAGAGATGCCCACACGGTAGGACTCTGGCTGCCGATCTAGAGTTAAGAGCAAGATCCATGAGGCAGCAACAAACTGGGTAGCTTAAAGAGGCAACGGTTTCTCCTAGAAAAAAATAATTTAAAAAATAGGATGATCAGATTTTAAATTAATTTGGGTCTAGAAGAGAAAGAAATGTCTGCATAGGTGCTAGACACTTGCCATTTCTCTCTCTAGTTGGACAATTTCAAAATCAGGTTTCAATGCAAACAGACTTGAATACTTTTCCCTTGTTCAGTCCAATAAATACTTGTTTAGCACTTGCTGTGTTAGGAGACCTCTCTGTTAGTGAAGGGCTCAAAGTCCAGTGTGGGTAAAGAGATCGAGCCCACAGTGTAGTGAGAGATACTACCTGAGCTCTAAGTGATACCACCTCATTTGGCCTGGAGGATTCTAGGAAGTTGCCATTTTTGCAGGAGAATGAAGGGCGGGGAGGGGGGCGTTGACGTGAGAGGATGGTCATGTCCTAGGTCTCAGACTAGTCCATGGGACTACGGGCTGCCAAGTGAGGATCCCTGACTTTGTGCAGGAAAGAATTCAAGAGCGAGCCATTCTAAATTGAAAGCAAGTTTATTTAGAGAGATACACATTCCGCAGACAGAATGCAATTCTCCTCAGAAGGGAGAGCAGCTCTAGGAGTAGGGGTGGTTAGTTTTTATGGGCTGGGTAATTTCATATGCTAACAAGCAGGAGGATTATTCCAACTATTTTGGGAAAGGGGTGGGGATTTCCAGGAAATGGGCCACAGACCACTTTTTGGCCTTTTATGGTCAGCCTTGGACCAGTCTTGGAACCTGGGGAGGGGTGTCATTTAGCATGCTAATGTATTACAATGATCATGTAATGAGACCCAAGGTCTACTGGAATCTTCTGCCATCTTGGGCCTAGTTGGTTCTAACCAATATTTCTCCTAATCTCAGTGGCTGTGTTGTTCTTTTAATGGTTGTGCCCCACCCCCTTCCCTCCTGTCTCACCATCTTTGATTATTCCAAAGAGCAAACACAAGTTCCAGACTTCTTAGTCCACAAATCTACTAGTGTACATGGGCATCTAAATACAGATCTTGAAAATTTCCAAGCTTGTTGCCATTATTAGAGGCTTTCTCTTTGCCCATCTTCCCAAACACCTTTTCCCACAACACCCTTTACCCACCCCCTCTCCAACCACCATACTTTTTCTTTGACTTGTTAGAATTTCTACTGAGAAATAGAATTTTCTGATAGTTAAAATTCCTCCCAATCTACAGTTACCTTTGTTTTACTAGTGAATTCTCTTAAAGTTTCCCTCTGTAATTTCAAGATTTTGAGGTGGTTAAAAGTGGCCAAGTTCCTGGCTTCATGTATTTGTACCTTAAAAGAGAGTGCTGTGTTTGCTTTTCCCAGCAACTTGAGAACTGATATCTTTGTTGATTCTTCTAAGAGAAATATGGTATACTTTCCCAATTACTCATCCCTGCCCATTGTTCCTGATTTCTAGGGTTTCCTTCCAAGCAGCAATGGTCATGTGGCAACACAGTGAGGATATCTACATGATTTATTGTTCAGATGTACTCCCACTGAAGTCAGCTTGAGAAGCCACAGGCTGGCAGGACTCAGAGGGTCCATTTCCTTCCCTTTAGACCACAGGCTGTCAGTAATTCTTCTGTTTGTCATATTCTTTCACTTCATGGTAATCAATCCTGTTCTGCATTGCAAACCCTCCCCTTTAGCCCCCAACCAAGATTCTTCAAAATTGAGGCAATAGCTGTCCATGACTGCCCCCTAGCAACTGTTGACCTCATTTGCATGTGTTTTTCTCATTATGAAGCCATTGCAGTAAGAAGTTGATACAAGGCTGGGATGACTGCAAGTTGAACTTGTGAAGTGTAGTTTTGATGGACTCTTAACTCAGCTTGCTCTGTTTTTGGCTACTCTAACTATTGTGCTTAAAAGTTACAAATGATTCTGCCTGTTTTCTCCCTTTGTTTTATCTCTCTGTCTCCTGCAAGTTCTCTTGGGCTGGCACAGTGCCTCCTGGATTCAGTAGTTCAGCTCTGTGTATTTCTACTTGCGAGCAGAGATTCCCGCTCCCCCTCCTTGATATCTCCTTCCCACAAAATTGCTGGGAGTCAGTGACTTACTCTAGTACTTACTCTCTATTGTTAATCCCAATTGTATAGAATTAGGACTCAGAATAAATGCTATGTTTTTAATATAGCCAAACACCAGTATATTCAACATTTAAAGCTATTCCCTTGAAATTTTAAAACAACTAGACTTAGAACATGTTCAAACAATTTGACTCTGCTGAGAGGTGCATGGTAGTAGAAAAAGTCCTGGACAAGGAGTTAGGCTTGGACTTGAGATCCACCTCAGCCAGTGGTTTTAGAAATTTGGACACGTTTCTTAAATTCTTTGAATCTTGGTATGATCGTTCGCAAAGGAGGATAACAAAATCCACATCACAGAGACTGTGTTGGAACCAATGGGAAATAGTATGTGAGCACCTCAGGGCATGACATTTTTCAAACAGTTGAGTGCATTAATTTTGGTGTCACATAGGGGTTTGATTGCTGGCAATGTCATTCAATTGTTGTGTGACTGCAGAGAGCTCTTTCTCTTCTTTCCATCTCCATGTCCTTGTAGGTTAAGTGGGGATAAGATTTCCTGTCTCACAGGGCTGTTGTATGGATTAAAAAAGATAAAAGTAGGGTTCAGCACAGTATCTGGCAAGTTAGTAAATGTTCAATAAATGTTAGCTGTGTTAACAAGATAAATTATTCTAAAGCAATTATTAATAGTTGCTCAATAAATGTAGTTACACCTAAATTTGACAAAGTGAAGTTCCTCTCTGGAAAAAAAATTTCTTTGAAGCAAAAAAAGGAGAGACTAAGCATTATCTGACTAGGAAAAATGCACTCAGGCAGCCTGGCTTATAATCATAGCTGTTTTACGAGCAACTACCAACAAATCTTAAAAAATCAGCATTGAGAGAGGAGGAGAGTTATAGAAGTTGGCCCTTGGAAACTTTCACTCTTGCATTAAGATGAAACCAGAGATTGGTATGTAGATAGCATTTATTTTACAAATATTATTTGAACACTATTGTATAGCATGTGGGTTATTGAAAAAGTTTTGAAGGTATTTATCAACATACATCTTTATTTACTGTGGGTGGCATGCATCAGGGCGCGATACTGTCCTTGGCAAAGACAGACTCCACGACAGAGTTATGTTTCCATAAACGACCTGAGGAAAGGCTGATGTGGAATTTACTCCAAGTGAAATACCATGGCATGTAGGTAATGTCTTTACAGAGTCATCTGAATGTAGATGGTGCTTTTTTCCTTTTCTTGAAACATGCTCATCTTATTTTCCTCTATTTGAACACTGGTGAGGTGAGTGGATGCCATTAAAAAACAATTCTGAAACTCTGCTTTGAAAAGTCTGAAAATGGGTGGGAGTTTTAAAAGACCTCTTCCTTTAATCTCAGCATTCTGTTCATGAAAAATCACTTTAAATGCTAATAAATCTGCTGGTTTTACAAATATGACTTATGAGCTGCACTCAGAGAACAAGTGGGGCCTGGCAGGAGCCTGCTGATGTCTCTACCTGGCATTCTGTCTCCCTAACCACAGCTCTCAGGGGAAATGCTCCCATCCGGGAGTTTCTGGTAAAGATTTAACAACCCACCTTCAGGAAAATAAAGTCTTGGTTTGCAGTGTATGCTGATTTCTGTTGTGTAATTATTCCCACCGTGGCTGATTTCAAGCTATCGATCAGGAGTTGGGAGAAGATACATACAGTCAACTCCAGAAAGCTGGGTGGAGATGGCTCCAGCCCACCACTGCTCTTACCCTTATCTGACATCGACTTGATGGGGCTGATACTAGTAACTCTCCAAACAAAAGGTGGACGCGTGAGTGAGACACAGCCAATCCTTGTGCCCCATCCCTTTGCCTGAAGTATTGGTCCAAGGGGGAACTGTGACCCAGTTTGGGTTAATCAAGGTCTTTATAAGGAATTTGATATTTGAATGCTGGAGAGACATTCTGTCTTTACTTTTGAATGACGAGCTGTGATGTCGTAAACTTGGACCTTACAGAGCCTTATTCTCCATGCGTATGTCAAAGGACAGAATGAGGGCCAGCAGAGACTGGGAGAGGCGAGAGATGGGGGAGAGAGAGAGAGACTGGCATCGTCATATTTTCAGTATTTTTACCAGCTATGTGAGCCAAAATTTCCATTAGTTGCTTTTAAGTTAACTTGAATTCAATTTCTCTGACTTGCCATTTAGTACCTATCTGGCATATTCAAACAATAGGATACTACAAAACTATTCAGATGATGATTTGGAGGGATAATAGTTCACATCTGAAGATTTTTCTCCAATTACCATACATTTGATAAGATTTTTAAAAGTTTTAAAAATGCGTATAAAAAAAAGAAAAAAATGCATATGGATTAAAGTTGCATGTGTTCTATGGCTTTTGAGTCCCCATTGTCCCCTGAAAATTGGCATTTTAATGGGCCAAATGATCCATTCTATACATATATTAATTTTTCATCAAAATAGAAACACACATATACAAAACTCCACCAACCAACCAACCAACAAACAAACAAAAAAAACCCCAAAACCAGGACAAAACACCCAACTGAAAATGTATGGATCTAAAGAAATAATGGATAGTGATAACTACATTTTTCTTCAAAAAACAAATCTCTCCTCCCAATCCTATACACAATATCTGAGAACCATCTGTCACCAAGGCTGCTCAGATAGCTGTCTGCTTCCTATGGTGCCAGGAGTTGGAATTGTGATTCCAAAAATTTTCACAAATACCTCTTGCTCATTTTTACTTATTACAGAAGCTGCCCCAAGGATCTGAGTGTTGAGGTGCTGCTGCATTGTGAATCAGAGCATCAGCTGGGTCTGCATTGTGGCTTCCTGTCATCTTGGTTAAGGACTTAAATTTGTAAGAATCAGTTGCCTCATGTGTCGAATGAGACTTTTTATGTTCTAGGAGATTCCTGATTTTTCATCTGCCCTGCAACCCCAGCCAGCACATTTCCTGCAAATTTTCCCCTTCCTACCCTGTCATTTACATGACTGTCCTGGAAATTGCCAGGGTGGTGAAATAAGGGTGAGTTTTTTTTCACTCTTCAGCCCACCCAAATACCTACACTGGGGCTTTCCCATTCGCACCACTGCTGTCATATGGTGGGTGAAGTTTCCTGTATTCTCTTTTGGGGTACTTACAAGTCTCCTGGATTGATGATAAAGGTAGGAGCCACAAGAGACTCTGAGAAGTTTTGAATGCAGATGGAGGTGCAGGCAGCTGGTAGAGATGGCAGCCATTCTCTGCCCAAGAGTGATGACAGTCTCTGACACGGCTTTCCTGTAAGCAAGAGAGTAGTCTATTATCTTGGCTTCTACTCTGCTTCCTAAAGCTGACCACTTGATGATGATTGGACATATATCCATGCTAATGCTTCCCTCCCATTCCTAACTCTCCTGTGATCCTTCTGGTCTGGTGATTCTATCCTCTTCTGACATCTTGACCCCACCATCCCCTTTCCTCTTTCTCTCAGCCCAGGTAACCCTCAACTGTCTTTTTTTCCAAGTGTGAGAATTAGAGTAATTTCCTTCCCTCTTTTTTGCTTTTTAATCTTTGTTGTATGAACTCTTTGATCCACTTCCTTCAGGGACTTCCTTTTGAGTCTTAAGAGACTAGGTGTAGAAAACAAAACAAAACCAACCACTAACAACCAAACCAAACCTACAAATGAATGTACATGCATTTTTCTTTTTAACTTTCCTTGTAGAAAATACTAAAGATTCTAGATTCCTTTGAGAAATTGGAGGGGGAGGTGGAGAATGAAAGTGTGTGAAAGAAAGTAAAATCTGAATGATTGACATTTCAGGATCTTGTTACCTTTATGTAACAGACATGACCTACTGAACACTGCTGGTCTGGTGTTGGGCATCTGAATAAACCTTGACCAATAGAGGTCTTTTGCCAGGAATATTAGAATTGCAGCTCTGACAGGATAGCTTTTCTTTGGCATTAAAAATTTAAGATGTAAAACTCGAGTTGTCAGTGGTCTTGTTTTCTGTCATATAGACACAAGGACCAGAGAAAATCCATCTACAAACCAAGAAGGAGGAAGGTGGGGAGCTTGCAAAGAGGAGGAGACGTGATAGACAGAGTAGGGAACTTGAGCATTTCTTCTAGAAATGGTCAAGAAATGGGTTTGGCGCCAGTGGTTTCCGAGTTCTAACTGATTCCTGTTACTGGGTTCTGTCTGTTGGGTTTCTGTCCTTGTGATTCAGAATCCTATTATAAATACTCACTTCAAAGGGTTTCTGTGCAATATAGACACAGTAAGCTTGTTCAATTTCTTAGTATAATATGTGGAATTTAATAAGCATAGAGAATGTTGTTGTTGTTTGAAACAATTTACATTTTCATTTATGACTTGTGGTTCTCAAGATTTCTTGATCAGTAACCATGCCTGTCCAAAGCAAAATGATGTGCTTACTTATCACCTATTCTGTCCATATTGAGGTTAAGGAATCTTTTTCGTTCTTTATTCACCATCACATACTTCTAGGTATCACTACTTACTGAGGGCAGTGTAAGCATGAAATGATGATTTGCTCAGTGAATGTATTTAGAATATAATACGAAATAATTGATTAATTTCTGTAACTTAAGAACAGGCAAACCAAAATACCACTCTTAACTGTTGCCATATATAGTGAAATCAAAACTCAGCTTTAATGAAAAAAAAATTCTGACACTTCCTGGAAAATATCTGATAAAACTTCTATTAAACAAAGGGTACTTTGGTTTTGCATTAATTCAGAAAACTGACCTCCTCTTACAGATTTGGGATTTTCTCAATAAAAATCCACTTAAGGTTATTATGCTCTGAATTTAACCAAGTAAAGCCGCTCTTCCTCCATTAGGTTATCACCACTGCATGAAATTTACCACATATCTTTTACATTATGTTTTTATACTTCCTTGTTTGCAGACTTTAAAAGATATTTCAAAAGTGGCTTCTGTTGTGCGTTTGTTGTGTGATTTATGGTAAAGAGATGATCATTTTCTAGGAAAGCATGTTAATATTAACCTCCACTCTTTGAAGGAAATGTTGATTTAGCAAAGGTGCTTTCCTAATGACTTACCTGGCTTGACATTCCATTGTGATTTCACGTAGCTCTCTGGAAGTCACACACTATTTATCAGCAAGTTTTGTAATTTATTCTGCTGCTCCTGAGTGGACAAGAAACATCTCTAAAGAGACTTTGACTTTGGTAGTTTTACTTCCTTTAAATACCATTCCTCTCAACTATTATTCCTTCTAATGTCTCTTTTTTGAAGAAAAGAATGTCAGAGTGTTACCTAGTGAAAGCTTTCAAGAATAAATTGTACGAATACAAGGAAAAAACTGTGTTCGATCTTATCTGAAGACAGATGGAGAAGATCCAGAGTTTAAATTATGGAATGAGAGGATAAGGATTGGCTTTAAAGCAGTAAAAGTTTGTTTTTGTGATGTTTTTGTTTGCCATGGATGCCTTCAAGAACTGCTGAAAGCTATGAATCCATTCCCTAGAGAAATCTACTCATTAATATATACAGAATTCTTCATGGCATTTCAGAGAGTTCACAAACATGCTGAAACTTTTCTACAAATTCTACATTAAAAAAACAGTTGCTCTAAAGAACAGTTTCCCAACAATAAAGATTGTTCAATAATTGACTAAGCTGCTCTCCATGAAGATTTATTCAAATGGAAGTATGGTCTTAGTTGTTTTACTTCTGAACTGACTTAATGTCTGTTTATTGAAATGCTGAGGTACTAAAGCCGCTTTCTGCTCTGTGAATCTTTAAAAGATACGTGTTCTGAAAAAATGTGTGTGCATTCATATTGCACATACTGAAACTGAGGGAAGCATCTGCTCTGTCTGAAATAGAACCTGCTATAATGGGATATGCATCATAATTTTGGGAGGAGAATCAATTTACAAAGAGTTGACTACATAGGATTGGATGGAAAATTAAATTTAGGTTCATTAATTATAAAAGTCAATGCACTGAAATGTTCTAAGTATTATCTTTTAATATCATAAATAAAGTTGAGATGAGTTACTGTTTCACATAAAATAATAAGTCAAGACCACAAAAATGGCCAGGGAAAATTTATTGCTACTTTATTCCAAACATCTCAGCAGGATGTGACCAGAAGCCTTCTGTTGGTGGTAATGAATTTGTACATGGTTTACCAGAGTGCTTAATTCACAAGGACATCTCAACCCTTTTAAGAATACATATTTTTAAAAATATGAATAGACATTGTAGTAGACAAAGGATATTTGATGTTTTTCTTCACTAGTATATGTTTAGAACGTAATATATGCTGCATATAACTGTTTACTTTTAATTCTCAGATGAGAGAAGACTGATATTTTCAGAGAATTTTTGAAAGATTTGAAGTCAATATGTCCCTCTTGGTAAGTGTTTTCAGAGTATTTTGATTGAAGCCCAGAATAAGATATCTGTATGACCTATTATATGCTACATATTCATAAAAACAAAATTTTCACAAAATATCCTTATGCTTAATATCTGTAATATTTAGGTAAATATTTAAACTACAACCCACTTTAATTTTTTATATATATTTTATTGAAGTGTAGTCAGTCAACATTGTGTCAGTTTCTGGTATACAGCATAATGCTTCAGTCATAACATGAACAGACATATATTCATTTTCAATTTTTTTTTCACCATAGGTTACTACAAGATATTGAATATAGTTTCCTGTGCTATACAAGTATGAATTTGTTGTTTATCTACTTTATACATATTAGTTAGTATCTGCAAATCTTGAACTCCCAATTTATCCCTTCCCACCCACTTTCCTGCCTGGTAACCATAAGTTTGTTTTCTTTATGAGTCTGTTTCTGTTTTTAAATAAGTTTGGTTGTCTTTATTTTTAGATTCCACATATGAGCGATCTCATACGGTATTTTTCATTCTCTTTTTGGCTTACTTCACTTAGAATGACAATCTCCAGGTCCATCCATGTTGCTGCAAATGGCATTATTTTATTCTTTTATATGGCTGAGTAGTATTCCACTGTATAAATACACTGCAACTTCTTTATCCTGGCATCTGTTGATGGACATTTAGACTGTTTCCATGTCTTGTCTATTGTAAATAGTGCTGCTACAAACATTGGGGTGCATGTGCCTTTTTGAATTAAGGTTCCCTCTGGATATATGCCCAGGAGTGGGGTTGCTGGATCATATGGTAAGTCTAGTTTTAGTCTACTGGGGAATCTCCATACTATTTTCTATAACGGCTGCACCAAACTGCATTCCCACCAACAGTGTAGGAGGGATCCCTTTTCTCCACACCCTCTCCAGCACTTATTGTTTCACACTTTAGTATTTGTTGTTCCATTCTTTCTATTTTATTTTAACCTATTTCATTTAAAAAATGCTTTTCTTCTAAATTGATTTCACAACCCTTGAAGAATGAAAACAGTATGAAAATTCTTCCTCAAAGTTAAAGGTTCTCATAATTTGGTGTATAAAAGAAAATCCCAGGGAGCTCTTTCAAAATGTGGATTATTAGGCCCATTTTCAAAGATTATGATTCACTAGGATTACATGCAGTCCAAGAATCTACAACATTCAGAAGCTTCCAAGATTATTTTGGTGCAGATTTTGAGAAATAAGTTCTGTCTAATAATCCAGATTCTATCCTTGGATTAAGTTAGATCAGCTAAAGATGACACATTTGCACGAGGCTATGTCAAATTTCTGCAGGGTTGCTTTTACTGAGACAAGCTTTGATGTCCTTAGTTTCCATTGAATTATGCAGGAAGAAATTAAATACCTGCACTTGCGTTGGTATGTCTTCATAGCACAGCAGTGTTGCCTGTGAAACTACAAGTGAAGTTATTGCTATACATCAGAGAAGGCTTCATTTCCCTTAAAGAATTGTTATGTTTTTCTTATTATCAAAGAGAAATAATTGACTATTTTGTGCCATGACAACCAAGACTTTTTTTTTTTTTTTTTCTGTTTTAAGTGCTGTATTCCTGGCACCTAGAACAATGGTTGGCTCATAGCAAATACTAACAAAATAAATATTTGTTGAATCGAAGACTTCCCTTTCACTCTAGCTGTCAACAATTTTGAAGAAAAATCAGACCTCAGCTTTGACACTGTGTAGATCTTATGTATGTATGCATTTATTATCTTTATGATTTTGACTTTCTCTGCTCTTTGTGTGTTTTGGGGTTTTCATTTGGTAAACTTATATATGCGGCAAGGTCTGTGTAAATAAATGTCACCAGCAACTAGTATGTGTATAATACATAATAGTTTAAAATTATTTTCATGTGTATAACTTTATTTTTCCCTCATAAGAGGGTGATTTAAAAACTGAAACTTAAAGAGATTTCATGATTTACCCAATTCAGACCAATATTTTCTGCCTATATGACTCCTATTCCTTGCATTACATCAGGGATTGGCAAATACAGGCCATGGACCATATCCAGTTTTTGTGTGACCCATAAACCATACAACAAAGAATTTTAATTTTTTATTTGCTAATTTTTTTAAACAGAGGTACTGCGGATTGAAGCCAGGTCTTCACACATGCTAATCATGTGCTCTACCACTGAGCTATCTCCCTCCACCCAAGAATTTTTAAATGATTGAAAAAACTTTGAAGAATAGTATTTTGTGATGTGAAAGTTACAGTAAATTTAAATTTGTGTCCATAAGCAAAGTTTTATTGGAGCACAACCACATCCATTTCATGTATTGTCTATGGCTGCTTTTAAGCTACCATGACAAGATGAGAGGCTGCGACATCTGTCACCCCATTGATCGCCAGGGTTAATTCGGCTGATCTGTCTGGCTGGGCGTGTGTCTCCTTCCTCCCTCACCACTCCATGTGCGTCCCTCATGAAGCTGTGCACTGGGTCGAAGAGGGTGACCTTCCCGGATAGAGGAGAACCATTCTTCTTGGTCAAGGGTATGCAAATAGCTATGGTCCCCTGCCAGAGCCTCCAAGCAAACTCTCAAGCTACAATGACAGAGATAAGGAGTTGCTACAGAGACCATACGCCATAGGTATGGACCACAAAACCTAAAATATTTACTGTCTGACCTTTTACAGGAAATCATGGCTTACCCTTGCATTTTCCATTCTGCTCCAACCAACCTACTCCCTTTTGGGAACATGTTGACTTGCAAGAGAGGAGTAGCAGATATGGTGGCTGTCCATAAATTAAAGTATTTACCCTGATTTTAGATAAGCTGAAGAAATAAATCTCTGTTCGACTGTAAACTAATTCTACTGTTTTTTATTATTAATCCTTATTATTTCTGTTCAATTTATTGTGCTGGCCAAAAGTACAGGTAATTACACATTTCTGTAATTAACAGCCATCTTTCAAATAAAAGGACTTTTTTTCATCTTAGTGGAACATTGTTTTAGTATTTTCTTTAGGAATTGTCTAATTTCTACATCTTGACCTCTACATCTTGACCCATGTAAGTAAAATAATGTTATGTTTTAATCTAGGATTGTTCCCAGTCAGTCCTTCACATCAGGTCTGTAGAGAGTAAAGAGATGGGAGGGTCTGAATAAGGTCATCAGTCCTGAAACAGGGATTCAGCGTCTTGACACTTGGAATGTGGTTTCAAGCTCATCATACGATGGAGAGAAAGAGGGTAAATGAGGATGTGTAAGCAGATGGAGCGAGACTAAAAGGCTAAAAGTCTGGGATGATTAGCGAGAGTTTGAACACTGATACCCAATTCATCTTCATAAACTCCTGTAAAAATTTGGAGCTCTGGCTTTTACATGAGGAAATAAACTGTGCAAAGCAGTGTGTTCACTCAAGGTCACTATCTGGCCCTGCTCCTCCTGAGTTCTTGGTTCCTGAATCCCACGGCAGGCTTCCCCTCTGCTATGCATGTCTGTCACGGAATTCATAATTCTTTCAAGACGTCAGGAGGGTTGGAGGACTTTGATGAAATCATTATGAGAGCAGCATAAGCCTGTGGTTATAGAGTATCTGTTTCCCTACAAATATTGTGGAAACTTGGCCGCCCAAGTTTGCTGCTGAGAGAGAGCCGGAGACTGCCAGCATGTGTTTAATTATGCTTCAAACCTGTCGTCTGCATCTTTCCCCCTCCCCGCTCCCCATTTTGAGTTGAAGCACGTGACAAGTATGACTTGTTATGCGATAATCTTGAGTATTCACAAGAAAGATCACTAAAGATCAGGGGAGATCTGCTATTGGACAAAACAGGATATTTAAAGATTTTAAGTCACATCTAAATGGGTTGCATCAGGGCAGGAAAGTTAGCACTTGCTTGTATTTTCTTCCTGTGTATTCCTACACTCTGCCATAAAGTTCCATCTTGTTACTCTAGCTTTTTAAAAAAGGATTGAGGGCCAGAACTTTTAATATTGGTTTGGGGTAATTTTGCCTTGACAGAGGAACCAGTTCCAGCACTATTTTGGAGGAGCGAGCCTGAGTGTGACCAAGCCTCAGGACTTTTTCTCCCTCCGTGGTTGGATGGGAAAAGCCAGGTCTTGAGTAGGCAGCAACCTTGATTGACTTCTAACCCCAGTTTGGGGGTCTTGCTCCCATACTTGACTCTCTGTTATCCTTCATGTCAACATGGTAGTTTTACAAAAATCGTTGAAAATGTACCTCTTGCAGAAAATGTGACTAGGGGAGAACTAGCTCCCCAAGTATCTCTGCTATGGGGATTCTACTCGGCAGAGATGAAATGTCCAACTGTTTGACTGCTCTAGCCTAAGTGGTTGTTGATTAACTCATCCCTTTTGTTCGTTATGATGATCAACAGGGAAACGGGTACAAGGGGAGGGAAAAAAAGATGGAAACTAATATTTATCATGTAGCTATCTACTAAGTTATGTGCTTTAAGTGCATTTTTTATTTTAAAGTTTGGAGCAACTTCCAAATGTGACCAGCCTCTTGGAAGTAGCCCTATTGGATGTTATTAACCATACTTTATTGATGAAAAAAACTAGTTCTCAGGTTAAGCATCTTGCCAAGAGTACATGTCAGTGGCCAGCGTGTATGTGTGAATTCAGTGTCTGTTTCCACCAGACCACATGCACTCCCAAATCTGGGAGGAAGCAAGGAAAATCATCTCCACTTTCTGAGAGCAGTAGTAGTAATTACATTACTGGGTTGCTGTCATATACAGAGGATATTATCCAACACTAGTGTATTTACTCATTTATAGAGAAATTGTATTAGTGTTTCTGTTGTCTTGTTCTGCACTGATTCAAGTAGAAAGGTAGAATCCAAGGCTTTTTTTTTTTTTTTGAATAATTGAGTACTGTCCTATTTAAGTCCTACTTGTACATGGCATTGCCTGTTTATTAGTAACCATCAGTCATTCCAGAACTTTCTAATGTATCCTGACCGTTTTCTGTTTTATGGTTAGTTGTCTGGTATATGGATCTGAATTTTCAAGATAGGCTTTTATTATTTTCCAGACCATCATGTTCAAACATTTAACTGTTCATTGTTTCAGATGCTGGCCTCTGAGGTTCCTTCTGTTCTGTCTACTCCACCTTCTTCACAGATTGTCTACAACATAAATGTGCCTTCAGAATGTGAGGAAGAAAGCATGAAGTCAAGAAAGAATAAAGGAAAATAATGGTCTGCCCACTGGCAGAGTATAAAAAGCAGCACAGATTGTGGTAAGAAGGAACACATTTGTATTGCAGAGTAATCTTTGAAGCTTAGACTTGAAGCCTGGTTGTTATTGAACCCAGCATGTGGTTACTTTCCATCTATCATGTTAGATAGTGATTTAGATAACATTTAATGGCCCCCTCTTTTTCTGTTGATGACTTATTTCTTCTTTATCTGTGTTAATTAACTATGCCATTTAAGTAAATATCTCAACTGATATTAAAAATTGATGACCAAATGAAAGTGATCCAGCACCCGAATGATTACTAACTAGTAATCTCACTACTCTTCTTGAATAAATTATGTAATTATTTCACATCACATACACATGGCTCGAACCAATGGAGTCCGGAGTAATTTACACTTTCATATGTCCTTTAAAGAATGGCCCCTCAATTCTTATAAACACATCCAACAAATTAAATAGTGGGATATCAAAAGGTCTTGTAGTGTTCCATCTGGAATGGATAAAAGTTCAAAAACCCCTCTGGAGAAGTGTTGTGCCGTTTGTGACTGTCCTTTTTGGGATCACACAGACAATAGGCTTGTGAATTTTCAGTATGTGCTCTTCAGGTCAGGTCTGCTTATTTAGATATGCAGGTAAGCTTACCCAGGCCTGCATATCTAGACCTAGATATGACATGCTTATCAAGTCATGTCGTTTCTTTTTTTAACTGAAGTATAGTTGGTTTTCAATGTTGTGTTAATTTCTGGTGTACAGCATAGTGATTCAGTTATACATATATATATTCCTTTTCATATTCTTTTTCATTATATGCTACTACAAGATATTGACTACAGTTCCCTGTGCTATACAGTAGGACCTTGTTGTTTATTTTATATACAGTAGTTAGGATCTGCAAATCCTGAACTCCCACTTTATCCACTCTTCCCTTCCCCTCAGTAACCATAAGTTTGACATTCATGTCCATGAGTCTGTTTCTGTTTTGTAAATAAGTTTATTTGTGTTATTTTTTTAGATTCCACACGTAAGTGATATATGGTATTATTCTTTCTCTTTCTGGCTTACTTCACTTAGAATGATGATCTCCAGGTCCATCCATGTTGCTGCAAATGGCATTATTTTATTCTTTTTATGGCTGAGTAGTATTCCATTGTATAACTATACCACAACTTCTTTATTCAGGCATCTGTCAGTGGACATTTAGACTGTTTCCATGTCTTGGCTATTGTAAATAGTGCTGCTATGAACATTGGGGTGCATGTGTCTTTTTGAATTAGTTTCTTCTGGGTATATGCCCCAGAGTGGGGTTGCTGGATCATATGGTAAGTCTATTTTTAGTTTTTTAAGGGCTCTCTATACCATTTTCCATAATGGCTGCACCAATTTACATTCCCACCATAAGTGTAGGAGGGTTTCCCTTTCTCCACATCCTCTCCAGCATTTATCATTTCTGAACTTTTTAATGATAGCCTTTCTGCAGGTCATGTCATTTCTGCTGAAGTCACTTTTCTGTCTTTGCCTATTATCACAGAATTACACAATAGTTTGTTTCCAAGATAGACACTTTATTTGATGGAATCAGTTTCAGGCAATACACTCAAACTTGACTGAAGAGTTCCTTAGAAATATTTTTTCTTTTTTTCCTCAAAAATAAGTACTGTGACTCAGGATTTAAGGCTCTATTTTAGAAAATGTGGTCAGTGATGCTGTGTTGGTGTCAAGTAGCGGTTACTCAGCTGTTGATGTATATTAATTTGTATGTCTGTGTCCCAGCCTCCTATCCTAAGAGTTTTAGATAAAATTTCTTCTTATGATATTAATTTCTACATATAATAACAGTATCTTCCAATGATTGCTCTATGTTGCATTACAACTGTGGGTTATGGGAGAAGGAATTAAAATAATTTTTTCTCCTTAGAGAGTCTCTTGCCTTTCATTCATTTAGGCTCAGCTCACAGCCCCTGCCATGCTGGCCTCACCTGTATCCCCATCCTTTGCCATCTCTCCTTCCTGCTGGAGTAACAATGGCTCATCCACCTGCACAACTGGTTGGTAATGGGTCAAAGGAAAAGTAAGAGGAAAGGACAGTCTTTAGCAGAGTGTTCTGGGGACTCTTTATGATCCAGAATAAGTAATGAGGTATTAACTCAATACAGAAAAGAACTGAATGTAATTCAGCCTCTTTATTCCACAATCTGAAATACCTTCCACAATCTGTAAACATTTTCAGGTTTATCAATGTTTAGTATTCATGTCCAGTCATGCTTCTCTCTCTGGAAACATCAGAAAAGCATGCCTCTTCCAAACCTGAAAGCTAGAAAATTCTGCCAAGATAGAGATAAATTATTTATACAGTTTTCGTTTCTGATAAATTGTAGTCCCAGATAAAAGAGGTTTATGTCTTTAAGGTCCAAAATCTTAGAAAATATACCAGTGTCATATAGAGAGAGTCTAGAAATAACTTCAGATTTTGCTGATGACTCAGGACCATCATTATGAAATTAAACCTCTGTACCTTTCTAAAACTATTATCTCTTGATTGATTGGTAAGGAAGCCTCATACTAGTTAAAGGTAAAAAATACTATTTTCTGATAACATACTGAATTAGTTCGGTAGGACTACATGAGAGACACCACAGGCTGGGTGACTCAAATAACAAGTTTATTTCTTACAGGTCTGGAGGCCAGGGGTCTAAGATAAGGTATTGGCAGGTTTCGGCTTCTTCTGAGGCCTCTCTCCCTGGTTTGCAAATGGCTCCCTTCTTGCTGTGTCCTCTCGCGGCCTTTCGTCTGTGTGTGCGCATCCCTGGTGTCTCTCTGTGTGTCCAGGTTTCCTTTTCTTGTAAGGACATCAGTCAGATTGAAGCAGGGTCCACACTGAAGGCTTCCTTTAAACTTAATCATCTCTTTAAAGGCCCTTATCTCCAAATACAGTGACATTCTGAGGTACTAAGAGTTAAGGCTTCAACAGATGAGTTTTGGGGGGACACAGCTCTGGCCATAACACATACCTATTGTTGAATTCTGACAGCTACATTTGTAGCTTTGAATAAACTCGGTTAGGAAGAGTTTTGAGTCAACTGTGGTCTCAGGAAGAGTTGAAGGGAAGAAAAGCTGAATCACTCCTTTTAAAAAAAAAAGTGTTTTTTCAGAGTTACTATTTTAGTCTGGCTTTCCCCCAAGATCTTAGCGAGAGATAAGGTACTTTATTTGAGAAATGCCCCCTGGAAATAGGAGGGGGTGACTGGGACAAGGGAAATAGAGAAAGAAGGCAAAGCAGTGAAAGAGTATGTTGTTGCCTCTGTCCCTGCTGTGGGCAGCTGGGGCTTGGTCTTGCTGGGACCACGAGAGGCCGAGTAGGATGTGTTTCAGAATTGTCTTTTAGAGGGAAAAAGAGGGGGAGAGTTACACACTCACTTTTGTTCTTTGTTGATGAAGACTTGTCCCATGGCTGTGAGCTCTCTCTCATGCAGATCGTGCGTGCACAGCATAGAGAAAAGAGGGAGAGGAGAGAAAGACTAAGGGTATGTCAGGGCTAAGGGAAGGTTACCACTGATCCCTTATTTCAGTCATGAAATGTGAGACTAGGTTATATCCTTTGCAAATGTGGGGATGGGGGTTGATGAGAGTAGCAGATGTTTGGGAGAGAGGTTAAGAAATATTTTAGAGGCTGCTACATTCTATTATTCCCTGCAGTCTCCTCGTGACTTTTTAACTCTTTCCTTAGTAACAGGCAGTCAGTGATTGCATCCTCTGTTTACACTGTGTCGCCTTTTACAGTACTGCTTATCTTCTTATCTACTTCTCTGGTGAGAAATTGAAAAATGGCCCTGCTGACAGCCAGACCAAATATTCCCGATCGGACATAAACAATCCACAGAACAGGCTGTAGACGAGGCCACTACGTGACAATAGAAATGAGTAAACACCTTCCCTTCTGATGACCATGAAAGATTGCAGCTTCTTTACCGATGGCAAGTCTAGGCTTATTTAATCTTCTCACCTCTTTGGAGGAAAAGTGTTAAGATTCCCAGTCACTGAATTGCCCCTGCTTCTTGAGAGCTTCCAGTCCGGAACTGGTCCCTGCTTCCTTAACTTCTCCTTAGAATCACCCGCTATGAGCTCAAATCCTGTAAGAAGCCCTTCTCAGCTCCCCCCACTCAGATGCTCCTGTGGTTCCCAAGTTATGAAGTCTCTCTTCCTGTGCAAACTAAATAAACTCACCTGTATTTTTTTTGTTTTGTTTTCACAGGTGTGCTTCTGGTAGTCTTTGATCTGTCAGCCTCTACAGTGATGATGTAATAAATAATTGGCTGGAAAGGTCAGAAACCAAATATAATTTGTTAAGGATGTGTGTTAAAAAAGAATGAATGTGATGTTTGGTTAGTTGCTAAGGGAAGCAATATGTTGCCAGGATTTCGAGTTTGAAGATTCTCCTGTGTTAACAGTTGAGTTCAAGCTGAGTTCTGGAGACTGGAGCTGACACATCAAGGTGATATTAGTACTTGTTTGTTTGCTTCTTTATTTAAAAGAACTATTTCAACCACCAAAGAGTTGGATTACAGTGAGTACAAAGAACTTCTTTTTTCCTGAACCTATTTTGAGCAGGTTGCTGATCTGCTTCAGCACCTGGAATACTTGAATGTGTATTTCCTACAAAGAGGGACATGGCCACAGCACAACCCTTGATGTCAGGAAATGGACATTGATACCTCATCCTCAGACCACATTTGAGCAATATCCTTTGTAGCTAAAGGATGCAGTTCAAAATTGCGTGTTGTGTTTGTTGTCTTGTCTCTTTAGTCTCCTTCAACCTGGAGCCAGTCATTCCTTGACTGATGATCCTGACACTTTTGAAGTCTATAGACTACTTATTTTATAGAATATCCTTCTCTGGAGGATTGTCTAATATTTCCTTATCTTTAGATTCAGGTTATGTATCTTTGGCAGAAATGCCGCAAAAGTGATTCTGCATTCTTTCCTCTGCATTTTGTCCAGTGGGGCACAGGTGCATTTTGTCCTGGTGCTGGTGGTGTTCACTTTAATCACTTTAGTAAGGTGGTGTCTGCCAGTGTTGTTCACTGCTATGTTACTCTTTTTCTCTTTGTGTTTAGTAAATATTTTTATCATGGGAAGGTATTTTGAGACTATGTAAAATCCTCTTTTTTATGATAGTTTTAATTTGTTTATTTACTTAATTCCTTATATTAATATGGACTCATGCCTTTCTATTTTATTTTTAAAAGACTTTTTAAAAGGGCAGTTTTAAGTACACAGCACAATTGGGAGGATAGTATAGATGATTCCTGTGTATTCTCTGCTCCTCACATGCTGTCTCCTCCGTTATCTCATTCCGTACCTGGGTAGTACATTTGTTACAATTCTATTTAATGTGATTGATTATAATCTGTTACTTTATATTTATTTTAACCTTCGTATTATTCCTGACTTGGCCAGTGGGAGCCCTTCAATCTGGCTTTTGTGGCTTTTGACAAGTCACCATCATTTTTAAAAAATTTATATTCTGTTTTTTTTAATTGAAGTGTAATTGGCTTACAATGTTGTGTTAGTTTCTAGTGTACAGCATACTGATTCAGTTATACATATATATGTATATATATTCCTTTTCATATTCTTTTTCATTATAGGCTATCAGAAGGTACTAAATATAGTTCCCTGTGCAGTACAGTAGGACCTTTTAGTTTATCTATTTTATATACAGTAGTTAGTATCTGCTAATCCCAAACTCCCAATTTATCCTTTCCCACTCTCTTTCCCCCTGGTAACCACAAGTTTGTTTTCTATATCTGTGTCTGTTTCTGTTTTGGAAATAAGTTCGTGTCTTTTTTTTTTTTTTTTTTTTAAGATTCCACATATAAGCGATATCATATGGTATTTTTCTTTCTCTTTCTGGCTCACTTCACTTAGAATGACGACCTCCAGATCCATCCATGTTGCTGCAAATGGCATTATTTTATTCTTTTTAATGGCTGAGTAGTATTCCATTGTGTAACTATATCACTACGTCTTAATCCAGGCATCTGTCAATGGACATTTAGGCTGTTTCCATGTCTTGGCTATTGTATATAATGCTGCTATGAACATTGGGGTGCATGTGTCTTTTTGAACCCACCATTTTTAGAACACTTCCTCACTTTCAGCTACATAAAGTATTCTAGGCTCATCTTATGCTTTTTCTTCCTCCACCTTGGAATCAGCTATTTCTTTCAAGAAGCCCTGTCTCTAGTGGATAAAGGTCTTTAGAAAGGAAGGTCTGGGTGCTAGATGCACAAGTTGCTTTTGCCCTTTTCATGCCATCTTAGTGGACAGAGCTGAAATACGTGTATGTGCACACACATACTCACATATACACACATCTATATTTATTCTCTATAATCATGTAGATAATTTTGTAAAATACTGAGTTTACATTGAAGCCTTCAATTCCAACTAACACCATAGGGTTTCTTTCCATACTGGTAACTCCATTCTCTGGCAGTGAAAAACCTGGACCATTGCCCTTTATATACTTATTATTTATTGATTAATCTGCATGTATGTAACTCACTCCCATCTCTGATCCTGCCCGCTTTTCTTCCAGGGATATTGTCCTCACACCATTCAGGTTTTAAGTCCCAATGCTAGGCTGTTGCCATGTCCCTCTCCCCTATATGGGCACCCTCGCTACTCCAGTTGGGCTCTTACAAACTCTCCCACCCAGAAACCTTGCTCACCCCACTTGGGCTCTGACACCCTGCACTGAGTCACCCCCATGCCCAGACCTCCTCACCCAACTTGGGCTCCAATTCTGCATACCGGGCATACCCTTCCCACAAACACACCCTCCTCATTCTGCCTAGGTGGACTCATGTCATCCCGATCTTGCTCCAAAATCTTGCTCTGGGTCCCTGTGGTTCTCCTGTGCTAAGGAGGGCACCACCATGCTCGGCTGCACCTGATTGTCTGGGACTGACACGTCCAGGGAAGGAAGTGAAGGGAAGAGGAAGAGAGCTGTTGGTTTATATTAGTAATTAGTAATTTCTAATATTTCATCCTTAATTATCCATGTGTTTTAATAAGTCTGGCACTTCTGCTTTTTCTATGATAGAATTGATGGACCTAGCATTTTAAGAGCAAGAAGTTCCCTGGAATATTTTTATTTTTATTAGATCAAAACTACCACTGGTTTTCCAGTGATCAGATTAGAGATACCACAGGACTTTCTCAGTCTGTTCCCAACCTATTTATTTTGCCTCCTTTCAGAGGACTTTCTACCATGCGACTTAGCACTTCAACTCCTATGAACTCTTTGTCCTACAAAAAAACATGCTGTGCCCTCTCACTCACTAATGTCTGCTTTTTCTTCTTCCCACCATGCCCTCACCCCCTTTTCTATCTGGAAACCTCTGACTCACTCTTTAAGATGCAGATTAAGTGTTACTTTTAAGGGAAATCCTTCCCAACTCCCCAAGGACAGATATGTCTTTCCTGCCTCTGTGGAGAGTATTTAGAGCACATGCCATTAAACTTCTGCCTCTGACTGGCTGTGTAACTTCAGACAAATTACTTATCC
Organism: Camelus ferus; assembly: GCF_009834535.1. Lineage (NCBI taxonomy): Eukaryota > Metazoa > Chordata > Mammalia > Artiodactyla > Camelidae > Camelus > Camelus ferus. The sequence goes on along the minus strand of NC_045697.1, from coordinate 52,273,928 downwards.
TTGATGAATCTCAGTTTCCTCATCTGTGAAGTGGGCATAACAACAGAATTGTATCAACATCATAGAGTTGTTATAAAGGTGGATTTTGATAATGCATCACCTAACACAAATTGTCAAAATGCTAGTTATTGCTATTATGATGATTATTTGATTATATGTCCCCCACGAAAGATCATGTGTTCTTAGATACAGTCCTGGAACTTAATCCAACACCCCAAACATAATAGGATAAACATTTTCTGAAGGAGTTTATTCATCTTATAAATATTTTTAAGTGTGTACTCTGTGCCAGTCAGGTTAGTTATGCAATACTGCGACCAAAACAGAGATGCTGTCTGACCTCGTGGGATTCATAGTCTAGTGGGAAATTGAGAATTTAGCAAATAATTACACAAATGAATAAATAAATAAAGATAAGCCTTAAGAAGGACAGTAATTGTGAGATCAGAAAGAGGATAAAGAGGGTGCTAATTTAGAGTGGGAGGTAGAAAAGTGTTTCTGAAAAAGTGATATTCACCCAAGTCCTGAAGACTGAGTAGAAATTAAACAGAGAAGATGTGCCCACAAAATGAACAGTATGAGCGGAGGTATGAGGCCAGAAAGGACTTGGGTCTATTAAGCCAGCTTTCAGGATGCAGGAATGGGGGTGATGGGGGAGGAATAGTATGAGATGAGATTTAAGAGATAGTCTAGGGCCACGTCATGTTGAATTTAAGAAATTTTGTGGATTGTAAAACCTGCAGTGGAAAGCCATTAATGTTTTTAGTTTGAGGTGTGACCTGATGCTAGTTTCCCTCACAAAATACTCTGGGGAGAACCTGGGGCACCCTGAAGAGGCTGTGGTCTCCCAGGGAGATGTAGACCAGGTGGGGGCAATGGAGACAGAAGGGAGAGGGTGGAAATGCATTTGGGAGGTAGCGTGGGCAGGTCTGGTGATGGTTTAGATGCAGTTGGTATTTGGGGGGCTGGGGGAAGAGTTGTTCAGGATGACCAGGCTTCAGGCATGAGTGGGGAAAAGAACAGGAGCAGAGGGGTGGTTTACTCAGGTGATGGAAACTGGAGGAGGTGCAGTTTTTCAAGAGACGCTGAAGAGTTTAGTTTTGGACACATTAAGTGCATTTGAGATGACTACAAGATGTCTAAAGAAATGTAAAGTACTGTTTATTATGTAAGTTTGGAGGTCAGAAGGATCTGTGCTCAAATATACAAATTTAGGAGTTGTTAGCAGAAGGATGAAATCCCCACCCCCCACCCCCACTCCCATCTCCCATGATTAACAAACCATTAATCTTATTTAGTAGAATTTTTCTGGGTAATTATTGTTGACTGAAATAAAGTCACACAATGTGAGAGTTGCGAGTTAGGTTTTATTTGGGGCAAAATGAGGACTATAGCCCAAGAGACAGCATCTCTGATAGCTCTGAGGAACTGCTCCGAAGTGACAAGGGAGAACAACGGTATTATCTATGATTTTAAGGAAGAGGGTGCGTGCAGTCAAGCACACATTAAGAGAGGCTTGCTGCTAGTCATGAGGAGTGGATGTCACCATTAATGGAGTTAGTGCTTTTCTAGATATGAGGAGATGCAAGAATTGGGGCTCATAAAATCTTCTCCTGAAAATATCTAACTATCTGTTAGACCTGTCCTGCCAGTTTTCCCAGAGCATAAAGTGCCGCATTCCATTCCTGATCTCCACCCTAAGCTCCTTTCAGGGTGTGCTGGAGGTCAATGGCTGCAGCAGCTCATGATTTAATCCAAGCAGAGATAGATGGCAAGTGCCAGCGTGATCCAATCCTTGTAGAGGCAGATGGCATGGCAAGTGCCAATTTGTAGTTGGCATTGTCATGCCAAATATAACATATAGGTGAGTTGTAGTCATAGAAAGCTAGAGGCCTTCTCTGAAGAGTACTATAGCCAGTTCTGCTGTAACAGGATATATACTGTTGACTTTAAAAAAAAAAGGCACAACCTAAAAGTTGAGAGTTACATTTTATTTGGTGGACAAAACTGAGGGCTTAAGCCCAGAAGACAGCCTGTGATAGCTCTGAGGGACTGCTCTGAAGGGGTTAGGGAGAAGCCAGGATAGGAGTTTTGCAATGAAAATCAGGTAGCCAGAACATGAAAGATTACTGTTAAACAAAGCCAGGCATCTCAAGTCAATGGATGTAGTGCCTGTCTGTGTATGGGAGGATGCAAGAGCTGGGCTCACTGATGTCCACCTTAACTGTCTAGGGCCAGTCTCCTGCTTTTCCTCTGGGTGTGCAGTCAGGGTGGCTGCAGCGGCTGCTGGGCTGATGGCTACAATAGCCTTTGATAACTGACAGGGCAGGCAACAGTTTTCATCCACAATACATGCCTCAAAATGGAAGTGACAGGAAAATTGTGCAATTAAAAAATAGAGACTATGGGGAAAATGGGTCACAACACTCAAAAACTTCATCAGTTTGTATCTATAAAAGAGCCTTATAAAAATGGTAGCATGGTTACACATGTTAAATGGTTCAGAAATACACAAGTACTACAATAAATACGGCACTTATTCTTAAGAAGGACCTGAAGTTTGTTTGTGGAAGTGGGAGAGGAAAAGCTGTGACTTGTAGGTTGTTGCAACGTGGTGGAAGGACCCTATCTGAAGTCAGATGGAAAGTTTGGGGAAGTGTGGCTCATTGTGTTTGAGCCAAACATCACAGTTACGATTCCCTACCTTAAATCCAGGGACGTTTTTCTGCCTTTGAGGTGTAGGTCCTTCCAGACGTACAATATGCTAGATAGCTGCTTCTTCAAAATTAAAAATTTGGTCTAAAGTATAGCGTTTTTCTTCACTTAACTTCTATATCACAGCTGGAAATTTTTTTGTGCCTTTCTTATTTGTCCTTGTGGCTCCATCCAACAGTTGAAGGCTTGGAAATTTTGGCTACGTTTGAAACCATAGACCACGCCACTGTGATTTAAAAGGAGTGATCTGAAAGAGGTCACTTTCAGGGTTTGGTGATTTCTGTTGAAGGTCTTTATTTATGAATAGTGCTTTCTCTTTGATTGTGAGAAAAATTATTTCTGATTTTCTTTTATTTGGTCTTCAATCCACATGCTTAACAATCTTCCTATTTTCTGCTGCTTTAGGCCTTATTGACTTTTCAGCATTTGAAATGTTTCAACCATAAAGCTTTTATTTCCCAGTTTTGTCTCTGTTGCTCTGGAAATATCACATGTTCTCCCATTTCTTTCAAAATGCTTTATCATTTCAAGATTCTCTTCAGTCCTTAAAGCTTTTCTTTTACACGCACAGGTTGTAATTTTAAAGCATTTAGACATATCTAAGATAATAAATGGCTTTTAAAAAACAAGTTTACAAGTGCAAAAGAATAATAATAAAAAAAACTTGCATTTTAACACATGCATTAACAGAAGTAGTTAATAGATGTTTAAGGTGTGTGTGTGAATGCATTTTGTGCTTTCTGACTCAGTTCAGCTGGGTGCAACTTTTTTACCTGCATATAGTTTTTTTTTTTGTTTTTTTTTTGCGGGTAAAATCATGCATAAGTAAAATGTGAAAGTTACATTATGTTCAACTTGTTCCTTATTATATCAATCACCTTGGAATAAATTTGCACTTTCAAAATAAGCATTATAGAAGAACTGACTATTTACTCTTATTCTCAAATTTTCTTAGTAGAATATCCACATTTTGGAAAATAGAAATACTCGTAATCCTTCCTCTTGGAAATTTGTAGTAAATCAATTCTTGATGAGATGGAAAATGTTGCTGAAATGGGCAGTAAATGGATTAACTGTTTTATTTGTACTTCAGGTCTTGAGTGACTTTTTAAAATTGCAGCTTTGCAATAATTTAGTTGGATTCCAAAAATGACATTTTTTGTTTATAAGTGTATCACAGAAAATCCTCTCTGTTCTCTTCCTTCCTTGTTTTCTATCTATCTGTTTGTTGATCAATAAATCTATCATCCATCCACCCATCTATTTGCCTTGTGCCAATCCGAATAGAGCTGCATATGTGGCAAATATAAGAACTCTAGAAGAGCTTTTAAGACTATTTTAAGTTTTAAAAAATTCCAGTTTTAGATATAATAGGAATAAACTATCATGGAATTTAAAAGGAAATCTATTAACCTTTATGCCAACTTCATTTTGCATATATTTTGCTAAGGGATCTGGTGTTTTAATTTTGCATTCTGTGACACATAAAAATTGGTTGCTGTGCATGACAAGTTATATTTTGCTTGATAACTACCCAAATTAGACTTCTTAACAGCTGATGGTTTAAAAAAAATCACAACTCATTTTTGGAGAAATTGTAGATTTATTTATTTCCACCATAAAATGAGTCCAAGTTTAGTGAAACGAAAAGTTTAATTCAAATCTCACACACACACACACACACACACACACACACACACACACACACACACACACAGAGGTAATGGGAAACTACTGTTTGTTGTGCATTTTCCTTAGGCCAGAAATTCTGCTAGGTAATTTTATATGTTTTCTCTAATTTTCACTATAAATTCTCACGTGGTAGATATAAACTAAAAAAATTAGAAATAATTCACATTGACCAAAAATCTTTACATTTAAGAAACTAAATTCCAGGATTTCAGGAAGTTGACCCATGGTATGGTACTTGTAGAGAACACATTTCTTCTTTGTTGCACCTGAGTTTTTTTAGACTCTTCACCATACTGAATGTGCCTTGACATGGGTTAAAAATGAGTTAAAAAAAAAGAAAAAGAAAAAGAAAAATTACATTTTGTTTCTCTTTTTAAACTCTATACACTTTAATTTTTAAAATTCAATAAAGCAATAATTTTTAAAAACAACTGTCTTGAACTCAGTAAATGTAATAAGATACATTGAACACTTTTGAGAGCTTAGAATCAGGAACCTTTCTATCCGCCAATGTCTTGATCACTTGCTGTCTCCTTTCTCTGGTGACTGAAGTTTGCAGCTGATGTGGAGATGTATGGAATAAATTTTAGAGTTTTCTTTAGAAGTTCCTCTGTCCCCTACTAGGCTGTGACCTTCATGAAGGCCATGATTATGTCATCCTACAAGATTTGGTATTTCTAGTGTCTAATAATTGCAGATTCTTATGATCAATATATTTGATACTTGACTAGATCAACAAGAAAGGTCTTTATTTCTATGGTTGTGATGCAGGAAAAATGGATGTGGGGCATGAGGAGGGCCGTGTCCCAGGCTTTGGTTGAGCCCCTGGGATGTGCCCCTCCAAGTGTGGGTCCTTGGCTTCATGCAGGAAAGACTTCAAGAGCAAGCCACAGTTGAGTAAAGGTAGATTTATACAGAGATACATTGAAAGGCAAGAGAAAGGCCACGAGGTGTGAGGATTGTGTGCTCATACTAGAGTAAAAGTAGGTACATACTCCACAGACAGAGCGGCAGCCGCAAGCACCGTGTTGCCAGCTTTTATGGGCTCAGTGGCTTCATACGCTAATAAATGGAAGGACCAGTCTAACTTGTCTGGGGAAGGGGCTGGGATTCCCAGGAAGTTGGCCATTTCCCACTCTTTGAGCTTTTGTGGCTAGCCTTGGGACTGCCATGGTGCCTGTGGGCATGTTATTCACCATGTTAATATATTACAGTGAGCATATATTGAAGCTCAAGATCTGCTAGAAGACAGATCTCCCACCACCTTGAGCCTCAAGGCCTACTGGGGGTTGAATCTCTCACCATTTTGATGTTAATTGCCGTAGCAGTCCTTGCATGGCTGTACCCTGCCCCCTTCCTGTCTCAGTTGGACAGATCACTATTACTATTAAATGAATTATAGAAATTCTTTTCAATGCTAAAAACCTTAAAATAGAACTGAATGGTTATATGCAGTGGATATAATAGGATAGTTAAAAACTTAAATTTATCAGCCAAAAATCAATAAAAATTAACAAGTTAAAAAAAAAAAGACTGGCTATAAGATTATTTTATAGTCATATCAACAATGATAAAAAGCACAGTGAAAAATAAGATTATATACACATCAGCAATAGGAACACTGAATTCTTAACAATATCACATAGAAATGATTGAATTTGCATACAGAAAACTACAAAACTGAGACATAAAAATTCTAATAGAGACATATACCATGTTTCTGGATAGGGAACTACATATTGTAAAGTGTTAATTATCTACCAATTGCTATAAGCATAATAAAAATTTCAACTTTTCAGATTTTGATGAAGGGATTCTAAAATTTTGTGGAAAAAAGGATGGATGAGAGTTGCTTAAAATTAGAAAAAAACCACTGGTTATGTGAAATTTATCACATACTATAAATTATTATAAAGCTAAAATAATTAAGTGACAATGATAGACAGAAAAATAGCCAGAAGGAGATTCAAGAGGCTTAAAAATGTAATCTGTGTTAAGTCAAAAGCTGTGAAGTTACATAATTATACACACACACAAATATGTATATAGAAACATCTGCAGATCCTTCGTCAGAGATGACAGTTTTTTTTCACTCACAGCTGTAACTGTTCCCAGAGTCATCCCCCCTCACCCCCTGCCCAAGCCTGAACCCACAGATGACATAAGAGGTAGATGGATAAATCCTACAGGTGCTGTGGGATTGAATTGCTGGCTAGGGACCCAGAACTATGAATTTCTCTCCTTACCCAGAAGGGGACTACATCTGCCTTTTCCTCCTGGGAGAATGGGAGGGAATCTGAGTTCTTACCTTTGGAATGCAAATACATCTCTTTAGAGGGAAGGTAAGACCAGTTCCTAAAATTTACAACCCAGAATTCTCTTTTGAAATGTAAACACATAGATAACAGTCTAAATTCCTCCAGGAGTCTAGATGTATTCAGTCTCCCTTTCCTTTAATTCAGATGCCTATCCTGGAATGGAAACTTTGGACTCTTAGGGATAAAAGGTTTATGACCCTTTGCTTGGGAGCAATAGGCTCCACCATTAAGAAGACAGATGGCCAGATATCTAATACTCAGGCAAGTGAAAAGCAGTTTGTTTTTTTTTCTGGTGAAAGTAAAACAAAATAATCTCAATTTTTAAAATGTATCAATGGCTCAGGATGCCAGGATTTTGCAGGAACACTGAGAAATCCAGGGAAGATCTGTTTTCCCACAAGGTACAGGAAATATATGTTACCATATATTAAGGTTTTTCAATAAGTGGTGCTATGAAAATTAGTTAATTATTTGGGGAAACACTTTAAATGCTTGAAGAGTTTAATGTGAAAAATCAGATTGTAAAAAGTCTAGAAGAAAATAGGAATTAACACGTCATCAAATGTCTGTATGAGAAAGATTTGTGAGACTTAAAAGTAGTGCATGAAATCAGAAAGATAATAGATTTGATTATATAAAAACATAAAATGTCTGTGAGCCAAAAGTATAAAAGGCAAACAAAATTTATTCCATTAGATATATGGAGAAGGAATAAATATTTCCAAAATATGTGACTACATTGGTAACGTATTCCTTCAGTTTTTTTTTTTTGAATGTAAATGCAGATATTCTTTTTTTGGAAATTAATTATTAAAATTAAAACTACAACCTTAAGAATGTTTGCATTCTTTGTTGAAGTCTATAATTTTAGAGATTTATCTAAAAGCTATGGATGAAATATGATACAGTTTTATGCACAAAAGTTTCATAACTATTTATAAAGAATAAACAAAAAGAACAAAGAGTGTCACTCAGCATCCAGTTTTACAAGGGTTAAGTTGCAACCCACTGCCATGAGGGGGATTCAGGGTGAAAAAAAAAGATGAAACATTCTGTGCTTTGGATAAAGGATCTGTAGGTAGTTAAGGTGTATATCTCAGGAAGGATTTCAATTGCCCCAGATTCTTGCATTTTCTCATACATAGAGAAGCACAAAAATTAACTTGAGATATTTGTTCTTTGTAATTAGCAGTTATCTTTCATCAAGATGTATGCTTGACTATCTGTATTTCCTAGCAAAAAAATTTGCATATATACCAGTTCCTCCTGTCAACTGAAATAAAATCACACAATGTGAGAGTTGTGGGCTAAGTTTTGTTGGGGGCAAAATGAGGACTATAGTCCTGGAGACAGCATCCCAGAGAGTTCTGAGAGGCAGAGGGAGAACTCAATATTATATATGACTTCAGTGAAGGGGGGACATGCAGTCGAGCACACATTTAGGCAAAGGCTTGCTGCTAGTCACAAGGAGCAGATGTCACCATTGAAGATTTTAGTGCTTTTATAGATATGAGGAGATGCAAGAATTGGGGTCATAAAATCTTCTCCTGAAAATATCTAACTATCTGAAGGCCTGTTCAGCCAGTGTTCCCAGAGCACGGAGTGCCTCATTTCTGACCTCCACCCTGAACTCCTTTCAGGGTGTGCTGGAGGTCAGCGGCTGCAGCAGCTCATGGTTTAATCCAAGCAGAGGTAGATGGCAAGTGCCAATGTGCTCCAACCCTTGCAGAGGCAGATGGCAAGTGCCAATTTTTAGTTAGCATTCCTCTGCCTCTTCAGAACAGTTTCTCAGAGCCATCTCCTGGGCTGTCGTCCTCAGTAAGACCTTGAATAAAACTTAAACTCACAACTCTCATGCTGTGTGTTTTTCTTTAAGTCAGCAAGCAGAAAGATAACAATAAATGAAAATTTCAATTATATGGCTCTTTTGATGATGATGTGATATCCATATGGTATAATATTATGTAGTCAATAAAATGACATTACTAAGAGTTATGCTAATGTTATCAAGGCTACCTGAAGAAAAGCAGAATATAAAATTCTTATGAGCATGTGTTCTCAATAAAGTAAAGAGAAAATCTGGCAGAGAAGAGGTGAGGAAGACTCAAACTCTTAAGAATAGTTATTTCTCAATTGTAAGATTATGGGTAACTTCACTTTTGTTCAGTAGAATTTTTTATAGTCTCCAAGCCTTTTGATAAGCAGGCAGTAATTTATAATTATGAAAAGGTGATTGATTCCTTTTAAAGGCAATTATTAAGGAGAATTTTAAAACTTAAGAGTAAGAATATACATCACAGTCTAAAGCTGTCTCACTGATATTAGGGGTCCAAAGTGGCCAGGAGGGGTTCCAATTGCCCTACCTCTTTAAAGGCTTGATAGATGCAGTTGTTCCCTTAGGTCAGAAACCACTGATATGTGAGCTGAACATCTCAGAACAAAAAGACTAGAAGGGAGTCTTGGATATGGTTTCTTATACCTGCTGTGTAACGAGCACCAAAAGCATTTTAATGATGTTGCTATGTTGTATGTTTCTCTTGCAAACTGTAGATTGAAAAATACTGAAACCTGTCTGTCACTACTGGCAACACCAATAGCAGAGACTTCCAGGGGTCTCATGAAGATTAGGTACAAATCATCAGTCTCACTGTTATTAATAAACAATGCTGTAAATTTGGTACAAACTTCCCTGAAATTCCTTGGACCCATGGGTACAGAGTAACATCATAATCATGTTTCATGCCTTGGCCAGGGATAAAGGATTTTTGGTAAATCTTTTGTTTGGTAAAATAACTCAGACCAATTCTTGTTGAAATCAACCTTAAACAGCCTGAAATATAGAAAGAAAATATAGGAAGTCTGGCATGGAGATCCGACATCAGATCTGGGATGATTGTTTTTTCAAAAGTGTGGTGCATATATCAGCAGCCCTTCGTAGAGTGACTGATCCATTAACAAAAGATACAGCTTTTAGACTGTACTGTTGCCTGTGTATCCATCTTGCAGCTACTACTGCATCTGTGCACAGAGAATCCATCAGGAGCATCCTGGGACTTGAAGGACATAGTGGTGAATTGTTCATTTAAATGCAAATTAGATTCACCAGCTGTTGTTGTTACTAGTATTAGCAGCCTTAAGGAAACATTTTATCCTAGCAACCAGAGAGGAAATAGATAACAAATTTCACTTTTATGAGGAAAAAAAAAAATGGTCAGAAAGCATAGGGGCAATATTTCATTCAAATATGTCTATTTTGTAACAGAAAACCTTTTAAATAGAATTTTAAAAGGCCACAATCAATTGTTTCAAAAGATTTTGGAGAATAACTATCATTACCAAGACGGATGAGGTCAGCATTCTACAGTAATATTTGGTAGGTTCTATTCTGGGCAGTGATTTCATTTCATAAGTTAGTAAAAACTGTAGGAGTGGTGTCAATAATTTAACTCTCCAGCTTAAACTCATCAGTGCTGATAAAGCCAAATTTGCATGGATTGTCTTTAACCAAACTTATTTTTAGATTGTTAACTTGATCTTCTACTTTACATGGCAAATATTTATTTCATTGTCAATGTTTCCCTTGGAAAAATTATCATCAAAATATTTTAAAGCACTTCAGCTTCTGACCGACTTGAACTCTTGACGTGTAGGGATTGGTTCCCCTTCATGTACAGATCCTCTTTCATAGCATGTTCTTAGTAAAAATTTACTGAATCAAATTCACATATTTGATGTAGCATCATGTTTTATCATTTATGCAGTTTGTTCTTGAGACCTCATTTTCCAGAGCCCCAAGGCTGAATCATTGTGATTTCCATAAATGATATTTAGGACAATTTTCTTAAAAGGCTAAATATATGCAAAAATTCTTTTTAAAATGTCTAGAAATGTTTTTATGATTGTATTTAAACATATTGTGTCTTTTAGCATCTTGATCCTATAGCAAAACTCAGATAGATAGGTAGGTAGGTAGCTAGGAAGATAGAGAAAAATATTATTTCCCAAGAGGCTTTCCCCATTTTGGAATTCTCTTCAAGCCTCAAATGGAAAACTTCATTATTTGTTAGAATATGGACTTTCAGAATTATACAAATTCTAAACCTGCCACACAAAGTCACTACTAGATATTTTTTTAGTGTAAGTCATTGCTTTGGGTCTCAGTGTTTTTCTGTTTTTTAATATGAAGTTAAAAAAGTCAGTGCTCAAGTTTCTCCATAATTTTGTTTGTTATAAAAGTGTAAGTGACTTATCACAATTCCTCAGTTATTTTTTTGGTCAGAAAAAGGGCTCAATTATTGATCCAAGCATAGTTTTTTAAAAAAAAATATATTTTTATTGAAGTATAGTCAGTTTACAATGTTATGTCAATTTCTGGTGTGCAGCACAATACTTCAGTCATATAGGAACATACATATATTCATTTTCATATTCTTTTATACCATAAGTTACTACAAGATATTGAATATAGTTCCCTGTGCTATACAGTATAAACTTGTTTATCTATTTTATGTATATTAGTTAGTATCCACAAATCTCAAACTCCTAATTTATCCCTTCCTACCCCTTTCCCCACCTGGTAACCATAAGTTTGTCTTCTATGTTTGTGAGTCTTTCTGTTTTGTAAATAAGTTCACCTGTCCTTTTTTTTAAAGATTCCACATATGAGTAATATCATATGGTATTTTTCTTTCTCTCTCTGGCTTATGTCACTTAGAATGACATTCTCCAGGTCCATCTATGTTGCTGCAAATGGCGTTATTTTATTCCTTTTATGGCTGAATAGTATTCCATTGTATAAATATACCACAACTTCTTTATCCAGTTGTCTGTTGATGGACATTTAGGTTGTTTCCATGTCTTGGCTATTGAAAATAGTGTTGCTATGAACATTGGGGTGCAGGTGTCTTTTTGAATTAAGATTCCCTCTGGATATATGCCCAGGAGTGGGATTTCTGAATCATATGGTAAGTCTATTTTTAGTTTTTTGAGGAATCTCCATACTGTTTTCCATAACAGCCAAGCATAGTCTTTTAATCAATATTTTTGAAATCTAAGTTGTTATTTTTATTGTCAAGCTGTTATAAAAAAAATGACTGGTTTAGTTTGATTTTTATTTAATTTATTTATTTTTATTCTATCAGCCTTAAATGGATGACAAGGAAGAATTTCGGAAAAGAAAATTAAAGAATTTTTGTAGTTCACAAAAGAAGACATAATCTGATCATTTCTTTGAATGACTGAGAAATAGCATAAACAGTGGCTAAAACAAATCTTGGTGATAAGAACCAATGACCCCTGGAGTAGATTCTGCATGTCTTTAGAGTACGTAATCACTTGGGAAATGTCATTCTGGCTATGTTAAGGTGTATCTGCCCCTGCCAGTTCTGAGAATTTTGAGAGCCTCACATTTAAGTCCTTCACAGTCAGATGCACCAACTTCAAGGGCTGATTATGTAGTTTAAAGATTATCCAAACTGTCAAACTAGTTCTGGGGTCATTTTGAGAAACACTGGCTAGATCATTCTAAGTAAGTCTTTATTGTAGAACTTGTTATTGGGCTGTGTTTGGATAGCTTCTAAGAGAAGGCTAGAGTATACATTAAAGGGATATAGTATACATTAAAGGGATACAGTGTTTTTCGAAACTTATATTTTCTACATAATCCAACCACCCTCTTTTTTTGAGACAGCCCATCATCCCAGTGTTCCAGAGGTGTGGTAGAGCTGGCTCCTACTGGCTCCTGAAAGTCAGCTGTGTGCATCACTTACCAGCTCCTCAGTGATGTCATGTAAGTAGCTTGAAATTGGCCATGACAGGAGTATTTACACTATAGGTATCAGTGAAGTCTACAAATCAGAACTTTTCCCTCTGGAGAACCAGTTAAATATTTATCACTGTGGTGTTCAGAAGATACACTTTGTCTTAATCATGGCTACGTCCCCAGCATTCAGAGAAAGTGACAGTCAAACATAAAATAGATACTCCATAAATATTTGTTGAATGAATTAAGCTATATTAAACCAGTCAGAAATAAACACTTGTTTCCATTTTTCTTGAAGATCTTTCCAGGATATATAATTTTAAAATCACTATCCTTAAAATGTCAATAACTCCTCTCATACCAAATCTATGCTTTTTATTTCTGTTTAAATTTAATGATATTTTTAACCTTTTCAGTCATTAGGCAGCTGGAGAAAAAGTGACCTGTTTTTGTTAAAATTTTTTTTGTTGCAAAAAATCTTCATGCAAGGTTGAAAAAGATATAGTCTTCTGTTGAATGGTGCAGTCTCTCAAGTGGAAAGAATATATCACAGCTGGTTTGTGTTAGTGATGTGGCAACCAGGTTGTACCATATTGTGAGTTTAATGTGTGGCAATTAATAAGTTTAAATGGCCAGCTGTGAATCCATCCTGCTTCATTCTGGAGCTGCCTCAATTGATATTCATTGAGTGCTTATTAGAAAGAATAGGAAGCATTTATATTTTGGCATTTGGATTTTTGGGGGGGTGTTTTTAATTGCTTCTCTCAGTTCACCTCCTTCTGCTGGAAAGTTCTGCTCAGAATGGTGTCTGACAATGGTTAACACACTATTTGGCTTTTTGCCAAGGTAGTTACTGGAAATCTGATAGATGCACAGTTAACCTTTTTGTTTCATGCTAATATGAATTTATACATTTCCACACAGAAACTTTGAACACCTAAAATAGGTGATGTTGTGGCTATTGATACCTGTAGGCCAGTTAAAGACACTCAAAAATCTTTTAAGAAGGAATTCTGGCAGTATTATATTAGGCCACGGTTCTAAACTTTGGAAAATAACAAAATAATCTGAAGAGTTATTAGAAATTCTTACACTGAATTTTAAACTAGATTTTTATGAAGATATCTGTAATTTCTCTTTCAGTTAATTGCTCTTAAATACTTAACTTGCATATCTAAAGAAAGGGAAAAGACACTAACTGTATTTTGATTCCTCTACTCATCCAATACCCGCATTCTGCTAGTCAATGAGCTCTATAAACTCTGTCTCATTAAGATATTTCAAAACTGTCCGTTTCTCCATCTTACCCCCAGTTACTACCTTGGTTAGTGCTCTGGGGATTATAATAGCCTCCCAGCTGGTTTCCCTGCAAACACATGTAGTCCTTCTTCCTTTCAATTCATCATCTCTGTTACAGAGTTATTATATATACAATTTTATCCATATCTAATATCTATAGTTTTTATAATATCTATCTAATTGTATCCATAGATAGCAATTCTTTTTTCTTTGTATTTTTAATTTTTTGATTTAGAATGTTGTGTTAGCTTCTGGTATAGAGCATACTTTTCATATTCTTTTTTTATTACAGGTTACTACAAGCCATTGAATATAGTTCCCTGTGCTGTACAGTAGGACCTTGTTGTTTTTCTATTCTGTACATAGTAGTTTGTATCAGTCAATCCCAAACTTCCAATTATCCCTCCCTCTCCTCTTTCTCCCATAAATAACAATTCTTCAGTGGTTGTTCATTACAGTCTTTTCCAATGTGCAGGATGCATATTAATAGTAGAATAAAACAAGATTTTTAGGTAGGAAGTGGATAAAAATTTTTTAAAATTACATTTATTCTTGTGCATATTAAAAAACATAATTGACACCTTTTTTTTTAAGGCAGGAGAGAGATTTTCAGTGTCTGGTAGCATATGTAGCAGGTGCTGTCAGTAGACCACCTGAATCTCACTGCAGCTTCTGTGGATTAAACAAACCTACTATTTCTGCCTAACTGAGTGAGGGAGCATGTTTGACCTCTCCCTGGGGATGGGCCTGAAGGGGGCTGAGAGTTAAGTCCTATTAGCCAACAAACAATGAGAGTCAGGAGTTTGTGGACAGATACTTCAACTTCTTTGTCCCTTGACAGGACACTTCTGAGGTATATTTTATAGTGTTTCAGAGAAGCTCAGTTGCTCACTGTGAAAACCTGCACTTTAACATTCTGTTTATTTGATTTCTCCCATTCTCTTTCACAATTCCCACCACCTTTAACATGCTTCCTAGAAGTATTTCCCAAGAGAATGATTTGCATCCAAATCCTTGACTCAGACTCTAAAACAATTGGTATGAAAAGTGTCCTAGAAAAAAGACCCTAAGAATGAGAGTCTGGAATTTGATCATTTTCTGCATCAGATAAAAATAAAGATCCCATTGTTGATCCTAACTAGGGTGGTAATCTTGGCATAATATTTGCCATTATGAGGCTTCCAGGAGCCCTAAATGTTGGCAGAAGCAGCCCCTCTCTCTGGCTATCCTCTCCTGTTGTCTGAAAACTGTGCAAAGGCTTGCTTACCTGAGGACTTCTGAGATGATACTTGCCTTCCTCAACATCTGCTTTCACCTTTCTCATTGTTTCTAGGCCAATAGCTGGGGTCCAGTCTTAGAGTGAAAGGAAGAAGGAAATACAGTCTCTGTGATTGAAGGAAGTGGATTATTACTTAAAAAGCTGTAAAATATGGCTACCACTGACAGGAGCTGGGAGAGCGAGTATGGGAATAGTGTATGTTGGGGGCAGAGGCCAAATATAAAACTGGATGAAGAGTTTATTGCTATGGAGATACTTTCTCATGATTCAGGATTTAACATACTGGCAATAACACTTGGATGGTCCTAATACACTATTCCTTTCACTCCTTGAAATATGGATATAACAATGCCACAGTCAAAGAGGTGGAGATGCTGTAACTGCTTTGGTAGACAACTGAGCAAGGGATCAGAAGGCTCAAGAGACATGGCCATGCTAGAATAAATTTATTACATAAACAGCTGACTGTGTTCCCCTGTAGAAGGCAGGGGACACTTCTGTCACTTAAGCAATGAAGAATGCACTGGTGTGGGGGGCACTGGCGTCACTGAGAAGCTCAGTGACGGCTGTCCTCTGTAAGCAAGTTGACAATAGGAGTTGCTACTGTGGAGCTAACTCTGTAGTATCAGTGGGGTGATAGGATTCCAGAATAGAGGAGACCCAACGGTGGCACTTAACCACCAGAGGCAAGGTGGTCATAATTACTGGAATGGGCAGCACATTCACATGCACCTAGGGGCCTTGATGTTATAGGGATCTGTGACGATGGCTAATGGACTATGGATGCTTAGACCAATGGAGATGGGCAGCCAATGAGAGGGCTGCTCGAATTATAAAACCAAATCATTTTAAGACCTTGTAAGTAAAGGACTGAAGTCAACTTCTTCAAAGCAAAGAGGAGGCCATTCCACCTGATGAAGAACTATATATTACCACAACATATATTTCCAGAAGCTGGTTACCAGTGTATTACCAAGGGGCTCTATAGCCACCTACCAATGCACTGTATACTGGGGTTGTGGAAACACTCAGATCTTGTGAGGATTATTGGAATAAGGAGGCTGAGCCAGTGCTAATATCAGAGGCCTCAAAATGCTGTCATGGCACCCTTGTTAGAGCTGCTCAGTAGAAGGGCCAAGAAACAAATGAAGTCCTGGCTCACATCAACTCACAGTAGGCCCAGCCCACGACCTGTCTGTGGTCATTTCTTCAGTTCCTGAGTGCGTAATTGTGGTAGCTATCCTCGGGAGATGCTAGAACCATTACTTTGGTTCCCGCCCCTGTGGAGTAAGAGCTAGCCTGTTAAGAAAGGCCCCGTGAGATTCTCTGAAATCGCCACCCACCTCCCACTCCCACCCTACAATCTGGTTAAGGTAGTAAATCATGGTAGTGCCACAGGAGCCCATCCCAGGAAGAACTGCTGGAATCCTACAAAAGGCTAATCAGATGGAGGGGCAGTAGACTTCATCACATCAAAGTTGAATCCATCCACATCGTCTTTATGGCAAAACAGATGGATCGTGGCACATGCAGGTGACCTACGACGTGCAGCAGCGCTAGCCTGTGCTGGTCATTATTGTTGTTTTTATAACAGTTATCCTGGAAGCTAAATGAAGAAACTGTTTCCAGGAAAAAGAAATGAGCCTCTATGTCACGTGTTGCAGATACGTCAATTGCAACGAGAACTGAAACTTGGCTTTTCGAGTTAACAGCATGAAGGTAATTGTCGACCTCAGCAAGAATTACTTGGATAAAGCAGTGGTAGCAAAAGCCCAGTTGGGTAGAAGTCAAGGGACAACGAAGGAGAATAATGGGAAAAGAAACACAGGCGATTCTTCTGGGGAATTTATAAGGAGGAGAAAAGCTAGAGCAGAAGTGAGGTCAAGACAGGCTTAGATTTCCGTGGGAGAAATTGCAGCATTTTTATATAGATGGGAAATACACGGGAAAGATGACAAATTTAGGTGGGTCAGGGGAGAATTGCAGGAGCCATTTCCTTGAGTAGGTGAAAGTGTTGGAATCCAGTGCATAAGTGGAGGGATTCAATTTTTAAAAAATTGCTTTTGAATAGATGAGGCAGTGTGTGAATGAGGGAAATAAATAAAAAATGCTCTCTTCGGATAACTGGTTAGGTTAGCAGCAGGTAATTGTGGCTTCAGAGAGAACCGTGCTTAGGGAATTTTTTAAAAATTAGGATACCTCAAGTATCTTTTCATTCATAATGTTCAAGTTGTGAGAGTTGTAGATGGAGTGCTCTAATTATGTCTGTTGCCAACTTTGACAACTGGCTTAGCTTTTTCCATTCACTAAATGCAAAATGTAGGTACTCTTACCCTTCAGATTATTTTTCACTTCTCTCTAAAGAATATTCTGAGGGAAACTGCTATGATATTCTTAAAGTTCAGCTGAGATAAGAGACTAATATTATTCCACATATATCTGAGTGTTTGTTAACCATAACATAACGTAACCTCAAGTTATGTTTTTATACTCCCTTATTATTAGTTTTTAGACTATGTCTCCAATTTCCAAGAGCAAATCTCTGGGAAGTGGTAAGGGCCTTGGTAGTTTTGTGTAAGTTACAAGTATATGGGAAAAGAGGAAACCTTGGGAAGACTGAGCACCTATAAAAGCACTGAGAAACAGAGACTTTTTCGGAGTGAAGAAACTCACAAGTCACCTCGCTCAGCCCCTGAGCTTCCAGATGAGGTGAGTCAGAGAGATTAAGTGGTCCCCCCTAAATGACATGATTAAATAATGGCAGAGCCAGAGTGAGAGGCGAGGTGACCTCACTCCTAATCTGTGCTCTTTCTGCCGTACCTTCCAGATTGTCAAAGGGAAGAAAGCTAATGTGTCAAATTTAAGGATATAAATAATGAATTATTTTTCAGTATGATATATAGACATGGAGAGGGAGTTTATGTAAATGATCCAACCAATATTTCTTTTATATAGTCAAACATAATTTTTATTTTTGAATAGAATAACTTGGAAAGACTTTTGGAAGAATACTATAAATTAGTTTTGTCAAAGAGTAAGTCAGGTTGAGAGATATTCTTCCTATTTTGAAAAAAGGAGACTGTTAGAGACTAAGAAGCCATATTGTTTGAAAGAGAGGAAGGAAGAAGAAATGCTCTTTGTCAGTGACTGTGAAGCAAGGACTTACTTCTACCCTTTAACTTTTCCAACAGCTTTATGAATAGGCATTATCTCCAATGTATATGTGAGGTGACACGCTCACAGGGGCTAAGTAATAGTGCCAAGGTTACACATCCAGGAGGTGAGGAACTGGTATTCCACTGAAGAGAAATTTGTGAAAGAATGGAAAACATTACTGAGCTCACAGTTTCGTGCACATCTGGGTGTTCTATGTGACTTTGTTCAAATCGACCCTGCTGTGAATAATGGATCATGGTAAGGACAAAACGTTTTAGGCAGTCAATGAATAGCTGATTGATTGCTTGACTGTGTCTGCTCTGTTTTCTTTCACCAGCTTCTCTGTGACTGTAAGAAAGTAAGTTAACCTCTCTCTGTCTTTATCTAATTTTTGAGATTAATTTCATGTTCTAATATTTATGAGTCTATGTGCACATAAATCTCCTGAGAATTTAAAATTTTGTAAGATAGACACACTCTTCATACCATTGAATGATTTTGGTGAGTATTCTGATTCTATTTCTATTGAGGAAATATTTGGACATTATACAAGCTAGTAATTTGCCAGATGCATTGCCTGATTCATGTGCTATTTAAAGAGACACTGATACATAATTTAGAAACAAAATAGAGGTGTATAGGGTTTTGTGAAAAAGGGAAGGAATGGTAATATATATAATTTTTAAAAATGATGTAATTTCCCCAAAGTGTCTATTACAAGGGCTGGTGCATGAGAATCCAAAGGTAAATTGGGTTAGAAATCAATATGAAACTGTTAGTGAAATATTTCTTTAAAATTCAGTGATATATAAATATAAAAATGCCACATCTTTACTAGCATTTCAGCCAGTTTAGGATATAGTCAATCATAATATTAAAAACTATGGGAAAGGAAATTGAGAAGCCCTTCAACCTTGACGTCCCACTTTACACACCTATTTTAAGAACTCTTCCTGGGACAAATCATGAAAAATGGAAAATGTACCTTCATAGTTTTTTTCCTCCTTTTTCTTCAACATATATTTCTTTGAGCACCTATTATATGAGGCTGTGTGTTATTAGGTGCTCTGAAGGATTTTAAAAATGGAGAAGACATTACTATCCTCAAATGACTTAGGGTTTAAGAGAGGAAATAAGACAAACATACATATAATTGTGATGCAAGGGGGAGGATTTAAAAAGTCTCAGAAGAGTGGTAAAACATCTGACTCCAATTTTGGTTGCAATGACATTCAAATTATAGATGTTAAGTCACCCAACCATGAACATGGAGTATATACTCCACAAAGTTCTTGGGTCCGTTTTAAGGTTAATTCCAGTTCACATTGCTGTGTTGAATGGATCTCCATTTTGTAGGTGGTATTGCTGATGGAGAGAGAAGCTTTTAATTTTTCCAGTTGATTTTTATAAAATTTGCTGATTTATTTAAATCACTCTAATAGATGGTTTTTTAATGTTGGTATAGAATTTTAGTGGTCAGGCCTTATGAAATTAAGGAAATTCCAAGATTTCTAATTCTAGACTCAGAAATGTTTTACTTTGTTTTAGTTTTTAAGTAATAAATATTCAAATATTTCCAGTATCATTGGAGAAATCACATGATTATTCAGTTTGCATTCATTAATTTGGTGAATTATGATTAGTAGACTTTTCTGTTACTCAATCATTTTTTTCAATCCTGGGTTAAACTTTACTTGATTGTTATTTTAAAATACATTGTTGAAGTTGATAGGCTAATATGTTATTTAGGACTTTGGCATCTATATGAGTAAGTGAAATGGTCCTATAATTTACTTTTCTTGTGCAGTCCAAGACAAATTTTGAATCAAGAGATTTTAGCATCCTAAAATCTCTTAGGCAACTTCCACTCCAACCATCTATACTACTGTTACCTGTTCACTGAGAATTTTGTAAACTTTACCTGAAATCCTCTTGGTCTGAGATTAACTGCATTGTTACTTATCCATTTGAGAAATCTATATTTTCTTGCATAAATATTGGCATTTTATGTTCTGGTGGGGAACATAAACTTTGTCCATTTAATCTAGACTTTCCATCTTTTAACATAGAATTGTTCACATCATCTATTTATTATTTTAAAAACCTCTGTGTGTATATACTTATTTGCCTCTGTTCACTATTTTGGTATTTGCATCTTTTTATTCAGAAAAGAGAAAAATACAGTGGCTTGAAGAGACTAACAGAGGCTTCATGGATCAGTTATCTTGTGGGGAAGAGAATGTACGAATAAGACAATAGAAGTAGAGAGAAGCATGTGAGCAGTTACCTGAGTGAGAATGAAACTTTTTTTTTTTGAATGGAAGAAGTGGATAGAAAATTATTCAATTTTGGGGGTGGGTATAGCTCAGTGTTAGAGCACATGCTTAGCATGCATGAGGTCCTGGGTTCAATCCCCAGTACCTCCATTTAAAAAAAAAAAAGAGAAAGTAAAAATTATTCAATTTTCCTGGAGCATAGAATACAAATTATAAGGAAAAGGCCTGGATGAAAATGCTGTAAATATAGGTTTGGCTTTTGAGCTAGAGCGAAAAACTAACCTAGGACTTTAAGAGGTAATGACCAATGGAAGTATTATGAGAAAGAAAGTCACATGATTTACCTGGCATGGACTGCGGAACTAAACAGGGAACAACAAAAGAAGGATATTATTCATGCATGGTTATGAGCTATTTTAATTCAATAATTAAGAATTTTATTCCTTCTCTGCCAATTACTGTCAATTTTTTTTTGAAAGTTTAGACTGAACTTATTGCCTTCACTTAAATAGCACTTATTGTTTCTTTAAGTTCTTGCTATCTGGCTTTGCACCAACTGTTCAACTACTGAAAAGCATCATGGATCTGCTGTTGCCAAGTCAAATAACATGTTTGTATTTTTCATCCTATTGGAAATTCTGTTAGTCTTTCCCTCTGTGACATTAAGGGAACTTCCTCTTAACATGGCTCCTCGGAGACTTGGCTATTTTTTACTTTCCTTCTGTCTTTTGATGACTCCAGCTTCCTCCTTGTTCTCCTCTTCACTCCTTCATGTTCATATTTACCAAGATTTTACATTAGAGTTGGGTAAAAGATTCTAGGCAATTGTATTTCTTCTTATGGCTTCAGTCATAACTTCTGCTGTGATAACTCTCAAATCCAGGCTGCGAACTTACTGAAAGCATGGTCTGTTTCTCCTTCACCATTGTAGGCCCACTGCCTAGCATTCATTTAGTAAGAATGTCCCAAGGGCCTGGAATAAACCAGGAATCTGCTAGATGCCAGACCTACAATGGTGACAAAATGGGCATGACCCCTGTTTCTTGAATGGATGAGTGAGTAACTGTCTTCAGCCTGAGTCTCACTGTTAAGCTCCACACCTGTCAGGTGTCTTCATCTGGATGTTCTTGCTGAGGTATCAAGAAAAATATATCTAAAACTAGCTAATCATCTTCTTGAAACCTTTTCTTCTTCCTGAGTCTTTGATTTCTGATCATTTTACTGCTATTTTCCAAGTCTATTCAATTAAAAAAAATCCCATGTATCTTTGATGCTTTTCTCTTTTGACTCTCTGCAGCCAACCAGTTGCCAATTTCTTACTGATATTTTTCTGGATCAAGCAATTGTCACACCTTCACAAACATTCCAAGCATTTACTAATGGTTCTCCCTGTGTTCAGTCTCTTTTCTCCAGAAAGTCTCATACGTGTATCACTGCCAAATTGGTAGTTTCAAAGCCCATATTATTCCATGGCCCAAAGACAATGTTATTCCACTGCGTAAAAGCCATGACTGACTATTCACTGCCAAGTCAAGTCTATGAGTTTTCTCCCTCCACTGCCCTACAGGTTCTCTGTGTGCTAGCCATATAATATTTAAATATGTTCACACAATCCCAATCCTAGGCTTTTGCTTTTGTTCTTTCATCCCCTTGAGAGATCTAGGTACCTCTGTCTCTACAAGTTCAAATGCCTTCTTTATTCAAGGATTATCTTAAATGAAACTTCTTTCATAAAACTTTTCTCTTTTATCTTTTTTTATCTCCACTGAATTACATTGGCCTTTATTGACATGTCCCCTTTATGTCATCTAACACTTTATAAATTGAATTCCAGTAGGATTTGTATGTATCTATGATAGTTTGAATTATTGCCCAGCAAATATTCACCACCCTCTCTTTCTCCCTCTGGATGAAGTATATTTCTCTGCCCCATCAGTTTAGGGTGTGGCCACATCACTTGTTTTAGCCAAGCAATGCTAGTGGACCTGACATGCAGTGGCCATAAAGGTGTTTGTGCGGTTTGGCTTTGATCTTGAGCTTCTGACTTTGCTGTGAGATCATATCCTGGGGAAGACACAGCAAGCAGACTTGAGGGCAACTTTTAGCCTAAAGCCAAGTGCAGTTGAACCTAAGGCAGAGTCACTCAGCTGAACCTACAGTAGATCATTACAGACCTCTGAGTGTGAGAAAAAATGCTTATTGTTGTATGCTAATAAGATTTTGGGGGGTGTTTGTTATGAGGCAAAAGTTTAATTATTAATTATCTACTATCCTATGCCATTCAATACATATGAATTGACAGCCTACTATGTCCCAAGTACTAGGCTAGTTGCTAGAACTACAATAATTAGTGAAGCATGATTTCTGTCCTATCTAGTTGAGAAGATAGTAATCAATAAAATTCATACTTCTGGGGGAAAAAAATACTTCTTGGAATATACAAGAAGTAGACCTCATCTATCCTTAGGCATCAAAGAAGATTTTCTGGGGCAGTGATTGAATCAGATTTGAATGAAAACAGGGGGTTGATGAAGTGAAAATCATGATGAAACAGAGGAGTGATGGACTGGGGTTTGGGATCTAGGGGAGGTGGGCTGAGGTAGGGAAAATGCTCTGTGTTTCAGACAGAAGGAGTAGTCTCTGTAGCAACCCTATGGTGAATAGGCATGTAGCACATTCCAGGACCTCCGAGAAGGCCACTGTGACTGGAGCCCATAGGGTAAGGTGCTGTAGACACAGGATAATGCAAGGGCTTTCTAAAGATTTTGGTTTTTTCCTACAAGTTTTTAGAAGCCACTGAGAGCTTTTTATGCAGTGACATAATCTGATTAGTATTTTGAAAAGAATACTCTGGTGTCTGGATGGAGAGCAGATTGGTGGTGGTTCTGGATTGGAGTGGAGAGACCAGTGAGACAAGTATCGCACCTGACCAGGCTAGAGATGATGGTAGTTGCGCTAGTGGAGGATGTGGAGATAGAAGAAAGCAGATGACCTCAAAGTATCTGTAGGAAGTGAATGTAGTAGAAAAACACAATGGTTGTATGCAGGGTCTGAGGGAGAAGGAGAGGTCAAGAAGGCTTCTTGGGCTTATGATTTGCTTAGCTAAGTGAAAGTTGGTTCCTCTTCTGGAAAGTAAGAATGAGTCTGTGGAGGAGGATTATGCTATTCATGAAGCATCAGTGAGGCACTACAGTTGACACTAAAATTGGGAAGTTGAGTAGACAGCCTGGCAACCCACCTGCCAACCCCACTCCAAGACAACCACTTTCCTGAACTTTGTGTTCATCAATCCCTGAGAATAGACATATTATTATCTTTAAAGTAGAGATGGGGCAGAATAGTTTGGAAGTGGCACTGGGGAGTAGAGACCTTAATCCCAACTGCTGACACTGAGGCTGTTGGGAACATGGAGCCCTAATGGGAGAATCACGAGTGAAGACAACGTGGAAGACATACTGAGAAATTGAGGTGGAGGGCAGAGGAAGATTTACTGACTGTAGAGCAGTAGTTCCAGAAAACAGAGATTCTCTCATACCAGGATTTTAGTCAGGGAGGAGATAATTAGACTATTGTAAATATAAATTAGGGAGAAAATCACCAAGGATCACAGTCAGACACATTCTTTTCATCTGTTTTACCACAAGACTTCATTAGAGAATTTTGTTTGTTTGTTTGTTTCGACAAAGTTTGACCACAGCTTTCAACGTCCTTGGAAAGAATAGGCAGTATATCGTCAACTTGGCTTTTATGACAATAACAAAAGATTAAGAGTATTTTATATTCCCTGAATCTGAATTTCCAGATATATAATTATGGTCTGGTTATTTAAAATAGAAACCTGAGCGAGATTTGGGAGAAAATTTAGTTCACATTAAAAAAACTTCTCTCCTGTACAGGCAGCCAATACTCACCTAACATTTTCAGAAAACTGTTGAGGACAGTTGGTAGGACCCATATTTCTGTCTGGCCATATTTTGTGGGACCCAAACCTGATGATTGCCACGTCGAGTTCTCGGGACATGAGATGAGACAAACAAGAAGACAGTAGCAGTCCCTGGGAGAGAAAGGATTGACTACCAGTGGGTATCTGGCAGTAAATTCATGAGTCACAATTCAAAGATTTAATTCTAACAAACGTTTTTTGCCTGCCAATCTGAATTTGGAAAGGAAAGGACAATGTGAAATTGTACTCTCTTCTCTCAGTCAGGTACGACAGATCTGGGAGTGTTGACTTTGGTAAGAAGTTTCACCCTTTGCTGGCTTCTGCCAGTTTTCGCAGGATCTTGTCTGTAGGCTCTGGACTGAGTGACTGGTCCCAGCAGTTCTCAAACTGGTCACCAGAAACCGTAGGTGGGGGGAAATAATTTTCCCTCTACCCTTAACAGTGAGTGCTTGGCTGAGACCCCCTTTTCTCTAAGATACCTCATAAATGAATAAACTTTCTAGGTTAGGATTTCTCCACTATGGCCACCATAATTCAATATTATCTTTGCTAAGGTTAACCTGCTTGTTCAGCCTTCAAACAAAATTTTCTTCATCTGAGGCATCACACAAGATGCAGTTTAGCTTAAGGTAGGACTTAGTCCAATCCTGGATTCAGTTTGATTTCCAAGTTGGATCCAGTCCAATTCTGGACCCAGTCTGGTTTTTAAGTCAGACCCAGTCTGACTCCAACTGGTTTCTGGACCTAGTCCAGAAAAAGAAATGCTCAAAATCTGAAAGTTCATAATGTGAAAGCTGCAGAGCTAGGATCCTAGAGGGACTTACCCACCATCTAGGCGTGCTGAGCAAGCAGCAAGCTTAAGGGGCTCAGCAGGCACCCAGGTAATTAAGTTAATATTCAGGTTGGTGATGTGGGGCTTAGGAGAGATGACTTCACTTTGGCTCCATGGTCTTGCTTTTAGCAATGGTTCCTCTTTTTGTGTGTGTGGCTTGTTGGTGAAGTCTGCATACGGTTAAGAGGTAACTATGTCCTTTCTCACTTCTGGGTGCAGCTCCACCACTTAGACTTGGGCAAGAAGGTCTCTGCTGTGAATCCTGCACTTTAGAAGACACCACTCTGGTCCTCCTCCAGCTGTGCTCCTCCTCTGAGGTTTCGGAGTTTGTAGGGTCAAGAGGATGGGCTGATCTGAAACCCTTGCCACCCCTCCTTCCCCCTGCATTTAAATTACGTTCTGGATACTTTGGTCTCTGGAATGCCCCATCCAGACACACCTAAGCCCACTTCAGGGGCCTGACTGTGGTTTTTTTATGAGGAAGACCACGTTGCTGCCCCTGGGGATTTGAATGGGAGGTTGGGCTGGGAAGTGGGGAGGGGGTTTCAGGCTGGGGACTAGAGCTAGGGCTGGAGGTTGAACTTCCCCACCAGCTTCAGGTACAAAACTCCAAGAAGTCTACTCATTCTAAATTTAAACCTGCCTTTCCAGCTTGAGTTTCCTTTGAGGAAACCAAAAAGCTGATAGCAACCGGGGAAAAGGGCTGGGACCCTGGGGAGAAATACCTAGCCTAAATTGGATGGAGTCATGGGAAACTGCAGGCGTGTGGTAGGAGGGCCCCTGTGCAGGGACAGAGCTTTATCTTTATCATTTCCTGTGATCTTCTTTTCTGTTTTTACTAAAACAAACAAACAAACAAAGTAGTTGATTCATCTAATTTTTTTTTCTATTAGGCACTAAAACGACACAAATAAAAGATTTTTGATCATTTTTTGTAGCAACTAATTTATCTTTAAGGCCATTTTTAACTACCTTTGATCAAAGAGCTCATCATATTTCATGAACTCCTTTTGATGTTCCAGCAGTACACTATAATTTTTAAAATGTTTCACAGTCAAATAAGTTTGGCTAACATGGATATACCACATCTTTCAAACATCTGAGACTGACCACATCAAGCCCACATCCCTGTTCAAGACTTCCAGATAACTTATCTTTCTATGAGCAGTTAACTCCAAACTCTCTTAACCTGTTCCATCAAGCTGCCCACCTGACCTTCCAGAACTTTCCATTGTGGCCTCCAGAACTCATAGCCTATCACTAGCAAACTGCCTTACATCTTCAGTCTCCTATATGAACATTCCTTTCATCTTTTTACTCCAACTGAAAACTGCTCTGAGATTAGCACTTTCCCTGTAATTTTCCTGCCCATGCACTGAGTACCTCAGAACCTGGAGTCGGGGCAGTTATCCTTGGTGATATCTTGTTCCTCACTATTTCTTGGATTCTTCCCTTCCACTTTGTTCACACAACTACCCTAGTTTGAACTCATTAAACATCTCTGGATCCTGCAGTAACCCCCTAACTGCATTTCCTGTTCCCAGTGTGGCCTCCCTGCAATCTGCCCGCACTGCTGTGATATTGATCTCTTTAATCATGCCATTTCCTTGCTTAAAATCCTTCAGTAGCTCCCCACAGCTTTCAAGGAGAAAGTTCAATCTCTTTCATTTAGTATTGAAGGCTTTTGTGACCCCATTTCTTTCTATATTTCCAGCTTTATGGTCCACCACTCCCTTACATTCACCTTTGGCTCCAGCTGTACTGAGCAGTTTGTCTGTAGTCCTCTGCGGGTTCCCAGGGAACCAGACAACTTTCCAGGCCCAGGCTGACTTAGATGCACTAAACTTGGGCCCCTAACACACTGTACATCTCCATCTATCCATCACAGAACTTCTTGCACTGTGCCATGGTCTGATTTGCAGCTTCCTGAGGGAAAACACCATGTCTCAGGAGGTTAAGTCCTTAGTACCTGGTAGCTGTTTGTAAAATAAATGACTAAAGGAAGCGGTATCCAAAGCTGTTCTACCAGTAGTATTAATGGATCAAAATTTTGAGTTGTTTTTTCCTTTCGGAAGTGGAGCTGGTTTATGTTGACTAGTTTATTTTCTTTCTATAGGTTTTCACGAGGTTGTTATATGTGCATCTTGGGTGGTGTTGGTGATGGGGTGAGCGTGTGCCTGTGTGTGTTTGTGGGTGGGAAGGTGCAGGAAAAATGGCTTTCCTAAAGATGTCCTCAAAAATCCAGTTCTCAGAAACAGTGAGGAATAAATTTTTAAGACTGCCTGTCTCAGAATGCCCTTATAGGCTGGAGCTAAAGTCTTTTAGGGCGCGTCACCCTGGTTTCTCTGTGCACATTTTTTGGCCCTCTATCAAATTAACATGGGGTTCTCATTAACATCAAAGTCTAATCAACCAAATTCACTGTTCACAGAAATAACCCTTAGAGATTTGACGTAGACCAAGTAGTTAATGAGGATAATGTGCCTAAAAATCAGACTTGCTGAAAAATTAGGCAGTGAAGGTGTCTCTCATGTCCTTCCTTCAGCCTGGAATGTCCTCTCTTTGCTTTTCTGCTTGGCCAAATCTGATTTGTTCTTTAGGACTTCCCTGGGCTGCTGGGCTGATGTCAGCATGTTTCCCCTGCACCCTGTGATACTTAACAGCAGTGACTGAACTAGACGTTATTTAAGAACAGGGACTCTGTGTGTGTGTGTGTGTGTGTGTGTGTGTGTGTGTACACATACCCCCAGTTCTTTGTATTGTGTCTAAAGCATAGTAAAAACCAATTAATATAGCTTACATTTCTGGACCTGGATGATGGCTGTGTGGCTTGACCAGAGAAATTAGTTGCATATACAATAACTATATGATGGTTTATATGAAAATAACACACTCTCCTTATAGAGAATTTAGAATACAAAAAAGAAAATTAAAACTTTCTGTATTCTTCACTCCTACCCATAATTAATTACTATTAACAACTCGAATACTTTACTTCTGTGTACATAAAAAATTTGAGGGTCTTATTTAAATATTTATGACACATTGAAACATTTAGCTTAACTTCAAACTGAATCGAGAATCATAAAATGTGATGCACTTCTATGAAATCACATACTCCCTTGAGGCAAACCAATTTCAAGGACAGAAAGGACATGTGAGATTTAAAAAAAAGGAAGTTCAATTTAGGGAACCATTTAGACTTGAATGAGCTGTTTACCCTGTGTGAATGAGCATTTTATTCTGAAACCAGATTTCATTTGTATAGGATTAGTCTTTTGATTTTTTTTCCTACTTTTTAGAACCTGTTTTATAAAGATGGAAGAATCAGTTATCCCAATCTACAGGGACTTGTTTATCCAGCGTATTAGACAAGAAGTAGCTGGGAGCCAGGATGAAGAGAAATGAGTCTGAAACTTCGAGTAGATATTCTCAGGTGGCTCCTGGCTTCTAAGCCCTGCAGCAATGTGCCAATTGTTCTTGATATTAGCAGGTATATATCCTGGTTCCCCAACTTGATCTGCAGGTCAGTAGCGGTGACATCACCTGAACACTTGTTAGAAATGCAGAATCTCCAGCTCACCCCAGATCTACTGTAACTATATTGTAGTCAGAATCTATGCTGTAACTACATTGCCAGGTGACCCTAAGTACATTAAGTTTGTGAAGCAGGGAATGATATACAATAGCAACACAGCTTCTGGAATCCTTTGAATTGCACCAGGAAACTACTCATATTTGATGGTTTTGACTTTCAAACCATCATCCAGGTCTGGCTCTGAGGACGGGCCCCATTGGGCTCACACTGCTATGTGGAAAGCTCACTTGCTGCTCTTTTTTCTCCTGTTCACACAGCCTGATGGTGGTCTGCCACTGATTCCACCATGGTGGCTCCTTCCACCAACCTTTGTTCTGTTGAAATTCCTGGCTTTCATGCACTCCTAGAAACTTCACTGGATGAACACTATTCTGTTGGTTTTCTGCAGTCAACCATTGGCTTCTACCTCAGGATGGCGGCACTGTTGTGATGCTGTCATTCTTCTGTCTTGTTTCTCCTCTTCACTTGCATGCTTGGAGCTCCACCCATCTGACTGTGAGAAGAGGCAGGTGCTACATACATGTTATTCCCACTCTATGGACAGGAAAAGTGAGGTTGGGAGGAGATACAAAACTTCCCCCAATTCACAGGGCTTTTAATGGACAGAATCCAACCTGAGTTGTTGAGGTAGCTGGCCTCCAAAATGGCGTGCTATGATCTCTGCATTGCCCTCATGGTCATTCTCCCCTGGCCTTGGACAGCAGTTCCCAGCTGCTGTTGAAATGGCTGATTCAGAGGAATCTCCTTATCCAGTGATGGCTTGGCCACACTTAGTTTTTCTACTGTTCAGCTGTCTCCATTTTTACGATATAGATAAGCTGAGAATTTTCCAAATCTTCGAGTTCTGCTTCCTTTTTGCTGAATGAGTCCGTCTTTACATCATTTCTCTCTTCTCACATTACACTATAAGCAGGTAGGAGGAACCAGACCGCTCCTTCAACACTGCTTAGGGATTCCTTCCAAGCCAGTTCTGTAGGTTTACCATTCACAAGCTCCACCTTCCACAACGCATGAGGGCATGAGCACAAGCCAGCCGAGTTCTTTGCCACTTTTGCTCAAAATTACCTTTCCTGCAGTTTTCAAAAACATGTTCCTCATTTCTGTCTGCGACTTCATATTTCTACCAGCATTCTGTTCAGGAGTGCTGTGGTGTACTATGAGAAGACTGAGGCTTTCTCCACCGCTCTCCCCTTTTCTTTCTGAGTGCTCACCAGAATTGCCCTTAATGGTCCATTCAAGGCAATGTTGGTTTTCTAAGATGTGTCTCAAAATTCTCCCAGCCTCTGTTCATTACTCAGGTCCACAGCTACTTCCACATACTTAGGTGTTTGTTACAGCGGCATCCACTGCTTAGGACCAGTTTCTGTCTTAGTCTGTCAGTTTGGGCTGCTAAGACAGAAGGCCATAGACTGGGCGGTCTATAGACAGCACAAACTTATTTCTCGCATTTCTGGAGGACAGGAAGTCTAAGACAAAGGTGCTGGCAGATTTGGTGTCTAGGGAAAGCCTTCTTTCTGGTTCATAGACAACTGTGTCCTCACATGGTGGAAGGGGCACCTGGGTCTCTGGGTCTTTTTATAAGGGCACCCATCCCACTTGTTAGGGTGCCACCCTTATGACCTGATCACCCCAATGACCCCATCTCCAAATACCATCACATTGGGAGTTAGTATCTAGCACATCAATTTTTTGTGGGACACAAACGTTCAGTATATAGCAAGCTGACTGAATCCTCATAAACCTCTTGTAAGTTATTATTAAGTTAATTTTAGAGATGAGAAAATTGAGGTTTGGAAATGTTAATGTCTCTTAAAGATCTCACTAGGCATTAGGGACAGAGTTTGATTCCAAAGCTACGCTTTTTTCACTACCCCACTGCTCCTGACTATCCTTGGAAGGTTAAGTCTCTCACTCAGTCTGTGAAACCTAATTAAAGGTAACATTTCATGACAGTGAATATTTAATGATAAAACCTATGAAGGAGAGAAACAATGTAGATAATCTAAGCAAATTTATACTTGGTTTTGGGGAAAATCACTTTTTTTTTGGATAGTCCTAACATCCTAGTTTTACTTTCCTTCTGATAGTATTAAAATTTAGTTTGTATTCTATCTACTGAGTGACAGGAGTTGTTGACAAAGAAACACGTTGCAAAGGCAGAGAAAAACCTAACTTGGCAACAAAAATTTTCTTCGATAAATTCTGGCACAAACAGCTGTGAATGAGTAATTTGAAGCTATCTTCAAAAATTCTTCCAAGACTTCTAAGTTTGAAACAGTCTATCTTAAACATTGGAAAAAGAGACACATGACTTAAAAAGCACAGTTTTTATTGGGATTTAATGAATTTTGAGCCATACTGTACCAAATTAGATAGGGTTAATTAATGCAAATGTGCTACTACAGAATTCTTCTCAAATAAGCAGCTTTCTCAATAGAACTTGTACATGTTAAAGTCAAAGAACAGTTTGAATGAATAACCATTAGTCTATGGAACTTGATTTCTAATGACTATGGCTATGACATAGGCTATGGTCACCGAATTTCACTTTTAATTATCATAAGAGTGAACATTCAGTCAGTATTTAAAAGCTCTTCATGATCATTAATTAATTTACACCATATCCTACCTGCTGGGCAAAATAAATTTCCTCCTTTAACAGACAAATTGAGCGAAATTTGATCCCTGGAGCTAAAATTGCTCTAAAATACAGTTTCTTCTAAGGCAAAGCTGAAGCTAAGAATAGAGATATTGAACTTTCAGGCATAGGCCAGAAACAAAACTTAGGTTACCCACTGGGTTCCTAGCAATGTTAGATCTCTGGATTAAAAGAGAAACTTTAACTGTCAAATAAACAGGAGAATAATAAGAAAAAAAAACTTATGGTGAAATGAACATAGCCAATAAGCTTATTTGATACTTAACCATGCATTCTTTTTTGTTATTAGTTTTACTTTTATGTAAGATTGTAATCTCCTACTTAGAAGGGACTGTATTTCTTGGATTCACTGTGGTTCCAACACATTATCAAATATGAAATGTAATAAATATCTTAGTGATCACAGGAAAAAACCCATGAAATTGTCCCTGGGTATCCATCTCCGTGCTGGATGCTGTACAGACAAATGGCCTAATGATGCAATTCTGTATTTTTCATCCTGAGAAAGAGCATCAGAACCAGAAAAATCTAATCACTGTTTGGTCATGAAGTCATTCTGGGAATTTTCTAAGTAAAATATGCGAATTTTTCTTATTCTGGTTCTCACTGATGCTTGGGGTGATTACATTCACACCAGAGAAGAAGCCTGATCCAAGAACAGTTTCAAGAGGAGGTAACGTACCACACGATAACAGGATTAAAAGCAGAGAGAACTAGAATTGTTCCAACCAAGAAACAATTTCTTCCCTAATTCTCAGTTTCCTTTTAAGGCCCCCTTTTGCTCAGGAAATGTAATATCCCTCATCCCACAGTTAAGACCAAAATCAATAGAAACCCGAGGCAGTTATTTCTCATCTTATGAGTCCGGTGTCATTGAGTTCACCTAGAACCTGCTGTAGCCAATTCGGGTAGATGGAGTCATCTGAGGGTAAGCAAATGATTCTATGAGATTGTAGAAAGAAAGCAGTGTATGAAATAATCCACTCTTTGATTAATTCATTAAATACATGTTTATTATTCCAGACACTGAGTGGTGAACAAAACCAATCCCCCTGAAATTCCCCTCCTCCTTGTGCTTACATTCTAAAGAGGGGAGAAAGATAAGCAGCAAGCAAAACAGAAAGGATGTCAAATATTAATCATGAAGAAAAATGAGACAGAGAGGGGATAAGGGGTGGCAGGTGGGGAGAGTGTTAGGACTTTGCTATTTTAAGTAGGATGGTCAGGGAGGCCTCAGTGAGAAGATGGCACGGAGCAGAGATGAGAGGAAAGTGAGTGATGGGCATGTGGGTAGCTGTAAAAGGGATCAGGAAGGAGCCAAGAATTTTAAGATGCCTCTTGGGATGCATTTTAGAGACATGACGTTTTGTGGCGAGCTTAAAGTGAAATAAAAGGAGACCTTGAGAACCGATGTTAGTCAGTCATTTTTGGATCCTAGCACCTGTTGGCATGGTGCAGCTTTGGTGACCTGGTTTGCACAGGTAACCCTGGGAATCAGACAGAGGGCCAGGAGAGCAGTGTCCAGGGTTATGTGAGGAGCAAGGTCTGTGAGCTTCTCCATGTTGCTCTCCCTCTGCCACTGAAACATTTTCTTTAAACCAAGCTTGTGTATTTGACTCTCACGTTCATGGCAACAGACCATTCATTCTCAAGACAGTCCTTGGTCTGAAAGCAAATGAACCCCTGTAATATCTGTGTCAGTCCCTCCCAGGTCCCAGCCCCAGATATGTGACAGCTTAGACACATCCTGGGCACCTCAGGTGCACGCATGGGATTGGTCACCTTTGCCACGTCTCTCCCTCTGCCCAAGTTCAGCCTTTGTTTCACAGGTTAAGATGCTACTTTGGGTCTTTAAAAAGCCTTTAAAATGAATTTTCTTTAAATATTCTTTATATATTTATTTCACATCCCTCGCTGAACTTTAACATTCCTCTCCTGACCAAAAGAGGGAGTTACTGAACAATCAATCCCTTTTGTGATTCAAAATATAGTCTGCCTAATTTTTCCTCACTTATAATTTAATTTACTCTAGACCTGGGGACTCTGGGAAGGCTGAGATAACAAGCTTTCAGAAGCAATGATATTCAGCTGGGCCATTTATTGTCAGCCATTCATCCCAGGGTGTGGAGCAAAGACTTAGGTAAAGGTAATACCACTCACTAAGTAGTAAATGTGCTGGTAGCTGCCAGGAAAATTTTTAGAACCGTAGGTCCTGGAAATTAGGTGGCACTTGCTGTCATTCTCCTGGTAGTACTATAAGATTTATTTTATGCAGTTAGCACATTCAAATTTTTCTCCCTTTAGAAGT
Source organism: Camelus ferus (assembly GCF_009834535.1). NCBI lineage: Eukaryota > Metazoa > Chordata > Mammalia > Artiodactyla > Camelidae > Camelus > Camelus ferus. The sequence continues at coordinate 52,240,092 of NC_045697.1, read as the reverse complement.
CGGTTATTGGCATTGAGTTGGATAGAGAGGTAATAATTTAGGAGATAACTATAGGATTTAAGGAACCTTGACAAGCTGAGGTGAAAAGACAAAGGGGAAAATTTAAAACATAAAGCAAAGTGATGCTAACACACTTAGGAAGATGGGACAGATCTCTTATGTTCAAGGAGAAGGGATAGAAACCAATTTGTGACAGTGTGACAGATAAGATGTTGGGGTGTTAGTAAGGTGAAGGGAAGTGGGGGTCCTCTATTCCCTCTGTTCCTTAAAAAGTGTTCATTTCTGTCAGTGTGAGCTTCAGTGAGCAAGGCCTTGCTACACCTTCAGTAGGATGCTTGAAGATGGCTCCTTGGCCTTGGCTAAATTGGTCCTGAGTCCTTCAGTGTTGGCGGAGAATATCTCCCCATCAGCTCTGCGTTCTCCACTTCCTCCATGAGGGAAGTGACAAGTCTGCTCTCTCTCCCATCTGTTTAGCTTACCCCTAAAAAGAGTTCCTTTCGGTTTAAACCAAAGTGAGGTTGGAGAGACCTTTATCATTCTATAAAAGGCAAATCCTGAGGAGAGGAAATTCATTCTTCTTGTTACACATTTAGGTACAGTTTCAGTGCGAAGAAATATGAGATCATCTCCTGAAAGCCACCTGAGAGGAGGCAGCCAGGGGGAGGGCACCAGGAGATGCAGAGGAGGAGACAAGCTATTCCAGAAGGCAAGCTTTGCCTCTTGTCAATTTTGCCAGCCTCCTCTGCCTGCCCTGGCTGGATCAGGAACTTCTGGAATTCTCCCAAGAGTCTCCCTGCCTTCATTTTAGCTTTGTCATGCTTTCTGCATAGCTCTCTATTGTTCAGACTTTGTTTCAAAACAGTATCTTAAAGAATTAAATATTTAATTTAGCACAAACATGTTTATTTCCAAAAAGGAAACTAGTTTTCATGCAGTTCCCAGACTTTTCTATCTAGAAGAGCTGTGCCCATGTAATATTGGAGGTCTGTGAAAATGTTTGTAAAGGAATATGCAGACACCCAAGTTCACAGATCAAAGATGATGCAGGAGAACCTAGAAAGGACAGCAGCTAATTCCCGAGCACTGGGAGGTGGGCACATTCTCAATTTTCTGTGGATGATTGGAAGGAAGCACGCAAACTTCCCTGGGCCAGGCCAACTTTCCAGCACAGACTTCTTTATTTGGCTGTTATAAATATCTTCATTCTTCCCTGGGGAAATTTGTCCAGTGTGGAAGAGAGAGTGAAAGGGGGTGAGGGTGGATTTGAAGGTTGAGGTAGAACGAGGTTATAGGTGACATATAAAGTTTCTCTCTTGGATTTTGTGTCAGAAACTAGAAATAGTTTGTGGAGCTTGTGGTCAAACATAATTTCCTCAGAGCTGCTTGAGATTAGAAGCAATGCCAGAATGAGACGGGAGCCAGAGTAAAAATGTTTAATAATTCTTCCTGTTATGAAATGTCCTTTTTCATATTTGTCTTAACCAACCTTAGAGAAGGTAACCTATTCACTTTTAAAATTCCACCTGTTTGGGGTCTTTCATCCTTGAAAGAACCCCTGTTCTCTTTCATCCAGTCAGGAGATCAGACCATGATTTATTTAAAAAAAAAAAAATTGAGTGACGACTATGTGCCGTGTGAGATGTGCCTGCTGGAGAAACAAAAATGAGGGAGCTCCAGCCCCTGTCCTCAAGGAAGAGATTGCAAAAGAGCCCACGGTCCATCTTGAGGAGTTAGAGATTATCAAACAAATTATGGCAGTATTGGTGACAAGGGCTAACACAGGGTCCTATAGACTTAAAAGAGGCAGAGAGATGAAATCTTCTTGGGTGGCTGAGAAGAGTCCTCATGGATCAAGATCCAGTCTGGATGCTGGAGGATACGGTGTTCACCAGGTGGATAAAGCTGGACATTTCAGTCAGAAGGCATTGTAGAGAGCAGCAGTAGGGCTGGGACCCCAAAGGGCCTCAGATGCTAGGCTAAGGAGTTTGGGGTTTATCCTATAAGCCCTGAGAAGCCATAAAAGATTTTTAAAGTAGTTGAATTATATGATAAATTTTAACATTTTTGTTTTGTATTTTGGATTTTTTAATTGAAATATAGTTGGTTTACTGTGTGTCAATTTCTGGTGTACAGCATAATGTTTCAGTCATACATATACATACATATATATTTCTTCTTATATTCTTTTTCATTATCGGTTATAAGAACTGAATATAGTTCCCTGTGCTATACAGAAGAAACTTGTTGTTTATCTATTTTTATACATAGCTGTTAGCATCTGCAAATTTCAAACTTCTGATTTATCCCTCCCCACTCCCTTTCCCCTGGTAACCATAAGTGTTTTTTCTGATTTCTATTATTTATCCTTTTCTTCCTTCTACCCACCTTGGGTTTAATTTGTTCTTATTTTTCTAGCTTTTTAAGGATGATGCTTAGGACATTGTTTTGAAATCTTTTCTAATGCAATCAGTTAAAGCTATAAATTCCTCTCAAAGCACTATTTTAGCTTCACCCCACAAATTCCAATATGCTGGGTTTTATTTTCATGTATTTTAATACAGTTTTCTAATTTATTTTGTGATTTCTTCTTTGACCAATATGTTGCTTAAAAATTTCATTTCCAAATATTTGGGGATTTTCTAAATGTTTTTTTCTGTTACTGATTTCTAATTGAATATGGTATGGTAAAGTAATACATGTGGTATGATCTCAGTCCTTCTAAATTTGTTGAAACTAGTTTTTATGGCATGACATTTGGTCTATCTTGATGAATGTGCCATGTGAACTTGAAAAAATGTATAGTAACATTTCATAATAACATTATGATGTTTACTTTGATGTTAATAAAGCCACTCCAGCTTTCTTATGGTTAATGTTTACAAGTTGTATCTTTCTTCCATCCTTTAAATGTTAACCTATGTCTTATTTTTAAAATGGGTTTCTTGGAAACAGTATATAGTTGTCTTATTTTATAATCCATTCAGATAATCTCTGTTTTTAATTCAAATTCTTAGACTATTTATATGTAATGTAATTATTGACAGGGTTGAGTTTAAATCTACCACCTTGGTATTTATTTTCTCTGTTTGTTTTTATTTTTCCTGCCTTATTTTGGATTAATTTAATATTTTTAGGATTCTATTTTACTTCCATGAATGGTTTATTCATTAGATTCTCTCAGCTTTTGTTTTTGTGATAAAATTCTAATTTTTCCCCCCAAGAATATTTTTGCTGGCTAGAGATTCTATGTTGATGGTTTTCTTCTCTCTGCATTGTCCTATAGCTTGCTTAGTTTCTGGCAGGACGTCTTTGGGTGTTCTCATTTTTGTTCCTCTGTGCATATGTGTCTTTTTTCATGTGACTGTTTTAAAAATATTCCCTTTAATGCTTGTTTTCAGCAGTTTAATCATAATATGGCTTTGTGTGATTTTATGTTCATCTTGCTTGGGTGTCATTGAACTTCCTGGATCTAATTGCTGATGGAATTAATCAAATTTGGAAAATGTTGACAATTTGCTATTCAAATATATTTTTCTGCTTATCCTTCAGATTCTTATCATATCTATGTTAGACTAGTTGATACTATTCTACAGGCCACTGAGTTTCTGTTGATTTAAGATTTTTAAATTCTTGTATTTCATTTGGATAGGTACTATTACTGTGGCCTCAGTTTCACTGATTTTTTTTCTATAGTGTTTAAACTACTATTAATTGCTTCTAGTACATTTAAGAATTTTTAAATATTTTATTTATTTATTTACTATTATATCATTTTATTTTATTTTATCTTGGCTGGGGGTCATAATTAGGTTTATTTATTTTTTACAGAAGGTGCTGGGGATTGAACCCAGAACCTCAAGCATGCTAAGCATTTGCTCTACCACTTGAGCTATACCCTCCCACTGACGTTTTAAATTTTAATTTTTATTATTTTAATTTCTAGATGTCCCATTTGGTTCTTTTGTATGTCTTCCATTTCTTTCATTATTATGTTAATTTCCCTTCTTTACATCCTTGAATATGTGGAACAAATGTGTGGTACCATTTTGAGATCTCAGTCTTCTAATTCTCTCTCTGTCATTTTTGGGTATGTTTCTATTGACTGATTCTTCTGATAATTTGTCATATTCTCCTGCTTCTTTGCATATCTAATTTCTTTTTAATGGTTGCTTGACCTCTGATTTTATGTTGTTGAGTGCTAGAAATTTTTGTGTTAATTTAATATTTTTGGATTTTTTCTGAAGAGAGTTAAATCACTTGTGGATTAGTTTGATCATTTCATAGCTTGGTTTTAAGTCCTTTTATTTTGGGTGGATATAGGATAGCTTTTATTCTAGAACTAAACATTCTCACCTTTAAGGCCTGGCCCTTCTACAGTCTACTGAATGCCTTATATGTGCAGCAGAGTCTCTGCATTCTGGCTGAAGGGAATTCACTCTTTCTGGCCCATTTTATCTCCAGGAACTATCACCTATTAATTCATCTTGCTGGTGATTGCTTTTTCCTCAGAAATTTTTCTTGTCTGTCCTTATAGAATTTTACCTTATAAGTGGGCAGAATGCTGTTTGGCTAAAGACTCAAAGTGAGCCTTACACAGGTTTCTGGAGCTGTTTTTCTGTGTAATTTTGTACTCTCAAGTGTGTTGCCTTGCAAATTTTAGCAACTTGGCCTCCTTGAATTCCAATCGATGTCTGTTCAGCACACGAAGACTGCTGGACTCTCTGAGTTCTTCCTCTTTGTATCACTTGAGTGATGGGAAGTTTCACCTAGTTGTCCCCCCACCAGCACCCCCATTTCTCAAGGATCCTGATGGTTGTGCTGCCTGTTGTCTAATATCTGAAAATAGTTGTTTCCTGTATTTTGTTCAGTTTTCTAGTGGTCTAGAGGGCCAAGCTGCCTTACTTTCTTGTAGACACAAATAGAAGCCTATTTTGTCTTTTTACCCTCAGGCTGTTCCTCATTGTCATGCTGCTTCTCTTCACTACTCAGGCCCCTGGGCGTGGGTTTTATCTTACTTTTTGGGTGGATGGGGGCGTGGAAAGGGTTTAGACCTCATGCACAAGGAGTAAAGGAAGATAAGGAAAAGAGAGCAAAGCAGGCAAGCAAGTCTCTACTTCTAGGATTGGTTCCACCATTAACAAGTTTTTCAATCATTATTATGCTAAAATATTGTCTGTTCTTTTTTTCCGCCTTGCCTTATACTACCTAGACTGTCTCCTTCTCGTAAGTCATATATTGAAGTGCTAAAAGAGCCCATAATTTTTTTCTGTGTTTTAACAAAACTCTCTTGTTATTTTGTTAGTTTCTTATGGCTCAGTATCCCAAAAGGAGACCTTAGAAGGTAGTAAAAAGTGGAGAAAACATTAGGATGTTCCAAAAGTGGGAGAAAAATTGGGTCTTAGGCACTGTGGTTATGAGAACATTCTTCTTGAAGTTAATGTTTGCTTCTCATGGATGCATAGTTTTAATGTCCACCCACAATCATTTATCATTCATATTCTACCTGGGAGAGTATTTATTTAAGAGCTAGGGAGGCCAGCATGAATACCCTGGGGAATGGACCCAGAAGATAGAGTAGATTTTTCCCATATTACCTGCTTTTTGTTATTTTTTATTTTATGACATTGACATAACTGGTTCTTCCTTTATTTATCTCAAAAGATATTGATGTTATTTTTCATAAGCACAGGTTTCTTTAGGTAGAATGAAGCCACGTTAATGAACTAGTTAAATACAATATTTATAAACGTCTCTCCACCACTGTATTTTAAGAAAATGGTATTTAATATTGACAAATATTCTTTAAACTATGTTGGAATTTTACTTTCCATAGTGCTTCTTATCATGCTGTGCACATGCTTGGTTCTTACAGATCCACTTCTGCTCTCTGCAGCCTGCCCTGTTGCTCTCCACCCCACCCTCTATATTCACTTTCTCTCCTTTTCTGCTTTGCTTTGACCTCCAGGTTTACAAAATGCATTGTCTGGTCCCCATATCTGGCTTTCTTGCCTTGACGGTTGGGTCCAGAAGACTGAGTCCCACTAAAAGACTGAAGGGAGAAAGAGAGAGGAAGGGGCATTTATTTTGCCCCGCTTCCTTCCCACAGTCTGGCAGAGAGCAGCTCTTGTAGGGTGATCTCCTTCTCCTACATCAGCTCTACCAGGATTCAGGTATCACTGTGTCTTCTGTTTGTCTATTCAGGCTTTAGCATAGTAATAACTCCTCTCTGTTACTAGTCCCTGGGTAATTCCTGAAGCCTTGTTAGCTGCCTTTGCCTACCTATGCCTCTGTAAGCAGTCCCTTCATTAAACTCTCTTCATTTTAAACACTTCTGAGTGTGGCTTTTTCTCTTACTAGGACCTTGCCTGATATAAATCCCTTTCCATATAGTGTTTGAAGAGTTTTTTAAAAAAAATCTAAGTCAAAGAAGACCGCTCCCCTATTCCAAACTCTTCAATGATCTTCCTTTACAATTAGAATCAAACTCAAACTCCTTGACAGAACTTCAGGATCTTAACTCTGCAGTGTCATCTCGTCCCAGTCTTTCCCTCTCTCATTCTGTTCCAGACACAATGGTTCTCTTTCCCTCCGGTGAACTTACTAAGCTCGTTTGTCCCCTGGGGCCTGTATACTTGCTGTTCTCTCAACCTGGCAAGGTCACTCCCTCGGTCTTTACATGGCTGACTCCTTCTCATCATTCATGTTTCTGCTCAATTTTCACCTCCTTTGAGAGATCTTCATTGATCAACTCATCTGTATCAATGCTTTATATCCTATTACCTTCAATAGCCTTTCCAGCAGAGTTAACAATTCTAGCAGAAGGATTCTTTTCTTTTGAGACAGCACCCCTCTGTTTAAAGGTCAACAAGCCCTGCCCACGTGGACTGTCTTGGGTGCATGGCCACGGTGTCCCTGCAGAGTGGACATGCTACCTTTCCACATCTCACATGAAGTGTGATTTCTTCCCCCAGCTGCAGGAGATTCCCAAACTCTGGATCCTCTCAGACACACTAACATCACGCAGGCTGCTGCGTTCATGCTGTCTTTCGACAACAAGGTGGTTCATTCCTTCCCCAGGTCCATTGCTACTTACCCAAAAGCTGACAAGGCTACTCTATGGTCCTAAAACTTAGTCTTATTAGGCAATGGATGAAAAAGTACCAAATTAACTGAAGATATCCAGGAAATTTGCTGGTCACTGATTCTCACTCTAGGTGAAGCTGAGCCTCCGTCAGTGGCTCCTTAAAATCTCAGTGGCCTGTGGAACAGTCCTTAAAGCCTCTTTGGTAGGTACAAGGGGGAACTATGCTGGTGTAGTGACTTTGTGACACTCACTCCCCACACCAAAGGTGGCAGAATTACTTTAAAAAAAATCAGATAACATGTTTCCCTGGGGGAATTCCCCTAGAAGAGACCTGTTTCCCAGAATATTTCTCCATGTGGGAAATGTTCTCTATCTGTGCTGTCCAGTGCAGGAATCATGAGTCACATATGACTTGTGGATAGTATAGTGAGCAACTGAATTTTCAATTTTAGTTAAGTAATTTAATTGTAAATTGACAAAGCCACTTGAGGTTGGTGGCTACCACGTTAGCACAGCTCTAGAACCTGCCTGCCAACACACCACAGCCCAAGCACACAATTTTGCACTTCTGCTTGTCTATGAGGTATGGTCCAGTGAGGAATTGGCAAGACTCAGAATTACTCTGGAAGGGTCCTACATGTGAACAAGGATGTATCTTGTTCAGGTACCAGTTTGTAAGGGATACTACTTTTTGGTCTGTTCATTCTGGAAACCGTACTGAATAGAGCCAAATAATGTACTTCTAGTGTTAATCACTAATCACTTCTGCATGTGGTGTTGATAAAATTTGTAGCCAGTGTGGCTAAGGAAATCTCTGGCATTCTTTGAGTCTACATTCATATTTACTTTCAGCTTAACTGCACTAATTCTTCTCCAATACTCACACTTTTTGAAAAGTCAGTATCAGTTCTGGCAAATCTAAACACTATTATTTCTTTTTGAGATAAAATCCATCCGTTAAAGTACAGAGCCACTCTACATTGGCTATGAAGTTGCATTAACTATATCCCAAAGCTTTAGCTAACTCTGTTCTTATTTCATAAAGTTGTGTGAATGCTGGTCTCCAGCTCTTTTCCAATGTGAATGGGCTCCATTTGTGCAATTTGTAAAATTTTCCCTTGGTGTCCTTTAAGAAGCAGATATGAAGGCAGGATGAAACAAGCAAGGGTTCTATTAGGAGAAGGTACCCATGTGAAAAGAAATACAGAGGCACCCAGAGGAAGCTGGGAGACCTATGTGACCACTAGGCAAGTCTAACCCAGAGTGAAGGAGAGGGGGAGAGACTTGAGTGGAGTGCCACACAGTCCCAGCAAATCCATCAGGGAATCCTTCAGATGAAGTTGGCCAAAGTCTCATAGTCTCTCAGATGAAGTTGGCCAAAGTCTCATAGTCTCTCTGGAAAGGAATCTGCCTTATTATCATTGCTGTACTCAGTCGTTGGTTGGAAAAACTTATGGGAGTGGCAGCCTGAAAGCAAACACTTTCTAAGTGTTTGTAACTGGATTTCTAAGCTGGAGCTCAAGGTCAGTTACACTCTCTATAGTAGGAGGTAGGCAAAGCACATTCTCATGGCCCCCACATCTTATACAATTCTGCTTCAGTTATGATGCATAGACAAGAAAATAAAAGATGAAAGATTGCATGGCTGGAAAATAAAATGTCTGAATATTATATAGAGAACTCTCCCTTGTTACTCAGAATTATCCCCACTAAGTCCTCTAAAGTTAATTCCAATTCTCTATTAGATGTTTCCGCTGGCTGTAGAACTGGGGATAGAGGCTATCTTCCTGTAACTTTTGTGGCCTTTTCAGTTAAACTGATAACATACCCATTTACAAATGGACCACACTGGATCTGGCCTCACCGGGCTATGTTAGTAATGCTTGGGGATAGAAACATTGGGCCAATATGATATTTTTTTTAAAAAAAACCCTCTATCTAATTCTAGTTCTTTATTTCCAGAGTATACCAAAGCGAAGTATTTCTTTTCTTGTGTCCCATTTGCAAGCTACTGTTATCAACTTATCTACAGTTTGGGGTTTTCTTTTTTATTTTTGAAGTATAGTCAGTTATCATATGTCAATTTCTGGTATACAGTGTAATGTTCCAGTCATGTATATACATTTGTTTTCATATTCTTTTTCCTTAAAGGTTATTACAAGATATTGAATATAGTTCCCTGTGCTATATAGAAGAAATTTGGTTTTCATCTATTTTTATATATGGTGGTTAACATTTGCAAATCTCAAATATCCAAATTTATCCCTTCCTACTCCCTTTCCCCTGGTAACCATGATTGTTTACTATGCCTGAGTCTGTTTCTGTTTTGTAGATGAGTTCATGAGTGTCCTCTTTTCTCTCTTTCTTTCTTTCGTTCTTTTCTTTTGTTTTCTTTCTTTCTTTCTTTTTTTTTTTTTTCAGATTCCACATATGAGTGATATCATGTGGTATTTTTCTTTCTCTTTCTGGCTTATTTCACTTAGAATGCTGATCTCCAGGTCCATCCATGTTGCTGCAAATGGCATTATTTTATTCTTTTTTTTAATCACTGAGTAGTATTTGATTGTATAAATATACCACAGCTTCTTTATGCAGTCATCTGTTGATGGACACTGAGGTTGCTTCCATGTCTTGGCTGTTGTATATAGTCCTGCTATGAACATTGGGGTGTGTGTATCTTTTCGAATTGAAGTTCCCTCTGGATATATGCCCAGGAGTTTTGTGGATCTTTAAAGGAACTTAATAAATAATACACTACTTCCTCATTCAGTTTCAGAATAATTGAGAAATAAGAAAACAAAATTCAGTAGATAGAGGCCAAAAAATATGACCTTAATTACTGATAAAACTACCATTGGAAACTTGACTTATATTTGTGGACAAGTTGGCTCCCAGATGTTGAATGTAGAATGAGGAGGTTCATCTGTGGAGCCTTGTCTGCACTAGAATGGAGCAGCATCCTCTTCTCCAAGTGCAGATTCCACCAAAACTATAGAGGAGAGCACATGTTTGCTGAAAACTTCCCCAGTTTCTCTCTCAAATTCACCAATCAGGTTAACTCACTCCTACTCTTCTGGGAATGAATGAGTGAGGGAGGCAGAGAAAGGCCAGGAGTGTTGAATAAACAGAAGGAAAGCCTAGTGGCGGGGAAGATGCGTGTGCTCTCTAACAGGAAAGATGAAATATCAAAATGACACATATCACGGAATGCACAGGCTCTAATAAAACAGAAGCCAGTGATTCTCTTGTTTTGGGGTGGCCTTAAAATTGTTTTGAGAATTCTAAGTTCAACCAATAGTTACATTGGTATATCATCTTCTGTCTGGATTTTTGAAAAATATGTTTTTCTTTTCTGTCTTGGCTCAAAATTTTGGGTCAGAGTATCTTAAAAGAAGTTCATGAAAGCCATGAATTCTTCCCTACCAAAAATATATACAAACTCAATTTCTGCCTTAGTGATTAAAAAAGAGACTGGATTTCTGTCTTGACTCAAAACTCCAGGTCATTTTTCTACACTATTTTCATGCTGTGTTGCTGTGCGCCTGCACACACACACACACACACACACACACACACACGGGGCCTGAGGGTCTAAAGTCCCTTTCTTTCATTTCTGTTTTTCGTAAGCTCACTTGAGATGAGCCCAAATCACTATAATCCTGACTTTTGAACTTGGGGAGCTTATGTGAAATGGCTCATAAACTCATTCGAAGGAAAGGTTACTTAATGTCATTTCTGTATTACTGTGGAGTTAAATCCCCTTTCTCAAACTCGCTATTAGACTCTCTTTCTCAGGTCAGAAGCTCAACCTGAATTTCATGGATTCGGGAGAAAATTATAGTAATGGAGTCATTCTGTACTGTGAGTTAGTCTAATGCACTGGGTAGGCACTGAGGCATTGGAGTCAGGCATAGCTGTACTGCAATGCTAGCTCTTTGATCTGTACCTACTGCTAGACCTTCCTGGGACTTAAGTTCTTCATACCATGAGGACAATGATAGTACCTATGTCAGAAAGCTACGGTGAGGATTAAAGGAGATAAAGTATATAGAGCATTTAGCATGGTTCCCAGAACATAATCAGCAGCCAGTAAGAATAAGCTATTTTTATTGTTACTATTGTTTTATTCCACTTTGTCTTAACAGCATCCACCACGATCACTGACACAGAGTAAGTGCTCAAGAAACATTTATTAAATGAATGACTAGGACAAGTCTAGTCACATTATTCTTCCTGTGCCCAAGAGTAGTTGGCCTTGCTGTGGTTTATGTCATTATATGATGGAATTCAAAACAGACCTGCCACCCTAGAGTCCTTCTGTGACCAGCATAGTCTGTCTGAAGATCTGATACTAAAAATTGTAGCATATCCAACTGCAATCCTGTTAAGAGAGTATCTGTTGAACACACACTTACTCAGGAACTTCTCTTTAGGATAAATCAGAACGTTTCCACTCAGTGAAGACACTCATTGTGAGTTTCATCACAGACAGCTTTCTGAAGCTATCTGGTGAAGTAGACCCTTTTCGAGGACTACTGCAATTCTTTAGAAGTCAAAATCAAACAAAGTTAGAATTGACCTGCGAGATAGAACTAGCCTACCTAGAACCATCTGCTCTTTTTTTCCCTTTTACAAATATATCTATACCTATATCTATCAAGGGAGACACAGATAAAGACATTTTGAGATGAACTTTCATTATTCCATAGATTCCACCTAATTCTCAGCAAATCTCTCACCACTCTTCCTTCCAACCCTCAGCACATCACCAAGAGTTTTCATAACAGGAATCACAGGTTAAACAAGTATTTGTTTAAAAAGTGCTTCATTGCTTTCATGTTCTCTTTCATATGATTTCCCTCCTCTGCCTTGCTGGACAGATAGAATCTTATGAGGATGTCAGCTTGCCAAATAATTGAGATTCTTTTCAGTAATATAGGACCCAAATCAAAAACATTCCTGGAGACTGGTACATTTACAAATGTTATTGCTTATACAGATGTGTGGTGGAATGGAATAAAATGTTAGGTATGATAACAACGAATTATAGAAATATGAGGCTGCCTTCAGGCACATGAATATATACATGAGGATAGAAATATTTTGATGGGAATTATTACTAAGGATGTGGGATCTTTGAAACAATGTTTGGGAACGAAGGATTCCAAGTTAAAATCAAGGGAACCAGTCAATAAATATTTCTTGAGCATTAATTTTGTGCTGATCACAGAGGATACAGCCATGTATGAGACACACAGAGTCCTAGCCTGGGCTTATAGCCAGATACAGAACATTAAGTAAACAAATAATTCAAGAGTGCACAGTCCTTTGAAAAAGTTGAGAACCTTGTTGAATTTATGGTAAGTGTAGATTGAGGAAGAGTCTGGGAGGCTAGGGAAGATTTCTCTCTCAAGGAAATTACACTTAAAGCAAAACTTAAAGCAAAATTTGGCTAGGGATGTTGCTTAATCCATGCAAATGGAACAGCATGAGCAAAGATCCATGTGGAGCTGGGAGAAATCCCATGCAATAGTTTCCTAGGGTGGCCATAATGAAGTCCCATGGACCGGGGAGTTTAAACAAGACATTTCTTGTCTCTCGGTTCTGAGGTCAAGGTGTTAGCCGTGGTGGTTTCTTCTGAGGGCTGTGAGGAAGAGCGTGTTCCATCTTCTCCCTTAGCTGCTGGTGATTTGCTGGCCATCTTTGGTGTCATTTGGCCTGTAGAAGTATCACTCCCATTTTTGCGTACATTTTCTTTTTTTTTTTCCTTTTCTTTTTAACATTTTTTATTGATTTATAATCATTTTACAATGTTGTGTCAGATTCCAGTGTAGAGCACAATTTTTCAGTTATACGTGAACATATATATATTCATTGTTACATTTTTTTCTCTGTGAGCTACCATAAGATCTTGTGTATATTTCCCTGTGCTATACAGTATAATCTTGTTTATCTACTCTTCTGTGTACATTTTCACATGGTGTCCTCCCCCTGTCCACATCCAAATTGCCCCTTTTTATAAGAATACCAGTCTTATTGGGTTAGGGGCCCACCCTACTCCAGAATGACCTCATCTTAACTAATTATATCCACCATGACCCTATTTCCAAATAAGGTCACATTCTGAGGTACTGGGAGTTAGAACTACAACATATGACATATTTTGGGGGGGAGGTAGATGACACAATTCAGTCGATAACACTGCATATACTTAGCCTGGAGATGGGAGAAGAGGTTATAGTTTCATGTGATTTCAGAAGGATAAATAGGGTCCAGGCATAGGACACATTTTTAGGTCAAGGTAGGATTCTGTACATTTTTCTAAGGGCCATAGTAAACTATGGTTTTTAAGCAGGGGAATGACAGTGATCAGATTTGTGTTTTCAAATGATTGCTCTGGGAGGTAATCTGGGAGGTAACTTAGAAGGTGGGTACAGGACTTTGCATCCCCCCACTTTTCTTTCTTAGCATTCCTTTAGTCCTTCCCTTAGATACTCCACACTCCAAGGCTGAGTGACATTTAGCTGGTATTTAGGTTGCCAGATCTCTCCCCTGTGTAAAAGGCTCTCTTGGGAAGTTTTCATCTGTCATCCATGTGTTTTTGTCCTTCAGACATCAACAGATTGCAAGGTTTAAATTGGCACAAAAAAATAAGTCTAATAATGTAATCTTTTCAGATCATTGAGACTTCAAATTAAAGTTCAAATGAAAATATTGCTAATAAAAATGTTTAATAACTAATAAAAAGACAATTTGTGTGCAGGTGTAAAAACACCTCAATGTTCATAGTGGCGTTATTTACAGTTGACAAGATATGGGAACAACCTAAGTGTCCATCAACAGATAAATGGAGAAAAATGTGGGGGGTGTGTGTGTGTATGTGCATGCATGTATATATATAGTGTATGTATATGTGTATATATGTATGTATATATAATGTATGTATATATATATGTAATGTATGTACATATATATAATGGAATATTATTTTATATATAATGGAATACTACTCAGCCATACAAAAGAATGAAATTTTGCCATTTTCAGCAACATGGATAGACTTGGAGGGCATTATGCTAAGTGAAATAAGTCAGACAGAGAAAGACAAATACTGTATGATCTCACTTACACGTGGAATCTAAAAAATACAACAAACAAGGGAATATAAACAGACTCCATAGACATAGGGAACAAACCAGTGGTTACCAGTGGCAGGAGGGGCAACATATGGGTGAGGAGGGGGAGACACAAACTTTTGGGTGTAAGATGGGCTCAAGGTATATTGTACAACACAGGGAATATAGCCAATATGGATAACTGTAAATGAAAAGTAATCTTTAAAATTCTGTAACAAATTTTAAAAATTTTTAAAAGAAAATCATAATCTACAGTAAATGAATGAATGAATGAACGAATAAATAAATAGATAATAAGAAATAGAAGAGGGAAGGTTAGAGCAGGTTCAGAGGAGCTTCCAGGAAAGCTCTCCCCAGCTCACCCGACACCTGGATAGACAAAAGTCTCCCTCGCCAATTTCTCCCCACCCCCACCAAAAAAAAGTTTTGTGAAAAATCGAGTATTTAAGTCTGGGTTTTTACAAAGCCGTGAGAGAGCTCTTTAAGTTCCTTTTGGTCAATAACTTGTATAAACAAAAGCAAGTCTGATTCAGGTGACTTTCCCAGAGCTCCTTCTGGCTCCGCTCTGTAAGCTGCAGGATTTCAAGGTTTCAGACCCCACATCATCTGCAAGCCCTCCCTGGCTGCCTTGTGCTGATAGGCAGAGAACTACTTTTAGTGATCTAATCTTCTCATAGGATTATGCCTGGGGATAATAAAACTTTACTAAATGCCTGTGGGAATTTAAAGATAGCCTTTGTAGTGAAGGTAATCTAGTGTCATACTGCATGGTAGTAAAATGGAAGAACATTGGAAGTGATTAACAGAGCAATTAAAAGACGTAATAAAGGGGCCTCCGAGTCTGGGTTGCTAAGAAAGGAGAAAAGACCATCATTTAAAAACTGATCTTAAGCTTGAACATGTGCTTCTGCGATCATCATTGGCAGGATAACAAGGTTTACTCTACCTTTTGCTTCTGTCCTAAAGGAAAATTCTGCTTCTCCTGTTATGTTTCTTCCATTCAGAACTGGAACATACTTCACGATTATTTGTTTAGGAACTTCTGCATTAGCTAGGTTTGGGGATAAGCTAACATAACAGAGACAATCCAAACTATAGGAGCTTTAAAAAGAGAAGCGTATTCCTTTTCTGCCACACACAAGTCCAGAGGGAGTCCTGCAGGGCTGATGGGACTTCTTGGCTCGGTAACATTGCTCAGGAACCCAGGCTGGCAGGGAGACTCTTCCATCCTCACTTGTGAGGTCCCAGCGGGATCCAGGGTGGTGGCTCAGTTGCTGACATTTCCCAGCTGGTGGGACAGGGAAGTCCAGGGCAAGTGGATTCATCTCTAAGGAATAATATAAAGATTGCTAAATCACTTTCGCTATTTCATGACCATTCCTAGCTGAAAGGGAGCTTGGAAATACAGTCACTAGCTGGGCACCCTTGTGCCTTAATGGAACTTGGGGCGGGGGTGTGGGGGCAGGGGTTATTAGTAAAAGCGATACTAGGGCAAATAATGGTTTGTAGCACACTTCCATCCTCTGATGAGAGTATTAAGACTCAGAGAAAGCAGATAAACAACAAGGTCCTACTGTACAGCACAGGGGGTTGTATTTAATAGCTTGTAATAACCTATAATGAAAAGAATGTGGAAAGAAATATATATATATTTATATAAATAGTATATGTATGTATGTATGTATATATATAACTGAATCACTATGCTGTATACCAGGAGTAAACACAACATTGTAAATCAACTCTACTGCAATTAAAAGAAAAAAAAAAGACTCAGAGAGGGTAAATGACTAGCCCCAAATCCCACAGCTGTTGAAACTTGGATTTCCAGACTCCTGGTAAGAGACAAACTTTACTAAATGCCCCTGGGAATCGCCCCTTGTCCTGTTAAGCTCCTTGTTGTTGATATTAAAAAGAAGTGTGGACAAAGGTCAAGAGTTTGTCACTTGGTTTCCGGGGATTTCTAGGAATTAATTAATTTTGAGTATTGGCCTGAAAAGTCCCTTTAATTTACAGATTTGCTTGTCAGAACAGAAAAATAATGGTGAGTTTGTCTTTGCTTTAGAACAGTTTTCTCCATACCAAAGTGCTGCTCGCAACCTTGAATCCGTATCGGCCCATCTTTGCTTCTGTTTACAGTTTTTCAGGATTAAAAAATCCTGCTTTCTGAGGAAGTCTGTCACAGTTAATCATAGTTTGCTTTTCCACAGGTCGCCTTTCATTCTGAGATTATCACACCATTTGCTCAGATACACAGAGCCCCACATAAGATGACATAGAATGTGATCATTCTATTTCTGTTAATAGAAATCCTTAATTCCTATTTTCATAGGTATCTTTCCCACCACTTCCCTAAGAGAAACCCAAGCAAACTGAGTAGGCAAGTATTAGATACAAGATTTTCTGCATATAGAAACAAAGACTTACTTTTAATTCTTTTTTTAAACATAAGTATTAAAAAGTAATACTTTTCAAGAAGACCTAATTTATCCCTGATTCATTCTTAGAATCATATTGCCTTTTTGACTAAACTCAGAAAAATCTGTGGTGGCGCTGCTGGCTCTTCGGGGCTTTGGAAGTTAATAAGATTTCAGCATTCTGTTTTTCTCTTGATCAGTCCTGGATAAGATTGCTTCCTCTTTTCAGTAGCAACAGTTTTGCTCCAAGGAGGATATTTGTTTCACTTACACACTGGAGAAGCCACAGGGTTGTATTTTTCGGAAATGAAGATGGTTCAAAGCTACACGTCCCCTATACCAACCATTCAAGATGAGTTTGTGACTAAATAGTGAGTCTTTAAAAGACCCTCAGGAAAATAAGTGTTAGGATAGCATTTACTTTCTTTAAATATGGTGAAGGTAGTTTTTCTTGTCCTTTTCTTAAATTTCTAAAATTTGATTATTGACTCTTGCCAAATCTAAGAATAATGTTCAGTGGGGGATGGTGGTCAAAATAATGCTGATTATTCGATCCCCAAATTCAAACATTTGAAATTATTTTTCTTATCTTTTTCTTTTTTAAATTTAAGAGAACTGTGTCCTGTACCTCTCCTTCCCCTCCCCCCAAGATGAACTTAAACTTCCTACCCTCTCTTCTCTCTTTCATACTCTTCTGTGACCTGCTCCTTATTTAGACTGTGACGCGTCACACTGGTTTGTCTCCATTTCAGTAAGAACCACATAAAAACCCAGTGGATGGAACAGGAAGCTGGCAAAATTGAAAGTTTCTACTTGTTGCTGTTACCCAGGAGCTACACCCAAACCCTGCCCATTATTAATCTCTCCTCTGTAGAATTGGTTTTATTTGCCGTGACCCCCTTATATGGTCTGAACAGACTTTTGGCTCCTGCAGGCTTGTGACAATGAATGTGTATGCTTCCACTGCCCACAGCTCACTGGGTTCAGACCCACCTTAACTTACAGGTTCTGAGCACCTTCCTGTGTCTGACTCTCTTCTACATCTGCTCCTCATCCCAGGTCCTTAGCCTGTCTTTAGCCTTGTGACCCTCTGGACATGACCAGTATTATTTCTTCTTTAAAAGGTTATGAGCAAACAGCTATGCTATGTCAGAAATGTGAAAGATTTAGAGGATATAGGATAACATTGCTTGTTCCAATGAAAGCCTAACAACAACATTAAGTCAACACATTTAATTGTGTGTATGATATTTATTGTGCTAGCAAAAATGTTTTAATAGAAAGCTATTCATTTAAATGAAAAAAAATGTCTATACAGCTAAGGTAAATAGGATAATTTGGAAAGTAGTTCAGAGATGGGAGAATACAAGTCTGTGACTTTAGGCTTCCTCTTCTCTTAATCAATTTTTTCTTCCCTAAATCTCAACACATCACTTAGAGACAGTTCCTGCCCACACACAGGATTTACCTTGAAAACTTCTCAAGACAAGGCAAGACAAGAAATCATTATCCACCTGTTCTAAATTTCCAAATGCTGGAGAGGGTAAACAAGTTAGCTAAGGATTAAAACATTTAGATTCCAACTGTGCTGCGATTAGTTTTAAAGAGAGAGAGAACAGTCATTTCAGAGAAACTCAGATTCAGATAATTAGAAAGCTAAGTTGGCAGTTGATAATGAAGAAGGAACAGAAATAAACCGTTGGAGCATTTTGGTTTTATTTAAGTCTATTTTTCAAAAATAGTATTTTCATTTTTATGACAATTCCGAATTCTGGTAGAAAAATTAGAAAATACAAAAACGAAAAGGAAAAACGTCATGCAGAGCCTACTGCTGTTGTGGAGGAATTTTAACCTTAAGCAGTAACTACAGGAGGAGGTGACATTCCATAGGAAAATCAAGATGCTCTGCAAAGCCCCAGGACACAAAAATAGCAGCATTTCCACAGCACTGTAAACGTTATCTAATCAGATAGCTTTCCTAAGACCAGTTTAGACAATGGCAGTGTGGAGGTAATTTTGGTACACGGACAGAGTATAGGATTAGGAGTTTTTATGGAGAGAAACATGAACGTTACAAAGGAGTCTGGAGACCAGAAGCAGTGACCAAACTTCGCTGCTTGGAAATGTTGCTCATCGCTGCTGGCCTTGCTCACTCTCCTTCTAGACGCTTAGACATGAAACTCTTTTCAAGTCAGTTCTCACACTTTCTTCTCTTTCTAGTACCCTCTCCTACCCAGCTCTCCCACAGCCTTGGCTCTCACAGAAATAATAATAGTGATGACACCAAATCAACTAACGTTTATATAGCACGTTACATCGTATAAATGATTTCATATTTATCATCTCACTTAATATTTATATCAGTGTTCGTTCAACTAATGGTAAATGATCACTGGCTAATTTTCACAGTGAATACAACAGACCTAGTGAACTCAGTGTTATAATCCTCCTTTAATCATGAGGAAATTGTGCTTAGGAAGTTTAAGAAACTTTCCTAAGAAGGAACAGCTTTTATTTAAATCCAGGATTCAATTCTAGGACTGCTTATTTTAAGTATCATTTTTTTTTTATGGTACCTTGAATATTGACCTAAAGAGTCAGCGAGTCTGAGTGTCTGTGATCTGGATCCTTAGTGCTCTATAAAAGAATTTGTTTCTGATGTACTTTTAAGCCCTAAAGTTAGTTTGAATCTTATTTTTGTGAATATCATGTCCTTGATTCATTTTCATATAAATATCTTATGCTGATAAACACTGAAGGATTTCTTTGGTTCAGACATCCTATCTTGCTACCTAAAATCCAAGGGGATTCTCTAGTATTTACAGACAAAAATAGTAAATCCTCCACCAAACAGCATGCCTTAATTTCTTATTCATTAGATTCATTATTTTTAAATATACTACATGTGAATTTCATTAGAGTAGGGTTTTGTTTTGTGTGTTTTGTTCAGAGCTATATTCCCAGTATCTAGAATAATGATCCATAGTACACGTTCAACACATTTTTGTTGAATCAGTGAAAGCACTTTGCTTTTTGTTGGTATGGAGATAAAAGTGAATGTAAAGTGCTTTGTATACATCATTCATTCGACAAGTTAAGCATTGGCCAGGCACTGCACTAGGAACTGAGAATAAAAGATTATGTCCTGGTCAAATGATTTTATGTGGCTTTTAAATTGCAGGTGATGAAATCCAATACACTTGCTTAATCAACAAGAAACATGAAATGCATTGGCTCAGATAACTCGAAAGTTTGAGAGAAATGTGATTTCAGGCATTGCTTACCTGGGGGTTCATGTGCTATAAGAGGCTTCCTCTTTACTTCTGCCTTCTTTGTGTCAGCTTTTTTTTTTTTTTTTTTTTAAAGATAGCCTATCTTTAAGACAGCAGGAAAGGAAAGCAATATACCTGTGGCATACCTTTAGCTAGTTGTTGCCGACTATTTCTAGAGAGTTGTAATAGAGATGAGAAGTGATTGTGACCTGAACTAGGGTAGTTTCAATGGGAATGATGAAAGTAAACTAATTTGAACAGTATTTAAAGACTAGAACTGATTGGTATAGAGGAAGAGGAAGAAGAAAGAGTTAAGATGACTCCCTTTTTTTGACCAGGGAAACCAGTGAATGGTAGTGCCATTAACTGAGACCAGGAACACTGAAGATGGAACAAATATTTTGAAGAAGATAAGTTTAGTTTTGCATATATTGAGTTTGAAACTCCAATATGAATTTTAAAAGAAATGGACATTCTGATCTGAAAACTAGGAAAGAAATTGGGGTTGGAGACATATAGTTGGAGGCCATCAACATGAAGATGGTAATTGATGCCATGGAAATAGATGAGATTACATAGGAAAGATTAGAAGAATGAGAACAGAAAAAGTCTGTTTTGATACAGAACTTTGAGGAATGCTTACAAAGAAGGGATGAATAAAGTAGGAGTCCACAAATGATACTGAGGAAAAATAACCAGAAACTTAGAATATAGTGTCATCAAAGTCAGGGGAGAAGGTGTTGAGGACAGCATTACCAATGTATCAAATGTGGCTGAGAACATAAGAAATGTAAGGACTAAAATATATTGGAAATTGAGGTGGAGGGCTTGTGAAGAGCACTTCAATGGTGGTGGAAACCAGACTGCAGTGTGTAGAGGTGTAGTTAGAACTGAAAATACAAGTAGCAAACTTCCCATATATTTTTCTGTCAAGAGAGGCAAAAAGTAAGATATGACTTAAGCAGGATATGGGATTGAGGAGGGACTTTTGTTTTTAATTGGGAGAGAGTGAAAAATATTTGAGCACTGATGGAAAGGAGCCAGTAAGAAGAGAGAAGTTGGAGACACAAGAAAGAGGAAATAACAGAGCAAGGCTGAACAGGTGAGACAGTAAGAAGGTGAGAAGAACTGGGTCCAGAGCATAAGCAGAAGGATTTGTCATTGATAGGAAGGGCAATACCTTTTTCCCTTCAAGAAGAGGCAAGGAAGAAAAGGATGCGAGCAAATACAGGAGGGATTATTTCAGCCTGGTGATTGCAGATTGAAGGACTTTATTATTAAAGTAACTATATGTCCTGGTTTGTCTGGGAAAATCTTGGTTGATACCTGCGGTCCTGGTGTAATTATGGGAGTATCCCCCTTATTCTCAAAATTGTCTCAGCCTGGATGAGAAATTATATAGTCATCTTACTTAGGATGGCTCCTTTTTTTCTTAGTGGCATTGGCGGTGGGATGCAGACACAGGATTGAGGAGAATGGGAAGGTATGAAATAGTAGCTGTGGAGCGTGGGAAAGCAGACTGACCAGAGCAAAAGAGGCTGGAAGACGGTACTGCAGGCTCAGGTGAGTTGGGATTTTGATTTTCTAGAATTACCACTGTATATCCGTCACCAGACAATAACCCTCGCAGACCTGTACCAACATGACTATTTATAGGTGAGAAAGCTGACTCAGAGAGGTCATATCACTTGCTCAAGATCACAATAATAGAAGGTAAAGCTTGGATTCAAACCCAAGTCCTTTTGATTCCAAAATCAGTACACGAAACTACTACCTTGTACCGTCATGAAACCTTTCGGCATTTTAGGTGGTGCGAAGCACTTCCTGTGCTCTTGACTGCCATGCTGTGCTGTGTGATCTTTCCTCATTTAAAATATGGAGTTGTTATTGCTTTGATTATGCACATGTATGTGGGTTATATTCCAAGTCTGTAAATTACACTTTTGGAAAATACTCCTTTCACACTATGTGTAAGTTTGGAAACAAAGCTAGGAGAGCGAAGACCTTTGGTTATGGTTTATTGCTGTGTGCTCTCAGCTGAAGTGTCACAACACACTGGTTTGGACCACTGGCTGTGAGGAAAGATCACTAGCAATATGCTACTAATAACAATCATTACAGGGCAGTCTGCATGTGATTTACTTGGGAAAAAAAAAGGAATTAAAGGATAGTCTAAGTCATCTTTTATGTGTATGTTGGGCACGGGGAAGGCATGACCTCTGTGATTCCATTTTCTTCTTCTTACCTTTTCATTATGGTGGGTTGGGAAGTACATTCCACTTTCCAGACTGCTCTGTATATGCAGGGCAGGAGGGTGATGGAAGAGGTGGGGAGTGATCTGGATCCTTTGAGTGGGACTTCAGAGCTTTCACTGGCACTTTGTGTTGCTAAAGATGAATTCCCTATCATGTTTGAGATAGAAGGAGTTTTGGTTTTTGGAGTAAATACTTGCACAAACCTTTGATTAGGCAAAGGTAAAATAAAACCCTATTCTGGGCTGCTGGATTTGGAATGAAAGAAATCCACCTGCTCCACAAAGCAATGTAAATGACTGTGTTTTCTGTGATCACTACAGCATTTCTAAGAGATTATTATATGGTTAACTGCTTTGATTTCTCCTGAGGAGCTAGAACAAAGGTGGAGTTTTTGCAGTGGGAAGAGTGAATGGGTCCTAGGAAGTTGGTTGAGAGCTGACGAATGACTGATGGATTTTAGGAATAGGATTTCCTCCTATTTTGCACTGTAATTAACTGTTTTCATAAACTTTTCACTTAGTCAACAGACCTTAACTGAGTACATACTATGTGCCAGGCACTATTCCAGGTGTTTAAGGTACAAGAGTGACAAAACAGACAAAGATTCCTGACTGGGGATAGTTTATATCATAGCAGAATTCCTTCAGTGAAGTCTTTTGAAGAATAAAGCCTTGAGTCAGCTGTGTTTCGGAGAAAGGAAAGTGGTGTCTAGTTTTGAATGAGGTGAAGCAGAGACAACTTCATTAGCATGGGGAGATGGCTGGGGTGGAGAAAAATGATGGGGAAGACTGGCATAGCCACAGCCAGCAGGATGTAAGCTCCCCTTGTGAATTCTCAGCACTAGTGAAGGGGCCTGGATTTTGTGTAGCCACACATAATGGAGACCCAGTTGGTAATTATTTAGGTATTGAAAGAAGGGAGAGTCCAGGAAGTAAGTGGGCTTCTATGTGATACCTATAATAACATGAATTTAATTCTTAAACTGTCAACTGTATTACCTGGAGTGGGAGAAAAAGAGGTGGCATCAGAAATACTATACACAGAATTGAGCTGGAATCTCATTTACGTCCATTGCATTAATGAATGTCATTATCTGTCATGAATGTCCACTGTGGAAGAAAGGTTGAGAATCACTGGTGCATCTGTTCACCAGGAATACATGTACTAACATGGAGCAAAAGTGACTCGTCAATATGGCTTACTAAAAGCAGCATAGACATCCTCTACCTAATAGAATCCTAGATTACATTTTTCATGAGCTATTTCCAGACAGAGATGTTTTAAATTTCAACCCAAAGATATTGTCCATATAAATATTTCCTCCACTCACCCTTTAAGGTCATAGTTATATGATTAATGAAATGATTGTTCTTGAAGAACACAAATTATGTAAGAATAATTTTGGCTATTATGATATTTTTCTATTCATTATTCTATTTTCTTTCCAGAGTTTTTCTCCACTAATGAAATTATGTTCATTTTATTCCAGGTACATCAATGAATAATGCCTTTTTGTGTTCTCTGATTACATTTATCATGTTAAGATGCACTTCCAAATTCAGTTTAGGCTTATATTTTACATTATATTATGGCACTCGTTTGGTTTCCTAATCATACAGAACACCAAATGGACTTTCAATTCAACTTCATGCTTAGGAAGTTATTGACCTAAAACAGTTATTGAACTTCTGGGTAGTATTAATGAGATATAGAGAACTTACAAGAACAAAATAAAAACATTTCAACTTCCAGCTATATATAAATAAGTTTTCTTTGTCCTGTGTGTGAAACCTTTCCTTAGCTTCAGCTTTGTCTTAAACATCTCAATATCCTTTAAAATTCCACATCAGATCCTTAAAATTCATCAGTTAGTAAAGCCTGTTATGCTAGGTACAATATTGCCCACTCCCAGCCCAAAGATGTCCGTATTCTAATCCCCAGAACCTGTGAATATGTTGAGTTACATAGCAAAGTGGAATTAAGATTGCTAATCAGCTGGATTTAAAATAGATTATCCTAACTTATCTGGGTGGTCCCAATAAGATCACAAACATCCTTAAAAATGGAAGAAGGAAGCAGAAGAAGAGTTAAAGGGAAATGCAATTACAGACGGAAGGCACAGGGAGATACCATGTGGCTGGCCTTGAAGATGTAGGAAGAGGACCATGAGTCAAGGAATGTGGGTGACCCCTAAAGGCTGGAAAGGGCAAGGAAAAGAATTCTCCTCCAGAGCTTCCAGAAAGGAAGCAGTGCTGCCAACACCTTGATAGCAGCTTCTGACCTCCACGATGGTGAGATTACCCATTGTGTCATCTTAAGCCACTAAGTTTGTGCTAATTTGTTAGAGCAGCAATGTAAGTATATCTGCTATTTGCGAGATTGTAATATTCATATTTTGGATGTCTCATCTTTCTCATTGTACCCTTTCTGCTTCTTTAATGATATGAGAGGTGTAGATAAGCCTGAGTAAATCCATTTGGGAGAACTGACATCTTTACTACATCGAGTCTTCCAATTAATGAACATGGTATGTCTCTCCATTTTTCTTTTTAAGGTCTTCTTTGCTTTCTTTAATAGGCATTTGTAGTTTCAGCATATAGAGCTGTATCCCTTTTGTTAGACTTATACCTAGTGTTTCACTGTTTTATTTATTATAAATCATATTTTTAAAAATTGCTTTCTAATTGTTCATTTCTAGTATATAGAAATATGATTAGTATTTGTCTGTTGACTCCGTATACTGCAGTTTTGATAAAGTCAGTTATTAGTACTAGGTACTTTGTTTTTTTCCTTTTGATACATTACTAGAGATTTTCTATATGGATAATCATATCATCTATAAATATAAGAAGTTTTATCTCTTCCTTTCCAATCTGCTTACATTCTATTTCTTTTTCTTATTTTGATGCATTGGCTAGGACTTCCAGTATGATAATGAATAGGAGTGGTGAGAGTCATGTATTTGTCTTGTCCCCATTCTAGGGAAAATATTCAATCATTTACAGTTAAAAATAATGTTAGTTGTATTACACGGAGGAAGTTGCCTTCTCATCCTAATTTGCTGAGAGGTTTTTTTTAAAATCATGAATATGTATTGAATTTTGTCAAATGCTTTTTTTTTCATCAATTGATTTAATTTTGTGAGTCTCTTTTTCTATAGACTGTTAATATGGTGGATTACATTGGTTGAATTTCGAATATTGAAATCAGCCTTGTACTCTTTGGATAAATTCCACTTGGTTGTGGTATATTATTCTTTATATAGATTGCTGCATTCAATTTGCTACTGTTTTATTGAGGATTTTTGCACCTGTGTTCATGAGGATTATTGATTTGTAGTTTTCTTTTGTTGCGTTGTCTTTGTCTGGTTTTGGTACGGGAGGAATGCTGACCTCAAAAACAGAAAGTGTTCCTTGATCTTCTCATTTTTGGAAGAGATTGTGTAGAATTTGTGTTATTCTTTCAATGTTTTGGTAAAGTTCACCAGTGAAACAACCTGAGCCTAGGGATTTCTTGTTTGGAATGTTTATATCCATTAATTTAATTTCCTTAGTGCTTATGATACTATTCCAGTTTCCTGTTTCACCTTGGATACATTTAGTTTGTGGCTTCTGAGCAGTCTATTTCATCTGTGTTGACAAATTTATGTACGTAGACCTCTGCATAGTATCCCCTAGTTTTCCTTTCAGTGTCTGCACAGTCTGTCGTGACATTCCCTATTTCGTTCCTATTTTCAAACTCTTTGCAGTCCTGTTTGCATCTGACCTGTGTGTGTATTATTCACTGGCAAGTCTGAGACCTGAACAATGTTCTAATTCTCAGCTTAGTTCTCAGAGTCTTTCCTGTGCTGACTAGGGTCAGATCCATGCATGTACAGCTTGGGGGTGAGACCAGGAGTCACAGCCAAGTTCATAGGATTGCTTTCCTGTGCTCCTTCCTCTCTGTGATTTCCCTATCACTTCCCAGTTCCCCGAGACACCGCTTTTCAGTCCTGCTGCCAGAAAGCTGGAATTTGATTTACTCTGGCAGGCAATTTTCTTTTATTTTTTCAAAATTTATTTTTATTGAACTATAGTTGATTTACAATGTTGTGTTAGTTTCAGTGACTCAGTTATACATATACATATATATCCTTTTTCAGATTATTTTCCATTGTAGGTTGAAACATTGAATATAGTTCTCTGTACTATACAGTAGGTCCTTATTGTCAATCTGTTTTATATTTAGTAGTGTAAATGTGTTAATCCCAAACTCTTAATTTATCCCCTCAACCTCTTTCCCCTTTGGTAACAATAGTTTGTTATCTATGTCTGTGAGTCTATTTCCAGTTTGTAAATAAGTTCATTTGTATCTTTTTTTAATTTTAAGATTCCACATATAAGTGATATCTCTGCCAGGCAATTTTCATGACTCCACTAGTGTTTGTGGGTTGGCGGTCGAAAGACAGAGAGAGAAAAACAGTGAGGGCTCAACCCACTCTCTTAGGACTTAGGACCATAGATCTTCCAAGTGGGGAGGAAGTTCCCCTTCTTTCATAGTTTTAGGCAACCCCTGACCCACTCCTCAGCCCTAAACTGAAGAGTTTTTCCTGGAACTATTTTGTCTTCACTGAGGCTTACTTGCGGATTTCAGGCTGCTTGGAGTTCAGGCCAGGGGATACCGTGGTAGAGAAAGGTAAATGTGCTGCTGTTTCATTGAAGCTCCAGTCTTGTCCTTTCTCCTAATACACCTGCTCCGAGATGTCAGATAGCTGCCCCGCACAATCTGTCTAGGTTTTTAGCTAAATTCAGTGCAAGAGACAGGATAGAATGTGTTTATTCTTACTCCAAACTGGAACCAAACAGAACGTTTTTATTAGATTGGAGGGTAATGCACTTTGAACTGATGAACCTTTGCGATTGGACGCTAGTTCCCTGTTGCAATGGTGATGATAATGAGGGAGTTCTATGAAGATCAAAGTCAAACAGCTTCTTCATAGCTCCACTCAGGGCTGCCTCAGCTCCCAAACTCATTATCCTCTGTACCCTGCTCCCTGCCCCGCCCCACCATGGGCCTCCTTGAAGGCCACAAATTAAAGGATTGGAGTCCTTTTCAACTCAGGGACACCACTTACCATATGCCTTAGTGTTATAGGGGTGCCAGCTGAGCATCAGAGAATTCCACCCTCATTGCCCGATTTTTCCAGTCATTGATAGTTTCGGTTGTCACATTTGCTAATTTTGTCATCGTTTTCATGTGACATGTGTAGTAAACTTAAAGACCATTATATGTAAGATTTCTTGGATAAAGTATGAGGATCCTTCTATTTCTATAGCTTCACCTTAAGCTATTAAAAAAATTTTAGGCTACTAGTTAACCGATTCAGGAGAATATTGAAACGGTGAGAGTTCACGCTGCTCTAAAGCACACAGAAAGATGATTACATGTAATTTGCTGGAATCCTCCTGTGTTTATGTCACCAGTAAATCTCCTGTAAGCAGTTTAGTTGTTCACACACTGAAAAGTATGTGGATTAGGGAAAGTAAAAGACTGTGTGGGAATTTATAAAGATCGGCAACGTTGGCTGGCCCTATTGAATCCAATTTTCTCTTCTTCATGATCAGCTTAGAATCAGAATATTATTGCTGAGATGGACTATTATTGCTGAAATAAGACCGTTAGTTTAAGCTATGGGAAAAAAAGAACACAATTAAATGGTTTGCTCCAGGTTACATAACTGGTAGATGCCAAGGCCAGGTGGGGTATAAGGTACAGGTCTTCTGACTTCCAGCCTGTTGTACCGTGTTTATGAAGCAATTCTGAAGTATTAGTGGGGATGGTGTTCAGGGTGGTGCCAGGGGCCACCAGCTGTGATAGGCATGCAGGGAGTTTATATCCTTTTGAAGCCTATATCCTGGCTTTGGTTCTTGATTAGGGTGGTTGAATTCTTCTCTGTGCTTGTGGATGCATTCAGCTTACAGGTCAGGAGAGGGCTAAAGGTCAGGGTGTTCGTGACTCTGCACTCTGGTCACTCACCAGGACACTGTCACAAGCTTTTGCTTTTGGTATATACTCAGTTGTCTTGTCCACGATCACAGTAATGAAGGCAAACATTCACGAGGTCATCTGGGGTGCCAAGCAGCAGGTAATAAACAGGTGAGCCAGGCTCAGTCTCTGGCCTCGGGGGGCTCTGTGAGTGTGTCTGCATCTGCGGGGCTTTTCCTGAGCTAAACAAATATAATTGGAGGCCAGCCTTTTTTCCTCTTCCTCTTTTCTTCTATTTTGTATTTAGTATTCTTTCTAAATGTGAGAAAAACATTTAAGAACGATTTAATCTTGCTTGCCCTTTTGAAGGCCCTAGGGTGTCTCTGGTGAATCCAGAACCAGTGCTGTAAGCAGATAGATTCTTAATACTGCCTCATTAAAGGGGTGAGCACAGTTTTTTCTGGTTTCTTCAACACCCCAGCAGCCTCACATCTTGGAGTGCTCCTAAGTCTGTGTTCCTGTCCTCTTCCCCGCTAGTATCTGAAGGGTGCTCAGTGTTTCTAGACCCAGCGTTCTCATCACCTGCTCTGATGCTGAGTGGCTGGGCTCTGTCCTCTGTGGCATTTGCCCTGGGCTGGGCCCTGTTCTCTGGCTCATTGCTCCTTGTCAGCACTGATATCTTGGCTGGACTCACCCAGTTACACAGAACGAGTTATCAGCATACACCTATATGACTGCTAAATAAATCATATGCCAACTACTGAATTATTTAAAAAAAAAAGAAAGAAAAACAGACTCTTGTTGCAGTACAGTTTTCTTTGGAAAAAGAAGTAGAGTGGGTAAAGCTCATGGTAGCGACTATAGCTAGCTTTTGTTCTTTGAAGTTTAATTCTGCTAGGTCATAACATCTAATATTTTCAAAGTGATGATAGCTAATGAGGTCAAAGAGGCATGATGGCTTCCAGGGATTTTGTTTCCTGGACTTGATGCCTTTGGCTTCTTTCATATTTTATGTCTTCAAGGATTTAAACAAATACTTAAGAGAACTTGTCACACAATATGTAACACAGTATTTTTATTTAGAAGTAATATAACTGATGATTGTGGTACATAGTCGTCAGAGCCAGTTCAGTGAAGCACTGGATACACTGGCTTCTGCAATCTAGGTTAGGTGTCTTTCAGAATTGCTACGCTTCATAGTGCTTTGCTAAGACTGGAAGCCCAACGGGTTTACCTGGAGGCCTTCATTCCTCAAGGGGGAATCCAAGAGACCACAGGCTCTACATCTAGAACACAGGGCCCTCTGGGGGCTCTTTCAAGGAGTTTTAGTGAGGATCGATTAAGGCAAATCACTTAGACTTCTTCAGGACTTCCAGATCCAAGGCCTAGAACTTTCTGTAGCAACTTAGAGTAAAGGGGAGTTCGTGAGGTATTTCTGGACCCATGTGCTGATCTGTGGAGACTCGGAACCCATAAATGAGAGTCAGCTTAAAGTCACTGGCTTATACCTTCAAATATCAGGAGAGAGGGGTGGTAGCAATATTGGTCTGAGGGAGTCCAAATGCCATGGAACAAAATTATAATTTAAAAAACAATAACTCATAAATAATTTTTAAAATGGCTACCATTTATTAACTGTCTTACTTGTCACATGTATTTACTCATTACATACCTCTTGGACATACTATTATTTTCTCCCTCTTACAGACGAGCAGACAAAAATATTGTTAATTGCCCAAGGTCTCATGGATGGAAAATGGAATTTTTCTTTGTGCCAAATGCAAACCGTTTAAATGGCTCTGGGTAGAAATACAGGGTATTGTTAAGAATGATCTTGTCCTTGCTATAGTAACAATGTTCAATCACAGTTTTAGATCTGGAAGGTGCCCTTTGATTTTATGGTGGGCAATCAGAAGCCCCACAAGGCTCATTTGCTCAAGATCATACAAGTCATAAATGGCAGAGCTGAGGGTAAAACTCATGTCTTTTGATGACCAAGAAAAAGTTCTTCCATTAACTTTTTTTTTCATTAAAAAAATGTTATTTTATTGAGCTATAGTCAGTTTACAACGTTGTGTCAATTTCCAGTGTAGAACACAATTTTTCAGTTATACATGAACATATATATTTATTTATTGTTGCATTTATTTATTGTTGCATTTATTGTTGCATTCTTTTTCACCGTGAGCTACCACAAGATCTTGTGTATATTTCCATTAAGTTTT